>NC_141320.1:3242500-4442500 GCF_037954235.1 Aulostomus chinensis | reverse complement strand
GTCGCATTATTTTGAGGTTCGTAGCAACTTTCTCTGCATTACTGTTGCATTATTTTAAGGTTCGTAGCAACTCTTCCTACATGACTGTCAGCATCACTTTGAGGTCATTTGTAACTTTCACTCCATTACTGTTAGCATCATTTTGAGTTCATTAGCAATTCTTACTACATCACTGTCGCATCATTTTGAGATCATTAGCAATTCTTCCGACATCACTGTCGCATTATTTTGAGGTTCGTAGCAACTCTTACTACATTACTGTAAGCATCACTGAGTTTATTAGCAACTACCACTACGTTACTGTTAGCATCATTTTGAGGTTATTAGCAACTCTTACTACATTACTGTCCCATTTTTTTAAGGTTTGTAGCAACACTTACTACATGACTGTCAGCATCACTTTGAGGTTATTGAAACTTTCACTACATTACTGTTAGCATCATTTTGAGTTCATTAGCAATTCTTCCGACATCATTGTCGCATTATTTTAAGGTTCGTAGCAACTCTTACTACATGACTTTCAGCATCATTTTTAGATTATTTGAAACTTTCACTCCATTACATTTAGCATCATTTTGAATTCATTAGCAATTCTTACGACATCACTGTCGCATCATTTTGAGATCTCTAGCAATTCTTACGACATCACTGTCGCATCATTTTGAGATCATTAGCAATTCTTACGACATCACTGTTGCAATATTTTGAGGTTCGTAGCAACTCTTAGTACATGACCTTCAGCATCACTTTGAGGTTATTGAAACTTTCACTACATTACTGTTAGCATCATTTTGAGTTCATTAGCAATTCTTCCGACATCACTGTCGCAATATTTTGAGGTACGTAGCAACTTTTACTACATTACTGTCGCATTATTTTGAGGGTCGTAGCAACACTTACTACATGACTGTAAGCATCACTTTGAGGTTATTCGAATTGTTCACTCCATTACTGTAGCATCATTTTGAGTTCATTAGCAATTCTTACTACATAACTGTCGCATCATTTTGAGATCATTAGCAATTCTTCCGACATCACTGTCGCAATATTTTGAGGTTCGTAGCAACTCTTACTACATTATTATTGCATTATTTTAAGGTTCGTAGCAACTCTTTCTACATTACTGTCAGCATCACTTTGTTTATTAGCAACTATCACTCCATTACTGTTAGCATCATTTTGAGATCATTAGCAATTCTTTGACATCATTGTCGCATTATTTTGAGGTTCGCAGCAACTCTTACTACATGACTGTCAGCATCACTTTTAAAGTTGTTCGAAACACTTACCAAATTACTGTAAGCATCACTGACTTTATTAGCAACTATCACTACGTTACTGTTAGCATCATTTTGAGTTAATTAGCAATTCTTACTACATGACTGTCAGCATCACTTTGAGGTTATTGAAACTTTCACTTCATTACTGTTAGCATCATTTTGAGTTCATTAGCAATTCTTCCGACATCACTGTCACATTATTTTGAGGTTCGTAGCAACTCTTACTACACTACTGTTGCATTATTTTGAGGTTGTTCGAAAAACTTACTACATTACTGTAAGCATCACTGAGTTTATTAGCAATTCTTCCGACATCACTGTCGCAATATTTTGAGGTACGTAGCAACTTTTACTACATTACTGTCACATTATTTTGAGGGTCGTAGCAACACTTACTACATGACTGTAAGCATCACTTTGAGGTTATTCGAATTGTTCACTCCATTACTGTTAGCATCATTTTGAGTTCATTAGCAATTCTTACTACATAACTGTCGCATCATTTTGAGATCATTAGCAATTCTTCCGACATCACTGTCGCAATATTTTGAGGTTCGTAGCAACTCTTACTACATTATTGTTGCATTATTTTAAGGTTCGTAGCAACTCTTTCTACATTACTGTCAGCATCACTTTGTTTATTAGCAACTATCACTCCATTACTGTTAGCATCATTTTGAGATCATTAGCAATTCTTTGACATCATTGTCGCATTATTTTGAGGTTCGCAGCAACTCTTACTACATGACTGTCAGCATCACTTTTAAAGTTGTTCGAAACACTTACCAAATTACTGTAAGCATCACTGACTTTATTAGCAACTATCACTACTTTACTGTTAGCATCATTTTAGTTTAATAGCAACTCTTACTACATTACTGTAGCATCATTTTGAGGTTCGTGGCAACTCTCACTACATCCTGTCGCATCATTTTGAGGATTTTAGCAACTCTCACCACATCACTTCAGCATCATTTTTAGATTTTTAGCAACTCCTACTACATTACTGTAGCATCATTTTGAGGTTCGTAGCAACTCTCACGACATCACTGGAGCATCATTTGGAGGATAGTAGCAACTCTCACCACATTACTGTAGCATCATTTTGAGGTTTTTAGCAACTTAATACATTACTGTAGCATCATTTTGAGGTTTCTAGCAACTCTAAATACATCACAAGAGCATCATTTTGAGGTTAGTAGCAACTCTCACTACATCACTATAGCATCATTTTGAGGTTTTTTGCAACCAAATACTTTACTGTAGCATCATTTTCAGGATCGTAGCAACTCTCACTACATCACTGTAGCATCATTTTGAGGTTTTTAGCAACCTAATACATTACTGTAGCATCATTTTGAGGATCGTAGCAACTCTCACTACATCACTGTAGCATCATTTTGAGGTTCGTAGCAACTCTCACCACATTACTGTCGCATCATTTTGAGGATAGTAACAACTCTCACTACATTTCTGTAGCATCATTTTGAGTATCGTAGCAACTCTCACTACATCACTGTAGAATCATTTTGAGGATCTTAACAACTCTCACTACATTACTGTCAGCATCATTTTGAGGTTTTAAGCAACTCTTACTGCATCACTGGAGCATCATTTTGAGGTCCATAGCAACTCTAACGACATCACTGTAGCATCATTTGGAGGATAGTAGCAACTCTCACCACATCACTGTCGCATCATTTTGAGTTTTTTGAGAAACTCTCACCACATCACTGTTGCATCATTTTGAGTTTTTTGAGAAACTCTCACCACATCACTGTTGCATCATTTTGAGATTTTAAGCAACTCTCACAACATCACTGTAGCATCATTTTGAGGTTCGTAGCAACTCTCACTACATCACTGTAGCATCATTTTGAGGTTCTTAACAACTCTCACTACATTACTGTCAGCATCATTTTGAGGTTTTAAGCAACTCTGACTGCATCACTGGAGCATCATTTTGAGGTCCGTAGCAACTCTCACTACATGACTGTAGCATCATTTGGAGATTTTAAGCAACTCTCACAACATCACTGTAGCATCATTTGGAGGATAGTAGCAACTCTCACCACATCACATTCGCATCATTTTGAAATTTGAAGCAACTCTCACTACATCACTTTAGCATCATTTCTTAGATGAGTAGCAACTCTCACTATATCACTGGAGCATCATTTTGAAGTTTTTACCAACACTTACTACATCACTGTAGCATCATTTTGAGGTTCGTAGCAACTCTCACTAAATGACTGTAGCATCATTTTGAGGTTCGTAGCAACTCTCACTACATTACTGACAGCATCATTTTGACTTTTTTTTTTTTAACTCTCAACACATCACTTTAGCATCATTTTTAGATTTTTAGCAACTCTTCCTACATGACTGTAGCATCATTTTTAGGATCATAGCCACTCTCACTACATTACTGTAGCATCATTTTGAGATTTTTAGCAACACTTACAACATTACTGTAGCATTATTGAGGTTCGTAGCAAGTCTCACTACATTACTTACAGCATCATTTTTAGATTTTTAGCAACTCCTACTACATTACTGTAGCATCATTTTGAGGTTCGTAGCAACTCTCACTATATCACTTTAGCATCATTTTGAGATTTTTACCAACTCTTACTACATTACTGACACTGTCATTTTGAGGTTTTTAGCAACTCTCACCACATCACTGTCGCATCATTTTGAGATTTTAAGCAACTCTCACTACATCACTGTAGCATCATTTGGAGGATAGTAGCAACTCTCACCACATCACTGTCGCATCATTTTAAGATTTTAAGAAACTCTCACCACATCACTGTAGCATCATTTTGAGATTTGAAGCAACTCTCACGACATCACTTTAGCATCATTTCTTAGATTAGTAGCAACTCTCACTACATCACTGCAGCATCATTTTGAGGTTTTTAGCAACTTAATACATTACTGGAGCATAATTTTTAGGATCGTAGCAACTCTCACTACATCACTGTAGAATCATTTTGAGGATCTTAACAACTCTCACTACATTACTGTCAGCATCATTTTGAGGTTTTAAGCAACTCTTACTGCATCACTGGAGCATCATTTTGAGGTCCATAGCAACTCTCACTACATCACTGTAGCATCATTTGGAGGATAGTAGCAACTCTCACCACATCACTGTCGCATCATTTTGAGTTTTTTGAGAAACTCTCACCACATCACTGTTGCATCATTTTGAGTTTTTTGAGAAACTCTCACCACATCACTGTTGCATCATTTTGAGATTTTAAGCAACTCTCACAACATCACTGTAGCATCATTTTGAGGTTCGTAGCAACTCTCACTACATCACTGTAGCATCATTTTGAGGTTCTTAACAACTCTCACTACATTACTGTCAGCATCATTTTGAGGTTTTAAGCAAGTCTGACTGCATTACTGGAGCATCATTTTGAGGTCCGTAGCAACTCTCACCACATCACTGTAGCATCATTTGGAGATTTTAAGCAACTCTCACAACATCACTGTAGCATCATTTGGAGGATAGTAGCAACTCTCACCACATCACTGTCGCATCATTTTGAAATTTGAAGCAACTCTCACTACATCACTTTAGCATCATTTCTTAGATGAGTAGCAACTCTCACTATATCACTGGAGCATCATTTTGAGGTTTTTACCAACACTTACTACATCACTGTAGCATCATTTTGAGGTTCGTAGCAACTCTCACTACATGACTGTAGCATCATTTTGAGGTTCGTAGCAACTCTCACTACATTACTGACAGCATCATTTTGACTTTTTTTTTTTTAACTCTCAACACATCACTTTAGCATCATTTTTAGCAACTCTTACTACATGACTGTAGCATCATTTTTAGGATCATTGCAACTCTCACTACATTACTGTAGCATCATTTTGAGGTTCGTGGCAACTCTCACTACATCACTGTAGCATCATTTTGAGATTTTTAGCAACACTTACAACATTACTGTAGCATTATTGAGGTTCGTAGCAAGTCTCACTACATCACTGTAGCATCATTTTGAGGTTCGTGGCAACTCTCACTACATCACTGTAGCATCATTTTGAGATTTTTACCAACTCTTACTACATTACTGACACTATCATTTTGAGGTTTTTAGCAACTCTCACCACATCACTGTAGCATCATTTTGAGATTTGAAGCAACTCTCACTACATCACTTTAGCATCATTTCTTAGATGAGTAGCAACTCTCACTACATCACTGCAGCATCATTTTGAGGTTTTTCGCAACTTAATACATGACTGTAGCATCATTTTGCGTTTCGTAGCAACTCTCACTACATCACTGTAGCATCATTTTGAGGTTTTTAGCAACTTAATACATTACTGGAGCATAATTTTTAGGATCGTAGCAACTCTCACTACATCACTGTAGCATCATTTTGAGGTTTTTAGCAACTTAATACATTACTGGAGCATCATTTTTAGGATCGTAGCAACTCTTACTACATTACTGTAGCATAATTTTGAGGTTCGCAGCAACTCTCACCACATTACTGTAGCATCATTTTGAGGATCGTAGCAACTCTCACTACATTACTGTAGCATCATTTGGAGATTTTTAGCAACACTTACAACATTACTGTAGCATGATTGAGGTTCGTAGCAAGTCTCAGTACATTACTTACAGCATCATTTTTAGATTTTTAGCAACTCTCACTACATGAATGTCAGCATCATTTTAAGGTTTTAAGCAACTCTTACTGCATCACTGGAGCTTCATTTTGAGGTTCGTAGCAACTCTCACAATATCACTGGAGCATCATTTTGAGATTTTTAGCAACTCTTACAACATCACTTTAGCATCATTTGGAGGATAGTAGCAACTCTCACTACATCACTGGAGCATCATTTTGAGGTTTTTACCAACACTAAATACATCACTTTAGCATTATTTTGAGATTTTTAGCAACTCTTACTACATTACTGTAGCATCATTTTGAGGTTCATAGCAACTCTCACTATATAACTGTAGCATCATTTTTAGGTTCATAGCAACTCTCACTACATTACTGTAGCATCATTTTGAGGTTCATAGCAACTCTCACTACATTACTGTAGCATCATTTTGAGGTTCGTAGCAACTCTCACTGCATAACTGTAGCATCATTTTGAGGTTCGTAGCAACTCTCACTACATCACTGTAGCATCATTTTGAGGTTTTTAGCAACTTAATACATTACTGGAGCATCATTTTTAGGATCGTAGCAACTCTCACTACATTACTGTAGCATCATTTTGAGGTTCCTAGCAACTCACGCAACATTACTGTCGCATCATTTTGAGCTTCGTAGCAACTCTCACTACATTACTGGAGCATCATTTTGAGGTTTTGAGCAACTCTCACCACATTACTGTAGCATCATTTTAAGATTTTAAGAAACTCTCACCACATCACTGTAGCATCATTTTGAGATTTTAAGCAACTCTCACCACATCACTTTAGCATCATTTTGAGGTTTTTAGCAACTTAATACATTACTGTAGCATCATTTTGAGGTTCGTAGCAACTCTTACAATATTACTGTAACATCATTTTTTAGGTTTCTAGCAACTCTAAATCCATCACAAGAGCATCATTTTGAGGTTAGTAGCAACTCTCACTTCATAACTGTCAGCATCATTTTAACTTTTTAAGCAACTCTCACTACATGACTGTGGAATCATTTTGAGGTTTAAAGCAACTCTTACCACATCACTCTAGCATCATTTATAGGTTCGTAGCAACTCTCACTTCATTACTGGAGCATCATTTTTAGGTTCGTAGCAACTCTCAATTCATCACTTTTGCATCATTTTGAGATTTTTAGCAACTCTTCCTCCATCACTGTAGCATCATTTTTAGGTTCGTAGCAAATCTCACTTCATGACTGTCAGCATCATTTTGAGGTTCGTAGCAACTATTACCACATCACTGTCACATCATTTTGAGATTTTAAGCAACTCTCACTACATCACTGTAGCATCATTTGGAGGATAGTAGCAACTCTCACTACATCACTTTAGCATCATTTTTAAAGGTTTTAAGCAACTCTTACTGCATCACTGGAGCTTCATTTTGAGGTTCGTAGCAACTCTCACGATATCACTGGAGAATCATTTTGAGATTTTTAGCAACTCTTACTACATCACTTTAGCATCATTTGGAGGATAGTAGCAACTCTCACTACATTACTGCAGCATCATTTTGAGGTTCGTAGCAACTCTCACTACATCACTGTAGCATCATTTTGAGGTTTTTAGCAACTCTCACTACATCACTGTAGCATCATTTTGAGGTTTTTAGCAATTTAATACATGACTGGAGCATCATTTTTAGGATCGTAGCAACTCTCACTACATTACTGTAGCATCATTTTGAGGTTCCTAGCAACTCACGCCACATTACTGTCACATCATTTTGAGCTTCGTAGCAACTCTCACGACATTACTGTAGTATCATTTTGAGGTTCCTAGCAACTCTCACAACATCACTGGGGCATCATTTTGAGGTTCATAGCAACTCTCACTACATTACTGGAGCATCATTTTGAGGTTTTGAGCAACTCTCACTACATTACTGTAGCATCATTTTAAGATTTTAAGAAACTCTCACCACATCACTGTAGCATCATTTTGAGATTTTAAGCAACTCTCACCACATCACTTGAGCATCATTTTGAGGTTTTTAGCAACTTAATACATTACTGTAGCATCATTTTGAGGTTCCTAGCAACTGACGCCACATTACTGTCACATCATTTTGAGCTTCGTAGCAACTCTCACGACATTACTGTAGCATCATTTTGAGGTTCCTAGCAACTCTCACAACATCACTGGGGCATCATTTTGTGGTTCATAGCAACTCTCACTACATTACTGGAGCATCATTTTGAGGTTTTGAGCAACTCTCACTACATAACTGTAGCATCATTTTAAGATTTTAAGAAACTCTCACCACATCACTGTAGCATCATTTTGAGATTTTAAGCAACTCTCACCATATCACTTTAGCATCATTTTGAGGTTTTTAGCAACTTAATACATTACTGTAGCATCATTCTGAGGTTCGTAGCAACTCTCACTACATGACTGACAGCATCATTTTGAGATTTTTAGCAACTCTCATCACATCACTTTAGCATCATTTTGAGATTTTTAGCAACTCTCACCACATCACTGAAGCATCATTTTGAGATTTTTAGCAACTCTCACTACATCACTGGAGCATCATTTTGAGGTTTTTAGCAACTCTCCCTACATCACTGTAGCATCATTTCTTAGATTAGTAGCAACTCTCACTACATCACTGGAGCATCATTTTTAGGTTCGTTGCAACTCTCTCTACATTACTGACAGCATCATTGTGAGGATTTTAGCAACTCTCGCCACATCACTTTACCATCATTTTGAGATTTTTAGCAACTCTTCTGACATCACTGTAGCAGCATTTTGAGGTTTTTCGCAACTTTCACTACTTCACTGTAGCATCATTTGGAGGATAGTAGCATCTCTCACCACATCACTGTCGCATCTTTTTAAGATTTTAAGAAACTCTCACCACATCACTGTAGCATCATTTTGAGGTTTTTAGCAACTTAATACATTACTGTAGCATCATTTTGAGGTTTTTAGCAAGTCTCACCACATCACTATAGCATCATTTTGAGATTTTTAGCAACTCTTACTACATCACTTTAGCATCATTTCTTAGATTAGTAGAAACTCTCACCACATCACTTTAGCATCATTTTGAGATTTTTAGCAACTCTTACTACATTACTGTAGCATCATTTTGAGGTTCATAGCAATTCTCACTACATAACTGTAGCATCATTTTGAGGATCGTAGCAACTCTCACTACATTACTGTAGCATCATTTTGAGGTTCTTAGTCACTCTCACCACATTTCTGTCACATCATTTTGAGGTTCGTGGCAACTCTCACTACATCAATGTAGCATCATTTTGAAGATTTCTGCAACTCTCACCACATCACTTTAGCATCATTTTGAGATTTTTAGCAACACTTACAACATTACTGTAGCATTATTGAGGTTCGTAGCAAGTCTCACTACATTACTTACAGCATCATTTTTAGATTTTTAGCAACTCCTACTTCATTACTGTAGCATCATTTTGAGGTTCGTAGCAACTCTCACTACATCACTGGAGCATCATTTTGAGGTTTTTTGCAACTCTTACTACATCACTGTAGCATCATTTTGAGGTTTTTAGCAACTTAATACATTACTGGAGCATCATTTTTAGGATCGTAGCAACTCTTACTACATTACTGTAGCATAATTTTGAGGTTCTTAGCAACTCTCACTACATTACTGTAGCATCATTTGGAGATTTTTAGCAACACTTACAACATTACTGTAGCATTATTGAGGTTCGTAGCAAGTCTCAGTACATTACTTGCAGCATCATTTTTAGATTTTTAGCAACTCTCACTACATGAATGTCAGCATCATTTTAAGGTTTTAAGCAACTCTTACTGCATCACTGGAGCTTCATTTTGAGGTTCGTAGCAACTCTCACGATATCACTGGCGCATTTTGAGATTTTTAGCAACTCTTACTACATCACTTTAGCATCATTTGGAGGATAGTAGCAACTCTCACTACATCACTGGAGCATCATTTTGAGGTTTTTACCAACACTAAATACATCACTTTAGCATCATTTTGAGATTTTTAGCAACTCTTACTACATTACTGTAGCATCATTTTGAGGTTCATAGCAACTCTCACTACATAACTGTAGCATCATTTTTAGGTTCATAGCAACTCTCACTACATTACTGTAGCATCATTTTGAGGTTCGTAGCAACTCTCACTACATAACTGTAGCATCATTTTGAGGTTCGTAGCAACTCTCACTACATCACTGTAGCATCATTTTGAGGTTTTTAGCAACTTAATACATTACTGGAGCATCATTTTTAGGATCGTAGCAACTCTCACTACATTACTGTAGCATCATTTTGAGGTTCCTAGCAACTCACGCCACATTACTGTCGCATCATTTTGAGGTTCCTAGCAACTCTCACGACATTACTGTAGCATCATTTTGAGGTTCCTAGCAACTCTCACAACATCACTGGGGCATCATTTTGAGGTTCATAGCAACTCTCACTACATTACTGGAGCATCATTTTGAGGTTTTGAGCAACTCTCACTACATTACTGCAGCATCATTTTAAGATTTTAAGAAACTCTCACCACATCACTGTAGCATCATTTTGAGATTTTAAGCAACTCTCACCACATCACTTTAGCATCATTTTGAGGTTTTTAGCAACTTAATACATTACTGTAGCATCATTTTGAGGTTCGTAGCAACTCTTACAATATTACTGTAACATCATTTTTTAGGTTTCTAGCAACTCTAAATCCATCACAAGAGCATCATTTTGAGGTTAGTAGCAACTCTCACTTCATAACTGTCAGCATCATTTTAACGTTTTAAGCAACTCTCACTACATGACTGTGGAATCATTTTGAGGTTTAAAGCAACTCTTACCACATCACTCTAGCATCATTTATAGGTTCGTAGCAACTCTCACTTCATTACTGGAGCATCATTTTGAGATTTTTAGCAACTCTTCCTCCATCACTGTCGCATCATTTTTAGGATAGTAGCAAATCTCACTTCATGACTGTCAGCATCATTTTGAGGTTCGTAGCAACTATTACCACATCACTGTCACATCATTTTGAGATTTGAAGCAACTCTCACTACATCACTGTAGCATCATTTGGAGGATAGTAGCAACTCTCACTACATCACTGTAGCATCATTTTTAAAGGTTTTAAGCAACTCTTACTGCATCATTGGAGCTTCATTTTGAGGTTCGAAGCAACTCTCACGATATCACTGGAGAATCATTTTGAGATTTTTAGCAACTCTTACTACATCACTTTAGCATCATTTGGAGGATAGTAGCAACTCTCACTACATTACTGCAGCATCATTTTGAGGTTGTAGCAACTCTCACTACATTACTGACAGCATCATTTTTAATTTTTTTGCAACTTTCACCACATCACTTGAGCATCATTTTGAGATTTTTAGCAACTCTTACTACATTACTGTAGCATCATTTTGAGGTTCGTAGCAACTCTCACTACATAACTGTAGCATCATTTTGAGGTTCGTAGCAACTCTCACTACATCACTGTAGCATCATTTTGAGGTTTTTAGCAACTTAATACATTACTGGAGCATCATTTTTAGGATCACAGAAACTCTCACCACATTACTGTAGCATCATTTTGAGGTTTGTGGCAACACTTACAACATTACTGTAGCATTATTGAGGTTCGTAGCAAGTCTCACTACATTACTTACAGCATCATTTTTAGATTTTTAGCAACTCTCATCACATTACTTTAGCATCATTTTGAGGTTCGTAGCAACTCTCACTACATCACTGTAGCATCATTTTGAGGTTCGTAGCAACTCTCACTACATCACTGTAGCATCATTTCTTAGATTAGTCGCAACTCTCACTACATCACTGGAGCATCATTTTTAGTTTCGTTGCAGCTCTCACTACATTACTGACAGCATCATTGTGAGGATTTTAGCAACTCTCGCCACATCACTTTACCATCATTTTGAGATTTTTAGCAATTCTTCTGACATCACTGTAGCAGCATTTTGAGGTTTTTAGCAACTTTCACTACTTCACTGTAGCATCATTTGGAGGATAGTAGCAACTCTCACCACATCACTGTCGCATCTTTTTAAGATTTTAAGAAACTCTCACCACATCACTGTAGCATCATTTTGAGGTTTTTAGCAACTTAATACATTACTGTAGCATCATTTTGAGGTTTTTAGCAAGTCTCACCGCATCACTATAGCATCATTTTGAGATTTTTAGCAACTCTTACTACATCACTTTAGCATCATTTCTTAGATTAGTAGAAACTCTCACCACATCACTTTAACATCATTTTGAGATTTTTGGCAACTCTTACTACATAACTGTAGCATCATTTTGAGGTTCATAGCAACTCTCACTACATAACTGTAGCATCATTTTGAGGATCGTAGCAACTCTCACTACATTACTGTAGCATCATTTTGAGGTTCTTAGTCACTCTCACCACATTTCTGTCACATCATTTTGAGGTTCGTGGCAACTCTCACTCCATCAATGTAGCATCATTTTGAAGATTTTAGCAACTCTCACCACATCACTTTAGCATCATTTTGAGATTTTTAGCAACACTTACAACATTACTGTAGCATTATTGAGGTTCGTAGCAAGTCTCACTACATTACTTACAGCATCATTTTGAGATTTTTAGCAACTTTTACTACATTACTGTAGCATCATTTTGAGGATAGTAGCAAATCTCACTTCATGACTGTCAGCATCATTTTTAGGTTCGTAGCAACTCTCAATTCATCACTTTCGCATCATTTTGAGGTTTTTAGCAACTCTCACCACATCACTTGAAGCATCATTTTGAGATTTTTAGCAACTCTTCCTACATCACTGTCGCATCATTTTGAGGATAGTAGCAAATCTCACTTCATGACTGTCAGCATCATTTTTAGGTTCGTAGCAACTCTCACTACATCACTGTAGCATCATTTTGAGGTTCATAGTAACTCTCACCACATTAGTGTAGCATAATTTTTAGGATTTTATCAACTCTCACCACATCACTTTAGCATCATTTTGACATTTTTAGCAACTCCGACTCTATTACTGTAGCATCATTTTGAGGTTCGTAGAAACTCTCACTACAATACTGTAGCATCATTTCTTAGGTTTGTAGCAATTCTTATTACATCACTGGAGCATCATTTCTTAGATTAGTAGCAACTCTCATTACATCACTGCAGCATCATTTTGTGATTCGTAGCAACTCTCACTACATTACTGTCAGCATCATTTTGATGTTTTTAGCAACTCTTCCTACATCACTGTAGCATCATTTTGAGGTTCTTCACAACTCTCACTACATTACTGTCAGCATCATTTTGAGGTTTTTAGCAACTCTCACTACATCACTGTCGCATCATTTTGAGTTTTTTCAGAAACTCTCACTACATCACTGGAGCATCATTTTGAGGTTCGTAGCAACTCTCACTACATCACTGTCAGCATCATTTTTAGCATAGTAGCAACTCTCACTACATCACTGTAGCATAATATCTTAGGTTTTTAGCAACTGTCATTACATCACTTTAGCATCATTTTGAAATATGTAGCAACTCTCATGACATCACTGTAGCATCATTTTGAGATTAGTAGCAACTCTCACAACATCACTGTAGCATCATTTAGAGGTTTCTAGCAACTCTCACTACATCACTGTAGCATCATTTTGAGGTTTTAAGCAGCTCACTACATCACTGGAGCATCATTTTTAGGTTTTTAGCAACCCTCATTACATCACTTTACCATCATTTTTAGTTTAATAGCAACTGTCACGACATCACTATAAGCATCATTTTGAGGTTAGTCGCAACTCTCGCTACATTACTGTCAGCATCATTTTTAGATTTTTAGCAACTCTCACTCCCTCACTGTATCATCATTTTGAGGTTTTAAGCAACTCACTACATCACTGGAGCATCATTTTGAGGTTTTTAGCAACTCACCACATCACTGGAGCATCATTTTGAGGTTTTTAGCAACTCTCACGACATCACTATAAGCATCATTTTGAGGTTAGTCGCAACTCTCACTACATCACTGTCAGCATCATTTCTTAGGTTTTTAGCAACTGTCATTGCATCACTCTAAGCATCATTTTGAGGTTAGTAGCAACTGTAATTACATCATAGTCAGCATCATTTTGAGGTTCGTAGCAACTCTCACCACATTACTGTTGTATCATTTCTTAGGTTAGTAGCAACTCTCACTACATCACTGTCGCTTCATTTCTTAGGTTATTCGAAACTGTCATTGCATCACTGTAGCATCATTTTGAGGTTAGTAGCAACTGTAATTACATCATAGTCAGCATCATTTTGAGGTTCGTAGCAACTCTCACCACATTACTGTTGTATCATTTCTTAGGTTAGTAGCAACTCTCACTACATCACTGTCGCTTCATTTCTTAGGTTATTCGAAACTGTCATTGCATCACTGTAGCATCATTTTGAGGTACGTAGCAACTCTCACTACATCACTGTCGCATCATTTTGAGATTAGTAGCAACTCTCACCACATCACTTTAGCATCATTTTGAGATTAGTAGCAACTCTCACCACATCACTGTAGCATCATTTCTTAGGTTTTTAGCAACTCTAACCACATCACTGTCGCCTTATTTTGAGATTTTTAGCAACTATCACTACATCAATGTAGCATCATTTTGAGATTAGTCGCAACTCTCACTACATCACTGACAGCATCATTTTTAGGATCGTAGCAACTCTCATTACATCACTGTAGCATCATTTTGAGGTCTTTAGCAACTCTCACTACATCACTGGAGCATCATTTCTTAGTTGAGAGAAACTCTCATGACATCACTTTAGCATCATTTTGATCTTAGTCGCAAGTCTTACTGTATTATTGACAGCATCATTTTGAGTTTTGTAGCAACTCTCACTACATCACTGGAGCATCATTTTATCCTTTAGATTGGGGACCAATAATTTTAATGTCCATTTTGGGGACATGTACTGTACACACACACACAGATTTATGAAAGTCACTTTCAGGTGCCTGAAATTCCTTTGGGGACTAAAGTCTAGAAAAGTAATTTGAACATTTGTGTGTACTTTGTTTATTGATGATAAGATTTACACCGACCAAGTCAGCCATATTGGCACCACAATCCAATTGGCATGTCAATAAACATCACCCAATAAACCAAGGTCTTCTGTCTAAATGTATGTCACTGAAACATACTGTATTGTATTGCCTCACACTTACAGCATACAAGGATGCATGGCGTGGGTGGAACTGCCTGAATCTCTTCTGCAATGGAAGTTTGGTCAACCGTGTGGAACATTCCTGCACGATCCCCTTTGAGTGTGAAAGTAGCATCAACACAGCACCACGTGGTCCACCAGCAGCTTGGATTTCTGCTCCTTGTCTTGTAGTTCCACTTGACTTCTCCAAGGGAAGAGACTGCAAATAGTCAAGAACTCTGGGAAATTTGGTGGCTGTGGCCTCCTCAAATTCCACATTGATGTGGACACCAGTTCAAAGTTTGAAGTGCAGTTATCAACTCTGCACTGAAGTTGTTTCGTTAAAGGATAAATGATTTCCATTGTCCAATGATTTTTTTACATTCCAATCCTCTAAAGTGATGGAGTGATACTGTAAATATGTAGAAATTCTCTATTGTTCCAAGTACAGATTCTGTGTTTATACATTGTTGTAGTTTTTATACTTGGAGAAACCAGAATCTAACAGGAAATCACTGTAGAAAGTTGGCTCAGTTTCATAAAGTAACAACTAAATAGCTTCAATTGACAGCGATTGACCTTAAACTTGGCTATTTTGATGGACTATGCTTGCTTTTCCACTGTCAAATGAACTTTTTAATGGGAAATTCCTGCTCATAGACTGGTTTGTTTCATAAATGAACCAGTAAGTGCCCTGAACTTAGAGAAGAACCTGAAAGGTCCTTGTTCTTCATGTGTTTTTCCATGATGGGCCTGTTTTCCTGCAGTTGAATGCACATTTATCAACACTAAATGGACTGTAATTTAATGAGTCCGGCCTGTGAAACCTGCTGTGTATTTTTACAGTTTATTCCATGTAATTTTGTGGAACAGTTCATTACTGTAATTTGACGGTATTCGTCTGGAAACTCTGCTGCCAGACTTTTTACTGTTTTTTTTCTAGTTTTTTTTCTTGACAGTGTACACAGAGGTCTGGTGGTTGAGCCGGGGCATTTTTACAAGCTGCTACCCGCATTCAAAAGACAAAACGGTCCCAGAGCTGATTGACCCAGAATGGAAATGGGACCTCGCATTTTGTGTTTGTGCCCCACAACATTGTCTGGCAGACAGTTGACCTGTCAATCACACACAGAGTCCCGCCCCCACACAGCTGAGAAACGCAGCTCTCAGCAGCTGCCTCAGTCACACAGAAGATAGACGCGTTTCCTGGTTGGCGAGTGCAGACACAACTTCTCTGAGTGCAGGATTCACTTCTCTCATTGCTGTTTGTTCACTGTTGAGGTTTTATTCCTCCACCAACCTGCTTCTGTCTGGAAAGAAACAAATAACTGGAGTGCTGTACATCAAAAGACGTGGAGTTTGGACACGGACGAATGAAGTTTGGCTTTTTGTTTCTTCCATCAGATCAGAGCTGATAGGAAAAACAATCAGGTGGTTTTATTAAACCAGCAGTGAGCTGGACTTCAGCCCAGGTCCTCAGTCCCACTGTCAGTTCACTTCAACATGAACCAATAAAATCCAACCCTCACCTGGCCTGGAAATAAATAACAATTACATAACAATAACTCCTTTATTTCTCTCCTGTTCAGGTCCAGTTGGACTCACTCATCTCTATGTGGTAGGATTTCACTTCATGAGTTCAGAAGCATCTTCACATGAGACGCTGGTTCCTCACATTGATTGATCGTTGAATTCTGTCTTTGATCTCTGAATTCTGTGTTTGATGTCTGAATTCTATGTGTGATGTCGGAATTCTGTGTTTGATCTCTGGGTTCTGAGCATTGATCTCCTGCTTCAGTCTTTGATCTTTGACTGATTCTAAACTCATCAAAGGATCACATCAGCATCTTGGTCCAGACTCCAGATGGTGGTTTTACCAAGTGCACCATAGTCCTTGTTGCTGTCTGCTGTTGGGTCACAGCAAAGTAAGGAAACAGCCTGACGGTCCTCAGGAGGAAATTCAACAGCCTCCAAAGATGGAGGTGAATCTAGACCTGCTCATGTTGGCTGTCCTTGATGAACTTGGGCGGTGCTCTGGTGCAGGGATGAGGTCATGGAGCTGATCTGGGAGCAGTCCTGATGTTAAATGATGGGATGAAGGACAGTGTGGAGGCAAAATGGACAAAATGTGTCAACATCAAATAAAGTTGTAAACCTGTTTGAAGTCTTACTTTGTGTCTGATGGCCATTTTTAAAATCACTAATGATTTTTTGACTGAACGTCCTGGATCCTGTGGTGCCTGATGAGGAGACAACTTGAGTACAGAGTTGGAGAAGAGGGTTTTTGGAGGGGAGATGATTTTTGCAGTGCTACAAGTCAATAAAATGTCATCATGTTTCAAAATGTCCTCACTAAGATGGTTATTAATTCCTCATTCTCAGCTGCTACAGCCTTTAAAGAAACCCTTTGACTGGTGGATCTAACAAAGATCAGATGTTGTCTCCTCTAGAACATCAACAGCTTAACGTTGTGGGCAGGACTCCTACCTGAGCAGGGAGACCCCAATGGATTTCTAGTCCTGATAGGGAGAGGGAGCCTCCTGGGTCACGGAGTGGGGAACCTGATAGGGAGTGGGATGACCCGCCCATTGTGGGTGATTGACAGGGCAGGTTTGATCTATGTTTTCATTTTCAAAAGTAATTTTGAACATTTGTGGACAGTTCGCCCACCTTGAACATGTAGAAGATGTCTTCTGATAGTGAATCGACTGTTGTCACATTTAAGGATCACTTTAGCTGACAAGATGAAGGCTCCAAAGGACCAGCTGGAGATGCCAGGGATTGAACCCAGGGCCTCACACATGCTCAGCATGCGCTCTACCACTGAGCTACACCCCCTCTGGTAGAGTCACTGTTTAACTGGTGAATGAATTTCCAGTTGATTTTAGGAAACCTAGAAGTTCCTCAGGTGCCATCAATCTTAAGTCACTCCTTCACTTTGTGTGTGGTTCAAAGTCAGTGGTTTCATCAGAGCTCAACAACAGAACAAGCTGAAGTCTTCTGGAGAACGAGGGCACCGATCCCACCACCTCTCACATGCTAAGCTAGCGCTCTACCATTGAGCTCCTTCCTCTGCTCAGCAACATAACAGATAATGCAGGTTGACCTTCAGGCTGCTGGGAGGTCAACACCTGAAATATTTCCAGGATTCTGTTGTGTTGGTAGAAACAGTTTGAGGGAAGGAAAACCTCAAACATGATGATGTCATTATTGAAGGCTTTACTGCTCCAAACCTTTGCTTGTTCTTCTGTGGTTGTGAGAGGTTCTGAGTGATGAATGGAAACTGAAGGTTTAGGCATCAGTTCAAAGTAGCAGGAGCTTAAGGGGACATTTCAGATTTGTTGAAGTTGAGTCCGACTGCCTTCTTGTTCATGACGATGGTGATGTCAGAGTTCTTGCTCAGAACGATCCATGCTGTTCCTCCTATTAGTTCTGGAAAGTTGGAGCAAAACGTCATGCAGGGTCACAAGGTCACGTGTTTTGTGTTATCAGCAGATTTAATCTATAGAGTGAGTGACGTGTGGTGTGTTTGTCAGCTTAAAGACCAAAGTTGTTGATGCACAAGAGAAGTACACACGTCAAAGCTGCTTCATTTTAATGAGTGAAACTGAAAATTAAGAGAAGAGTGACAACAAAAATGGAGTCAAGAAGTCGTCTTCAAAACACACACACACACACACACACACACACACACACACACACACACACACACACACACACACACACACACACACACACACACTCACATAGTCATATACACTCTTCTCTTTATGTTGCCCCCTGCTGGACAACAGGTTTAAGGTTCATGTGGAAAAAAAGCAGACAATAAATACGACTATTATTGAAATGTCGGCGACTTCATTCGATCTGAAAGTTCATTGTTTACCAAACAGACACTGATACAACAGCCTTAAAGTCTACCTCCATCGGCTAAAGATGCCCCTGGATCATAAAGCACAGCTCGACTGCTGGCTAACATGCAGGCGTGGGCCCATCACTGAAATCAGCAGTCATGAAAAACTGTGCTAGGCCTCCAGACCCAAGCTTGAAGAGGTTTGAAAACTGGACCCAGGAGAATTTTAACTGAAAACCCCTGCTCTAGAGGATCTGAGGGATGCATGACTGCCCTCTGTTGACCCGTTTAATACAGGAATATCTGAGAAGTACTGAGGACGGCAAAGGGTGCTGATTGGCCAGCAGCCCCACACAGGTCAAAGGTCACCCCCACGGCGGACCAGTTTATTATAATAGTCACGACACCATCCGTTACAGTTGGGTTGGGTTCAGGCTCTTCAGCGCTTCTTATTTTTCCGTGAGCTCCTCCAGCTGCTGGTCCGTCTCTCCTCTTTTCTTTCTCTTCTGCTTACTTTTTTGTTTCTTTGTTCTTTAACTTTAAACAGAACTTCTCCTCTCCCCCTTTTCACGGTCACAATACTGTTGACCTCCCGTGAGCCTTGAATCTCCATCCTGACCAGCGGAGAGAAGCCCCCTTGTGCCTGAGAAAAGCATCGCGGATCCCAGTGGGAGCCACGGTCGTTGAGGTGGAGGCTTGGTAGGCCGTCCCCCCACCAGGTCGTTGGAGAGGTTCCGTACATTGATGAGAACAATCCAGCTGAGAACGTAAGCAGGTCCTGTTGGTTGTCGTGCTGTCACAGTAACAAAGACCAGTGCTGCATCTGTTCAGGCCTCAACTCCTGTCTCACTGCCAGCTCCACCTGACTCCTCAGACTCTGCTCAACCTCCATTCAGTAGTTTTCTTTGTTTGGAGGTCACTGACCCTTCATCCTGAACACCTTCTCACCTGCTACCTTTGCCGTCCACTTGAGTCTCAGATAAATCTTATGATTCATGTCTGATCCTCCATGTGCCTTCATTGCTTTACTGGTATTATTCCTCTGTCTTACACGCTTCCTTGTTTGTATTCAATCCTCTTAAAATTCCAGGAAGTGTTTCAACTGGTTTTTATATTTGTATGTAAGCCTCTGACCCTCAAAGAACTCACTGACAAGCTGGAACCTGAGACTGAGCGTTTCTCATTGGACTCTAAATTACAACCAGCGGTGCCCTGAGTAACAACTGTGTTAGCATCCTAAAGCTACATCATCACCACCAGCTGATCAAGTCACTACTCTGTACACAAGTCACTGTAACCTAGCAAAGTTGAACCTAGAGGAAAAGTACAGTTGAAGCCAGATGCAAACAGATGTTGATGTTTACTCTGTAGTCCTGGCAGCAATTGTCCTTGGAGACGTCACTCCAGACACTCGCAGAGCTGACAGAGATGGTTTGACACAACTCATGATGTTATTGCACTGCAACAGTAACGGACCATCGATGGCATCGTGGTGATGGAGGAGGACAAAGAATTCTGTCATCAAGTTTTGTTCATGTTTTGTAAATGTTCTTCTTGATCTCAGCATTTAGTCTTTGATGTCACAGTGACAGAACGGACCAAAGCTGCCTGTGTCAGAGGAAGCAGAATGACATCAGCATCAGGACATTCAGAGCCTTCAGAAACGTGGTGATGGTTTCACCAAAGAGGGACCAGTTCAGTAAATGTGGTCAGGCTGCTGAGAGTCTGGGTTCAAGATGGAGTTCAGGGTTTTAGCGACTCAGAAAAACTGTTTATGGTTCAGAAAGCAGAGGAGGGCTGATGAAGAGACCTCAGCCTGACTTCACAATGAGTGTCATCAAGGAGGAGGAGGTAGTAGACATCACATGGGGGGGGGGGGTAGAGCAGCAAGAAGAGAGAGGAGGAGGAACAACTTGATTGAATAAAACAAAGACAAACAATCAAAGAGAGTCAGAGCAGAGGAGCGGCCCTGAGTCACAGTGAATGGTGGAGTTTGATGATCCATCATTCATCTCCTTTAAATGCTGTCAGGGAGGGAGAGCGGTCTGCTGCTGGTGGTGTTCATTCCTCAGAGGGAGCCTCAATGGTTGATGTTCTACTGCCCTCTGGTGGTGAGGCAGTGGGGATGCAGGTGATCTGCTGGTCTGGTTGAACGTGAGTGGACAGAAACCTTGTTGAGGTGACTGGGAGTTCCTGACTGTGGTGAGCTGCCTTGCTTCTCCTCAGGTCTTCATGGTGGCTTTCTGCTGGACTGTTGTTGAAGGGAACATGGCATCCTATCATTTTCAGCTCTGACATCTGGACAGTGGACAGATGTGACATCATCATGGTCTCACTGCCTGCTTTGTTCATGGATCAATGGAACGTTGTGTTGGAACCTTTATTGTAGAACTGCTATGAGCTGAGAGCTCAGTGTTGTTGGAACAACGCAGCTCCACATGGGACTGATGTGATGAAGAGGTTTTTATTGAGCTGAAGCTGGAGAGCAACAATCAAAATGGAGCAGCAAACATAATGTCTGGTCTCTCTCTCTTCTCTTCCCCACCTCTCTGTCTCCTCTCCTCCCTCACCTCCATCTCTCTCCAGCCCTTTTTAGACAGAAAATGTGCCAAATTTGCCGTCTTGTCTGTGTGAAATGGAGGCGTAATATTCCTCTTTTTGAAAAGACACCCTTGTGTGGGCATCAACACTTGATGTGATGTGCAGCTCACACAACCTCAGTCATTGACAACGCAATGACTGAGGTTGGCAGAGCGGGGCAACAACAGACTCTTGAACTGAAACCCAAGATGGAAACCATCTCGGAGCAGTTGGCCGCTCTGCAAAGAGGAGAGTGATGTTGAAGACCAGAAATGTAACTTTACAATTTGGATTGGACTGAAAGAGAAGACAGATTGGAATGTGTGCTCCTCCGCCCAAACCCACAGCTTCCTTATCGGCTGCCCCATTGTTTATCCTCCAGGAGAACTCCTTCTGCCTTGGTGACGTAAATGGCGCGTACTATCCTCCCCTCCCCCATGTGTTCCTGACCCCTGCCTCTGCCCTCTCCACCTCCCTCGGGGTGGCAGCGCAGACCTTGTAGTCTGGCTGCAGGCCTCACTCTCACTTGCCTCCATTGGGACAACGGACTGTTCAAGTTTAGCGTACATACACAACAAATGTATATGTGCTGCTGTTAATTCTGAAGTGTACCATTATTACGATTGACCTGTAATAATTGTGACTGTTGTGATCGCTGTATCAGGCATTTGAGTGTGGAAGTGGAATTTCCCCTTGGGGATTAATTTTGTATCAATCTATCTATCTGTCTATCTTTATTCAATCTGATTCCTCTGTCTGTAGTAACAGGATATGAACCACAGTCCTTGAAGGGAGCTGTCATTAAACCACTGCTTCAGAAGCCTCCTCTAGACCCTGAGGTTCTAGCCAACTATGGACTGATAGCTAACCTCCCCTCCTCTCTAAAATCCTGGAGAAAGCAGCTGCTAATCAGATGAGTGACTTCCTCCATAACAAGAGTTGATTTGAGGGTTTCAGTCTGGTTTTAGAGCCCAGCCCAGCACAGAGACAGCACTGTAGAAATGACTAACACCTTTAATTCATCAGATGATGGCTTTGAGTCTGTACTGGTCCTGTTAGACCTCAGTGCTGCCTGTGACACAGCTGACCATCAAATCCTGCTACACAGACTTGAACTCTCAGTTGGCATTCAGGGAACATTAAAGTGGTTTCAATCGTATTCATCAGGTTGATTTCAGTTTGTAGACGTTAATGATAAATCTTCTATACAAACCAAAGTTAAACACGGTGTTCCTCTAGGTTCCGTGCTGGGGCCGATACTCTTCACTTTATGTATGCTTCCTTTAGGTCATATTACTGGGAAACACTCCATACATTTCCATTGTTACACAGATGATACTCAATTATATTTATCAATAAAGCTGGATGAATGCCAACAGTTGTCTAAAACTCCATGTATGAGTTCCTTCTAGGCTGGACTTTAGTAGTTCTTTATTATCAGGCTGCACCAACAAGTGATTAAAGACTTGACAGCTGCACATGTATTGACAGGAACCAGGAAGAGAAACAATCGTAACAATAACATACACTCATGTAAGATAGTCTGAAGACACTCAAAGATAATTCAGTGTTTGATCAGTGATCAATACGTCAATACAAAGATCAGTAAGTGGTCCCAGGTGGATCTTTCCATGGTGACCTCAGAGAAAATAAGATCAGCCCTCTCACCGTCATATCCAATGATGGCTCCATTATGTCAGGTTAACTGAGTTTATTTCCTGCTGCATTATCTCAAAAACGCTTTCTTAAACCAGAACCTCCAAGTTGGGTCTGAACTACCATGATAAATTGCATTATCTACTCAGTTTGAGTCACACCAACACAGAATGGACAAAGGACATTTTTCTGTTGTGTTGTTTCATGTTTTCCTGATCTGGGAAGCTTTTGCAAGACAAATGTCTCTCAAGTGTGTGTTCTCCTCATGTGTCTTTTCAGACATCCTTTTTCTGAAAATCTTTTGCAACAAAATGCACAGGGGAATGGTTTCTCCCCAGTGTGCGTTTTTATGTGCTTTCCCAGATTTCCCTTTTGTGAGAATCTTTTGCCACAAAGTGCACAGGGAAATGGTTTCTCCCCAGTGTGCACGTTCAGGTGCCTTTTCAGATGTCCCTGTTCTGAGAATGTTTTGCCACACACTGAGCAGCCGAATGGTTTCTCTCCAGTATGTCTTCTCATATGTCTATTCAGACAACCCCTTTCTGAAAATCTTGTGCCGCAAACTGAGCATGGGAATGGTTTCTCTCCAGTATGGGCTCTCCTAATGTGTCTTTTCAGACAACCCCTTTCTGAAAATCTTGTGCCGCAAACTGAGCATGGGAATGGTTTCTCTCCAGTATGTGTTCTCTTCATGTGTCTTTTTAGACATCCATTTTCTGAAAACCCTGTGCCACAAACTGAGCAGGGGTATGGTTTTTCTCCAGTGTGTGTTCTCATGTGTACATCCAAACTCCTTCTGTAACTAAAACCTTTACTGCATGTTGAGCACCTAAAGGGACGCTCATCCTCACTGACTTCTGTCTCAGATTCAGAAGGACCAGAGGTCACGTTCCTGATGATTTCTGATTCTCTTCCAGTCTTTAATTTTTGCTCTTTTGAGCTGCAATGAGTCACTTCCTGTCCTGGGCTCAGTTTCTGAAGCAAATTCCTCCTTGAGCCAAAGGGTTCCTTGTGCTCAGAGGTGGCCGTGTTATCAGGTCTGACCCAATCATCCTCACTGACTTCAGTCTCAGCTTCAGAAGAGTCTGACATCTGGTCATCAGTCTGGGGTTGTACAAGTGGATCTGGATCTACCTTGCTGGCTGGTTCTGGTTCTGGTCCTCCACACTCTTCTCCATCAGCTTCTGTTTTCAGAGGATGAACTGGGCTGCTGCTCAGAGACTCTTCTTTCAAGTTCTCCTCAGTTAGACTCTGAAGAAGCTGTGGGAACTGAGGTTTCTCTTCGTTCCCTTCACTCTTCACAGGGACCAGAGTGAAGGGGAACGTAGTGATATCAGCCTCCTCCTGCCCTTGAAGCTGCCCTCCCTCCTCACTGGTCCAGAGCTCCTCCCTCTCCTCTTTAATGTGCGGGGGCTCTGGGTCCTGCAGCTCAGGGGGAACCTCTTCTTTAATCACCAGCAGCTGCTCCACATCTGCAGGACACAAACAGCAACATCAGAAATCTCTTCATTTGACTCTGAAACAGCGGAGCAACAGAAATCAACTCAATGAACAGAGACGTCCTGCTACTGAGGACCAGTCAGCAAACTGGGAACAGAAACGCTGGCTTCAGATGCTTGGATCAACGTTGTGTCACCCAGGTCAAAGGTCATAGGTCCCCTCTGCTGAATGGTTTTGTCCATTCATGATCACATCTGCTAGTCAGAATGTTCATTTCTAGAATGAGACCCTGTAGGAGAATGAGAGTTCAGTCCCTAGAACCAGAGGGAACCTGTACCGATGCTAAACATGTCAGTCCACCCAAACACAGCAATATGCAGTCAGCCAAGGTCGAAGATTAGTTTATTAATAATAATCAGGAAATGTCCCTTTCCTTTCCAGTAATTGAGGAAAACTCTGGCTGGGACAAAATTTGTAACGTGTAACCTATGAGATGTTTCTCCGTGTTTCTTAGTTTTATTTTTTTCTTCCATATGAATACAAAAAGCAGTAGAACTACGGCGGCAAGGACGCAGCCTGGAAACCAAACAGCGCCATCTACTTGTTGGTCAGGAGGCAGCCAAGATGGCGCCCAGCGTGTCCCGAGCCAGGTGAGGTTTTAAGGCTCCACCAACACCGAAAAGCCGTCAACTACGAAACACTTCTACGTTGTTCCACTCCTGCTCAGACGGTCTGAACACAATGACCCGGATTACGGACACAACCAGACCGGAGACACTTGCTGGCAGGAGTGCGGTCTCTCGGTTCTCCTGGTCAGTGTGGGGGGACTCACCTGCTCTGTCCAGCCTGACTCGGGGCTTCAGCACGGCATCGAGCAGCAACCTCTGCCGGCGGTTCTCCCGCTCGTACTCCGCCACGGTTTCCTTCAGCAGAGCCACGATCTGCTCCGCGGCCGCCGCCAGCCGCTCGGTGAGCAGCGCTCTCAGCACCGGGACTCCAGCCGCTGAGTCTCCTTCTCCCAGCTGCAGCAGGAAGTCTTCAGCGGCGGCGAGGATCCGCTCCTGGACCGACACCCGCAGCAGCTGCGTGGCGCACATGTTGAGGTTCTACCGGCGCCACTCAGCCTTCAGGAGACAAAGACCGAGGCCGGGGGTTCACGGACTTCTCCTTCTTTCCTTGTTGTTCGAAAACGTCCCGCTTCTTTTCTTCTTCGTCTTCTTCAAAACGAGCAGAGTCCAAGCTCTGTTCTCTGTGCCACTCCAGACTCGCTAACCTGGTAGCAGCGGTAGTGATGAGTGGAGTGATCCAGGATTTCGGTTTGAAAAACGGGTATTGATGACGTATTTAGTGACGTCCAAAGCCTCGCCGACCGGCAGTGACCACGTGACGGATTCAAACCCTGGTTCTCCGGTTTGGCGTGAGATTCTAAACCACTAAAGCCTGATTTATGCTTCTGCGTCGCGTCGAAGCAAACCCCAACAAAATCCTGACTCCGTGTCGCGTCGACGCGTGGTGACGTCATCGTCGAGGACTGTGATTGGTTTGCTCAGAACGTCATTTCCGGTTCAGTCGCAGCACAACAACACCGCCATTTTCAAAGTTTCTGTGGTGAAAGCTCCAAGAAAAAATGGACCAAGCCGAAGAAATGATTATTGGCGGCACTACAAAGACTGACAAATGGCCAACAATTGTTGTCTGTGACCGGAAGAAAACCAAGGAATCCGACAAGAGCCCCGTAAACAATACAAAGACAAAGCCACACCCCCTAGCGGCTTGGCGGTGAATTGCAGAGCAACGCGTTCCCTCGACGCAGAATAAACCAGGCTTTTCAGTCGCACCTGTTTTACGCCCCCGTGCCAGATAAGGACCCCCATCGGGCTGTGCCACTCTGGAGGGAGCGCGTCTCACAGTCAGTCAGCGGAACCATGCGGATCCGGGCCGGAGCTGTGGGAAGGAGCGCCAATTGTATCGGGTTGTTGTTTTCTGGACTGCAGCAGAACAGGAGCAGCCGGGACTGGAATGTAGAAGTAGGTTATCTTGAAGTTGACTCAGTTATGGTGAACGATATTGTGGTTCAACACTTTAATGAGCTTTAAGGCAAACATATTTCATGAGGAAACAACGCCGGAATTGGACGGATTTCAGCGGCACACAACAACGTATCCGATACACCTCATTGGAAACCTGGTGGTCTAAGACTAAGAAACACCAGTCACCATGAAGAAAGGAACTTTTAGCTGAGCACTCATGTTCTTTTCTGCTGGTTGAATGTCGCATTTGTTGGACAGAAGCGTCTCATCTCAACAAAAGCACCTCTTCAGTGCTGAGGCATGATGGGGCCAGGCATGAGAATGAAGTCCCAGATCCACCAGGATGAACTCAGGTATACAGCCACTCTCCAACTGACTCACAGTTGCTTCATTGAGAATTAATTCCTATTCATTTCTTCTCTCCTTCATCTTTAACCATCCAGCTTCCAGGAAGCAGATGCTGGATGAGGCTCTGCTGAATTTCATCCTGAAGGACTGCCAGCCCCTCAGCACTGTTGAGAGGGAAGGGTTCAGGGAACTGGTTCAGGTCCTTGAGCCTCATATGTTTGCCAACCAGAAAGGTTTGTGTGGAAATGATCTAAAGCAGTCGTTGATATCTCCAGTTTATTTCATCTCTAATTTCAATGTATTGATTTACTCTGGGTGTCATTTTCAGACCATCAAACAAACGGTGGCCAAAAAGTACCAGGAGGAACGGGAAGGAGTGAAAAAGGAAGTCCAGCTGCCATGTGGACATCTGTGGACATGGAGGCTCCCTTGGCTCTGACCTGTCACTGCATTCGTGAGAATGAATGTGTTGGGAGTGCAAGACTTTCCACAAAGTCACCCTGCATCATTTTGAGGTTCGTAGCAACTCTCACGTCATTACTGTAGCATCATTTTGAGATTCGTAGCAACTCTCACTACATCACTGTAGCATCATTTCTTCGGTTAGTAGCAACTCTCATTCCATCACTGTAGCATCATTTCTTCGGTTAGTAGCAACTCTCATTCCATCACTGTAGCATCATTTTGAGGTTCGCAGCAACTCTCACCACATCACTGTAGCATCATTTCTTAGGTAAGTAGCAACTCTCATTACATCACTTTAGCATCATTTTGAGGATCGTAGCAACTCTCAAGACATTACTTTAGCGTGATATTGAAATTACTATCAACTCTCACTACATCACTGTCGCATCATTTTGAGGATCATAGCAACTCTCACTACATCACTGTTGCATCATTTTAAGATTCGTGGCAACTCTCACCACATCACTGCAGCATCATTTCTTAGGTAAGTAGCAACTCTCAATACATCACTCTAGAATCATTTTGAGATTCGGAGCAACTCTCATGACATCACTGTAGCATCATTTTGAGGTTGGTAGCAACTCTCACCACATCACTGTAACATCATTTCTTAGGTAAGTAGCAACTCTCATTACATCACTTTTGCATCATTTTGAGGATCGTAGCAACTCTCAAGACATTACTTTAGCGTGATATTGAAATTACTATCAACTCTCAACACATCGCTGGAGCATCATTTTGAGGATCGTAGCAACTCTCACGACATCACTTTAGCGTGATTTTGAAATTACTATCAACTCTCACCACATCACTGTTGCATCATTTTGACATTTGTAGCAACTCTCATTATATAACTGTAGCATCATTTCTTAGGTTAGTAGCAACTCCCATGACATCACTGCATCATCATTTTGAGGTTTGTAGCAACTCTCACGACATTACTGTAGCATCATTTGTTTGGTTAGAAGCAACTCTCATGACATCGCTTTTGCATGATTTTGAAATTACTATCAACTGCCACCACAACACTCAGCATAATTTCTTAGGTTAGTAGCAAATGTCATAACATCACTGTAGCATCATTTTGAGATTCGTAGCAACTCTCACCACATCACTGTAGCATCATTTCTTAGGTTTGTAGCAACTCTCATTACATCACTGTAGCATCATTTCTTAGGTGTGGAGCAACTCTCATTACATCACTTTAGCGTGATTTTGAAATTACTATCAACTCTCACCACATCACTGTGGCATTAAATTGAGGTTAGTAGCAACTCTTACTACATGACTGTCAGCATCACTTTGAGGTTATTCGAAACTTTCACTCCTTTGTTGTTAGCATCATTTTGAGTTCATTAGCAATTCTTACTACATCAGTGTAGCATCATTTTGAGATCATCAGCAATTCTTCCGACATCACTTTCGCATTATTTTGATGTTCGTAGCAACTCTTACTACATTATTTTTGCATTATTTTGAGGTTCGTAGCAACTCTTAGTACATGACTTTCAGCATCACTTTGAGGTTATTCGAAACATTCACTCCATTACTGTTAGCATCATTTTGAGTTCATTAGCAATTCTTACTAAATCACTGTCGCATCATTTTGAGATCTTTAGCAATTTTTCTGACATCACTGTCACATTATTTTGAGATCATTAGCAATTCTTCCGACATCACTGTCTCAATATTTTGAGGTTCGTAGCAACTTTTACTACATTACTGTCGCATTATTTTGAGGTTCATAGCAACTCTTACTACATTATTGTTGCATTATTTAAAGGTTCGTAGCAAGTCTTACTTCATTACTGTCAGTATCACTTTGAGTTTATTAGCAACTATCACTACATTACTGTTAGCATCATTTTGAGTTTTTTAGCAATTCTTACGACATCACTGTCGCATTATTTTGAGGTTAGTAGGAACTCTTACTACATGATTGTCAGCATCACTTTGAGGTTGTTCAAAACACTTACTACATTACTGTAAGCATCACTGAGTTTATTAGTAACTATCATTACGTTACTGTTAGCATCGTTTTGAGGTCAATAGCAATTCTTACGACATCACTGTCAGGATCATTTTTAATTTACTCGCAACTCAAACCACATGACTGTCAGCATCACTTTGAGGTTTTTCGAAACTTTCACTCCATTACCAGACCGGAGACACTTGCTGGCAGGAGTGCGGTCTCTCGGTTCTCCTGGTCAGTGTGGGGGGACTCACCTGCTCTGTCCAGCCTGACTCGGGGCTTCAGCACGGCATCGAGCAGCAACCTCTGCCGGCGGTTCTCCCGCTCGTACTCCGCCACGGTTTCCTTCAGCAGAGCCACGATCTGCTCCGCGGCCGCCGCCAGCCGCTCGGTGAGCAGCGCTCTCAGCACCGGGACTCCAGCCGCTGAGTCTCCTTCTCCCAGCTGCAGCAGGAAGTCTTCAGCGGCGGCGAGGATCCGCTCCTGGACCGACACCCGCAGCAGCTGCGTGGCGCACATGTTGAGGTTCTACCGGCGCCACTCAGCCTTCAGGAGACAAAGACCGAGGCCGGGGGTTCACGGACTTCTCCTTCTTTCCTTGTTGTTCGAAAACGTCCCGCTTCTTTTCTTCTTCGTCTTCTTCAAAACGAGCAGAGTCCAAGCTCTGTTCTCTGTGCCACTCCAGACTCGCTAACCTGGTAGCAGCGGTAGTGATGAGTGGAGTGATCCAGGATTTCGGTTTGAAAAACGGGTATTGATGACGTATTTAGTGACGTCCAAAGCCTCGCCGACCGGCAGTGACCACGTGACGGATTCAAACCCTGGTTCTCCGGTTTGGCGTGAGATTCTAAACCACTAAAGCCTGATTTATGCTTCTGCGTCGCGTCGAAGCAAACCCCAACAAAATCCTGACTCCGTGTCGCGTCGACGCGTGGTGACGTCATCGTCGAGGACTGTGATTGGTTTGCTCAGAACGTCATTTCCGGTTCAGTCGCAGCACAACAACACCGCCATTTTCAAAGTTTCTGTGGTGAAAGCTCCAAGAAAAAATGGACCAAGCCGAAGAAATGATTATTGGCGGCACTACAAAGACTGACAAATGGCCAACAATTGTTGTCTGTGACCGGAAGAAAACCAAGGAATCCGACAAGAGCCCCGTAAACAATACAAAGACAAAGCCACACCCCCTAGCGGCTTGGCGGTGAATTGCAGAGCAACGCGTTCCCTCGACGCAGAATAAACCAGGCTTTTCAGTCGCACCTGTTTTACGCCCCCGTGCCAGATAAGGACCCCCATCGGGCTGTGCCACTCTGGAGGGAGCGCGTCTCACAGTCAGTCAGCGGAACCATGCGGATCCGGGCCGGAGCTGTGGGAAGGAGCGCCAATTGTATCGGGTTGTTGTTTTCTGGACTGCAGCAGAACAGGAGCAGCCGGGACTGGAATGTAGAAGTAGGTTATCTTGAAGTTGACTCAGTTATGGTGAACGATATTGTGGTTCAACACTTTAATGAGCTTTAAGGCAAACATATTTCATGAGGAAACAACGCCGGAATTGGACGGATTTCAGCGGCACACAACAACGTATCCGATACACCTCATTGGAAACCTGGTGGTCTAAGACTAAGAAACACCAGTCACCATGAAGAAAGGAACTTTTAGCTGAGCACTCATGTTCTTTTCTGCTGGTTGAATGTCGCATTTGTTGGACAGAAGCGTCTCATCTCAACAAAAGCACCTCTTCAGTGCTGAGGCATGATGGGGCCAGGCATGAGAATGAAGTCCCAGATCCACCAGGATGAACTCAGGTATACAGCCACTCTCCAACTGACTCACAGTTGCTTCATTGATCATTAATTCCTATTCATTTCTTCTCTCCTTCATCTTTAACCATCCAGCTTCCAGGAAGCAGATGCTGGATGAGGCTCTGCTGAATTTCATCCTGAAGGACTGCCAGCCCCTCAGCACTGTTGAGAGGGAAGGGTTCAGGGAACTGGTTCAGGTCCTTGAGCCTCATATGTTTGCCAACCAGAAAGGTTTGTGTGGAAATGATCTAAAGCAGTCGTTGATATCTCCAGTTTATTTCATCTCTAATTTCAATGTATTGATTTACTCTGGGTGTCATTTTCAGACCATCAAACAAACGGTGGCCAAAAAGTACCAGGAGGAACGGGAAGGAGTGAAAAAGGAAGTCCAGCTGCCATGTGGACATCTGTGGACATGGAGGCTCCCTTGGCTCTGACCTGTCACTGCATTCGTGAGAATGAATGTGTTGGGAGTGCAAGACTTTCCACAAAGTCACCCTGCATCATTTTGAGGTTCGTAGCAACTCTCACGTCATTACTGTAGCATCATTTTGAGATTCGTAGCAACTCTCACTACATCACTGTAGCATCATTTCTTCGGTTAGTAGCAACTCTCATTCCATCACTGTAGCATCATTTCTTCGGTTAGTAGCAACTCTCATTCCATCACTGTAGCATCATTTTGAGGATCGTAGCAACTCTCAAGACATTACTTTAGCGTGATATTGAAATTACTAGCAACTCTCACTACATCACTGTTGCATCATTTTAAGATTCGTGGCAACTCTCACCACATCACTGCAGCATCATTTCTTAGGTAAGTAGCAACTCTCAATACATCACTCTAGAATCATTTTGAGATTCGGAGCAACTCTCATGACATCACTGTAGCATCATTTTGAGGTTGGTAGCAACTCTCACCACATCACTGTAACATCATTTCTTAGGTAAGTAGCAACTCTCATTACATCACTTTTGCATCATTTTGAGGATCGTAGCAACTCTCAAGACATTACTTTAGCGTGATATTGAAATTACTATCAACTCTCAACACATCGCTGGAGCATCATTTTGAGGATCGTAGCAACTCTCACGACATCACTTTAGCGTGATTTTGAAATTACTATCAACTCTCACCACATCACTGTAGCATCATTTCTTAGGTTAGTAGCAACTCCCATGACATCACTGCATCATCATTTTGAGGTTTGTAGCAACTCTCACGACATTACTGTAGCATCATTTGTTTGGTTAGAAGCAACTCTCATGACATCGCTTTTGCATGATTTTGAAATTACTATCAACTGCCACCACAACACTCAGCATAATTTCTTAGGTTAGTAGCAAATGTCATAACATCACTGTAGCATCATTTTGAGATTCGTAGCAACTCTCACCACATCACTGTAGCATCATTTCTTAGGTGTGGAGCAACTCTCATTACATCACTTTAGCGTGATTTTGAAATTACTATCAACTCTCACCACATCACTGTGGCATTAAATTGAGGTTAGTAGCAACTCTTACTACATGACTGTCAGCATCACTTTGAGGTTATTCGAAACTTTCACTCCTTTGTTGTTAGCATCATTTTGAGTTCATTAGCAATTCTTACTACATCAGTGTAGCATCATTTTGAGATCATCAGCAATTCTTCCGACATCACTTTCGCATTATTTTGATGTTCGTAGCAACTCTTACTACATTATTTTTGCATTATTTTGAGGTTCGTAGCAACTCTTAGTACATGACTTTCAGCATCACTTTGAGGTTATTCGAAACATTCACTCCATTACTGTTAGCATCATTTTGAGTTCATTAGCAATTCTTACTAAATCACTGTCGCATCATTTTGAGATCTTTAGCAATTTTTCTGACATCACTGTCACATTATTTTGAGATCATTAGCAATTCTTCCGACATCACTGTCTCAATATTTTGAGGTTCGTAGCAACTTTTACTACATTACTGTCGCATTATTTTGAGGTTCATAGCAACTCTTACTACATTATTGTTGCATTATTTAAAGGTTCGTAGCAAGTCTTACTTCATTACTGTCAGTATCACTTTGAGTTTATTAGCAACTATCACTACATTACTGTTAGCATCATTTTGAGTTTTTTAGCAATTCTTACGACATCACTGTCGCATTATTTTGAGGTTAGTAGGAACTCTTACTACATGATTGTCAGCATCACTTTGAGGTTGTTCGAAACGTTCACTCCATTACTGTTAGCATCACTGAGTTGAATAGCAACTAATTAGTAGTATCATTACGTTACTGTTAGCATCGTTTTGAGGTCAATAGCAATTCTTACGACATCACTGTCAGGATCATTTTTAATTTACTCGCAACTCAAACCACATGACTGTCAGCATCACTTTGAGGTTTTTCGAAACTTTCACTCCATTACTGTTAGCATCATTTTGAGTTCATTACCAATTCTTACTACATCACTGTCACATCATTTTGAGATCATTAGCAATTCTTCCGACATCACTGTCGCATTATTTTGAGGTTCGTAGCAACTCTTACTACATGACTTTCAGCATCACTTTGAGGTTATTCGAAACGTTCACTCCATTACTGTTAGCATCACTGAGTTGAATAGCAACTATCAGTACATTACTGTTAGCATCATTTTGAGTTCATTAGCAATTCTTACTACATAACTGTCGCATCATTTTGAGATCATTGGCAATTCTTCTGACAACACTGTCACATTATTTTGATGTTCGTAGCAACTCTTTCTACATGACTGTCAGCATCACTTTGAGGTTCTTCGAAACACTTACTACATTACTGAAAGCATTACTTACTTGATTAGCAACTATCACTACATTACTTTTAGCATCATTTTGAATTGTTGAGCAATTCTTCCGACATCACTGTCGCAATATTTTGAGGTTCGTAGCAACTTTTACTACATTACTCTCTCATTATTTTGAGGTTCGTAGCAACTCTTGGTACATGACTGTCAGCATCACTTTGAGGTTATTCGAAACGTTCACTCCATTACTGTTAGCATCATTTTGATTTCATTAGCAATTCTTACTAAATCACTGTCGCATCATTTTGAGATCATTAGCAATTCTTCTGACATCACCGTCACATTATTTTGAGGTTCGTAGCAACTCTTACTACATTATTGTTGCATTATTTTAAGGTTCGTAGCAACTCTTACTACATTACTGTCAGTATCACTTTGAGTTTATTAGCAACTATCACTACATTACTGTTAGCATCATTTTGAGTTCATGAGCAATTCTCAAGACATCACTGTAGCATTAAATTGAGTTCATTAGCAACTCTTACTAAATGACTGTCAGCATCACTTTGAGGTTGTTCGAAACTCTTAATACATTACTGTAAGCATCACTGAGTTGATTAGGAACTATCGCTACATTACTGTTAGCATCATTTTGAGATCATTAGCAATTCTTCTGATATCACTGTCGCATTATTTTAAGGTTCGTAGCAACTCTTACTACATTACTGTCAGCATCACTTTGAGTTTATTAGCAACTATCACTACATTACTGTTAGCATCATTTTGAGTTCATGAGCAATTCTCACGACATCACTGTAGCATTAAATTGAGTTCATGAGCAACTCTTACAACATGACTGTCAGCATCACTTTGAGGTTATTCGAAAGTTTCACTCCATTACTGTTAGCATCATCTTGAGTTCATTCGCAATTCTTACTACATCACTGTCGCATCATTTTGAAATCATTAGCAATTCTTCCGACATCACTGTCGCATTATTTTGAGGTTCGTAGCAACTCTTACTACATGACTGTCAGCATCACTTTGAGGTTATTCGAAACACTCACTACATTTCTGTAAGCATCACTGAGTTGATTAGCAACAATCACTACATTACTGTTAGCATCATTTTGAGATCATTCGCAATTCTTCCTAAATGACCTTAAGCATCAATTTGAGGTTGTTCGAAACTCTTACTACATTACTGTAAGCATCACTGAGTTTATTAGCAACTATCACTACATTACTGTTAGCATCATTTTGAGTTCATTAGCAATTCTTCCGAAATCACTGTCGCAATATTTTGAGGTTCATAGCAACTTTTACATTACTGTCGCATTATTTTGAGGTTTGTAGCAACTCTTACTACATGACTGTCAGCATCACTTTGAGGTTATTCGATACTTTCACTCCATTACTTTGAGCATCATTTTGAGTTCATTAGCAATTCTTACTACATCACTGTCGCATCATTTTGAGATCATTTGCAATTCTTCTGACATCACTTTCACATTATTTTGAGGTTCGAAGCAACTCTTACTACATTACTGTCAGCATCACTGAGTTGATTAGCAACTATCACTACATTACTTTTAGCATCATTTTGAGTGTATTAGCAACTATCACTACATTACTGTTAGCGTCATTTTGAGTTTATTAGCAATTCATAGACATCACTGTAGCATTAAATTGAGGTTAGTAGCAACTCTTACTACATGACTGTCAGCATCACTTGGAGGTTGTTTGGAACACTTACTACATTACTGTAAGCATCACTGAGTTTATTAGCAACTATCACTACATTACTGTTAGCATCATTTTGAGGTTAGAAGCAACTGTTACTACATGACTGACAGCATCACTTTTTGGTTTTTTCGAAACACTTACTACATTACTGTAAGCATCACTGAGTTAATTAGCAACTATCACTACATTACTGTTAGCATCATTTTGAGTTCTTTAGCAATTCTTCCGACATCACTGTCGCAATATTTTGAGGTTCGTAGCAACTTTTACTACATTACTTTCGCATTATTTTGAGTTTGTAGCAACACTTACTACATGACTGTAAGCATCACTTTGAGGTTATTCGAAAGTTTCACTCCATTACTGTTAGCATCATTTTGAGTTCATTAGCAATTCTTACTACATCACTGTCGCATCATTTTGAGATCATTAGCAATTCTTCCGACATCACTGTCGCAATATTTTGAGGTTCGTAGCAACTTTTACTACATTACTGTCGCATTATTTTGAGGTTCGTAGCAACACTTACTACATGACTGTCAGCATCACTTTGAGGTTATTCGAAAGTTTCACTCCATTACTGTTAGCATCATCTTGAGTTCATGAGCAATTCTTACTACATCACTGTCGCATCATTTTGAGATCATTAGCAATTCTTCTGACATCACTGTCGCATTATTTTGATGTTCGTAGCAACTCTTAGTACAAGACTGTCAGCATCACTTTGAGGTTATTCGAAACGTTCACTCCATTACTGTTAGCATCATTTTGAGTTCATGAGCAATTCTTTCTGAATCACTGTCGCATCATTTTGAGATCTTTAGCAATTCTTCTGACATCACTGTCGCAATATTTTCAGGTTCGTAGCGACTTTTACTACATTACTGTCGCATTATATTGAGGTTCGTAGCAACTCTTACTACATTACTGTCAGCATCACTTTGAGGTTATTCGAAACTCTTCCTACATTACTGTAAGCATCACTGACTTGATTAGCAACTATCACTACATTACTGTTAGCATCATTTTGAGTTCATTTGCATTTCTTCCGACATCACTGTCGCAATATTTTGAGGTTCGTAGCAACTTTTACTACATTACTGTCGCATTATTTTGAGGTTCGTAGCAACACTTACTACATGACTGTAAGCATCACTTTGAGGTTATTTGAAAGTTTCACTCCATTACTGTTAGCATCATTTTGAGTTCATTAGCAATTCTTACTACATCACTGTCGCATCATTTTGAGATCATTAGCAATTCTTCCGACATCACTGTCGCAATATTTTGAGGTTCGTACCAACTTTTACTACATTACTGTCGCATTATTTTGAGGTTCGTAGCAACTCTTAGTACATGACTGTCAGCATCACTTTGAGTTTATTCGCAACTATCACTACATTACTGTTAGCATCATTTTGAGTTTATGAGCCATTCTCACGACATCACTGTAGCATTGAATTGAGTTCATTAGCAACTCTTACTAAATGACTGTCAGCATCACTTTGAGGTTATTCGAAACACTTACTACATTACTGTAAGCATCACTGAGTTGATTAGCAACTATCACTACATTACTGTTCGCATCATTTTGAGTTCATTAGCAATTCTTCCGACATCACTGTCGCAATACTTTGAGGTTCGTAGCAACTTTTACTACATTACTGTCGCATTATTTTGAGATTCGTAGCAACACTTACTACATGACTGTAAGCATCACTTTGAGGTTATTCGAAAGTTTGACTCCATTACTGTAGCATCATTTTGAGTTCATTAGCAATTGTTACTACATCACTGTCGCATCAGTTTGTGATTATTAGCAATTCCTCCGACATCACATTTGCAATATTTTGAGGTTCGTAGCAACTCTTACTACATTTCTGTTGCATTATTTTAAGGTTCGTTGCAACTCTTACTACATGACTGTCAGCATCACTTTAAGGTTATTCGAAACTCTTACTACATTACTTTAAGCATCACTGACTTGATTAGCAACTATCACTACATTACTGTTAGCATCATTTTGAGTTCATTAGCAATTCTTCCGACATCACTGTCGCAATATTTTGAGGTCCGTAGCAACTTTTACTACATTACTGTCGCATTATTTTGAGGTTCCTAGCAACACTTACTACATTACTGTAAGCATCACTGACTTGATTAGCAACTATCACTACATTACTGTTAGCATCATTTTGAGTTCATTAGCAATTCTTACTACATCACTGTCGCATCATTTTGAGATCATTAGCAATTCTTCTGAAATCACTGTCGCATTATTTTGATGTTCGTAGAAACTCTTAGTACAAGACTGTCAGCATCACTTTGAGGTTATTCGAAACTTTCACTCCATTACTTTTAGCATTATTTTGAGTTCATTAGCAATTCTTACTAAATCACTGTCGCATCATTTTGAGATCATTAGCAATTGTTCTGACATCACTGTCACATTATTTTGAGGTTCGTAGCAACTCTTACAACATTATTGTTGCATTATTTTAAGGTTCGTAGCAACTCTTACTACATTACTGTCAGCATCACTTTGAGTTTGTTCGAAACTCTTACTACATTACTGTAAGCATCACTGAGTTTCTTAGCAACTATCACTACATTACTGTTAGCATCATTTTAAGTTCATTAGCAATTCTTCCGACATCACTGTCGCATTATATTGAGGTTCGTAGCAACTCTTACAACATTATTGTTGCATTATTTTAAGGTTCGTAGCAACTCTTACTACATTACTGTCAGCATCACTTTGAGGTTATTCGAAACACTTAGTGCATTACTGTAAGCATCACTGAGTTGATTAGCAACTATCACTACATTACTGTTAGCATCATTTTGAGTTCATTCGCAATTCTTCCGACATCACTGTCGAAATATTTTGAGGTTCGTGGCAACTTTTACTACATTATTGTCGCATTATTTTGAGGTTCGTAGCAACACTTACTACATGACTGTAAGCATCACTTTGAGGTTATTCGAAAGTTTCACTCCATTACTGTTCGCATCATTTTGAGTTCATTAGCAATTCTTAATACATCACTGTCGCATCATTTTGAGATCATTAGCAATTCTTCCGACATCACTGTTGCAATATTTTGAGGTTCGTAGCAACTCTTACTCCATTTCTGTTGCATTATTTTAAGGTTCGTAGCAACTCTTACTACATTACTGTCAGCATCACTTTGAGTTTATTAGCAACTCTCACTACATCACTGTTAGCATCATTTTGAGTTGTTGAGCAATTCTCACGACATCACTGTAGCATTAAATTGAGTTCATTAGCAACTCTTACTAAATGAACGTCAGCATCACTTTGAGGTTGTTCGAAACTCTTACTACATTACTGTAAGCATCACTGAGTTAATTAGCATCTATCACTACATTACTGTTAGCATCATTTTGAGGTTAGAAGCAACTTTTACTACATGACTGACAGCATCACTTTTAGGTTGTTCGAAACACTTACTACATTACTGTAAGCATCACTGAGTTAATTAGCAACTATCACTACATTACTGTTGGCATCATTTTGAGTTCATTAGCAATTCTTACTAAATCACTGTCGCATCATTTTGAGATCATTAGCAATTCTTCTGACATCACTGTCACATTATTTTGAGGTTCGTAGCAACTCTTACAACATTATTGTTGCATTATTTTATGGTTCGTAGCAACTCTTACTACATTACTGTCAGCATCACTTTGAGTTTATTAGCAACTATCACTACATTACTGTTAGCATCATTTTCAGTTTATGAGAAATTCTCACGACATCACTGTAGCATTGAATTGAGTTCATTAGCAACTCTTACTAAATGACTGTCAGCATCACTTTGAGGTTGTTCGAAACTCTTACTACATTACTGTAAGCATCACTGAGTTTCTTAGCAACTATCACTACATTACTGTTAGCATCATTTTAAGTTCATTAGCAATTCTTCTGACATCACTGTCACATTATTTTGAGGTTCGTAGCAACTCTTACAACATTATTGTTGCATTATTTTAAGGTTCGTAGCAACTCTTACTACATTACTGTCAGCATCACTTTGAGTTTATTAGCAACTATCACTACATTACTGTTAGCATCATTTTGAGTTCATTTGCAATTCTTCCGACATCACTGTCGCAATATTTTGAGGTTCGTAGCAACTTTTACTACATTACTGTCGCATTATTTTGAGGTTCGGAGCAACTCTTCCTACATGACTGTCAGCATCAGTTTGAGGTTAATCGAAACGTTCACTCCATTACTGTTAGCATCATTTTGAGATCCTTACCAATTCTTCTGACATCACTGTCGCATTATTTTGATGTTCGTAGAAACTCTTAGTACAAGACTGTCAGCATCACTTTGAGGTTATTCGAAACTTTCACTCCATTACTTTTAGCATTATTTTGAGTTCATTAGCAATTCTTACTAAATCACTGTCGCATCATTTTGAGATCATTAGCAATTGTTCTGACATCACTGTCACATTATTTTGAGGTTCGTAGCAACTCTTACAACATTATTGTTGCATTATTTTAATGTTCGTAGCAACTCTTACTACATTACTGTCAGCATCACTTTGAGTTTGTTCGAAACTCTTACTACATTACTGTAAGCATCACTGAGTTTCTTAGCAACTATCACTACATTACTGTTAGCATCATTTTAAGTTCATTAGCAATTCTTCCGACATCACTGTCGCATTATATTGAGGTTCGTAGCAACTCTTACAACATTATTGTTGCATTATTTTAAGGTTCGTAGCAACTCTTACTACATTACTGTCAGCATCACTTTGAGGTTATTCGAAACACTTAGTGCATTACTGTAAGCATCACTGAGTTGATTAGCAACTATCACTACATTACTGTTAGCATCATTTTGAGTTCATTCGCAATTCTTCCGACATCACTGTCGAAATATTTTGAGGTTCGTGGCAACTTTTACTACATTACTGTCGCATTATTTTGAGGTTCGTAGCAACACTTACTACATGACTGTAAGCATCACTTTGAGGTTATTCGAAAGTTTCACTCCATTACTGTTAGCATCATTTTGAGTTCATTAGCAATTCTTACTACATCACTGTCGCATCATTTTGAGATCATTAGCAATTCTTCCGACATCACTGTTGCAATATTTTGAGGTTCGTAGCAACTCTTAGTACATGACTGTCAGCATCACTTTGAGTTTATTCGCAACTATCACTACATTACTGTTAGCATCATTTTGAGTTTATGAGCCATTCTCACGACATCACTGTAGCATTGAATTGAGTTCATTAGCAACTCTTACTAAATGACTGTCAGCATCACTTTGAGGTTATTCGAAACACTTACTACATTACTGTAAGCATCACTGAGTTGATTAGCAACTATCACTACATTACTGTTCGCATCATTTTGAGTTCATTAGCAATTCTTCCGACATCACTGTCGCAATACTTTGAGGTTCGTAGCAACTTTTACTACATTACTGTCGCATTATTTTGAGATTCGTAGCAACACTTACTACATGACTGTAAGCATCACTTTGAGGTTATTCGAAAGTTTGACTCCATTACTGTAGCATCATTTTGAGTTCATTAGCAATTGTTACTACATCACTGTCGCATCAGTTTGTGATTATTAGCAATTCCTCCGACATCACATTTGCAATATTTTGAGGTTCGTAGCAACTCTTACTACATTTCTGTTGCATTATTTTAAGGTTCGTTGCAACTCTTACTACATGACTGTCAGCATCACTTTAAGGTTATTCGAAACTCTTACTACATTACTTTAAGCATCACTGACTTGATTAGCAACTATCACTACATTACTGTTAGCATCATTTTGAGTTCATTAGCAATTCTTCCGACATCACTGTCGCAATATTTTGAGGTCCGTAGCAACTTTTACTACATTACTGTCGCATTATTTTGAGGTTCCTAGCAACACTTACTACATTACTGTAAGCATCACTGACTTGATTAGCAACTATCACTACATTACTGTTAGCATCATTTTGAGTTCATTAGCAATTCTTACTACATCACTGTCGCATCATTTTGAGATCATTAGCAATTCTTCTGAAATCACTGTCGCATTATTTTGATGTTCGTAGAAACTCTTAGTACAAGACTGTCAGCATCACTTTGAGGTTATTCGAAACTTTCACTCCATTACTTTTAGCATTATTTTGAGTTCATTAGCAATTCTTACTAAATCACTGTCGCATCATTTTGAGATCATTAGCAATTGTTCTGACATCACTGTCACATTATTTTGAGGTTCGTAGCAACTCTTACAACATTATTGTTGCATTATTTTAAGGTTCGTAGCAACTCTTACTACATTACTGTCAGCATCACTTTGAGTTTGTTCGAAACTCTTACTACATTACTGTAAGCATCACTGAGTTTCTTAGCAACTATCACTACATTACTGTTAGCATCATTTTAAGTTCATTAGCAATTCTTCCGACATCACTGTCGCATTATATTGAGGTTCGTAGCAACTCTTACAACATTATTGTTGCATTATTTTAAGGTTCGTAGCAACTCTTACTACATTACTGTCAGCATCACTTTGAGGTTATTCGAAACACTTAGTGCATTACTGTAAGCATCACTGAGTTGATTAGCAACTATCACTACATTACTGTTAGCATCATTTTGAGTTCATTCGCAATTCTTCCGACATCACTGTCGAAATATTTTGAGGTTCGTGGCAACTTTTACTACATTATTGTCGCATTATTTTGAGGTTCGTAGCAACACTTACTACATGACTGTAAGCATCACTTTGAGGTTATTCGAAAGTTTCACTCCATTACTGTTCGCATCATTTTGAGTTCATTAGCAATTCTTAATACATCACTGTCGCATCATTTTGAGATCATTAGCAATTCTTCCGACATCACTGTTGCAATATTTTGAGGTTCGTAGCAACTCTTACTCCATTTCTGTTGCATTATTTTAAGGTTCGTAGCAACTCTTACTACATTACTGTCAGCATCACTTTGAGTTTATTAGCAACTCTCACTACATCACTGTTAGCATCATTTTGAGTTGTTGAGCAATTCTCACGACATCACTGTAGCATTAAATTGAGTTCATTAGCAACTCTTACTAAATGAACGTCAGCATCACTTTGAGGTTGTTCGAAACTCTTACTACATTACTGTAAGCATCACTGAGTTAATTAGCATCTATCACTACATTACTGTTAGCATCATTTTGAGGTTAGAAGCAACTTTTACTACATGACTGACAGCATCACTTTTAGGTTGTTCGAAACACTTACTACATTACTGTAAGCATCACTGAGTTAATTAGCAACTATCACTACATTACTGTTGGCATCATTTTGAGTTCATTAGCAATTCTTACTAAATCACTGTCGCATCATTTTGAGATCATTAGCAATTCTTCTGACATCACTGTCACATTATTTTGAGGTTCGTAGCAACTCTTACAACATTATTGTTGCATTATTTTATGGTTCGTAGCAACTCTTACTACATTACTGTCAGCATCACTTTGAGTTTATTAGCAACTATCACTACATTACTGTTAGCATCATTTTCAGTTTATGAGAAATTCTCACGACATCACTGTAGCATTGAATTGAGTTCATTAGCAACTCTTACTAAATGACTGTCAGCATCACTTTGAGGTTGTTCGAAACTCTTACTACATTACTGTAAGCATCACTGAGTTTCTTAGCAACTATCACTACATTACTGTTAGCATCATTTTAAGTTCATTAGCAATTCTTCTGACATCACTGTCACATTATTTTGAGGTTCGTAGCAACTCTTACAACATTATTGTTGCATTATTTTAAGGTTCGTAGCAACTCTTACTACATTACTGTCAGCATCACTTTGAGTTTATTAGCAACTATCACTACATTACTGTTAGCATCATTTTGAGTTCATTTGCAATTCTTCCGACATCACTGTCGCAATATTTTGAGGTTCGTAGCAACTTTTACTACATTACTGTCGCATTATTTTGAGGTTCGGAGCAACTCTTCCTACATGACTGTCAGCATCAGTTTGAGGTTAATCGAAACGTTCACTCCATTACTGTTAGCATCATTTTGAGATCCTTACCAATTCTTCTGACATCACTGTCGCATTATTTTGATGTTCGTAGAAACTCTTAGTACAAGACTGTCAGCATCACTTTGAGGTTATTCGAAACTTTCACTCCATTACTTTTAGCATTATTTTGAGTTCATTAGCAATTCTTACTAAATCACTGTCGCATCATTTTGAGATCATTAGCAATTGTTCTGACATCACTGTCACATTATTTTGAGGTTCGTAGCAACTCTTACAACATTATTGTTGCATTATTTTAATGTTCGTAGCAACTCTTACTACATTACTGTCAGCATCACTTTGAGTTTGTTCGAAACTCTTACTACATTACTGTAAGCATCACTGAGTTTCTTAGCAACTATCACTACATTACTGTTAGCATCATTTTAAGTTCATTAGCAATTCTTCCGACATCACTGTCGCATTATATTGAGGTTCGTAGCAACTCTTACAACATTATTGTTGCATTATTTTAAGGTTCGTAGCAACTCTTACTACATTACTGTCAGCATCACTTTGAGGTTATTCGAAACACTTAGTGCATTACTGTAAGCATCACTGAGTTGATTAGCAACTATCACTACATTACTGTTAGCATCATTTTGAGTTCATTCGCAATTCTTCCGACATCACTGTCGAAATATTTTGAGGTTCGTGGCAACTTTTACTACATTACTGTCGCATTATTTTGAGGTTCGTAGCAACACTTACTACATGACTGTAAGCATCACTTTGAGGTTATTCGAAAGTTTCACTCCATTACTGTTAGCATCATTTTGAGTTCATTAGCAATTCTTACTACATCACTGTCGCATCATTTTGAGATCATTAGCAATTCTTCCGACATCACTGTTGCAATATTTTGAGGTTCGTAGCAACTCTTACTCCATTTCTGTTGCATTATTTTAAGGTTCGTAGCAACTCTTACTACATTACTGTCAGCATCACTTTGAGTTTATTAGCAACTCTCACTACATCACTGTTAGCATCATTTTGAGTTGTTGAGCAATTCTCACGACATCACTGTAGCATTAAATTGAGTTCATTAGCAACTCTTACTAAATGAACGTCAGCATCACTTTGAGGTTGTTCGAAACTCTTACTACATGACTGTAAGCATCACTGAGTTAATTAGCATCTATCACTACATTACTGTTAGCATCATTTTGAGGTTAGAAGCAACTTTTACTACATGACTGACAGCATCACTTTTAGGTTGTTCGAAACACTTACTACATTACTGTAAGCATCACTGAGTTAATTAGCAACTATCACTACATTACTGTTGGCATCATTTTGAGTTCATTAGCAATTCTTACTAAGTCACTGTCGCATCATTTTGAGATCATTAGCAATTCTTCTGACATCACTGTCACATTATTTTGAGGTTCGTAGCAACTCTTACAACATTATTGTTGCATTATTTTAAGGTTCGTAGCAACTCTTACTACATTACTGTCAGCATCACTTTGAGTTTATTAGCAACTATCACTACATTACTGTTAGCATCATTTTGAGTTCATTTGCAATTCTTCCGACATCACTGTCGCAATATTTTGAGGTTCGTAGCAACTTTTACTACATTACTGTCGCATTATTTTGAGGTTCGGAGCAACTCTTCCTACATGACTGTCAGCATCAGTTTGAGGTTAATCGAAACGTTCACTCCATTACTGTTAGCATCATTTTGAGATCCTTACCAATTCTTCTGACATCACTGTCGCATCATTTTGAGGTTCGTCGCAACTCTTACTACATTACTGTGAGCATCACTTTGAGTTTATTAGCAACTATCACTACATTACTGTTAGCATCATTTTGAGTTGTTGAGAAATTCTTCCGACATCACTGTCGCAATATTTTGAGGTTCGTAGCAACTCTTAGAACATGAGTTTCAGCATCACTTTTGGGTTATTCGAAACGTTCACTCCATGACTGTTAGCATCATTTTGAGTTCATTAGCAATTCTTACTAAATCACTGTCGCATCATTTTGAGATCATTAGCAATTCTTCTGACATCACTGTCACATTATTTTGAGGTTCGTAGCAACTCTTACTACATTACTGTCGGCATCACTTTGAGTTTATTAGCAACTATCACTACATTACTGTAAGCATCATTTTGAGTTGTTGAGCAATTCTCACGACATCACTGTAGCATTAAATTGAGTTCATTAGCAACTCTTACTAAATGACTGTCAGTATCACTTTGAGGTTGTTCGAAACTCTTACTACATTACTGTAAGCATCACTGAGTTTCTAAGCAACTATCACTACATTACTGTTAGCATCAGCTTGAGTTCATGAGCAATTCTTCCGACATCACTGTCGCAATATTTTGAGGTTCGTAGCAACTCTTACTACATTACTGTTGCATTATTTTAAGGTTCGTAGCAACTCTTACTACATTACTGTCAGCATCACTTTGAGTTTATTTGCAACTAACACTACATTACTGTTAGCATCATTTTGAGTTGTTGAGCAATTCTCACGACATCACTGTAGCATTAAATTGAGTTCATTAGCAACTCTTACTAAATGACTGTCAGCATCACTTTGAGGTTGTTCGAAACTCTTACTACATTACTGTAAGCATCACTGACTTGATTGCAACTATCACTACATTACTGTTCGCATCATTTTAAGTTCATTAGCAACTATCACTACATTATTGTTAGCATCATCTTGAGTTCATTTGCAATTCTTCCGACATCACTGTCGCAATATTTTGAGGTTCGGAGCAATTTTTACTACATTACTGTCGCATTATATTGAGGTTCGTAGCAACTCTTACTACATGACTGTCAGCATCACTTTGAGGTTGTTCGAAACACTTACTACATTACTGTAAGCATCACTGACTTGATTAGCAACTACCACTACATTACTGTTAGCATCATTTTAAGTTCATGAGAAATTCTTCCGACATCACTGTCGCAATGTTTTGAGGTTTGTAGCAACTTTTACTACATAACTGTCGCATTATTTTGAGGTTCGTAGCAACACTTACTACATGACTGTAAGCATCACTTTGAGGTTATTCGAAAGTTTCACTCCATTACTGTTGGCATCATTTTGAGTTCATTAGCAATTCTTACTACATCACTGTCGCATCATTTTGAGATCATTAGCAATTCTTCTGACATTACTGTCGCATTATTTTGAGGTTCGTAGCAACTCTTAGTACATGACTTTCAGCATCACTTTGAGGTTATTTGAAACGTTCACTCCATGAGTGTTAGCATCATCTTGAGTTCATTAGCAATTCTTACTACATTACTGTTGCATTATTTTAAGGTTCGTAGCAACTCTTACTACATTACTGTCAGCATCACTTTGAGGTTGTTCGAAACACTTACTACATTACTGTAAGCATCACTGACTTCATTAGCAACTATCACTACATTACTGTTAGCATCATTTTGAGTTCATTAGCAATTCTTCCGACATCACTGTCGCAATATTTTGAGGTTCGTAGCAACTCTTACTACATGACTGTCAGCATCACTTTGAGATTATTCGAAACACTAACTACATTACTGTCAGCATCACTGAGTTGATTAGCAAGTATCACTACATTACTGTTAGCATCATTTTGAGTTCATTAGCAATTCTTCCGACATCACTGTCGCAATATTTTCAGGTTCGTAGCAACGTTTACTACATTACTGTCGCATTCTTTTGAGGTTCTTTGCAACACTTACTACATGACTGTCAGCATCACTTTGAGGTTATTCGAAAGTTTCACTCCATTACTGTTAGCATCATTTTGAGTGCATTAGCAATTCTTACTACATCACTGTCACATTATTTTGAGATCATTAGCAATTCTTCCGACATTACTGTCGCAATATTTTGAGGTTCGTAGCAACTCTTACTACATTACTGTAAGCATCACTGACTTGATTAGCAACTACCACTACATTACTGTTAGCATCATCTTGAGTTCATTAGCAATTCTTCCGACATCACTGTCGCAATATTTTGAGGTTCGTAGCAACTTTTACTACATTACTTTCGCATTATTTTGAGGTTCGTAGCAACTCTTACTACATGACTGTCAGCATCACTTTGAGGTTATTCAAAACACTTACTACATTACTGTAAGCATCACTGAGTTGATTAGCAACTATCACTACATTACTGTTAGCATCATTTTAAGTTCATTAGCAATTCTTTTGACATCACTGTCGCAATATTTTGAGGTTCGTAGCAACTTTTACTACATGACTGTCAGCATCACTTAGAGGTTATTCGAAACACTTACTACATTACTGTAAGCATCACTGACTTGATTAGCAACTATCACTACATTACTGTTAGCATCATTTTAAGTTCAAGAGCAATTCTTAATACATCACTGTCGCATCATTTTAAGATCTTTAGCAATTCTTCTGACATCACTGTCGCATTATTTTGAGGTTCGTAGCAACTCTTACTACATTACTGTAAGCATCACTGACTTGATTAGCAACTACCACTACATTACTGTTAGCATCATCTTGAGTTCATTAGCAATTCTTCGGACATCACTGTCGCAATATTTTGAGGTTCGTAGCAACTTTTACTACATTACTTTCGCATTATTTTGAGGTTCGTAGCAACTCTTACTAAATGACTGTCAGCATCACTTTGAGGTTGTTCGAAACTCTTACTACATTACTGTAAGCATCACTGAGTTTCTTAGCAACTATCACTACATTACTGTTAGCATCATCTTGAGTTCATTAGCAATTCTTCCGACATCACTGTCGCAATATTTTGAGGTTCGTAGCAACTTTTACTACACTACTGTCGCATTATTTTGAGGTTCATAGCAACACTTACTACATGACTGTCAGCATCACTTTGAGGTTATTCGAAAGTTTCACTCCATTACTGTTAGCATCATCTTGAGTTCATTAGCAATTCTTCCGACAACACTGTCGCATCATTTTGAGATCATCAGCAATTCTTCCGACATTACTGTCGCATTATTTTGAGGTTCGTAGCAACTCTTCCTACATGACTGTCACCATCACTTTGAGGTTATTCGAAACTGTTACTACATTACTGTAAGCATCACTGAGTTGATTAGCAACTATCACGACATTACTGTTAGCATCATTTTAAGTTCATTAGCAGTTCTTCCGACATCACTGTCGCAATATTTTGAGGTTCGTAGCAACTTTTACTATATTACTTTAGCATTATTTTTAGGTTCGTAGCAACTCTTACTACATGACTGTCAGCATCACTTTGAGGTTATTCAAAATACTTACTACATTACTGGAAGCATGACTGAGTTTCTTAGCAACTATCACTACATTGCTGTTAGCATCATTTTGAGTTCATTAGCAATTCTTCCGACATCACTGTCGCAATATTTTGAGGTTCGTAGCAACTTTTACTACATTACTGTCGCATTATTTTGAGGTTCGTAGCAACACTTACTACATGACTGTAAGCATCACTTTGAGGTTATTTGAAAGTTTCACTGCATTACTGTTAGCATCATTTTGAGTTCATTAGCAATTCTTACCTCATCACTGTCGCAACATTTTGAGATCATTAGCAATTCTTCTGACATAACTGTCACATTATTTTGAGGTTCGTAGCAACACTTACTACATTACTGTAAGCATCACTGAGTTGATGAGCAACTATCACTACATTACTGTTAGCATCAGTTTGAGTTCATTAGCAATTCTTCCGACATCACTGTCACATTATTTTGAGGTTCGTAGCAACTCTTAGTACATTACTGTTGCATTATTTTAAGGTTCGTAGCAACTCCTACTACATTACTGTCAGCGTCACTTTGAGTTTATTAGCAACTATCACTACATTACTGTTAGCATCATTTTGAGTTGTTGAGCAATTCTCACGACATCACTGTAGCATTAAATTGAGTTCATTAGCAACTCTTACTACATGACTGTCAGCATCACTTTGAGGTTATTCAAAACATTCACTCCATTACTGTTAGCATCATTTTGAGATCATTAGCAATTCTTCTGACATCACTGTCACATTATTTTGAGGTTTGTAGCAACTCTTAGTACATGACTGTCAGAATCACTTTGAGGTTATTCGAAACGTTCACTCCATTACTGTTAGCATCATTTTGAGTTCATTAGCAATTCTTACTAAATCACTGTCGCATCATTTTGAGATCATTAGCAATTCTTCTGACATCACTGTCACATTATTTTGAGGTTCGTAGCAACTCTTACTGCATTATTGTTGCATTATTTTAAGGTTCATAGCAACTCTTACTACATTACTTTCAGCATCACTTTGAGTTTATTAGCAACTATCACTACATTACTGTTTGCATCATTTTGAGTTTATCAGCAATTCTCACAACATCACTGTAGCATTGAATTGAGTTCATTAGCAACTCTTACTAAATGACTGTCAGCATCACTTTGAGGTTGTTCGAAACTCTTACTACATTACTGTAAGCATCACTGAGTTTCTTAGCAACTATCACTACATTACTTTTAGCATCATCTTGAGTTCATTAGCAATTCTTCCTACATCACTGTCGCAATATTTTGAGGTTCGTAGCAACTCTTTCTACATGACTGTCAGCATCACTTTGAGATTATTCGAAACACTAACTACATTACTGTAAGCATCACTGAGTTGATTAGCAAGTATCACTACATTACTGTTAGCATCATTTTGAGTTCATTAGCAATTCTTCCGACATCACTGTCGCAATATTTTCAGGTTCGTGGCAACGTTTACTACATTACTGTCGCATTCTTTTGAGGTTCTTAGCAACACTTACGACATGACTGTCAGCATCACTTTGAGGTTATTCGAAAGTTTCACTCCATTACTGTTAGCATCATTTTGAGTGCATTAGCAATTCTTACTACATCACTGTCACATCATTTTGAGATCATTAGCAATTCTTCCGACATTACTGTCGCAATATTTTGAGGTTCGTAGCAACTCTTACTACATTACTGTAAGCATCACTGACTTGATTAGCAACTACCACTACATTACTGTTAGCATCATCTTGAGTTCATTAGCAATTCTTCCGACATCACTGTCGCAATATTTTGAGGTTCGTAGCAACTTTCACTACATTACTTTCGCATTATTTTGAGGTTCGTAGCAACTCTTACTACATGACTGTCAGCATCACTTTGAGGTTATTCAAAACACTTACTACATTACTGTAAGCATGACTGAGTTTCTAAGCAACTATCACTACATTACTGTTAGCATCATTTTGAGTTCATTAGCAATTCTTCCGACATCACTGTCGCAATATTTTGAGGTTCGTAGCAACACTTACTACATGACTGTAAGCATCACTTTGAGGTTATTTGAAAGTTTCACTGCATTACTGTTAGCATCATTTTGAGTTCATTAGCAATTCTTACTAAATCACTGTCGCAACATTTTGAGATCATTAGCAATTCTTCCGACATCACTGTCGCATTATTTTGAGGTTCGTAGCAACTCTTCCTACATGACTGTCACCATCACTTTGAGGTTATTCGAAACACTTACTACATTACTGTAAGCATCACTGAGTTGATTAGCAACTATCACTACATTACTGTTAGCATCATTTTGAGTTCATTAGCAATTCTTCCGACATCACTGTCGCAATATTTTGAGGTTCGTAGCAACTTTTACTACATTACTGTCGCATTATTTTGAGGTTCGTAGCAACACTTCCTATATGACTGTAAGCATCACTTTGAGGTTATTCGAAACGTTCACTCCATTACTGTCAGCATCACTTTGAGTTTATTAGCAACTATCACTACATTATTGTGAGCATCATTTTGAGTTGTTGAGCAATTCTTCCGACATCACTGTCGCAATATTTTGAGGTTCGTAGCAACTTTTACTACACTACTGTCGCATTATTTTGAAGTTCGTAGCAACATTTACTACATGACTGTCAGTATCACTTTGAGGTTATTCGAAAGTTTCACTCCATTACTGTTAGCATCATCTTGAGTTCATTAGCAATTCTTCCGACATCACTGTCGCATCATTTTTAGATCATCAGCAATTCTTCTTTCATCACTGTCGCATTATTTTGAGGTTCGTAGCAACTCTTCCTACATGACTGTCACCATCACTTTGAGGTTATTCGAAACACTTACTACATTACTGTAAGCATCACTGAGTTGATTCGCAACTATCACGACATTACTGTTAGCATCATTTTAAGTTCATTAGCAATTCTTCCGACATCACTGTCGCAATATTTTGAGGTTCGTACCAACTTTTACTATATTACTGTTGCATCATTTTGAGGTTCGTAGCAACTCTTACTTCATGACTGTCAGCATCACTTAGAGGTTATTCGAAACACTTACTACATTACTGTAAGCATCACTGACTTGATTAGCAACTATCACTACATTACTGTTAGCATCATTTTAAGTTCATGAGCAATTCTTACTACATCACTGTCGCATCATTTTAAGATCTTTAGCAATTCTTCTGACATAACTGTCGCATTATTTTGAGGTTCGTAGCAACTCTTACTACATTACTGTAAGCATCACTGACTTGATTAGCAACTACCACTACATTACTGTTAGCATCATCTTGAGTTCATTAGCAATTCTTCCGACATCACTGTCGCAATATTTTGAGGTTCGTAGCAACTTTTACTACATTACTTTCGCATTATTTTGAGGTTCGTAGCAACTCTTACTACATGACTGTCAGCATCACTTTGAGGTTTTTCAAAACACTTACTACATTACTGTAAGCATGACTGAGTTTCTTAGCAACTATCACTACATTACTGTTAGCATCATTTTGAGTTCATTAGCAATTCTTCCGACATCACTGTCGCAATATTTTGAGGTTCGTAGCAACTTTTACGACATTACTGTCGCATTATTTTGAGGTTCGTAGCAACACTTACTACATGACTGTATGCATCACTTTGAGGTTATTTGAAAGTTTCACTGCATTACTGTTAGCATCATTTTGAGTTCATTAGCAATTCTTACTACATCACTGTCGCAACATTTTGAGATCATTAGCAATTCTTCTGACATAACTGTCACATTATTTTGAGGTTCGTAGCAACTCTTACTACATTATTGTTGCATTATTTTAAGGTTCGTAGCAACTCCTACTACATTACTGTCAGCATCACTTTGAATTTATTAGCAACTATCACTACATTACTGTTAGCATCATTTTGAGTTGTTGAGCAATTCTCACGACATCACTGTAGCATTAAATTGAGTTCATTAGCAACTCTTACTAAATGACTGTCAGCATCACTTTGAGGTTGTTCGAAACACTTACTACATTACTGTAAGCATCACTGAGTTTCTTAGCAACTATCACTACATTACTGTTAGCATCAGTTTGAGTTCATTAGCAATTCTTCCGACATCACTGTCGCAATATTTTGAGGTTCGTAGAAACTCTTACTACATTATTGTTGCATTATTTTAAGGTTCGTAGCAACTTTTACTACATTACTGTCGCATTATTTTGAGGTTATTCAAAACGTTCACTCCATTACTGTTAGCATCATTTTGAGTTCATTAGCAATTCTTACTAAATCACTGTAGCATTGAATTGAGTTCATTAGCAACTCTTACTAAATGACTGTCAGCATCACTTTGAGGTTGTTCGAAACTCTTACTACATTACTGTCAGCATAACTTTGAGTTTATTAGCAACTATCACTCCATTACTGTTAGCATCATCTTGAGTTCATTAGCAATTCTTCCGACATCACTGTCGCAATATTTTGAGGTTCTTACCAACTTTTACTACATTACTGTCGCATTATTTTGAGGTTCGTAGCAACTCTTGCTACATGACTGTCAGCATCACTTTAAGGTTTTTCGAAACGTTCACTCCATTACTGTGAGCATCATTTTGAGTTCATTAGCAATTCTTACTAAATCACTGTCGCATCATTTTGAGATCATTAGCAATTCTTCTGACATCACTGTCACATTATTTTGAGGTTCGTAGCAACACTTACTACATTATTGTTGCATTATTTTAAGTTTCTTAGCAACTCTTACTACATTACTGTCAGCATCACTTTGATTTTTATAGCAACTATCACTACATGACTTTTAGCATCATCTTGAGTTCATTAGCAATTCTTCCGACATCACTGTCGCAATATTTTGAGGTTCGTAGCAACTTTTACTACATTACTGTCGCATTATTTTGAGGTTATTCGAAAGTTTCACTCCATTACTGTTAGCATCATCTTGAGTTCATTAACAATTCTTCCGACATCACTGTCGCAATATTTTGAGGTTCTTAGCAACTTTTACTACATTACTGTCGCATTATTTTGAGATTCGTAGCAACTCTTAGTACATGACTGTCAGCATCACTTTGAGGTTATTCGAAACACTAACTACATTACTGTCAGCATCACTGAGTTGATTAGCAAGTATCACTACATTACTGTTAGCATCATTTTGAGTTCATTAGCAATTCTTACTACATCACTGTCGCATCATTTTGAGATCATTAGCAATTCTTCTGACATCACTGTCACATTATTTTGAGGTTCGTAGCAACTCTAACTACATTACTGTTGCTTTATTTAAAGGTTCGTAGCAACTCCTACTACATTACTGTCAGCATTACTTTGAGTTTATTAGCAACTATCACTACATTACTGTTAGCATCATTTTGAGTTTATGAGCAATTCTCACGACATCACTGTAGCATTGAATTGAGTTCATTACCAAATCTGACTAAATGACTGTCAGCATCACTTTGAGGTTGTTCGAAACTCTTACTACATTACTGTAAGCATCACTGAGTTTCTTAGCAACTATCACTACATTACTTTTAGCATCATTTTGAGTTTATTAGCAATACTTCCGACATCACTGTCCCATTATTTTAAGGTTCGTAGCAACTCTTACTACATGACTGTCAGCATCACTTTGAGGTTGTTCGAAACTCTTACTACATTACTGTAAGCATCACTGACTTGATTAGCAACTACCACTACATTACTGTTAGCATCATCTTTAGTTCATTAGCAATTCTTCTGACATCACTGTCGCATTATATTGAGGTTCGTAGCAACTCTAACTACATTACTGTTGCTTTATTTAAAGGTTCGTAGCAACTCTTAATACATTACTGTCAGCATTACTTTGAGTTTATTAGCAACTATCACTACATTACTGTTAGCATCATTTTGAGTTTATGAGCAATTCTCACGACATCACTGTAGCATTGAATTGAGTTCATTAGCAACTCTGACGAAATGACTGTCAGCATCACTTTGAGGTTGTTCGAAACACTTACTACATTACTGTAAGCATGACTGACTTGATTAGCAACTATCACTACGTTACTGTTAGCATCATTTTGAGTTCATTAGCAATTCTTCCGACATCACTGTCGCAATATTTTGAGGTTCCTAGCAACTTTTACTACATTACTGTTGCTTTATTTAAAGGTTCGTAACAACTCTTACTACATTACTGTCAGCATTACTTTGAGTTTATTAGCAACTATCACTACATTACTGTTAGCATCATTTTGAGTTTATGAGCAATTCTCACGACATCACTGTAGCATTGAATTGAGTTCATTACCAAATCTGACTAAATGACTGTCAGCATCACTTTGAGGTTGTTCGAAACTCTTACTACATTACTGTAAGCATCACTGAGTTTCTTAGCAACTATCACTACATTACTGTTAGCATCATTTTGAGTTTATTAGCAATACTTCCGACATCACTGTCCCATTATTTTAAGGTATGTAGCAACTCTTACTACATGACTGTCAGCATCACTTTGAGGTTTTTCGAAACTCTTACTACATTACTGTAAGCATCACTGACTTGATTAGCAACTACCACTACATTACTGTTAGCATCATCTTTAGTTCATGAGCAATTCTTCTGACATCACTGTCGCATTATATTGAGGTTCGTAGCAACTCTAACTACATTACTGTTGCTTTATTTAAAGGTTCGTAGCAACTCTTTATACATTACTGTCAGCATTACTTTGAGTTTATTAGCAACTATCACTACATTACTGTTCGCATCATTTTGAGTTGTTGAGCAATTCTCACGACATCACTGTAGCATTAAATTGAGTTCATTAGCAACTCTTACTAAATGACTGTCAGCATCACTTTGACGTTGTTCGAAACTCTTACTACATTACTGTAAGCATCACTGAGTTTCTTAGCAACTATCACTACATTACTGTTAGCATCAGTTTGAGTTCATTAGCAATTCTTCCGACATCACTGTCGCAATATTTTGAGGTTCGTAGCAACTCTTACTACATTATTGTTGCATTATTTTAAGGTTCTTAGCAACTTTTACTACATTACTGTCGCATTATTTTGAGGTTCGTAGCAACTTTTACTTCATTACTGTCGCATTATTTTGAGGTTCGTAGCAACTCTTAGTACATGACTGTCAGCATCACTTTGAGGTTATTCAAAACGTTCACTCCATTACTGTTAGCATCATTTTGAGTTCATTAGCAATTCTTACTAAATCACTGTCGCATCATTTTGAGATCATTAGCAATTCTTCTGACATCACTGTCACATTATTTTGAGGTTCGTAGCAACTCTTACTACATTATTATTGCATTATTTTAAGGTTCGTAGCAACTCTTACTACATTACTGTCAGCATCACTTTGATTTTTATAGCAACTATCACTACATTACTGTTAGCATCATTTTGAGTTCATCAGCAATTCTCACGACATCACTGTAGCATTGAATTGAGTTCATCAGCAACTCTTACTACATTACTGTAAGCATCACTGGGTTGATTAGCAAGTATCACTACATGACTGTTAGCATCATTTTAAGTTCATTAGCAATTCTTCCTACATCACTGTCGCAATATTTTGAGGTTCGTAGCAACGTTTACTACATGACTGTCAGCATCACTTTGAGGTTATTCGAAAGTTTCACTCCATTACTGTTAGCATCATCTTGAGTTCATTAACAATTCTTCCGACATCACTGTCGCAATATTTTGAGGTTCGTAGCAACTTTTACTACATTACTGTCGCATTATTTTGAGATTCGTAGCAACTCTTAGTACATGACTGTCAGCATGACTTTGAGGTTATTCGAAACGTTCACTCCATTACTGTTTGCATCATTTTGAGATCATTACCAATTCTTCTGAACTCACTGTCGCATCATTTTGAGATCTTTAGCAATTCTTCCGACATCACTGTCGCATTATTTTGAGGTTCGTAGCAACTCTTAGTACAAGACTGTCAGCATCACTTTGAGGTTATTCGAAACGTTCACTCCATTACTGTTGGCATCATTTTGAGATCATTAGCAATTCTTATGACATCACTGTGGCATCATTTTGAGTTCATTAGCAATTCTTCCGACATCACTGTCGCATTATTTTGAGGTTCGGAGCAACTCTAACTACATTACTGTTGCTTTATTTAAAGGTTCGTAGCAACTCTTACTACATTACTGTCAGCATTACTTTGAGTTTATTAGCATCTATCACTACATTACTGTTAGCATCATTTTGAGTTTATGAGCAATTCTCACGACATCACTGTAGCATTGAATTGAGTTCATTACCAAATCTGCCTACATGACTGTAAGCATCACTTTGAGGTTATTCGAAAGTTTCACTCCATTACTGTTAGCATCATTTTGAGATCATTAGCAATTCTTCTGACATCACTGTCACATTAATTTGAGGTTCCTAGCAACTCTTAGTACATGACTGTCAGCATCACTTTGAGGTTATTCGAAACGTTCACTCCATTACTGTTAGCATCATTTTGAGTTCATTAGCAATTCTTCCTAAATCACTGTCGCATCATTTTGAGATCATTAGCAATTCTTCTGACATCACTGTCGCATTATATTGAGGTTCGTAGCAACTCTAACTACATTACTGTTGCTTTATTTAAAGGTTCGTAGCAACTCTTAATACATTACTGTCAGCATTACTTTGAGTTTATTAGCAACTATCACTACATTACTGTTAGCATCATTTTGAGTTCATGAGCAATTCTCACGACATCACTGTAGCATTGAATTGAGTTCATTAGCAACTCTGACGAAATGACTGTCAGCATCACTTTGAGGTTATTCGAAACACTTACTACATTACTGTAAGCATGACTGACTTGATTAGCAACTATCACTACGTTACTGTTAGCATCATTTTGAGTTCATTAGCAATTCTTCCGACATCACTGTCGCAATATTTTGAGGTTCGTAGCAACTTTTACTACATTACTGTCGCATTATTTTGAGGTTTGTAGCAACACTTTCTACATGACTGTAAGCATCACTTTGAGGTTATTCGAAACGTTTACTCCATTACTGTTAGCATCATTTTGAGTTCATTAGCAATTCTTACTAAATCACTGTCGCATCATTTTGAGATCATTTGCAATTCTTCTGACATCACTGTCACATATTTTTGAGGTTCGCAGCAACTCATACGACATTATTTTTGCATTATTTTAAGGTTCGTAGCAACTCTTACTACATTACTGTCAGCATAACTTTGAGTTTATTAGCAACTATCACTACATTACTGTTAGCATCATTTTGAGTTTAGGAGCAATTCTCACGACATCACTGTAGCATTGAATTGAGTTCATTAGCAACTCTTACTAAATGACTGTCAGCATCACTTTGAGGTTATTTCGAAACTCTTACTACATTACTGTTAGCATCACTGAGTTTCTTAGCAACTATCACTACATTACTGTTTGCATCATCTTGAGTTCATTAGCATTTCTTCTGACATCACTGTCGTATTTATTTTTAGGTTCGTAGCAACTTTAACTACATTACTGTCGCATTATTTTGAGGTTCGGAGCAACTCTTTGTACATGACTGTCAGCATCACTTTGAGGTCATTCGAAACGTTCACTCCATTACTGTTAGCATCATTTTGAGTTCATTAGCAATTCTGACTAAATCACTGTCGCAACATTTTGAGATCATTAGCAATTCTTCTGACATCAGTGTCACATTATTTTGAGGTTCATTGCAACTCTTACTACATTATTGTTGCATTATTTTAAGTTTCCTGGCAACTCTTACTACATTACTGTCATCATCACTTTGAGTTTATTAGCAACTGTCACTACATTATTGTTGCATCCTTTTGAGTTTATCAGCAATTCTCACGACATCACTGTAGCATTGAATTGAGTTCATTAGCAACTCTTACTAAATGACTGTCAGCATCACTTTGAGGTTGTTCGAAACTCTTCCTACATTACTGTAAGCATCACTGAGTTTCTTAGCAACTATCACTACATTACTGTTAGCATCATTTTAAGTTCATTCGCAATTCTTACGACATCACTGTCGCAATATTTTGAGTTTCGTAGCAACTTTTACCACATGACTGTCAGCATCACTTTGAGGTTATTCGAAACACTTACGACATTACTGTAAGCATGACTGAGTTGATTAGCAACTATCACTACATTACTGTTAGCATCATTTTGAGTTCATTAGCAATTCTTCCGACATCACTGTCGCATTATTTTGAGGTTCGTAGCAACACTTACTACATGACTGTAAGCATCACTTTGAGGTTATTTGAAAGTTTCACTGCATTACTGTTAGCATCATTTTGAGTTCATTAGCAATTCTTACTACATCACTGTCGCAACATTTTGAGATCATTAGCAATTCTTCTGACATCACTGTCACATTATTTTGAGGTTCGTAGCAACTCTTAGTACATGACTGTCAGCATCACTTTGAGGTTATTCGAAACACTTACTACATTACTGTTAGCATCATTTTGAGTTCATTAGCAATTCTTACTAAATCACTGTCGCATCATTTTGAGATCATTAGCAATTCTTCTGACATCACTGTCACATTATTTTGAGGTTCGTAGCAACTCTTACTACATTATTTTTGCATTATTTTGAGGTTCGTAGCAACTCTTACTACATTACTGTCAGCATCACTTTGAGTTTATTAGCAACTTTCACTACATTACTGTTAGCATCATTTTGAGTTCATGAGCAATTCTCACGACATCACTGTAGCATTGAATTGAGTTAATTAGCAACTCTTACTAAATGACTGTCAGCATCACTTTGAGGTTGTTCGAAACTCTTACTACATTACTGTTAGCATCACTGAGTTGATTAGCAACTATCATTACATTACTGTTAGCATCATTTTGAGTTCATGAGCAATTCTCACGACATCACTGTAGCATTGAATTGAGTTCATTAGCAACTCTTACTAAATGACTGTCAGCATCACTTTGAGGTTGTTCGAAACTCTTACTACATTACTGTAAGCATCACTGAGTTTCTTAGCACCTATCACTACATGACTGTTAGCATCATCTTGAGTTCATTAGCAATTCTTCCGACATCACTGTCGTATTTATTTTTAGGTTCGTAGCAACTCTTAGTACATGACTGTCAGCATCACTTTGAGGTTATTCGAAACGTTCACTCCATTACTGTTAGCATCATTTTGAGTTCATTAGCAATTCTTACGAAATCACTGTCGCATCATTTTGAGATCATTAGCAATTCTTCTGACATCACTGTCACATTATTTTTAGGTTCGTAGCAAGTCTGACTACATTATTGTTGCATTATTTTAAAGTTCGTAGCAACTCTTACTACATTACTGTCAGCATCACTTTGAGTTTATTAGCAACTATCACTACATTACTTTTTGCATCCTTTTGAGTTCATCAGGAATTCTCACGACATCACTGTAGCATTGAATTGAGTTCATTAGCAACTCTTACTAAATGACTGTCAGCATCACTTTGAGGTTGTTCGAAACTCTTACTACATTACTGTAAGCATCACTGACTTGATTAGAAACTACCACTACATTACTGTTAGCATCATCTTGAGTTCATTAGCAATTCTTCTGACATCACTGTCGCAATATTTTGAGGTTCGTAGCAACTTTTACTACATTACTGTCAGCATCACTTTGAAGTTATTCGAAACACTTACGACATTACTGTAAGCATGACTGAGTTGATTAGCAACTATCACTACATTACTGTTAGCATCATTTTGAGTTCATTAGCAATTCTTCCGACATCACTGTCACAATATTTTGAGGTTCGTAGCAACTTTTACTACATCACTGTCGCAATATTTTTAGGTTCGTAGCAACTTTTACTACATTACTGTCGCATTATTTTGAGGTTCGTAGCAACACTTACTACATGACTGTAAGCATCACTTTGAGGTTATTCGAAAGTTTCACTCCATTACTGTTAGCATCATTTTGAGATCATTAGCAATTCTTCTGACATCACTGTCACATTATTTTGAGGTTCCTAGCAACTCTTAGTACATGACTGTCAGCATCACTTTGAGGTTATTCGAAACGTTCACTCCATTACTGTTAGCATCATTTTGAGTTCATTAGCAATTCTTACTAAATCACTGTCGCATCATTTTGAGATCATTAGCAATTCTTCTGACATCACTGTCGCATTATTTTGAGGTTGGGAGCTACTCTTACTACATTACTGTCAGCATCACTTTGAGTTTATTCGCAACTATCACTACATTACTGTTAGCATCATTTTGAGTTTAGGAGCAATTCTCACGACATCACTGTAGCATTGAATTGAGTTCATTAGCAACTCTTACTAAATGACTGTCAGCATCACTTTGAGGTTGTTCGAAACACTTACTACATTACTGTAAGCATCATTGAGTTTCTTCGCAACTATCACTACATGACTGTTAGCATCATCTTGAGTTCATTAGCAATTCTTCTGACATCACTGTCGCAATATTTTGAGGTTCGTCTCAACGTTTACTACATTACTGTCAGCATCACTTTGAAGTTATTCGAAACACTTACGACATTACTGTAAGCATGACTAAGTTGATTAGCAACTATCACTACATTACTGTTAGCATCATTTTGAGTTCATTAGCAATTCTTCCGACATCACTGTCACAATATTCTGAGGTTCGTAGCAACTTTTACTATATTACTGTCGCATTATTTTGAGGTTCGTAGCAACACTTACTACATGACTGTAAGCATCACTTTGAGGTTATTTGAAAGTTTCACTGCATTACTTTTAGCATCATTTTGAGTTCATTAGCAATTCTTCCGACATTACTGTCACATTATTTTGAGGTTCGTAGCAACAATTACTACATTACTGTAAGCATCACTGAGTTGATTCGCAACTATCACTACATTACTGTTAGCATCATTTTGAGTTCATTAGCAATTCTTTCGACATCACTGTCGCAATATTTTGAGTTTCGTAGCAACTTTTACTACATCACTGTCGCAATATTTTTAGGTTCGTAGCAACTTTTACGACATTACTGTCGCATTATTTTGAGGTTTGTAGCAACACTTACTACATGACTGTAAGCATCACTTTGAGGTTATTCGAAAGTTTCACTCCATTACTGTTAGCATCATTTTTAGTTCATTACCAATTGTTACTACACCACTGTTGCATCATTTTGAGATCATTAGCAATTCTTCTGACATCACTGTCACATTATTTTGAGGTTCGTAGCAACTCTTAGTACATGACTGTCAGCATCACTTTGAGGTTATTCGAAACGTTCACTCCATTACTGTTAGCATCATTTTGAGTTCATTAGCAATTCTTACTAAATCACTGTCGCATCATTTTGAGATCATTAGCAATTCTTCTGACATCACTGTCGCATTATTTTGAGGTTGGTAGCTACTCTTACTACATTACTGTCAGCATCACTTTGAGTTTATTCGCAACTATCACTACATTACTGTTAGCATCATTTTGAGTTTCGGAGCAATTCTCACGACATCACTGTAGCATTGAATTGAGTTCATTAGCAACTCTTACTAAATGACTGTCAGCATCACTTTGAGGTTGTTCGAAACACTTACTACATTACTGTAAGCATCACTGAGTTTCTTCGCAACTATCACTACATGACTGTTAGCATCATCTTGAGTTCATTAGCAATTCTTCCGACATCACTGTCGTATTTTTTTTTAGGTTCGTTGCAACTTTAACTACATTACTGTCGCATTATTTTGAGGTTCGTAGGAACTCTTAGTACATGACTGTCAGCATCACTTTGAGGTTATTCGAAACGTTCACTCCATTACTGTTAGCATCATTTTGAGTTCATTCGCAATTCTTACTAAATCACTGTCGCATCATTTTGAGATCATTAGCAATTCTTCTGACATCACTGTCACATTATTTTGAGGTTCGTAGCAAGTCTTACTACATGACTGTCAGCATCACTTTGAGGTTATTCGAAACACTTACTACATTACTGTAAGCATCACTGAGTTGATTAGCAACTATCACTACATTACTGTTTGCATCCTTTTGAGTTTATCAGCAATTCTCACGACATCACTGTAGCATTGAATTGAGTTCATTAGCAACTCTTACTAAATGACTGTCAGCATCACTTTGAGGTTATTCGAAACTCTTACTACATTACTGTAAGCACCACTGAGTTTCTTAGCAACTATCACTACATTACTGTTAGCATCATCTTGAGTTCATTAGCAATTCTTCCGACATCACTGTCGCAATATTTTGAGGCTCGTAGCAACTTTTACTACATCACTGTCGCATTATTTTGAGGTTCGTAGCAACTCTTAGTACATGACTGTCAGCATCACTTTGAGGTTATTCAAACGTTCACTCCATTACTGTTAGCATCATTTAGAGTTCATTAGCAATTCTTACTAAATCACTGTCGCATCATTTTGAGATCATTAGCAATTCTTCTGACATCACTGTCACATTATTTTGAGGTTCGTAGCAACTCTTACAACATTATTGTTGCATTATTTTAAGGTTCGTAGCAACTCTTACTACATTATTGTTGCATTATTTTAAGGTTCGTAGCAACTCTTACTACATTACTGTAAGCATCACTGAGTTTCTTAGCAACTATCACTACATTACTGTTAGCATCATCTTGAGTTCATTAGCAATTCTTCCGACATCACTGTCGCAATATTTTGAGGTTCGTAGCAACACTTACTACATGACTGTCAGCATCACTTTTAGGTTCTTCGAAAGTTTCACTCCATTACTGTTAGCATCATTTTGAGTTCATTAGCAATTCTTACTACATCACTGTCGCATCATTTTGAGATCATTAGCAATTCTTCCGACATCACTGTCGCAATATTTTGAGGTTCGTAGCAACTCTTACTACATTACTGTCAGCATCACTTTGAGTTTATTAGCAACTATCACTACATTACTGTTAGCATCATTTTGAGTTGTTGAGCAATTCTCACGACATCACTGTAGCATTAAATTAAGTTCATTAGCAACTCCTACTAAATGACTGTCAGCATCACTTTGAGGTTGTTCGAAACTCTTACTACATTACTGTAAGCATCACTGAGTTTCTTAGCAACTATCACTACATTACTGTTAGCATCATCTTGAGTTCATTCGCAATTCTTACGACATCACTGTCGCATCATTTTGAGATCATTAGCAATTCTTACTACATCACTGTCGCATCATTTTGAGGTGAGTTTCAACTCTTCCTACATTACTGTTAGCATCATTTTGAGTTTATTAGCAACTCTTACTACATTTCTGTCAGCATCACTTTGAGATCATGAGCAACTATCACTACATTACTGTTAGCATCATTTTGAGTTCATGAGCAATTCTCACGACATCACTGTCACAATATTTTGAGGTTCGTAGCAACTTTTACTGCATGACTTTCAGCATCATTTGAAATTGTTCGAAACACTTACGACATTACTGTAAGCATCACTGAGTTTATTAGCAACTATCACTACATTACTGTTAGCATCATTTTGAGTTCATTAGCAATTCTGACTCCATCACTGTCACATCATTTTGAGATCATTAGCAATTCTTCCGACATCACTGTCGCATTTTTTGGAGGTTTGTAGCAACTCTTACTACATTACAATTGCATTGTTTTGAGGTTAGTAGCAACACTTACTACATGACTGTCAGCATCACTTTGAGGTTGTTCGAAACTTTCACTTCATTACTGAAAGAATCACTGAGTTTATAGCAACTATCACTACATTACTGTTAGCATCATTTTGAGATCATTAGCAATTCTTCTGACATCACTGTCGCATTATTTTGAGGTTGGTAGCTACTCTTACTACATTAGTGTCAGCATCACTTTGAGTTTATTTGCAACTATCACTACATTACTGTGAGCATCATTTTGAGTTCATTAGCAATTCTTATGACATCACTGTTGCATCATTTTGAGATCATTAGCAATTCTTCTGACATCACTGTAGCATTATTTTGAGGTTTTGATGTACCTTTGTTTGTAACCTCGTCCCCACTGATCCTGGATCTGCTCGACGTTCCTGCCTTTTAAAAGGAAGGTTTTTATCACCACTGTTGCAGGATGTGCTGCTGATGGAGAATTGTTGGGTGGAGGTTCATTGAAGGAGTTTGGTGCTGGACCTGCTCTACTAGTAAAGAGTCATGAGAGAACTTTGTTGTGATTTGGTGCAATACAAATAAAATTAACTTGACCAGTGTCATTTGTGGTCTTTTGTAAATTGCATGCCACATGAAATTATTGTTGGTCACTTTTCTAGCGACTGTCTCACAGCATCAAGACAAGAACACTTCTACTTTTGATGATGACAGTTTGTTCAACACTGAACTTCATCCAGTACCATGTTGTCAAACAGTGGAACCTCCACAGCACCTGAACAGGGACTTGAACCCTGGACCCTCAGATTAAAAGTCTGATGCTCTACCGTCTGAGCTCCTCAGGCTCTTTCTACAGCATTGAGACAGGAACAGAAACACCTGTGAAGGTCAAACTGATGCTTTCTTGACTTGTTCAGTCCTCCATGTTAAAGTCCACCAGGCTTTTGATTGGCTCTGATTCTCTGTGGCAAAATCCAACAAGAGGCTCCAAAAATGTCCTGAATGTCACAAGAATGCACAGGACAAGATGTTAGTTTCCTTCATGTCTGCAGTTCCTCCACTGGAAAGTAAAGTCAATGCTGCTCCTCTGCTGAAACCTGGGATCGGACCAGGGACCTTTAGATCTTCAGTCTAACGCTCTCCCAACTGAGCTGGTTCAGTTCTGAGGGAGGGCCCTGCTTCTCTCATTTATAATCTCTTCCACTCTCACTGGACCTTAGAGAGGATTGGAGCTTCTGAAGTCATGACACATTGAACAGTTCTCCAGGACCAAACTGAACGAACTGGAGAAGCTTCTTGGAACTCTAAACTTCTTAACTCTCTTTCTCCAAGAACTGTGCCTGGACGAAGGCCGTTTCCAGCTGTCCTTCAAGCTGACGAGGGCCAAGTTTGATGACCTGTTTTTGAGGATATCAAGGATGGACACCAACTACAGGCCCCAGGTCCATTGACATGACTTCCATGACACCAGGGGAATGTCAATGCTGACAGGTTCTCTGGACTCATTGTCATGAGAATTTGTCACATCAGTTGAATATCTTCACATACGTGAATTCATTGAAGGAGTGTGGTTCTAGACCTGCTCTACCTGTCAAGTGTCTTGAGAGAACTTTTGTTGTGATGTGGCACAATATAAATAACATTGACTCGACAATAAATCGACTCTTTCCCCAACCATTTAAAGCAAACAGCCGTTCCCACTGATCCTGGATCTGCGCAACGTTCCTGCTTTTCAAAAGGAAAATTGTCATCATTGCTTTTGCAGGATGTGCTGCTGATGGAGAATTGTTGGCTATGAACTCACTGAACTCACTCCAAGTCATTAGTTTTGAGCAAACTCATGACTCCTGATGTTTAACTCAATTGTTTGTTAAACACAGAGATCCAGGTGTAGTCCCCCTATGTTCATCCACTAAACTAGAATAGAGTTCTCCTCTTTCCATGGTGGAACAAAGAAGGGGGAGGGTCAATAAGAATATGATCTTTGGACGTTACAGCATCTAAAGACTCAAATCCATATTTAAGGATACATATTTGAGAGGGAGGAAACAGTGATGGGAGGCTGGAGGCTTGAAGGGCTTGATTTTTAGCGGCCAGTGAAGCCACCTTTTGCTGGCTGAGTCCCAGAGACTCATGGAGGCTCTTCGTGGAGGATTTCCACGAGAGAGTCCAGCATCGAAACTTGTTAGTTTCCTGTCAACTGAGTCCAGGATGTCCCCGAGGTCCTTATTGGGTGATGAGGGTGCGCTGGACGGTTGGCTTCTTTTGGGAAGTGGGGTCGCCACGTTACCGGTCCTCCCCACGACGGGTCGGTGGCAGCACTCGTCTACGTTCTCCTGCAGACTTTCTGCGGTTCCTTCTTCCAGATTTTATTGATGAGGATTGTTGTGGATGAGAGAATTGAAAATTCTGACTGCAGTTTGAGGTTTTGATGATTCAAACTGTGTAGATTGGCGTTAAGAAGTTAGCTTGTTAGGATAAATTCAGGTGTGAGCCACCACACTGAATCAGGCACAGGTAGGACGTTCACCCTGACATAGAACATCAACAGCTTAACGTTGCTGCAGGACTCCAACCTGAGCAGGGAGACCCCAATGGATTTCTAGTCCATCGCCTTCACCACTCGGCCACAACGACCACATTCACACACACATTTGAAGAGGATGGATATTCACAAAATGATCTTAATTTCTGTCACAAGCCCATTTGTGTGAGGTCCTATTTTCTCTTTTTCAGCATCCCTTTGTTTCCAGGTCTCTAATAAGTGCAGAATTACAAAGACAAGCAAGCTGGATCCATCCTGGGCAGGTGATAGGAGCCATTGACCACTGGCCAGAGACCCTGGCACAGACGTTGGGGGTGGTGAGAGAGAGCATTTCTACAATTATATTCTACATTTATAGAATTCTACAATCCTACAATTTCATTGAGCAGACGCTTTTGTCCACAGCCACGTACGTACATCACATGTATAGAATATATATGTTCCTCTTTCATCTACTGATTAACCACAAAATGCAGTCAAATGCCAGTAAATTCTGAGTATTTATTCATTATTCATGATTATTTATTTTTGAATCCATTTTCACTGTCACTCTTCTGTTCATTTTCAGTTTGATTCATAAAAATGAACAAACTTTGGCGTGTTTTCTTCTCTTGTGTGTCAACAACTTTGGATTGGGAATCTCCTGACAAACAGACCACATGACCAGGAGGAAGTGTTGTTGGTGAGTTTGGCCCCTGAGCTCAAGACAGTTGTGACCAATAAAGGACAGCTTCAAATGCAGCTGTGAAGCCTCATTGTCAGCTGGGAGGAACGACAGGTGTCTCCCTCTAGTGGCTCCTCACAGCAACACCAGCCTCATTTCAAACACATGCATCCACCACCTCACTACCAAAGGCCAGTTGGGCCTGGACAGACAGGAGAGTTTCAAGTGTTGGACAAAGGTCTTTAAGATGTTCTTATTAATTCTATAACATCTGAGATGAAAATCTATGGAATTACAACCAACAAGCAGCCAAACACCTGATCAGATGCTCCTTCATCAGGCTGAGAAGAATCAATCTAAACTGGGATGAAGAAAATTAACTGAGAGGAGAAACCTCCTGATTGGATGACATGGACCCACCTGATCCATGTCAGCCTTGTTGGAGCAGAAAGAGGTGGATCAGAGGAATCAGTGGATCAAGACTCAGGTGGCAGATGAAGAATCTCTTTATTCACAATGGAGTCAGAGAAATCTTCCAACGTGAGAGAACGTGAAAGACCATTTTATACTGAAGACAGGCTGTGTGTGTGTGTGTGTGCGTGCGTGTGTGTGTGTGTGTGTGTGTGTGTGTGTGTGTGTTTATGTGCAGACTTTTCCCTGGAACAACGTTTTTTATTTGAAGCAAGAAAGCAAGAGCCTCCAGATCAAAGTCAGAATTGATGATGATGTCATCAGGGCTTTGATAGTGTATTTATTTGTACCTAGAATTCTGTCTTTGATCTCAGGAGGATATGAAAGGAACTCAACTTTAAAAAGTATATGAGAGAATTCAGCTTGGTTAGAAACACTTGAACTGTTGAACAGTAGAATTTGTTAGAAACCGTTTACAACACTCAGAATTAAATTGAAGACAAAAACCTTCCACACTTAAATCCTGTCTCTAACTTCAAACTGGGGATGAACATTTTTATAATCAATCTGTCTCTATGTGTTGGCCCTGCCATGGACTGGTGACCTGTCCAGGATAAACCCCGCCCCTCACCTGAGGGCTGCTGGGATAGGCTCCACCCCCACGAACCATTGCAGATCATCAATAACCAAAGCTACGAAGGAGGATTACAGAGTTTGGGAGTCAGTGACTTAATAGAGTCTAACAAAGGGTTGAACCTGAATGAGACAGTCACCCTTCAACATGGGGCCATGGCAGAGTGAACCAAGAACACTACAATGGGGGTGAGAGTGGAGCCATGATGGATTCACAGTTCATCACCTCCACCATCATGTGGACCACCTGATCACCTCTCCCTCAACCTCTAAATAACTCATTCCCTGACCGGGAATCAAACCCCGGCCGCGGCGGTGAGAGCACCGAATCCTAGCCACTAGACCATCAGGGACCACACTGAGCTCTCCAACAACAGAGACTATAGACAATGACTCAAGAACACAGGACTCTGTGGTCTCAGCTTGAGATGCAGAGGGTCCACCAAGACCACCAGACACCTCAGCCCCCTAAAGACAGTCCACCCCCAGGATCCTGCCCCCTCTGCTCCAACTCAGCCCTCCATTCATAACGTGACTTTCGCTACATCCAAATTGCCAAGCGGAAACCTACGTCCTCCTGCTACGACCTACAGCTACGTCCTCCTGCTACAACCTGAACATGGCGGCACCACTCAGACACCCTAGAAGATTGGTGGGGAAGCACGACCTCTGCTGGCAGAGCACAGACACCGCAATTAGGTAGACAGCACCAACGAAAGCCCCACCTGCTGGCCTGACTGTGGTACTGCACTCCACTCTGAACAAACCCTTCACTCATTCTCTATCATTAAGCACGTTAACGCACCTGTACAGGTGTGTTCACATTATATACATATTATATATTTATGCTTGGCCGTTTTTGATGAACTTGGGCGGTACTCTGGTGCAGGGATGAGGTCATGGAGCTGATCTGGGAGCAGTCCTGATGTTAAATGCTGTGATGAAGGACAGTGTGGAGGAAAAATGGGTCAAATTTAAATTGTCAACAGTTTAACGTTGTTGGCAGGACTCCAACCTGAGCAGGGAGACCCCAATGGATTTCTAGTCCATCGCCTTCACCACTCGGCCACAACGACCACATTCACACACTTTTGTAGGAGACTGAAATTAGACAATGAAAGTTCATGTCAGCACAGTCAAATATTTTTTTGTCCTCACTCAAAGACAAACTATTTGTGTGTGTGTGTGTGTGTGTGTGTGTGTGTGTGTGTGTGTGTGTGTGTGTCCCAGCTGCAGCAGTCAGTTCAGGTTCCTTCAGTGTGACTGAGGGAGGTTTCTGTCCGATGGTTTCTCCCAGTGTGAACACAGCCTGACTGCTGATGCTGTGCCGACTCTGACAGTGGTTCAGTTTTTCTCAGTGGCTTTGTTGCTGCTCTCAGATCAGAATGAAAGTTCTCTCAACTCTGAATTCAGCCTCCACAACATGGAGTCACTTGTTTCTCCTTCCTTTGATCAAATAGCGAACGCTTTTGGACGAGGAGGGAGGAAACCACGGCGTTTCACTGCTTTACATTTAGAATCTCACGCCAAGCCGGAGAAGCAGGTCCGAATCAGTCACGTGGTCACTGCCAGCTGGAGAGGCTTTGGACGTCACCACATACGTCATCAATACGCGCTTCACAGAACGAGAAGAAGAAGCGGGAAGCTTTGAACACAACAAGGAAAGAAGGAGAAGTCCGTGAAGCCCCGGCCTCGGTCTTTGTCTCCTGAAGGCTGAGTGGCGCTGGTAGAACCTCAACATGTGCGCCGCGCAGCTGCTGCGGGTGTCGGTCCAGGAGCGGATCCTCGCCGCCGCTGAAGACTTCCTGCTGCAGCTGGGAGAAGGAGACTCAGCGGCTGGAGTCCCGGTGCTGAGAGCGCTGCTCACCGAACGGCTGGCGGCGGCCGCGGAGCAGATCATGGCTCTGCTGGAGGAAACCGTGGCGGAGTACGAGCGAGTCCATCCATCCATCCATCCATCCATTGTCTTCCTCTTATTCCTGTTAAGGGTCATGGGGTGGGTGGAGCCTATCCCAGCGTCTACAGGTGAGAGGCGGGGTTCACCCTGGACAGGTCACCTGTCCATCACAGGGCCAACACACAGAGACAGACAACCATTCACTCTCACAGTCACACCTACAGTCAATTTAGAGTATCAATCAGCCTCGTCCCCTCTTGATGTCTTTGGACTGTGGAGGAAGCTGGAGTACCAGAGAGAACCCACACAGGAACAGGAGAACATGGAGACTCACACAGAAAGATCCTGTGCTCCAGCCAGGACTCGAACCCAGAACCTTCTTGCTGTGAGGTATTTTTATCTCACAAGTGGAAAAATGTAGAATCTTCATGTCATTACATGTCTTTCTCCATTGGGTCACTAGGGGGCAGCACCTACCTGCATCACCAATATGAGCCTTCCGTCTGTCAGGGGGTAGAATTCAGTCACCACCAATGACATCAGAGTCAGAGTTTAGACATCAAAGACAGACATTAAAGCCTCTCTGATAAAACAAAAATATCCTGCAATATTTTTTCCAAAGTGAGACCCTCTTTATTCTCTAGTTTAATCTGCTGCAATAATAATGAGCATCTTTGTCAGTCTACTGATGAACGTCAGATATCTTTGATGACCAAACCTGGACGTTTGTCTCAGTTTGACTGGAAGTCTCATTCATTCATTTCTCCTCCATGATTTCCTGCAATGATTTCCTGGTTCTGCTCCATTCAGGTTCAGAGAGCTGAGATTAAAATCACTCAGGAATAAAAGAGGAGACACCAACAAGTCAGCATGGAAGAGGAGCAGCTTTTCAAACTGGTCACCCTGGCTGCTGGTCTGGGCCTCCCTTTGCCTCGGTGCTCCTTGAACCAGTGAAGGTCCTGGTCCAGTCTTCTCCACTGAGTCCTCGTCAACAGGGAGCACCTCCCCACCAGAGAGGTGCAGGGCAAAGGAAAGGAAAACTCCAACCAGAATGAACGCTGCACTAAAAACTGCCCTCCATTTCTTGAGGGGAACGTTGGGTCTTCCTCAGGCAAACGGCAGTCAGCAGTGGCTCAACATCTGAACTGAGCCCAGACCTGGTCAGCTGATCATTCACCAGCTCAGCCCCTCCCACTCATGACGAAGACCTTGAAAACCCCAACATCACCTCCTCCACCTCAGTCTGGCGTGTGTGGATGGAGGGCTGTGATGTCAGCGGCGATGACATCACTGACACAAACACACTGATCTCTGACTGGTTTGGTCTGAGTGGGATTCAGTGACACCACACGACCTGCACCAGATGAAGGGGCGGGGCATCCAGGAGCTGTGACATCACTGGTGACTCTTGTTGGGCCGCCTTCTTGGCCAAAGTGGAGGAGAACAGGACCCAAATACAGACGGGGGAGAGGAGCGTTCAACAAAAGGAGGCTTGAATGATGAAAAGACAAAGAACAACAAAGGAACTCAAAGCACCAACAGAGGAGAAAAGACAAAGTAGCAAACAAAAGCCAAACTTCCACTGGAAACTTGGAGGAGCTGGAACAGGAGGGGGAGAACATGAGGCTGAGAACCCTGGAGAATGAGAGGTGGACAAATCCACCAGCGCAGCATCAGGAGAGCAAAGAAACCAGAAGGAGCTTTGAGGAGCTGCTGACATGCAGCCAGGGAGCGTCTGCCTGAGATGGGAGGAGCTGCTCATCCACCCAGATGGAGAAGCAGCCATCTTGCTCTTCTGACGCCGACCGGCAGAAGGAACAGAGGAGGTGAGGGGCCTCACGTTGTCATGGCAACATGGAAACATTACACTCTGTCAGTGGTGCCTCCATCAGACGCACTTTGTCTTTGTGAAGATCAAAGTGAAAGGAAATAATAAAATAAAACAATGAAGGCTGCATGAACTGAGTGACACACTTGAGGATGACATCAGCGAAATGTGTGATGTCACACTGCTGAGTCGTGAGGTCACCACCAGAGAACAAATGAGTGATGAGATGCTGATTATTGACTCTCTACTTTAAATGATCTCACTCTCTTCCAGCTGGAAGAAGTTTGAGGATGAATGAAGTCAAGAAATGGAAAAATGTAGAACGTTCACGTCATTACATGTTGTTCTCCATTGGGTCACTAGGGGGCAGCACCTACCTGCAGCTCCTGTGAGCCCTCAGTCTCACCTCATTTTCAGGCTCCAACTAAAATGAAGCTTCAACTCTTCTGAATCCTCTCCACCTGCCAGGTCTGTTTGAAACTTCCAGGTTTGATCAACATCCCAGTCTGAACACATTTACAGGTCAGTCGTGACCACAGCGCCACCAACTGGCATCTGGAGAAATCAACTCCAGATGTTCCCAGACGGGGAAAACCTGCTCTTCCTGGCTGGTTCACCTCTGGAAACGAAGCTCCAATTAATGCGTGAACCAGAGGGAGGAAACCACGGCGTTTCACGGGTTTAGATTTAGACTCTCAGGCCAAGCCGGAGAAGCAGGTCCTGAATCAGTCACGTGGTCACTGCCGGCTGGCGAGGCTTCAGACGTCACCACATACGTCATCAATACGCGCTTCTGAAAAAGAAATCCTTGATTCCTCGACTCATCACTACTGCTGCTACCAGGTTTGTGAGTTCAGCAAAACTTAGCGGGTCTGGAGTGGCACAGAGGACAGAGCTTGGACTCTGTGTTTCTAAACAGTTGCTCTCTTCTACACAAAGACATTAAAACAAGAGTTAAAAATAACTTTAAAAAGTGGATCTCTTGGCATCAAGTCTTCTCTTTTATTCAGTATCTGGGTTGTTGAGCCTCTTCCTTGAAGTAACTCACACTTGGACACCTGAAGACGTCTCTTATATCCAGTTTTCTACTCTTTGACATCCTTCACCTGCTATCATGAGCACGGCTCTAGATTAACCTGCTATCATGAGCACGGCTCTAGATTAACCTGCTATCACGAGCATGGCTCTAGATTAACCTGCTATCACGAGCACGGCTCTAGATTAACCTGCTATCATGAGCATGGCTCTAGATTAACCTGCTATCATTAGCATGGCTCTAGTTTAACCTGCTATCATGAGCATGGCTCTAGATTAACCTGCTATCATGAGCATGGCTCTAGATTAACCTGCTATCATGAGCATGGCTCTAGATTAACCTGCTATCATGAGCATGGCTCTAGATTAACCTGCTATCATGAGCATGGCTCTAGATTAACCTGCTATCATGAGCACGGCTCTAGATTAACCTGCTATTACGAGCACGGCTCTAGATTAACCTGCTATCATGAGCACGGCTCTAGATTAACCTGCTATCATGAGCATGGCTCTAGATTAACCTGCTATCATGAGCACGGCTCTATATTAACCTGCTATCATGAGCACGGCTCTAGATTAACCTGCTATCACGAGCACGGCTCTAGATTAACCTGCTATCATGAGCATGGCTCTAGATTAACCTGCTATCATTAGCATGGCTCTAGATTAACCTGCTATCATGAGCACGGCTCTAGATTAACCTGCTATCACGAGCATGGCTCTAGATTAACCTACTATCATTAGCATGGCTCTAGATTAACCTGCTATCATGAGCACGGCTCTAGATTAACCTGCTATCACGAGCACGGCTCTAGATTAACCTGCTATCATGAGCATGGCTCTAGATTAACCTGCTATCACGAGCAAGGCTCTAGATTAACCTACTATCATGAGCATGGCTCTAGATTAACCTGCTATCATGAGCGTGGCTCTAGTTTAACCTGCTATCACGAGCATGGCTCTAGATTAACCTGCTAACATGAGCATGGCTCTAGATTAACCTGCTATCACGAGCATGGCTTTAGATTAACCTGCTATCATGAGCATGGCTCTAGATTAACCTGCTATCATGAGCGTGGCTCTAGTTTAACCTGCTATCACGAGCATGGCTCTAGATTAACCTGCTAACATGAGCATGGCTCTAGATTAACCTGCTATCACGAGCATGGCTTTAGATTAACCTGCTATCACGAGCATGGCTCTAGATTAACCTGCTATCACGAGCATGGCTCTAGTTTAACCTGCTATCCCGAGCATGGCTCTAGTTTAACCTGCTATCATTAGCATGGCTCTAGATTAACCTGCTATCACGAGCATGGCTCTAGTTTAACCTGCTATCATGAGCATGGCTCTAGATTAACCTGCTATCACGAGCACGGCTCTAGATTAACCTGCTATCATGAGCATGGCTCTAGATTAACCTGCTATCATGAGCATGGCTCTAGATTAACCTGCTATCATGAGCATGGCTCTAGATTAACCTGCTATCATGAGCATGGCTCTAGATTAACCTGCTATCATTAGCACGGCTCTAGTTTAACCTGCTATCATGAGCATGGCTCTAGATTAACCTGCTATCATGAGCACGGCTCTAGATTAACCTGCTATCATGAGCATGGCTCTAGATTAACCTGCTATCATTAGCATGGCTCTAGATTAACCTGATATCACGAGCACGGCTCTATTTTAACCTGCTATCATGAGCATGGCTCTAGATTAACCTGCTATCATTAGCATGGCTCTAGATTAACCTGCTATCACGAGCACGGCTCGAGTTTAACCTGCTAACAGTCAGCTGTTGTACTCAGACAGGCAGAACTCATCAACAGAAACAGGAGGGAGCACAGAGTCACAAGGGAAGTTTCACTGGGCTGAGAAATGAAGTCCAAGGAGGTTCATTCTCTGATGACATCAGCCTGATTTGGAACCAGTGGAGTTGCCCCCTGCTGGCCATTACAGAAAATGCAGCTTTAAGTCCTCTGACAGTTTAAGCTTGTCAGACCTGGAGTCTGCATATAACCACATAACAAATTGTTTTAATGCAAGTGTCAGGTTGAGATTTGCTCCTGAAAATCCTGGTCTCATTGAAGACCGAGTCAATGAGGCTGCTGCAGGTTCCTCCTGACAGTGGGAGGCCCTGTGAGCAAATGTGGGAGGCTCAGTTTAGACACTTAGAGACACAGAAGGAGGAGAGGCTTTCCTTCATTGAACCAGAAAAACAAAACAAATTGTTTAGAGTGAAATTTGTGGCTGTGAGGATGATTTAGTCTCAAGTTTTTAAGAGGAATCTCAGTCCCCAACCCACTCTCGCTGTGACCTCATCTGTTGCAGCCTCTCAATCTTTGAATTCTTAGATCTGGGAAATCTGGATTTTAGTTGAAGACTTCTTGACAGGGACACAAACTTCCAGGTGTGATCTAAAAACTCTGTCATTGATCTCAAACTTCTGGCAAGTGGAACTCCTGAAAACGTAGATATGAGGGCGGAGCCAGCAGCTGATCGTTCCAGGATCCTCAGTGTGTTCACCTCACTTCAAAAACCCTCAAGCTTTTCCACAATGAACAACCTCTGGGCAGCTCTGGGCCGGCCTGTCAGAGCAGCACACGCAGCTCTTCGTTTCTTACTGACTGTTGTCTTTGGCCAGTCGGCCGACCCCCCAGTCTACCCTCCCATTACTTACAACCGTTTGGAGTCGGAGCCTCAGCCAGCAGAGCACGTGTCCCTGTATGTGGTCGCCGGCTGATAAAACTCAAAGTAATTCAACATGTAATCCCAGTCAGCCTGTATTCAGTCGCATCTTAGTTTTTAAATGTTCTACGTCTCGTGTCTGAACCAGGAGGATCTTAGTGTTCTGCTCATGTCAGTGTTTCTGTGTGGACACTCCTGCCTCCCAGCTTCACCCTGCTGTAATTTGGGCTCCCATCATTGTCTTCTGTATGTCCATGGAACTGAAACTGAGGACCAGGGGACATCAGGAGACCTCCTAACTCCTTCATGGTCTTTGCCATGGAGCAGAGGCCAGCATTAACGGCATCATTAAAGAACAAGAACAGTGCCAAAGCCAACGTCAGACTTGGGAGGACGGTAAGTGTGTGTGTGTGTGTGTGTGTGTGTGTGTGTGTGTGTGTGTGTGTGTGTGTGTGTGTGTGTGTTTAGATGTGTGTCAAAAACTGACCCACTTATTTTGCCAACAAGAGCCCACAGTGGTGGTGTCTCTAAAGAGGTGGAGCTCTGTCCTTCACCTGCTAGGTTCCAGCAGGCAGCTCAGGTCTAGTTTTCTTCACTGAGCCTCCATGATGAGTTTCCTCTGAGAAGTTCTTGTCCAAGGTCCCAGCTGGTAAAACCATTGTCACCAGTGATACTGGGACCCTGCAGTCCAGTGGTCTTATCAGGACCACACTGGACCTGCCGTCTTTGTTTGTTGTGTTGTTGTGCAATGTGAGAGAATGTGACAGACCATTTTATACCAAAGAAAGGCTGCGTGTGTGTGTGTGTGTGTGTGTGTGTGTGTGTGTGTGTGTGTGTGTGTGTGTGTGTAAAACCATGTTAAACTCTTTTAAATAAATGTTTCAACCTGCTATTATTTGGATGCTGTATGATTCCTGCAACCCCAGACTAACTCAGGTGTTCGTACTGCAACCTAAAGTATGGTGATGAGGAGAATGGTGAAGAATCCACAAGGTGATCAGAAAATAAGAAATGGATTCAGGAACAACAAACCCATCTCTGAACATGTGATTGAAACATGTGAGTGGGACTGGCAGAACCTGGCTTTACCTCAAAGTGTCTCATCCAGAGATCTGTGACAGGCGTCTGCTGTGGAGGGTCAGTCTGTCCGTCCACATTCAGATCATCGATGCAGCGACTCTGCTAGGATCAAACTACTCAGGATGAAACAGACCAATGTTGACATCAAGTAGCAACTCAGCAGCTGATCAACAGAGTCCTCAGCACCAGTAGAGCCTGGTCCTGGTCCCTGGGGGGCTCCAACCACCAGCCTCTCTGTTAACAGCCAAGCGCCACAGAGACTCTGAGTCTCCTGCTGTTCATGAAGAGTTTTCAGGCTAAATTCAGTGTGTGAGGTCCACACTGCACATTTGAGGGACCATGAAGGACAGAGGAGAGTCTGACTGTCATGGTGAAAGCCTTCAGCACTAGAACTGAAACAGCCCCACCATCTTAACCCCCCCAGACCAAACATCATCGTCCAGCCTCCAACCAGAGGTCCATCAGTTATCATGGAGCCACAGGTGGAGTCTGGATTCTTTTCTAGAATGAGACGGCAGTGACAGTCCTGCAGAGTGACATCACTGACATGAATGGATGACTTCAGTCACGTGACTGGATGACCTCAGTCACGTGACTGGATGACTTCAGTCACATGACAGGATGACTTCAGTCACATGACTTCAGTGCCAAACAGTGCACACTGGTGCCTACCAGTCAAAACCACCTCAGACTGTATCATTCTATATGCTTGGCTGTAGTGTGTGTGTGTGTATGTGTGTGTGTGTGTGTGTGTGTGTGTGTGTGTGTGTTTAAAAAGGCAAAAAACTCTTTTTTTCAGCAACAGAACTTTAATACAAACACAAAATGAAAAGCAGAACAAGCCAGAACCCAAAATATGGATTTACAGAGGAAGCGTGCTGGGCCCAGAACCCAGAGGTGGATGGATCAAAACCATCCTCTGCTGAAAGAAGGGAACAAAATAAACCTGGTTGTTTTGAAATGTGAATCTGTTGAAGAAGATGGAAATGGTGAGGGAGTCAGTTGTTCCTTTTGTTTTATGACAGAGACCTCATTGTTAACTAAATCATTTTAATTCTTTACTTGAAGATTCATACTTTTTCACTCAAAATGTTTGACAACTTCCTCCATGCTGGTGCCCCATCACACACAACAGGTGCACTTGTCCTCTTTTCTCCTCTGACCCTCAAACATTCACAGTCTTCCAGTGAACGTCCAATTGTCCTCTGAAATAAGAGATGAATCTTTCCCTGCTGAGACTCCTGATCTCTGACTGTCACTAGCATGTGCTAGCAGAATACAGCACTCCTTCTTCATGATCTGTCTTTGTCTCTGACCAGCTCTCCTGCTCTCTTTCCTCCTACCAGTCAAAGCAGACATCTTCACCTACTGATCCTGGATCTGCTGCCCGTTCCTGCCTGGTAAAAGAAGGAACCAGCACCTGGTTCTCCAGGCTGAATGAACTCCAGGACGTTGCCCCAGCTGGCACCAGGTGCTGACCCAGGTCCTGCATGGGAGATACTGTCAGTTCTGTTCTGCCCTGCTCTCAACCACAGGCTGGTGTTGAGGCCTGCAGCAACCAGGGCCCCAGTCACCAAGAGTATAAAGGCTGGTCATTGTGGCAGTGGGAGGAGTCAAAATGAAGACAGACCAATGTGAGCAGGACGTTCCTGGAGAAGTCAGAAGAACTTGACCATGTTTCCTACAGTACCCAGGAGGCCTGGTAGTTGTTGAAGGAAGCTCCAAAAGTAAAGAGCAGACAGCAGGACATCAAAAGAAAAGATCCAGACACTAAAACTACAAGTAGAAACAAGAAGAAGTACTAAAAGCTTTGGAAAGATACTACAAGGTTGGATATACATTATTATATACACTACTATTCTCATTGACTCCTAAAGAGGGACAGGAAACATTAGAATGTGGATCAGATCAGCTGATTTCAGTGTTGAGTCCATCCCTCCATCCACTTTCTGTTCTTGTCCTTTCAGGGTCACGGGGGGGGGGGGGATCCCAGGAGACATTGTTCAAGAGGCAGGGTTCACCCTGGGCAGGTCACCAGTCCATCAGGAGAAATGAGGTGGTCGGTATCATGCAACCTAAACTAAAACATTAGTCAGATCAAATTCAGATTAAAGCAAGAGTCTCCAGATCAAAGTCAGAATTCCTGATGATGTCATCAGGGCTTTGACAGTAGCTAGAATTCTGTCTTTGATCTCAGGAGGACATGAAAGAAACACAATTGAGGAAAGTAGAAGAGAGCATGGCTGCATGGTGGTGCAGTGGTCAGCACTGTGGCCTCACAGCAAGAAGGTTCTGGGTTTGAGTCCAGGCTCGGGTGGGGAATCTTTCTGTGTAAAGTCTGCATGTTCTCCCCTCCTCTATGCTGCTACAGGCTTAGACTGCTGGGGGACACATCAGGTTACATGGAGCCCTTCCCTCCTCTCTCCTCCCTGCACATTTTTGGAACTGTCATTACCATTACTTGTTGCACTTTGTAATTTGGCCTTGGTGTCTCGCAGTCTCTCTGTGTTTCCACAGATCCACCAGAGCCCCAACCGCCGCCTGCATCGCCCCCCCCCTCTTATTCCCTACTGTTACACTGGCCTGTGCTCCCCTTCCATGAACCAGTCTACCATCCAGTCCCCCATCAAGCTGGCTTGCTCTCCCTGCCTCCCCTACCAGAAGCTTCCTTCTTCAGCTGTTATTAACATTTCCTTGTTTCTCACATTCTGCATTGTAAACTGTTTTCTTGTCTGTAACAACATCTACTGCACGTCTGTCCTCCTGGGTGAGGGATCCTCCTCTGTTGCTCACCCTGAGGTTTCTCAGATTTTTCCCTGTTAAAAGGGTTTTCTATGGAGTTTTTCCTCAGTCGATGTGAGGGTCTAAGGGCAGAGGATGTTGTTATGATGCCATGTGAAGCCCTTTGAGACAAACTGTTGGTGAATAAATAAAATTGCCTTGCCTCCCCGTCCATGTGTGGGTTCTCTCTGGTACTACGGCTTCTTCCCACCGTCCAAAGACATGTAATTTGGGACGAGGCTGATTGATACTCTAAACTGACTGTAGGTATGAATGTGAGTGTGAATGTGAGTCTCTGTGGCGCTCGGCTGTTAACAGAGAGGCTGGTGGTTGGAGCCCCCCAGGGACCAGGACCAGGCTCTACTGGTGCTGAGGACTCTGTTGATCAGCTGCTGAGTTGCTACTTGATGTCAACATTGGTCTGTTTCATCCTGAGTAGTTTGATCCTAGCAGAGTCGCTGCATCGATGATCTGAATGTGGACGGACAGATTGACCCTCCACAGCAGACGCCTGTGACAGATCTCTGGATGAGACACTTCAGTCTTCAATTTTAGTAGCAGTGTGGAGGAGGCCGGCCGGCTGTGGTTAAAGTGGTGAGGGCTCTGGAATGAAGGGGGTCACTGTTTGGTTCTCAGATGCTCCAGCTCAGGTTAGCGAGGTGGTGGAGAAATGAGTGAGAGCTCTGCCAGTTGGAGCCTCTTGGGTCACGGGAGGCTTCACTCCTGGAGGTGGAAATGATGAGGAGTTTGTAGAAGCCCCTCCCCTCTGTAGGGCTGGTGGCGCAATGGATAATGCGTCTGACTTTGGATCAGAAGATTCTAGATTCAACTCCTGGCTCAGTTCAAACTTCATAAACAAAAGCTTTCACACCTGAAGTGAGAACCAGTGATCAAAGTCACTGAAGTCCTCCCAGGTTTCCTCCTTGTCTGCTGGAAACATGAACACATGAATGATCCTGCTACCTCTCATGTTAAGCTGCACTTGACAGTGACAGCAGGAGAACAAAAATCCCAGTGTGTCATCAACATTTCCTGTCAAATCAATGATAGAAGCTGTTGAGTTTCTGGATCAGAACAAGGAGAAAGGAGCCCCAATGAAAGAGTGATGGTTCTTGATTCTGATTTTGTTCTTCACTCCTACACCAGAGAGTGAAAGTGTGGGCTGGCTGGGAGCAACTGCCTGCTTCAGAGTGGGAGGAGCCTCAGGACTTTCCAGTGAGAGCTGCAAACTTCCACCAGCGCCCAGTGCCAGCAGGTCTTCATGATGGAGCTGAGAAGAACACAACAACACCAGAGCACTGGAGAATTACTGTGTTCTCTTTTGGTGTCCCAGTGTTAATTTGAGGATCTAAACCTGATATTTAGAAAATCAGACAGCACAGAAAAAGAAAATGCCACCACATCATTGAAATTTTCTGTTATACAAATGAACGTGTTGACTCTTTTTGTATGAGCCCTGCCACTGAGGTCACCAACATGAGCTGGAGTTGGGAATCTTGAACTGAACCTGGTATCACAGCGACCCCTGCTGCTGCAAAATGGAACAGCAACATTGAACCAAGTACAGGATTGGAGGGAGACTGATGGTCGCTGTTTGGGTTTTTGAAGAACAAGGAGGGCGTGGCTTCAAGCTGGATTCTCAGAGACTATTTCCTCTGCTACTCTTACGTCCACTTCTGTCAACGTGCAGACATCTTTCTCGTTTCTGCGTACTTCAGGTGACAGCAGAGCTGCTGAGATGGCTGGTTGCTGCTGGAGGAAACAGTCCAGCATCTCCAGTGAGCTATTCCAACGTGTCACCACGTCAATCACCATCTTGTGCTCAGGAAGCTCCAGCACCCTTTGCTTCTCACTGAGGATGCGGCTCGCCGTAGAGCTACGATGAAAAAATGCAGCGATGCGTCTGACTCTGCTGAGCAAGCGTGCAGCTGTAGGGACTTAAATTAAGAAGGTGTGCAAAGCAACCAATGTGCAACAAGCCCGTAATCTCCGCAGCGCGGACAATATTTGCTGCTGAGTTTTCTCGCTGTGTGGCTGGTTTCCACGGCTCTGGTTTGAAGAACATGGCATGCGAGGATCCAGTCGCTAATGTAGTGAGCTGTAATGGTCAGATATGAATGATGATGTCATCAGGGCTTTGACAGTAGCTAGAATTCTGTCTTTGATCTCAGGAGGACATGAAAGAAAGACAATTGAGGAAAGTAGAAGAGAGCATGGCAGCATGGTGGTGCAGTGGTGAGCACTGTGGCCTCACAGCAAGAAGGTTCTGGGTTTGAGTCCAGGCTCGGGTGGGGAATCTTTCTGTGTAGAGCCTGCATGTTCTCCCCATGAATGCGTGGGTTCTCTCCGGGTACTCCGGTTCCTTCCCACCGTCCAAAGACGTGTAATTTGGGTCGAGGCTGATTGGACAGGCTGTATGATACATACACCGTAGGTATGAATGGTTGTTTGTCTCTGTATGTTGACCCTGTGATGGACTGGTGACCTGTCCAGGGTGAACCCCGCCTCTGGCCTGTAGATGCTGGGATAGGCTCCACCCCCCTCGACCATCAATGTAGGTCTTTTGTTAATTGCATGCCACATGAAATTATTATTGGTCACTTTTCTAGCAACAGTCTCACAGTGGCGAGACAAGAACACTTCTACTTTTGATGTTGACAGTTTGTTCAACACTAAGCTTCATCCAGTACCATGTTGTCAAACACTGGAACCTCCACAGCACCTGAACAGGGACTTGAACCCTGGACCCTCAGATTAAAAGTCTGATGCTCTACCGTCTGAGCTCCTCAGGCTCTTTCTACAGCATTGAGACAGGAACAGAAACACCTGTGAAGGTCAAACTGATGCTTTCTTGACTTGTTCAGTCCTCCATGTTGAAGTCCACCATGCTTTTGATTGGCTCTGATTCTCTGTGGCAAAATCCAACAAGAGGCTCCAAAAATGTCCTGAATGTCACAAGAATGCACAGGACAAGATGTTAGTTTCCTTCATGTCTGCAGTTCCTCCACTGGAAAGTAAAGTCAATGCTGCTCCTCTGCTGAAACCTGGGATCGGACCAGGGACCTTTAGATCTTCAGTCTAAGGCTCTCCCAACTGAGCTGGTTCAGTTCTGAGTGAGGGCCCTGCTTCTCTCATTTATAATCTCTTCCACTCTCACTGGACCTTAGAGAGGATTGGAGCTTCTGAAGTCCTGACACATTGAACAGTTCTCCAGGACCATTTTTGATGAAGGTCTGGATCACACCAGCCTTTTTTGTTTGTCTTCTTCCAGTGTCCTCAACATTGTGTGAGCCAATAATTCCACATCTGTACCAGACACACCTCTGGTTGGTGGGTTTATGGATCTTTCTGTTCTAACAGTGTCTTTTATCTTGCTTTTATCTTTTCTATCTTTTCTTTGTATCTGCATTCTGTGGTGCACAGTGGCTCTGGAAGAGCGCTCTAACTCTTGTCAGTGTACCCCCCCCCCCCGTACAACGAAAATAAAAGATTCTGATTCCGATTCTGACACACACACACACACACACACACACACACACACACACACACACACACACACACACGCGTGTATCAACATGATGTTCCGAATGTTTCACTGTCTGTGGTTGTCCAGCTCTCCTTGCCTCTTCACTGTCATTGTCAGAACTCGGAGCAGTCTTCCTCTCCAGGTGATGTCTCTGAGTGATGATGATTGCTGTCTGTTCAACCGGCTTCATTTGTTGATATCTGAGAAGGACTGAAGACAGCAAAGTGTGCTGATTGGCCAACAACCCCTCACAGGTCAAAGGTCACTGCTCTGAGGCGGACCAGTTTACTGTAACAGTGGTGGCACCATCCACTGCTGGCGCTCTCTTCAGTGCTTCTTGTTTCTGCCCTTTGTCTGTGAGCTCCTAGAGCAGCTGGTCTGCCCCCCCCCCTTTTCTTTTCTATTCCTCTAATTTATTTTTTGATTTTCTATTTTTGTAATTCATCATCGATCTCGGCTCACGGTCGCTACACTCTTGACCTCCTGTGAGCCTTGAAGAGAGAGAAGCCACCTTTGTGTCGGAGAAGAGCAGCTTAGTCCAGGCAGCCAGCAGCCTGAGACCAGAGGGTAGCCAATCAACGCGCTTCCCTTCTTCATCGAGCGAATCTCAGCGGGAGCCACGGTCGACGAGGTGGAGGCTTTGGAGGCCGTCCTCCCACCAGTTCGTTGGAGAGGCGTCGTACATCGATGGGAGAATCCAGCTGAGAACGTAAGCCGGTTACGTTGGTTTTCACCGATTCAGGCCTGGACTCCTGTCTCGCTGCCAAACTCCGCCTGACTCCGTAGAGCTGGTCAGCCTCCACTCAGTCCTCTTCATTTGGTTGGAGGTCACCATCGTTCATTCTACACACCTTTCCACCTGCCTCTTTGCCGTCTACTTGAAGCTCAGATAAATCCAGGCTAATTCATACCTGCTACTCAATATGGGCCTTAATTACTCTGCTGGAATTATCACTCTGTCTTAAGTGTTTTCTTAATTGTATTAAATCCTCTTTAATTTCCAAGAAGTCTTCCAACTCATTCATTCATGCAAGCCACTGATCCACAAGACCTCATTGATGAGCTTCAACCTGAGACTGAGTGTTTCTCGTTGGACGAGACACCCATTCAATCAGACTCATTGTCAGTCCATTGAAATCTACTGGTGTTCCTGGTGAGTTGATTTAACAACATGAGCTGACAGAATCTACGTTCAGGTAGGAACCACCACATCCAGGGGTCTGGACCTTTGAGCAGTCAGAGCCATCAAAGTAGCAGACTAAGCTAGCAGACATTAGCATTGAGAAGAAACTGATACCTGAGCCTACTTTTGGGTCTGGTCAAGTGATGACACAATAATATGACATCATTGTCAGACTGACACCTGCTCAACACTGACCAAACGCCACCCTATTGCATTGTGGGAAATTTCTGCTTGGCTCGCGTCCATCAAAACACACAAAGAAATTTCTCCAGAATCAGGATTGACAGTGGATACAATTGAGAACACACTGGTTTTTCATTCTGAGTCGGGTGCAGGTGTGGAACTTCAGACACAGTCTGTGTTTGTGTTGTTCATTCAGTGATTTTTCTTACAATTCCCAATCACAGCTGCAGAAAGTGAGAGAACAAGCAGGGGTGTTCAAGATGAACGCCCAACGTGGGGCTTGAACCCACGACCCTGAGATTAAGAGTCTCATGCTCTACCGACTGAGCTAGTCAGGCTACATCAGAGTATCTTCAATAGCCTGAAGTGATCAGAGTGAGAGACGCTACAAGCTCTTCATCATTCACAGTCACATGAGCCATCACATGATTGATGAATGACCACAAACACCTTCATCTTTGACAAAGAAGTAAAATAAAAGGTGAACCACAGATGAGACACCAGTGGTAAAAACACTAAAGTGCTGTCAAGGAGAAACAGGATACGAGCAAACACACACACAAGTTACAGAGAGAGAACTCTCCCAGAGGGAACCACTCAAAGGAGAACCTCGAGATCATCAGGCTGGATGACCTCATCAACATGAGACAGGTGGATCAGTAGACTTTGATCCAACATTTGAAGATCAGTTTTGGTGGCTGCTCCATGTTGGAGGAAACCAGGCGATGTTGGACCGTCACAGGGAAGCTCCTTTGCCTCCTCTGCTGCCAGTTCAACCACTCACTCCCATCAGTGGAGAGCAGCTTCAACTGGGTTTGGAATGTACCACTGTGGATGCATAGGAATGTGGAGAAAATGTACTTTGTCAGAAGTGGGATTCGAACCCACGCCTCCAGGAGAGACTGCGACCTGAACGCAGCGCCTTAGACCGCTCGGCCATCCTGACAGACACTTAGATGCAGACTGAATTAATTCACTGACAAAGTAGAATTTTTTCCACAGGAGCTACTGGCTCCTTAGTTGTTGCATTTATTGTTAACATTAAACACACAGTCTGAGTTCATGGCAGTAAGAAATGAACCAGAACATTAGAACCACATTGCATCTCTTGATCAGTTTGTTACATGGGACACATTCCAGACAGGAAGGTCCTTCTGAGACTTGAACTCTGATCACTGATCCAGAGTCCAGAGTGCTCACCCTTCCACCCTGGAACCAAACACAAAGAGGAGGTTCCTCTAAATACCACTTGACATCACCTGCAATCAACCTGTTGATATTTGGAGGTTCATCTTGCTCTTGTTCCAGACTACATTGGCAAAAGGAACAAGAACCACAAGGAAATCAAGGAACTCCAGATTGATTCAGGACTTTCTAACTCCATCGTATGACCTGGGAGCAAAGACTGGCCAGGCCTTCCTTAATTTATCAGTTAATTACTGCTTCAACAAACATGCCACTTAATTAAGTTACCAGAATTTCTCTCATTGAAAAACCCACCAGCCTGATTTCTTGACACGACATGAAAAATTCTCCAAGAACCCACAGTTGGGTGGAAAGATACCAGGTTAACCAGGAGGAGTCCTGCTCCTGAACCATGGATGGAACAAAGTCCACTGGAAAACTCAGCAGTTCCTGAGTGCCAGATCCATCCGGGAGCTTGGGTCTCCCCTTGACTGTGGTGATCCATGAGATCAAGGAGGACAGAGGAAAGAAGGATCCTGTTGGAGATCTCCTCCCTTCTTCCTCCACTTCACTACTACTTGGATGTCAGGAATATGAGGTACTTTACTCAAATGAGGTATTAGGAGTTTCCTGTTTGACAAGAAGGAAGTCAGAGGTTCAAACCTCACTTGTTGGTGGTGCCCTCAACCTGCTGAGAGCATCACTTAGTTCTCTACAGAGAAACATGGCAGCTCTGCTGAAGGCTGCAGGAAACCTGCTGGAACGGAGACTTGGACTCAGGTCACTGGATTCAAAGTCCAGGGTGCCAACAGGTCCACCAGGGCATCTGTGCTTTACTTACCGTGTAAAAAGGACCACAGTGGTCGTCTGGTTTTAATTTAACAAACAAATACGGTTGAAAACTTTGAGACAGAGACACAGGGCTCTTATTTGAAGGGCCATGGGATGGGAAATATCCCAGATCTCTGAGATCAGAGCGTTCATTTTGATCTCAGGGTCAGTGGTTAGTGGCCCACTTTGATGTCTGGGATATCAGGTTCAAGGTTCTTCACAGCTGTGAATGAAGGCTTTCTAAAGTGTTAACCAGTACTCCAGTTGTAAAAAACAATCAGGGGGGATGGTAGATTTTGATGTTTAGGAACAGATCATTTGTGCTGATGACAGCGCATCAGGTGAGAGACCAACAGTGTACCCTTACTCCTCTAAAACAACAAGCATGCTATGGATATTACCTGTCTGCTACTCCTGTCATTGATCTTGACCAAGCCCCCAGGCTGACACTGCTACCACTGCTCCTACATAGTTAGAGTCAAATGCAGAGGACATTTTCCCACCGGGTGCAAGTGCAACTTCATACTCATGATACCTATAAATCTGGGAATTCATCTATATTTTGAAACAAAACATTCTCAAGTCAAGTCCATTTTAATTAAAGTGCAAGAGCAAAAGAATGAAACAAATGTACTGTGGCAGGATAGCGCTACACTCCCCACCATGAGGGGCAGTGTGGCAGACGATAGTGAGTGGTCACCTAGAAATAGACCTGGTCCGACCCTTCTCCGTCCTTTCCACTTCCTCTCCGTCCTTTACAGAGAAGACAGCCGTGCGTGGTGGCGTCTCGCTGGTCAGCAGATCGGTTACAAACAAAGGTACCTCAAAACCTCACAATAATGCTACAGTGATGTCGGAAGAATTGCTAATGAACTCAAAATGATGCTAACAGTAATGTAGTGATAGTTGCTAATAAACTCAGTGATGCTTACAGTAATGTAGTAAGTGTTTCAAACAACCTCAAAGTGATGCTGACAGTCATTTAGTAAGAGTTGCTACTAACCTCAATTTAATGCTACAGTGATGTCTATGAATTGCTAATAAACTCAAAATGACGCTAAAAGTAATGTAGTGATAGTTGCTAATACACTCAAAATGATGCTAAAAGTAATGTAGTGATAGTTGCTAATCAACTCAGTGATGCTTACAGTAATGTAGTAAGAGTTGCTACGAACCTTTAAATAATGCAACAATAATGTAGTAAGAGTTGCAACGAACCTCAAAATATTGCGACAGTGATGTCGGAAGAATTGCTAATGATCTCAAAATGATGCGACAGTGATGTAGTAAGAATTGCTAATGAACTCAAAATGATGCTAACAGTTATGTAGTGATAGTTGCTAATCAACTCAGTGATGCTTACAGTAATGTAGTGAGTGTTTCGAATAACCTCAAAGTGATGCTGACAGTCATGTAGAAAGAGTTGCTACGAACCTCAAAATAATGCGACAGTGATGTCGGAAGAATTGCTAATGATCTCAAAATGATGCGACAGTGATGTAGTAAGAATTGCTAATGAACTCAAAATATTGCTACAGTAATGGAGTGAATGTTTCGAATAACCTCAAAGTGATGCTGACAGTAATGTACTAAGAGTTGCTACGAACCTCAAAATATTGCGACAGTGATGTCGGAAGAATTGCTAATGAACTCAAGATGATGCTAACAGTAATGGAGTGAAACTTTCGAATAACCTCAAAGTGATGCTGACAGTCATGTAGTAAGTGTTGCTACAAACCTCAAAATAATGCGACAGTAATGTAGTAAAAGTTGCTACGAACCTCAAAATATTGCGACAGTGATGTCTTAAGAATTGCTAATGAACTCAAGATGATGCAAACAGTAATGTAGTGATAGTTGCTAAGAAACTCAGTGGTGCTTACAGTAATGTAGTAAGAGTTTCGAACAACCTCAAAGTGATGCTGACAGTCATTTAGTAAGAGTTGCTAATGAACTCAATTCAATGCTACAGTGATGTTCTGAGAATTGCTCATTAACTCAAAATGATGCTAACAGTAATGTAGTTATAGTTGCTAATAAACTAAAAGTGATGCTGACAGTAATGTAGTAAGAGTTGCTACGGTCCTTAAAATAATGCGACAGTAATGTAGTAAAAGTTGCTACGAACCTCAAAATATTGCGACAGTGATGTCGGAAGAATTGCTAATGAACTCAAAATGATGCTAACAGTAATGTAGTGATAGTTGCTAATCAACTCAGTGATCCTTACAGTAATGTAGTAAGTGTTTCGAACAACCTCAAAGTGATGCTGACAGTCATGTAGTAAGAGTTGCTACGAACCTCAAAATAATGCGACAGTGATGTCGGAAGAATTGCTAATGATCTCAAAATGATGCGACAGTGATGTAGTAAGAATTGCTAATGAACTCAAAATGATGCTAACAGTAATGGAGTGAAAGTTTCGAATAACCTCAAAGTGATGCTGACAGTCATGTAGTAAGTGTTGCTACGAATCTCAAAATATTGCGACAGTGATGTCGGAAGAATTGCTAATGAACTCAAAATAATGCTAAAAGTAATGTAGTGATAGTTGCGAATGAACTCAAAGTGATGCTGACAGTAATGTAGTAAGAGTTGCTTCGAACCTCAAAGTAATGCGACAGTGATGTCAAAAGAATTGTTAATGATCTCAAACTGATGGGACAGTGATGTCGTAAGAATTGCTAATGAACTCAAAATGATGCTAAAAGTAATGTAGTGATAGTTGCTAATCAACTCAGTGATCCTTACAGTAATGTAGTAAGTGTTTCCAACAACCTAAAAGTGATGCTGTCAGTCATGTAGTAACAGTTGCTTCTAACCTCAAAATGATGCTAACAGTAATGTAGTGATAGTTGCTAATAAACTCAGTGATGCTGACAGTAATGTAGTAAGAGTTTCGAAAAACCTCAAAGTGATGCTGACAGTCATTTAGTAAGAGTTGCTACTAACCTCAATTTAATGCTACAGTGATGTCTATGAATTGCTAATAAACTCAAAATGACGCCAACAGTAATGTAGTGATAGTTGCTAATAAACTCAAAATGATGCTCAAAGTAATGTAGTGATAGTTGCTAATCAACTCAGTGATGCATACAATAATGTAGTAAGTGTTTCGAACAACCTCAAAGTGACGCTGACAGTCATGTAGTAAGAGTTGCTTCTAACCTCAAAATAATGCTAAAAGTAATGTAGTGATAGTTGCTAATGAACTCAAAGTGATGCTGACAGTAATGTAGTAAGAGTTGCTTCGAACCTCAAAGTAATGCGACAGTGATGTCAAAAGATTTGTTAATGATCTCAAAATTATGGGACAGTGATGTCGTAAGAATTGCTAATGAACTCAAAATGATGCTAAAAGTAATGTAGTGATAGTTGCTATTAACTCAGTGATGCTTAAGTAATGTAGTAAGTGTTTCCAACAACCTCAAAGTGATGCTGACAGTCATGTAGTAAGAGTTGCTAATGAACTCAATTTAATGCTACAGTGATGTCGTAAGAATTTCTAATGAACTCAAAATGATGCTAACAGTAATGTAGTGATAGTTGCTAATAAACTCAAAGTGATGCTGACAGTCATGTAGTAAGAGTTGCTACGAACCTTAAAATAATGCAACAATAATGTAGGAAGAGTTGCTACGAACCTCAAAATATTGCGACAGTCATGTCGGAAGAATTGCTAATGAACTCAAAATGATGCTAACAGTAATGTAGTAAGTGTTTCGAATAACCTCAAAGTGATGGTGACAGTCATGTAGTAAGAGTTGCTACGAACCTCAAAATAATGCGACAGTGATGTCGGAAGAATTGCTAATGACCTCAAAATGATGCGACAGTGATGTAGTAAGAATTGCTAATGAACTCAAAATGATGCTCACAGTAATGGAGTGAAAGTTTTGAATAACCTCAAAGTGATGCTGACAGTCATGTCGTAAGAGTTGCTACTAACCTCAATTTAATGCTACAGTGATGTCAATGAATTGCTAATAAACTCAAAATGACGCTAACAGTAATGTAGTGATAGTTGCTTCTAACCTCAAAATGATGCTAAAAGTAATGTAGTGATAGTTGCTAATGAACTCAAAGTGATGCTGACAGTAATGTAGTGATAGTTGCTAATGAACTCAAAGTGATGCTAACAGTAATGTAGTAAGTATTTCGAAAAACCTCAAAGTGATGCTGACAGTCATGTAGTAAGAGTTGCTAATAACCTCAATTTAATGCTACAGTGATGTCTATGAATTGCTAATAAACTCAAAATGATGCTAACAGTAATGTAGTGATAGTTGCTAATAAACTCAAAGTGTGCTGACAGTAATGTAGTAAGAGTTGCTACGAACCTTTAAATAATGCAACAGTAATGTAGTAAAAGTTGCTACGAACCTCAAAATAATGCAACAGTGATGTCAAAAGAATTGCTAATGATCTCAAAATGATGCGACAGTGATGTAGTAAGAATTGCTATTGAACTCAAAATGATGCTAACAGTAATGGAGTGAAAGTTTCGAATAACCTCAAAATGATGCTGATGGTCATGTAGTAAGAGTTGCCACGAACCTCAAAATAATGCAACAGTGATGCCAGAAGAATTGCTAAAGATCTCAAAATGATGTGACAGTGATTCAGTAAGAATTGCTAATGAACTCAAAATGATGCTACAGTAATGGAGGGAACGTTTCGAATAACCTCAAAGTGATGCTGACAGTCATATAGTAAGAGTTGCTACGAACCTCAAAATAATGCGACAGTGATGGAGTAAAAGTTGCTACGAACCTCAAAATATTGCGACAGTGATGTCGGAAGAATTGCTAATGAACTCAAGATGATGCTAACAGTAATGTAGTGATAGTTGCTAATCAACTCAGTGATCCTTCCAGTAATGTAGTAAGTGTTTCGAATAACCTCAAAGTGATGCTGACAGTCATGTAGTAAGAGTTGCTACGAACCTCAAAATAATGCGACAGTGATGTCGGAAGAATTGCTAATGAACTCAAAATGATGCTAACAGTAATGGAGTGAAAGTTTCGAATAACCTCAAAGTGATGCTGACAGTCATGTAGTAAGTGTTGCTACGAATCTCAAAATATTGCGACAGTGATGTCGGAAGAATTGCTAATGAACTCAAAATAATGCTAAAAGTAATGTAGTGATAGTTGCGAATGAACTCAAAGTGATGCTGACAGTAATGTACTAAGTGTTTTGAACAGCCTCAAAGTGATGCTGACAGTCATGTAGTAAGAGTTGCTTCGAACCTCAAAGTAATGCGACAGTGATGTCAAAAGAATTGTTAATGATCTCAAACTGATGGGACAGTGATGTCGTAAGAATTGCTAATGAACTCAAAATGATGCTAAAAGTAATGTAGTGATAGTTGCTAATCAACTCAGTGATCCTTATAGTAATGTAGTAAGTGTTTCCAACAACCTAAAAGTGATGCTGTCAGTCATGTAGTAACAGTTGCTTCTAACCTCAAAATGATGCTAACAGTAATGTAGTGATAGTTGCTAATAAACTCAGTGATGCTTACAGTAATGTAGTAAGAGTTTCGAACAACCTCAAAGTGATGCTGACAGTCATTTAGTAAGAGTTGCTACTAACCTCAATTTAATGCTACAGTGATGTCTATGAATTGCTAATAAACTCAAAATGACGCCAACAGTAATGTAGTGATAGTTGCTAATAAACTCAAAATGATGCTAAAAGTAATGTAGTGATAGTTGCTAATCAACTCAGTGATGCATACAATAATGTAGTAAGTGTTTCGAACAACCTCAAAGTGACGCTGACAGTCATGTAGTAAGAGTTGCTACTAACCTCAAAATAATGCTAAAAGTAATGTAGTGATAGTTGCTAATGAACTCAAAGTGATGCTGACAGTAATGTAGTAAGAGTTGCTTCGAACCTCAAAGTAATGCGACAGTGATGTCAAAAGATTTGTTAATGATCTCAAAATTATGGGACAGTGATGTCGTAAGAATTGCTAATGAACTCAAAATGATGCTAAAAGTAATGTAGTGATAGTTGCTATTAACTCAGTGATGCTTAAAGTAATGTAGTAAGTGTTTCCAACAACCTCAAAGTGATGCTGACAGTCATGTAGTAAGAGTTGCTAATGAACTCAATTTAATGCTACAGTGATGTCGTAAGAATTTCTAATGAACTCAAAATGATGCTAACAGTAATGTAGTGATAGTTGCTAATAAACTCAAAGTGATGCTGACAGTCATGTAGTAAGAGTTGCTACGAACCTCAAAATAATGCGACAGTGATGTCGGAAGAATTGCTAATGACCTCAAAATGATGCGACAGTGATGTAGTAAGAATTGCTAATGAACTCAAAATGATGCTCACAGTAATGGAGTGAAAGTTTTGAATAACCTCAAAGTGATGCTGACAGTCATGTCGTAAGAGTTGCTACTAACCTCAATTTAATGCTACAGTGATGTCAATGAATTGCTAATAAACTCAAAATGACGCTAACAGTAATGTAGTGATAGTTGCTTCTAACCTCAAAATGATGCTAAAAGTAATGTAGTGATAGTTGCTAATGAACTCAAAGTGATGCTGACAGTAATGTAGTGATAGTTGCTAATGAACTCAAAGTGATGCTAACAGTAATGTAGTAAGTATTTCGAAAAACCTCAAAGTGATGCTGACAGTCATGTAGTAAGAGTTGCTAATAACCTCAATTTAATGCTACAGTGATGTCTATGAATTGCTAATAAACTCAAAATGATGCTAACAGTAATGTAGTGATAGTTGCTAATAAACTCAAAGTGTGCTGACAGTAATGTTGTAAGAGTTGCTACGAACCTTTAAATAATGCAACAGTAATGTAGTAAAAGTTGCTACGAACCTCAAAATAATGCAACAGTGATGTCAAAAGAATTGCTAATGATCTCAAAATGATGCGACAGTGATGTAGTAAGAATTGCCATTGAACTCAAAATGATGCTAACAGTAATGGAGTGAAAGTTTCGAATAACCTCAAAATGATGCTGATGGTCATGTAGTAAGAGTTGCTACGAACCTCAAAATAATGCGACAGTGATGGAGTAAAAGTTGCTACGAACCTCAAAATATTGCGACAGTGATGTCGGAAGAATTGCTAATGAACTCAAGATGATGCTAACAGTAATGTAGTGATAGTTGCTAATCAACTCAGTGATGCTTACAGTAATGTAGTAAGTGTTTCGAACAACCTCAAAGTGATGCTGACAGTCATGTAGTAAGAGTTGCTACGAACCTCAAAATAATGCGACAGTGATATCGGAAGAATTGCTAATGATCCCAAAATGATGCGACAGTGATGTAGTAAGAATTGCTAATGAACTCAAAATGATGCTAACAGTAATGGAGTGAAAGTTTCGAATTACCTCAAAGTGATGCTAACGGTCATGTAGTAAGAGTTGCTACGAACCTCAAAATATTGCAACAGTGATGTCGGAAGAATTGCTAATGAACTCAAAATGATGCTAACAGTAATGTAGTGATAGTTGCTATTCAACTCAGTGATGCTTACAATAATGTAGTAAGTGTTTCGAACAACCTCAAAGTGATGCTGACAGTCATGTAGTAAGAGTTGCTACTAACCTCAATTTAATGCTACAGTGATGTCGTAAGTATTGCTAATAAACTCAAAATGATGCTAACAGTAATGTAGTGATAGTTGCTAATAAACTCAAAGTGATGCTGACAGTAATGTAGTAAGAGTTGCTACGAACCTCAAAATAATGCGGCAGTGATGTCAGAAGAATTGCTAATGATCTCAAAATGATGCGACAGTGATGTAGTAAGAACTGCTAATGAACTCAAAATGATGCTAACAGTAGTGTAGTGAAAGTTGCGAGTAACCTAAAAATGATGCTGAGTCATGTAGTAAGAGTTGCTAAAAACCTCGAAATGATGCTTACAATAATGTAGTAAGAGTTGAAACTAGAACAACAAACTGTCCTCTGATGGTTGGACAGGTTGGTTTGGTCCGTCCTCTCACTCATCATTAAAAGCCCTTATTACTCATCATTCATCCAATCTGACACTCACGTCTGCAGTGGGGAATCCCCAGCAACCCGCGGCCCACATGGAGCAGTCTCGGCCAATCACGTGGGGCCTGCAGCGGCACCGACCACCAAATGGCTCGCAGGTGTCACTCTCAGCTCCAACCTCATGGCAGGCACAAGGCAGGGCGCCGTTGTTGAAGAGAGCCCAAGAGACACAGCTGAGCTGAGACAGAATGGAGACGAACGACAGGAGGGACGACAGAGAAAAAGGAAACGTTAGCGAGACATTTTAGGAAAATTAGTTTAGTGGGGAAAAGGTTATTAGCCAAACTTGCTAAATGGAAGGACAACAAAAAAACAAAGATCTTCAAAAGAAAATTAGCACAAAATGAAACCCTGCAAGAGAAAGTAAATCAAGAACTAAATATTCTTGAGGCTCAGGTCTTTAGTTCCAATGCTTGTAAATGACATCTGAATGCATTCACAACCCAAATCTGAGCAGACAGAAGCGTCCCAGTCAGGCCCAGTTTAGTTCCTCTAGAACATTCAGGGATAGAGAACAGGGACCAACTCAGGCTGAGAGACACCGACTTGACATGAAAGCTGTTGAGGCCACAGTTGCTGATGAAGTGGTCAGATTTCTCCAGTGGTTCTTAGTTCAGGGAGCTGGAGCTGGAGCTGCTCTCAGGCACCACCAGGACGTAATCCTGGAGAGACAGAAGGAAGAAGTCCAGGCCTGACAGAGGAGAAGGAGGCACAGAGTAGAAACAGCAGATACGTGTTGGGAAAGGGAGAGGGTATCAGTCCAGCAGAGGAGCAGGAAACCTACCACCACAGGGCTCTGCCTGCACGAACCTGCAGGTGAGGAGGACCTGGTGGTCCGGCACATCCAGAATGATCTGGCTTTCAGACACCGGCACGTTTCGGCAGCCGTAAGCGTGGGGACAGAAGGAGGCGTTGGCGTGGCCTGAAAGACACAAACAACCATCTCCATTTTAATGTTTCTCAAACAGCCGGAGCAGGAAAGCTAAGATGAATCAAAGATCCTCCACCCTGCCAGATCCGACCCTGGTAATGTAGACCTGCACAGGGTGGGTGGGGTGGAGCAGCTGGTGGTGGTGGAGGATGAAGACGTATCTGCCCAAAGCCTGGACACGGTGGAGTCCACCGCAGCGTTCTGAGTAGAAGGATGAGAGCGATGTTCAATGGTACATGTTTTCTTTGCTGAACCGCCGATGTTTCCAATCACGAATCTCAGTCATGAGATTTGAACATCATGGAGGAGTTCAAAAGTGTCAAACTGGGCCGGTCTCCATTTTATGAGTCCGGAGACCGAGGATAAAACTACAAGTCCCTGGTTCAGATTTGACTCGTCTGAATCCAAACACAGCAGCGTTCTTCCACCAGGCCAGATGAGTTGATCATGATAACAAGATATCTTCATGCTACTCCAACACACAAACTCATCACAAGAAAAGACTTCATGGTGGAACAACAAATCTCCTCCCAATGGGAAAAACATTGAGTTGAACAATCAACTTTTCCATGATGACATGGAGAGCTTGGCAGCAGCAGCAGGCTTCCATTGGGGGCTGATATGCCAGCTCCACTTAGCCTTCTTTGGAATGGTTTCACCTGGAGTGATGCTGTTATTGAGACCTTTTATCTGGAACAACACCACCTGCATGGAGACTGAGGACTTCAACAGATGCAGATGTTGACCCAGAATAAATCTAAATATTCCAGATGTGTTAAATCAATCCAGCAGCGGTGGTGGGAGCGTCGTCAACTCACTCACTCAGCAGCCGTCAGCCTCCGTACCTGCACGGAGTCCAGCCTGATGTGGTCTCTGTTGTCTGCTCCCAGAGGTGGTCTGTCACCTCTGAACCAGGGGGCTCATCTCTCTGGTGGGAGGTCAGTGGAGGAGCTGCAGCGGGGGAGGCCAGGATGGGCTCCTGTAGGAGGAGCTCTGGCCCTCCTTCAGCACCAGCCAGTGGGAGGGAGTTTGGAAACGTGAGGGGACACAGGAGGAGCTACAGGGGGAGGGAAGGTGGATCAGAACCGTTCTAACAAGAGCGCTGAGGGGACACAGGAGGAGCTACAGGGGGAGGGAAGGTGGATCAGAACCGTTCTAACAAGAGCGCTGAGGGGACACAGGAGGAGCTACAGGGGGAGGGAAGGTGGATCAGAACCGTTCTAACAAGAGCGCTGAGGGGACACAGGAGGAGCTACAGGGGGAGGGAAGGTGGATCAGAACCGTTCTAACAAGAGCGCTGAGGGGACACAGGAGGAGCTACAGGGGGAGGGAAGGTGGATCAGAACCGTTCTAACAAGAGCGCTGAGGGGACACAGGAGGAGCTACAGGGGGAGGGAAGGTGGATCAGAACCGTTCTAACAAGAGCGCTGAGGGGACACAGGAGGAGCTACAGGGGGAGGGAAGGTGGATCAGAACCGTTCTAACAAGAGCGCTGAGGGGACAGAGGAGGAGCTACAGGGGGAGGGAAGGTGGATCAGAACCGTTCTAACAAGATCGCTGAGGGGACACAGGAGGAGCTACAGGGGGAGGGAAGGTGGATCAGAACCGTTCTAACAAGAGCCTGAGGGGACACAGGAGGAGCTACAGGGGGAGGGAAGGTGGATCAGAACCGTTCTAAGAAGAGCGCTGTCCCACTAATGTTCCTCACCAGAATCCTCCTGTCAGGGGGGAACCGTCCATGGGTGCTGATGCAGCGGACTGAAGGTTCAACGTAGTCCATGCTGAACTGGTCTTTAGGCACCAGGTGGACTTTGTGCTAAAAACAGCAGGAAAAAAAGACAAACGGGGAGAATTTTAACAAAAGTATGCAAATGTGCTGAAGATCAAAATACAAAAAGTAAATCAAGTTTTTCTTCAAATGATTGCCAGCTATTTAGCTAAGAGAAGGACAAATGTCAATCAAGATGTCAGAATGGAACGATCCCACTGGCTTCTGGTCAAGGGAACCATGGAGATGCTAACTTCCTGTTGGACTATCAGGGTGTCTCATCCCTGACATGCTAACTTCCTGTTGGACTATCAGGGTGTCTCATCCCTGACATGCTAACTTCCTGTTGGACTATCAGGGTGTCTCATCCCTGACATGCTAACTTCCTGTTGGACTATCAGGGTGTCTCATCCCTGACATGCTAACTTCCTGTTGGACGATCAGGGTGTCTCATCCCTGACATGCTAACTTCCTGTTGGACGATAAGCGTGTCTCATCCCTGACATGATAACTTCCTGTTGGACGATAAGTGTGTCTCATCCCTGACATGCTAACTTCCTGTTGGACGATAAGCGTGTCTCATCCCTGACATGCTAACTTCCTGTTGGACGATAAGCTTGTCTCATCCCTGACATGCTAACTACCTGTTGGACTATGAGGGTGTCTCATCCCTGACATGCTAACTTCCTTTTGGACTATCAGGGTGTCTCATCCCTGACATGCTAACTTCCTGTTGGACTATAAAGCCTGATTTAAGCCTGATTTATGCTTTGGTGTCGCGTAGTATTCATACCTCCGCCGTAGCCTGAAACGCGCCTCCAAAAAATCCTGCTTACGCATCGCGTCGACGCGTGGTGACGTCAACGTCGAGGACTGTGATGGGTCCGCTCAGAACGTTATTTTCCGGTTCAGTCGCAGCACAATACTGCCATTTTCAAAGTTTCTGTGGTGAAGGCTCCAAGAAAAAATGGACCAAGCCGAAGAGAGGATTATCGAGGAGGTGCTCAAGTACGACCACCTCTACAACGCCTCTTCGCGGCACTACAAAGACTGACAAATGGCCAACAATTGTTGTCTGTGACCGGAAGAAAACCAAGGAATCCGACAAGAGCCCCGTAAACAATACAAAGACAAAGCCACACCCCCTAGCGGCTTAGCGGTGAATTGCAGAGCAACGCGTTCCCTCGACTCAGAATAAACCAGGCTTTCCAGTCGCACCTGTTTTACGCCCCCGTGCCAGATAAGGACCTCCATCGGGCTGTGCCACTCTGGAGGGAGCGCGTCTCACAGTCAGTCAGCGGAACCATGCGGATCCGGGCCGGAGCTGTGGGAAGGAGCGCCAATTGTATCGGGTTGTTGTTTTCTGGACTGCAGCAGAACAGGAGCAGCCGGGACTGGAATGTAGAAGTAGGTTATCTTGAAGTTGACTCAGTTATGGTGAACGATGTTGTGGTTCAACACTTTAATGAGCTTTAAGGCAAACATATTTCATGAGGAAACAACGCCGGAATTGGACGGATTTCAGCGGCACACAACAACGTATCCGATACACCTCATTGGAAACCTGGTGGTCTAAGACTAAGAAACACCAGTCACCATGAAGAAAGGAACTTTAAGCTGAGTACTCATGTTCTTTTCTGCAGGTTGAATGTCGCATTTGTTGGACAGAAGCGTCTCATCTCAACAAAAGCACCTCTTCAGTGCTGAGGCATGATGGGGCCAGGCATGAGAATGAAGTCCCAGATCCACCAGGATGAACTCAGGTATACAGCCACTCTCCAACTGACTCACAGTTGCTTCATTGATCATTAATTCCTATTCATTTCTTCTCTCCTTCATCTTTAACCATCCAGCTTCCAGGAAGCAGATGCTGGATGAGGCTCTGCTGAATTTCATCCTGAAGTACTGCCAGCCCCTCAGCACTGTTGAGAGGGAAGGGTTCAGGGAACTGGTTCAGGTCCTTGAGCCTAATTTGTTTGCCAACCAGAAAGGTTTGGGTGGAAATGATCTAAAGCAGTAGTTGATATCTCCAGTTTTTTTCATCTCTAATTTCAATGTATTGATTTCCTCTGGGTGTCATTTTCAGACCATCAAACAAACGGTGGCCAAAAAGTACCAGGAGGAAGGGGAAGGAGTGAAAAAGGAAGTCCAGCTGCCATGTGGACATCTGTGGACATGGAGGCTCCCTTGGCTCTGACCTGTCACTGCATTCGTGAGAATGAATGTGTTGGGAGTGCAAGACTTTCCACAAAGTCACCCTGCATCATTTTGAGGTTCCTAGCAACTCTCATTACATCACTTTAGCATGATTTTTAAATTACTATCAACTCTCATTACATCACTGTAGCATCGTTCTGAGATTCGTAGCAACTCTCACTACATCACTGTAGCATCATTTCTTAGGTTAGTAGCAACTGTCATAACATCACTGTAGCATCATTTTGAGATTAGTATCAACTCTCACTACATCATTGCCACCTCATTTTGAGGATCGTTGCAACTCTCACCACATCACTGTCGCATCATTTTGAGGATCGTAGCAACTCTCACTCCATCACTGTCGCATCATTTTGAGGATAGTCGCAACTCTCGCGACATTACTGCAGCATCATTTTGAGATTCGTAGGAACTCTCATTACATCACTGTAGCATCATTTTGAGGTTCGTATCAACTCTCACCACATCACTGTAACATCATTTCTTAGGTAAGTAGCAACTCTCATTACATCACTGTAGCATCATTTTGAGGTTCGTAGCAACTCTCACCACATCACTGTAACATCATTTCTTAGGTAAGTAGCAACTCTCATTACATCACTTTAGCATGATTTTGAAATTACTATCAACTCTCAGCACATGTCTGTAGCATAATTTCTTAGGTTTGTAGCAACTCTCATTACATCACTGTCGCATCATTTTGAGGTTTTAAGCAACTCTCACAACATTACTGTAGCATCATTTTGAGCATCGCAGCAACTCTCACTACATCACTGTAGCATCATTTCTTAGGTTAGTAGCAACTCTCACTACATCACTGTCGCATCATTTTGCGGTTCGTAGCAACTCTCACTACATCACTGTCGCATCATTTCTTAGGTTAGTAGCAACTCTCACTACATCACTGTCGCATCATTTTGCGGTTCGTAGCAACTCTCACTACATCACTGTAGCATCATTTCTTAGGTTAGTAGCATCTCCCATGACATCACTGTAGCATCATTTTGAGGTTTGTAGCAACTCTCACTACATTACTGGAAGCATCAGTTTGAGCATCGTACCAACTCTGCCTACATCACTGTAGCATCATTTCTTCGGTTAGAAGCAACTCTCATCACATCACTTTAGCATGATTTTGAAATTACTATCAACTCTCACCAAAACACTGTCAGTATAATTTCTTAGGTTAGTAGCAACTGTCATAACATCACTGTAGCATCATTTTGAGGATCGTAGCAACTCTCACTACACCACTGTCGCATCATTTTGAGGATAGTCGCAACTCTCATGACATCACTGTAGCATCATTTTAAGATTCGTGGCAACTCTCACCACATCACTGCAGCATCATTTCTTAGGTAAGTAGCAACTCTCAATACATCACTCTAGAATCATTTTGAGATTCGGAGCAACTCTCATTACATCACTTTAGCATCATTTTGAGGTTCGTAGCAACTCTCACCACATCACTGTAACATCATTTCTTAGGTAAGTAGCAACTCTCATTACATCACTTTAGCATCATTTTGAGGATCGTAGCAACTCTCAAGACATCACTTTAGCGTGATTTTGAAATTACTATCAACTCTCACCACATCGCTGGAGCATCATTTTGAGGATCGTAGCAACTCTCACTACATCACTGTTGCATCATTTTGACATTTGTAGCAACTCTCATTATATAACTGTAGCATCATTTCTTAGGTTAGTCACAACTCCCATGACATCACTGCAGCATCGTTTTGAGGTTTGTAGCAACTCTCACGACATTACTGGAAGTATCAGTTTGAGGTTCGTAGCAACTCTCACCACATCACTGTAGCATCATTTGTTTGGTTAGAAGCAACTCTCATGACATCGCTTTAGCATGATTTTGAAATTACTATCAACTGTCACCACAACACTTTCAGCATAATTTCTTAGCTTAGTAGCAACTGTCATAACATCACTGTAGAATCATTTTGAGGATCGTAGCAACTCTCACTACATCATTGTCGCATCATTTTGAGGATAGTCGCAACTCTCACGACATTACTGGAGCATCATTTTGAGATTCCTAGCAACTCTCATTACATCACTGTAGCATCATTTTTAGGTTCGTAGCAACTCTCACCACATCACTGTAGCATCATTTCTTAGGTAAGTAGCAACTCTCATTACATCACTGTAGCATCACTTCTTAGGTTTGTCGCAACTCTCATTACATCACTTTAGCATCATTTTGAGGATCGTAGCAACTCTCACGACATTACTGTGAGCATCACTTTGAGGTTGTTCGAAACTCTTACTACATTACTGAAAGCATCACTGAGTTTCTTAGCAACTATCACTACATTACTGCTAGCATCATCTTGAGTTAATTAGCAATTCTTCCGACATCTTTGTCGCAATATTTTGAGGTTCGTAGCAACTCTTACTACATTATTGTTGCATTATTTTGAGGTTCGTAGCAACACTTACTACATGACTGTCAGCATCACTTTGAGGTTATTCGAAAGTTTCACTCCATTACTGTTAGCATCATCTTGAGTTCATTAGCAATTCTTACTACCTCACTGTCGCATCATTTTGAGATCATTAGCAATTCTTCCGACATCACTGTCGCATTATTTTGAGGTTCGTAGCAACACTTACTACATGACTGTCAGCATCACTTTGAGGTTATTCGAAACGTTCACTCCATTACTGTTAGCATCATCTTGAGTTCATTAGCTATTCTTACTAAATCACTGTCGCATCATTTTGAGATCTTTAGCAATTCTTCTGACATCACTGTCGCATTATTTTGAGGTTCGGAGCAACTCTTACTACATGACTTTCAGCATCACTTTGAGGTTATTCGAACCTTTCACTCCATTACTGTTAGCATCATTTTGAGTTCATTAGCAATTCTTACTTCATCACTGTCGCATCAATTTTGGGATCATTAGCAATTCTTCTGCCATCACTGTCACATTATTTTGAGGTTCGTAGCAATTCTTACTACATTATTGTTGCATTATTTTAAGGTTTGTAGCAACTCTTACTACATTACTTTCAGCATCACTTTGAGTTTATTAGCAACTTTCACTACATTACTGTTAGCATCATTTTGAGTTTATGAGCAATTCTCACGACATCACTGTAGCTTTGAATTGAGTTCATTAGCAACTCTTACTAAATGACTGTCAACATCACTTTGAGGTTGTTCGAAACTCTTACTACATTACTGTAAGCATCACTGAGTTTCTTAGCAACTATCACTACATTACTTATAGCATCATCTTGTGTTCATTAGCGATTCTTCCGACATCACTGTCGCATTATTTTAAGGTTCGTAGCAACTTTTACTACATTACTGTCGCATTATTTTGAGGTTCGTAGCAACTCTTACTACATGACTGTCACCATCACTTTGAGGTTATTCGAAACACTTACTACATTACTGTAAGCATCACTGAGTTGATTAGCAACTATCACTACATTACTGTTAGCATCATTTTAAGTTCATTAGCAATTCTTCCGACATCACTGTTGCAATATTTTGAGGTTCGTAGCAACTTTTACTACATTACTGTCGCATTATATTGAGGTTCGTAGCAACTCTTACTACATGACTGTCAGTATCACTTTGAGGGTATTCGAAAGTTTCACTCCATTACTGTTAGCATCATTTTGAGTTCATGAGCAATTCTTACTAAATCACTGTCTCATCATTTTGAGATCTTTAGCAATTCTTCTGACATCACTTTCGCATTATTTTGAGGATAGTCGCAACTCTCACGACATGACTGTAGCATTATTATGAGGTTTTAAGCAACTCTCACAACATTACTGTAAGCATCATTTTGAGCATCGTAGCAACTCTCACTACATCACTGTACCATCATTTTGAGATTAGTCGCAACTCTCACTACATCACTGTCGCATCATTTCTTAGGTTAGTAGCAACTCTCACTACATCACTGTCGCATCATTTCTTAGGTTAGTAGCAACTCTCACTACATCACTGTCGCATCATTTTGCGGTTCGTAGCAACTCTCACTACATCACTGTAGCATCATTTCTTAGGTTAGTAGCATCTCCCATGACATCACTGTAGCATCATTTTGAGGTTTGTAGCACCTCTCACTACATTACTGGAAGCATCAGTTTGAGCATCGTACCAACTCTGCCTACATCACTGTAGCATCATTTCTTCGGTTAGAAGCAACTCTCATGACATCACTTTAGCATGATTTTGAAATTACTATCAACTCTCACCACAACACTGTCAGTATACTTTCTTAGGTTAGTAGCAACTGTCATAACATCACTGTAGCATCATTTTGAGGATCGTAGCAACTCTCACTACATCACTGTCGCATCATTTTGAGGATAGTCGCAACTCTCACGACATTACTGTAGCATCATTTTAAGATTCGTGGCAACTCTCACCACATCACTGCAGCATCATTTCTTAGGTAAGTAGCAACTCTCAATACATCACTCTTGAATCATTTTGAGATTCGGAGCAACTCTCATTACATCACTTTAGCATCATTTTGAAGTTCGTAGCAACTCTCACCACATCACTGTAACATCATTTCTTAGGTAAGTAGCAACTCTCATTACATACATTTAGCATCATTTCGAGGATCGTAGCAACTCTCACCACATCACTGTAGCATCATTTATCAGGTAAGTAGCAACTCTCACCACATCACTTTTGCATCATTTCTTAGATATGTAGCAACTCTCATTACATCACTTTAGCGTGATTTTGAAATTACGATCAACTCTCACCACATCACTGTAGCATTAAATTGAGGTTAGTAGAAACTCTTACTACATGACTGTCAGCATCACTTTGAGGTTATTCAAAACTTTCACTCCTTTGTTGTTGGCATCATTTTGAGTTCATTAGCAATTCTTACTACATCAGTGTCACATCATTTTGAGATCATTAGCAATTCTTCCGACATCACTTTCGCATTATTTTAATGTTCGTAGTAACTCTTACTACATTATTTTTGCATTATTTAAAGGTTCGTAGCAACTCTCACTACATTACTGTTAGCATCATTTTGAGATCTTTAGCAATTCTTCTGACATCACTGTCTCAATATTTTTAGGTTCGTAGCAACTTTTACTACATTACTGTCGCATTATTTTGAGGTTCATAGCAACTCTTACTACATTATTGTTGCATTATTTAAAGGTTCGTAGCATCTCTTACTACATTACTGTCAGCATCACTTTGAGTTTATTAGCAACTATCACTCCATTACTGTTAGCATCATTTTGAGTTTTTTAGCAATTCTTACGACATCACTGTCGCATTATTTTGAGGTTCGTAGGAACTCTTACTACATGACTGTCAGCATCACTTTGAGGTTATTCGAAACGTTCACTCCATTACTGTTAGCATCACTGAGTTGAATAGCAACTATCAGTACATTACTGTTAGCATCATTTTGAGTTCATTAGCAATTCTTACTACATCACTGTCGCATCATTTTGAGATCATTAGCAATTCTTCCGACATCACTGTCGCAATATTTTGAGGTTCGTAGCAACTCTTACTACATTATTGTTGCATTATGTTAAAGTTCGTAGCAACTCTTACTACATTACTGTGAGCATCACTTTGAGTTTGTTCGAAACTCTTACTACATTACTGAAAGCATCACTGAGTTTCTTAGCAACTATCACTACATTACTGCTAGCATCATCTTGAGTTAATTAGCAATTCTTCCGACATCATTGTCGCAATATTTTGAGGTTCGTAGCAACTCTTACTACATTATTGTTGCATTATTTTGAGGTTTGTAGCAACACTTACTACATGACTGTCAGCTTCACTTTGAGGTTATTCGAAAGTTTCACTCCATTACTGTTAGCATCATCTTGAGTTCATTAGCAATTCTTACGACCTCACTGTCGCATCATTTTGAGATCATTAGCAATTCTTCCGACATCACTGTCGCAATATTTTGAGGTTCGTAGCAACTCTTACTACATTATTGTTGCATTATGTTAAAGTTCGTAGCAACTCTTACTACATTACTGTGAGCATCACTTTGAGTTTGTTCGAAACTCTTACTACATTACTGAAAGCATCACTGAGTTTCTTAGCAACTATCACTACATTACTGCTAGCATCATCTTGAGTTAATTAGCAATTCTTCCGACATCATTGTCGCAATATTTTGAGGTTCGTAGCAACTCTTACTACATTATTGTTGCATTATTTTGAGGTTTGTAGCAACACTTACTACATGACTGTCAGCATCACTTTGAGGTTATTCGAAAGTTTCACTCCATTACTGTTAGCATCATCTTGAGTTCATTAGCAATTCTTACGACCTCACTGTCGCATCATTTTGAGATCATTAGCAATTCTTCCGACATCACTGTCGCATTATTTTGAGGTTCGTAGCAACACTTACTACATGACTGTCAGCATCACTTTGAGGTTATTCGAAATGTTCACTCCAGTACTGTTAGCATCATTTTGAGTTCATTAGCAATTCTTACTAAATCACTGTCGCATCATTTTGAGATCTTTAGCAATTCTTCTGACATCACTGTAGCATTATTTTGAGTTTCGGAGCAACTCTTACTACATGACTGTCAGCATCACTTTGAGGTTATTCGAACCTTTCACTCCATTACTGTTAGCATCATTTTGAGTTCATTAGCAATTCTTACTACATCACTGTCGCATCAATTTTGGGATCATTAGCAATTCTTCTGCCATCACTGTCACATTATTTTGAGGTTCGTAGCAATTCTTACTACATTATTGGTGCATAATGTTAAAGTTCGTAACAACTCTTACTACATTATTGAAAGCATCACTAAGTTTCTTAGCAACTATCACTACATTACTGCTTGCATCATCTTGAGTTAATTAGCAATTCTTCCGACATCACTGTCGCAATATTTTGAGGTTCGTAGCAACTCTTACTACATTATTGTTGCATTATTTTGAGGTTCGTAGCAACTCTTACTACATGACTGTCAGCATCACTTTGAGGTTATTCGAAAGTTTCACTCCTTTTACTTTAAGCATCATCTTGAGTTCATTAGCAATTCTTTCGACATCACTGTCGCAATATTTTGAGGTTCGTAGCAACTTTTACTACATAACTTTCGCATTATTTTGAGGTTTGTAGCAACACTTACTACATGACTGTCAGCATCACTTTGAGGTTATTCGAAAGTTTCACTCCATTACTGTAAGCATCATTTTGAGTTCATTAGCAACTTTCACTCCATCACTGTCGCATCATTTTGAGATCATTAGCACTTCTTCCGACATCACTGTCGCATTATTTTGAGGTTCGTAGCAACTCTTAGTACAAGACTGTCAGCATCACTTTGAGGTTATTCGAAACGTTCATTCCATTACTGTTAGCATCATTTTGAGTTCATGAGCAATTCTTACTAAATCACTGTCGCATCATTTTGAGATCTTTCGCAATTCTTCTGACATCACTTTCGCATTATTTTGAGGATAGTCCCAACTCTCACGACATGACTGGAGCATCATTTATAGGTTTTAAGCAACTCTCACAACATTACTGTAAGCATCATTTTGAGCATCGTAGCAACTCTCACTACATCACTGTACCATCATTTTGAGATTAGTCGCAACTCTCACCACATCACTGTAGCATTAAATTGAGGTTAGTAGCAACTCTTACTACATGACTGTCAGCATCACTTTGAGGTTATTCGAAACGTTCACTCCATTACTGTTAGCATCATATTGAGTTCATTAGCAATTCTTACTAAATCACTGTCGCATCATTTTGAGATCATTAGCAATTCTTCTGACATCACTTTCGCATTATTTTGAGGTTCGTAGCAACTCTTACTACATGACTGTCAGCATCACTTTGAGGTTATTCGAAAGTTTCACTCCGTTACTGTTAGCATCATCTTGAGTTCATTAGCAATTTTTCCGACATCACTGTCGCAATATTTTGAGGTTCGTTGCAACTTTTACTACATTACTGTTGCATTTTTTTTTGAGATTCGTAGCAACTCTTAGTACATGACTGTCAGCATCACTTTGAGGTTATTCGAAACGTTCACTCCATTACTGTAAGCATCATTTTGAGATCATTACCAATTCTTCTGACATCACTGTCGCATCATTTTGAGATCTTTAGCAATTCTTCCGACATCACTGTCGCATTATTTTGAGGTTCGTAGCAACTCTTACTACATGACTGTCAGCATCACTTTGAGGTTGTTAAAACACTTACTACAGTACTGTAAGCATCACTGACTTGATTAGCAACTACCACTACATTACTGTTAGCATCATTTTAAGTTCATTCGCAATTCTTCCGACATCACTGTCGCGATATTTTGAGGTTCGTAGCAAGTCTTACTACATGACTGTCGCATTATTTTGAGGTTCGTAGCAACTTTTACTACATCACTGTCGCAATATTTTGAGGTTCGTAGCAACTTTTACTACATGACTGTCAGCATCACTTTGAGGTTATTCGAAACGTTCACTCCATTACTGTTAGCATCATTTTGAGTTCATGAGCAATTCTTACTAAATCACTGTCGCATCATTTTGAGATCTTTAGCAATTCTTCCGACATCACTGTCGTATTATTTTGAGGTTCGTAGCAACTCTTACTACATGACTGTCAGAATCACTTTGAGGTTATTCGAAACACTTCCTACATTACTGTAAGCATCACTGAGTTGATTAGCAACTATCACTACATTACTGTTAGCATCATTTTGAGTTCATTAGCAATTCTTACTAAATCACTGTCGCATCATTTTGAGATCATTAGCAATTCTTCTGACATCACTGTCCCGTTATTTTGAGGTTCGTAGCAACTCTTACTACATTATTGTTGCATTATTTTAAGGTTCGTAGCAACTCTTACTACATTACATTCAGCATCACTTTGAGTTTATTAGCAACTATCCCTACATTACTGTTAGCATCATTTTGAGTTCATGAGCAATTCTCACGACATCACTGTCGCATTAAATTGAGTTCATTAGCAACTCTTACTAAATGACTGTCAGCATCACTTTGAGGTTGTTCGAAACTTTTACTACATTACTGTAAGCATCACTGAGTTGATTAGCAACTATCACTACATTACTGTTAGCATCATCTTGAGTTCATTAGCAATTCTTCCGACATCACTGTCGCAATATTTTGAGGTTCGTAGCAACTTTTACAACATTACTGTCGCATTACTTTGAGGTTCGTAGCAACACTTACTACATGACTGTAAGCATCACTTTGAGGTTATTCGAAAGTTTCACTCCATTACTGTTAGCATCATCTTGAGTTCATTAGCAATTTTTCCGACATCACTGTCGCAATATTTTGAGGTTCGTTGCAACTTTTACTACATTACTGTCGCATTATTTTGAGGTCCGTAGCAACTCTTAGTACATGACTGTCAGCATCACTTTGAGGTTATTCGAAACTCTTACTACATTACTGTAAGCATCACTGAGTTGATTAGCAACTATCACTACATTGCTGTTAGCATCATTTTTAGTTCATTAGCAATTCTTCTGACATCACTGTCGCAATATTTTGAGGTTCGTAGCAACTTTTACTACATTACTGTCGCATTATTTTGAGGTTCGTAGCAACACTTACTACATGACTGTCAGCATCACTTTGAGGTTATTCGAAAGTTTCACTCCATTACTGTTAGCATCATCTTGAGTTCATTAGCAATTCTTCCGACATCACTGTCGCAATATTTTGAGGTTCGTAGCAACTTTTACTACATTACTGTCGCATTTTTTTTGAGATTCGTAGCAACTCTTAGTACATGACTGTCAGCATCACTTTGAGGTTATTCGAAACGTTCACTCCATTACTGTTATCATCATTTTGAGATCATTACCAATTCTTCTGACATCACTGTCGCATCATTTTGAGATCTTTAGCAATTCTTCCGACATCACTGTCGCATTATTTTGAGGTTCGTAGCAACTCTTACTACATGACTGTCAGCATCACTTTGAGGTTGTTAAAACACTTACTACAGTACTGTAAGCATCACTGACTTGATTAGCAACTACCACTACATTACTGTTAGCATCATTTTAAGTTCATTCGCAATTCTTCCGACATCACTGTCGCGATATTTTGAGGTTCGTAGCAAGTCTTACTACATGACTGTCGCATTATTTTGAGGTTCGTAGCAACTTTTACTACATCACTGTCGCAATATTTTGAGGTTCGTAGCAACTTTTACTACATGACTGTCAGCATCACTTTGAGGTTATTCGAAACGTTCACTCCATTACTGTTAGCATCATTTTGAGTTCATGAGCAATTCTTACTAAATCACTGTCGCATCATTTTGAGATCTTTAGCAATTCTTCCGACATCACTGTCGTATTATTTTGAGGTTCGTAGCAACTCTTACTACATGACTGTCAGAATCACTTTGAGGTTATTCGAAACACTTCCTACATTACTGTAAGCATCACTGAGTTGATTAGCAACTATCACTACATTACTGTTAGCATCATTTTGAGTTCATTAGCAATTCTTACTAAATCACTGTCGCATCATTTTGAGATCATTAGCAATTCTTCTGACATCACTTTCACATTATTTTGAGGTTCGTAGCAACTCTTACTACATTATTGTTGCATTATTTTAAGGTTCGTCGCAACTCTTACTACATTACATTCAGCATCACTTTGAGTTTATTAGCAACTATCACTACATTACTGTTAGCATCATTTTGAGTTCATGAGCAATTCTCACGACATCACTGTCGCATTAAATTGAGTTCATGAGCAACTCTTAGTAAATGACTGTCAGCATCACTTTGAGGTTGTTCGAAACTTTTCCTACATTACTGTAAGCATCACTGAGTTGATTAGCAACTATCACTACATTACTGTTAGCATCATCTTGAGTTCATTAGCAATTCTTCCGACATCACTGTCGCAATATTTTGAGGTTCGTAGCAACTTTTACTACATTACTGTCGCATTACTTTGAGGTTCGTAGCAACACTTACTACATGACTGTAAGCATCACTTTGAGGTTATTCGAAAGTTTCACTCCATTACTGTTAGCATCATCTTGAGTTCATTAGCAATTTTTCCGACATCACTGTCGCAATATTTTGAGGTTCGTTGCAACTTTTACTACATTACTGTCGCATTATGTTGAGATTCGTAGCAACTCTTAGTACATGACTGTCACAATTACTTTGAGGTTGTTCGAAACTCTTACTACATGACTGTCAGCATCACTTTGAGGTTATTCGAAACATTCACTCCATTCCTGTTAGCATCATTTTGAGTTCATTAGCAATTCTTCTGACATCACTGTCGCATTATTTTGAGGTTCGTAGCAACTCTTACTACATGACTGTCACAATCACTTTGAGGTTGTTCGAAACACTTACTACATTACTGTAAGCATCACTGACTTGATTAGCAACTACCACTACATTACTGTTAGCATCATTTTAAGTTCATTAGCAATTCTTACTAAATCACTGTCGCATCACTTTGAGATCATTAGCAATTCTTCTGACATCACTCTCACATTATTTTGAGGTTCGTAGCAACTCTTACTATATTGTTGTTGCATTATTTTGAGGTTCGTAGCAACTCTTACTACATGACAGTCAGCATCACTTTGAGGTTATTCGAAACACTTACTACATTACTGTAAGCATCACTGAGTTGATTAGCAACTATCACTCTATTACTGTTAGCATCATTTTGAGTTCATTAGCAATTCTTACTAAATCACTGTCGCATCATTTTGAGATCATTAGCAATTCTTCTGACATCACAGTCACATTATTTTGAGGTTCGTAGCAACTCTTACTACATGACTGTCAGCATCACTTTGAGTTTATTAGCAACTATCACTACATTACTGTTAGCATCATTTTGAGTTCATGAGCAATTCTCACGACATCACTGTAGCATTAAATTGAGTTCATTAGCAACTCTTACTAAATGACTGTCAGCATCACTTTGAGGTTGTTCAAAACTCTTCCTACATTACTGTAAGCATCACTGAGTTGATTAGCAACTATCACTACATTACTGTTAGCATCATTTTGAGTTCATTAGCAATTCTTACTACATCACTGTCGCATCATTTTGAGATCATTTGCAATTCTTCCGACATCACCGTCGCAATATTTTGAGGTTCGTAGCAACTCTCACTACATTACTGTTGCATTATTTTAAGGTTCGTAGCAACTCTGACTACATTACTGTCAGCATCACTTTGAGTTTATTAGCAACTATCACTACATTACTGTTCGCATAATTTTGAGTTTTTGAGCAATTCTCACGACATCACTGTAGCATTAAATTGAGTTCATTCGCAACTCTAACTAAATTACTTTCAGCATCACTTTGAGGTTATTCGAAAGTTTCACTCCATTACTGTTCGCATCATCTTGAGTTCATTAGCAATTCTTCCGACATCACTGTCGCAATATTTTGAGGTTCGTTGCAACTTTTATTACATTACTGTCGCATTATGTTGAGATTCGTAGCAACTCTTAGTACATGAATGTCAGCATCACTTTGAGGTTATTCGAAACATTCACTCCATTACTGTTAGCATCATTTTGAGTTCATTACCAATTCTTCTGACATCACTGTCGTATCATTTTGAGATCTTTAGCAATTCTTCCGACATCACTGTCGCATTATTTTGAGGTTCGTAGCAACTCTTACTACATGACTGTCACAATTACTTTGAGGTTGTTCGAAATTCTTACTACATGACTGTCAGCATCACTTTGAGGTTATTCGAAACATTCACTCCATTCCTGTTAGCATCATTTTGAGTTCATTAGCAATTCTTCCGACATCACTGTCGCAATATTTTGAGGTTCGTAGCAACTCTTACTACATTATTGTTGCATTATTTTAAGGTTCGTAGCAACTCTTACTACATGACTGTCAGCATCATTTTTACGTTATCCGCAACTCTTTACTACATGACTGTCAGCATCACTTTGAGGTTATTCGAAACTTTCACTCCATTAGTTTTAGCATCATTTTGAGTTCATTACCAATTCTTCTGACATCACTGTCGCATTATTTTAAGGTTCGTAGCAACTCTTACTACATGACTTTCAGCATCATTTTTAGATTATTTGAAACTTTCACTCCATTACATTTAGCATCATTTTGAATTCATTAGCAATTCTTACGACATCACTGTCGCATCATTTTGAGATCATTAGCAATTCTTACGACATCACTGTCGCATCATTTTGAGATCATTAGCAATTCTTCTGACATCACTGTCACATTATTTTGAGGTTCGTAGCAACTCTTACTACATGACTGTCAGCATCACTTTGAGGTCATTTGAAACTTTCACTCCATTACTGTTAGCATCATTTTGAGTTCATTAGCAATTCTTACGACATCACTGTCGCATCATTTTGAGTTCATTGGCAATTCTTCCGACATCACTGTCGCATCATTTTGAGGTTATTAGCAACTCTTAATACATTACTCTCAGCATCATTTTTAGGTTACTCGCAACTTTCACTACATTACTGTTAGCATCATTTTGAGTTTGTTAGCAATTCTTTCGACATCACTGTCGCATCATTTTGAGATGATTAGCAATTCTTACGACATAACTGTCAGCATCACTTTGAGGTAATTTTAAACCTTCACGACAATAATGTTAGTAGCGTTTTGAGTTTAATTACAATTCTTACGACATCACTGTCACATCATTTTGAGATGATTAGCAATTCTTACGACATCACCGTCGCATTATTTTGAGGGTCGTAGCAACTCTTACTTCATGAGTGTCAGCATCACTTAGAGGTTATTCGAAACACTTACTACATTACTGTTAGCATCATTTTGAGTTCATGAGCAATTCTTATGACATCACTGTCGCATCATTTTGAGGTAAGTAGCAACTCTTACTACATGACTGTCAGCATCACTTTTAAAGTTGTGCGAAACACTTACTAAATTACTGTAATTATCACTGAGTTTATTAGCAACTATCACTACGTTACTGTTAGCATCATTTTGAGATCATTAGCAATTCTTACTCCATCACTGTCGCATCATTTTGAGATCATTAGCAATTCTTCCGACATCACTGTCGCATTATTTTGAGGTTCGTAGCAACTCTTACTACATTACTGTAAGCATCACTTTTAAGGTTGTTCGAAACACTTACTACATTACTGTAAGCATCACTGAGTTTATTTGCAACTATCACTACGTTACTCTTTGCATCATTTTGAGTTTAATAGCAACTCTTACTACATTACTGTAAGCATCACTGAGTTTATTAGCAACTATCACTACGTTACTGTTAGCATCATTTTGAGTTTAATAGCAACTCTTACTACATTACTGTAGCATCATTTTGAGGTTCGTAGCAACTCTCACGACATCACTGGAGCATCATTTTGAGGTTCGTAGCAACTCTCACTACATTCCAGACAGCATCATTTTGAGGTTTTGAGCAACTCTCATCACAGCACTTTAGCATCATTGTGAGATTTTTTGCAACTCTCACCACATCAATGAAGCATCATTTTGAGATTTTTAGCAACTCTCACTACATCACTGGAGCATCATTGTGAGGTTTTTAGCAACTCTCACTTCGTCACTGGAGCATCATTGTGAGGTTTTGAGCAACTCTCAACACATCACTTTAGCATCATTTTGAGATTTTTGAGAAACTCTCACCATATCACTGTCGAATCATTTTGAGTTTTTTGAGAAACTCTCACCATATCACTGTCGCATCATTTTGAGTTTTTTGAGAAACTCTCACCACATCACTGCTGCATCATTTTGAGATTTTAAGCAACTCTCACAACATCACTGTAGCATCATTTTGAGGTTCGTAGCAACTCTCACAACATTACTGTCAGCATCATTTTGAGGTTTTAAGCAACTCTCACAACATCACTGTAGCATCATTTTGAAATTTGAACCAACTCTCACTACATCACTTTAGCATCATTTCTTAGATGAGTAGCAACTCTCACTATATCACTGGAGCATCATTTTGAGGTTTTTACCAACACTTACTTCATCACTGTGGGATCATTTTGAGGTTCGTAGCAACTCTCACTACATGACTGTAGCATCATTTTTAGGATCGTAGCAACTCTCACTACATTACTGTTGCATCATTTTGAGGTTCTTAGCAACTCTCACCACATTACTGTGGCATCGTTTTGAGGTTCGTGGCAACTTTCACTACATCACTGTAGCATCATTTTGAGATTTTTAGCAACACTTACAACATTACTGTAGCATTATTGAGGTTAGTAGCAAGTCTCACTACATTACTTACAGCATAATTTTTAGATTTTTAGCAACTCCTACTACATTACTGTAGCATCATTTTGAGGTTCGTAGCAACTCTCACTATGTCACTTTAGCATCATTTTGAGATTTTTACCAACTCTTACTACATTACTGACACTATCATTTTGAGGTTTTTAGCAACTCTCACCACATCACTGTCGCATCATTTTAAGATTTTAAGAAACTCTCACCACATCACTGTAGCATCATTTTGAGATTTTTAGCAACTCTCACTACATCACTTTAGCATCATTTCTTAGATGAGTAGCAACTCTCACTACATCACTGCAGCATCATTTTGAGGTTTTTTGCAACTTAATACATGACTGTAGCATCATTTTGAGGTTCGTAGCAACTCTCACTACATCACTGTAGCATCATTTTGAGGTTTTTAGCAACTGAATACATTACTGGAGCATCATTTTTAGGATCGTAGCAACTCTTACTACATTACTGTAGCATCATTTTGAGGTTCTTAGCAACTCTCACCACATTACTGTCGCATCATTTTGATGTTCGTAGCAACCTTCACTACATTACTTTCGCATCATTTGGAGATTTTTAGCAACACTTACAACATTACTGTAGCATTATTGAGGTTCGTAGCAAGTCTCAGTACATTACTTACAGCATCATTTTTAAATTTTTAGCAACTCTCACTCCATGAATGTCAGCATCATTTTAAGGTTTTAAGCAACTCTTCCTGCATTACTGGAGCTTCATTTTGAGGTTCGTAGCAACTCTCACGATATCACTGGAGCATCATTTTGACATTTTTAGCAACTCTTACTACATCACTTTAGCATCATTTGGAGGATAGTAGCAACTCTCACTACATCACTGGAGCATCATTTTGAGGTTTTTACCAACACTAAATACATCACTTTAGCATCATTTTGAGATTTTTAGCAACTCTTACTACATAACTGTCGCATCATTTTGAGGTTCATAGCAACTCTCACTACATAACTGTAGCATCATTTTGAGGTTCATAGCAACTCTCACTACATTACTGTAGCATCATTTTGAGGTTCGTAGGAACTCTCACCACATCACTGTAGCATCATTTTGAGGTTTTTAGCTACTTCATACATTACTGTAGCATCATTTTGAGGTTCCGAGCAACTCTCACCACATCACTGTAGCATCATTTTTAAAGGTTTTAAGCAACTCTTACTGCATCACTGGAGCTTCATTTTTAGGTTCGTAGCAACTCTCACGATATCACTGGAGAATCATTTTGAGATTTTTTGCAACTCTTACTACATCACTTTAGCATCATTTGGAGGATGGTAGCAACTCTCACTACATCACTGTAGCATCATTTTGAAGATTTTAGCAACTCTCACCACATCACTTTAGCATCATTTTGAGATTTTTAGCAACACTTACAACATTACTGTAGCATTATTGAGGTTCGTAGCAAGTCTCACTACATTACTTACAGCATCATTTTTAGATTTTTAACAACTCCTACTTCATTACTGTAGCATCATTTTGAGGTTCGTAGCAACTCTCACTACATCACTGGAGCATCATTTTGAGGTTTTTTGCAACTCTGACTACATCACTGTAGCATCATTTTTAGGTTTTTAGCAACTTAATACATTACTGTAGCATCATATTGAGGATCGTAGCAACTCTCACGACATTACTGTAGTATCATTTTGATGTTCGTAACAACTCTAACTACATTACTGTCAGCATCATGTTGAGGATTTTAGCAACTCTCACCACATCACTGTAGCATCTTTTTGAGGATAGTAGCAAATCTCACTTCATGACTGTCAGCATCATTTTTAGGTTCGTAGCAACTCTCAATTCATCACTTTCGCATCATTTTGAGGTTTTTAGAAACCTAATAAATTACTGTAGCATCATTTTGAGGATCGTAGCAACTCTCACTACATCACTGTAGCATCATTTTGAGGTTCGTAGCAACTCTCACCACATTAGTGTAGCATAATTTTTAGGATTTTAGCAACTCTCACCACATCACTTTAGCATCATTTTGAGATTTTTAGCAACTCCTACTCTATTACTGTAGCATCATTTTGAGGTTCGTAGAAACTCTCACTACAATGCTGTCGCATCATTTCTTAGGTTTGTAGCAATTCTTATTACATCACTGGAGCATCATTTCTTAGATTAGTAGCAACTCTCATTACATCACTGCAGCATCATTTTGTGATTCGTAGCAACTCTCACTACATTACTGTCAGCATCATTTTGAGATTTTAAGCAACTCTCACTACATCACTGTAGCATCATTTTGAGATTTTAAGCAACTCTCACTACATCACTGTAGCATCATTTGGAGGATAGTAGCAACTCTCACCACATCACTGTCGCATCATTTTGAGTTTTTTAAGAAACTCTCACCACATCACTGTCGCATCATTTTGAGATTTTAAGCAACTCTCACTACATGACTGTCAGCATCATTTTAAGGTTTTAAGCAACTCTTACTGCATCACTGGAGCATCATTTTGAGGTTCGTAGCAACTCTCACTACATCACTGTCAGCATCATTTTTAGGATAGTAGCAACTCTCACTACATCACTGTAGCATAATTTCTTAGGCTTTTAGCAACTGTCATTACATCACTTTAGCATAATTTTGAAATATGTAGCAACTCTCATGACATCACTGAAGCATCATTTTGAGATTAGTAGCAACTCTCACCACATCACTGTCGCATCATTTCTTAGGTTCATAGCAACTCTCATTACATCACTGTAGCATCATTTTGAGGTTTTAAGCAGCTCACTACATCACTGGAGCATCATTTTGAGGTTTTTAGCAACCCTCATTACATCACTTTAGCATCATTTTTAGTTTAATAGCAACTCTCACGACATCACTATAAGCATCATTTTGAGGTTAGTCGCAACTCTCACTACATCACTGTAGCATCATTTTGAGATTTTTAGCAACTCTCACTCCATCTCTGTAGCATCATTTTGAGGTTTTACTCACTACATCACTGGAGCATCATCTGGAGGTTTTTAGAAACTCTCACGACATCACTATAAGCATCATTTTGAGGTTAGTCGCAACTCTCACTACATGACTGTAGCATCTTTTTGAGGTCTTTAGCAACTCTCACTACATCACTGGAGCATCATTTCTTAGTTGAGAAGAAACTCTCATTACATCACTTTAGCATCATTTTGATCTTAGTTGCAAGTCTTACTGTATTATTGACAGCATCATTTTGAGGTTTGTAGCAACTCTCACCACATCACTGGAGCATCATTTTGAGGTTTGTAGCAACTCTTCCTACATCACTGTTGCATCATTTTATCCTTGAGATTGGGGACCAATAATTTTATTGTCCATTTTGGGGACATGTACTGTACACACACACACAGATTTAAGAAAGTCACTTTCAGGTGCCTGAAATTCCTTTGGGGACTAAAGTCTAGAAAAGTAATTTGAACATTTGTGTGTACTTTGTTTATTGATGATAAGATTTCCACCGACCAAGTCAGCCATATTGGCACCACAATCCAATTGGCATGTCAATAAACATCACCCAATAACCCAGGTCTTCTGTCTAAATGTATGTCACTGAAACATACTGTATTGTATTGCCTCACACTTACAGCATACAAGGATGCATGGCGTGGGTGGAACTGCCTGAATCTCTTCTGCAATGGAAGTTTGGTCAACCGTGTGGAACATTCCTGCACGATCCCCTTTGAGTGGGAAAGTAGCATCAACACAGCACCACGTGGTCCACCAGCAGCTTTGATTTCTGCTCCTTGTCTTGTAGTTCCACTTGACTTCTCCAAGGGAAGAGACTGCAAATGGTCAAGAACTCTGGGAAATTTGGTGGCTGTGGCCTCCTCAAATTCCACATTGTTGTGGACACCAGTTCAAAGTTTGAAGTGCAGTTATCAACTCTGCACTGAAGTTGTTTCGTTAAAGGATAAATGATTTCCATTGTCCAATGATTATTTTACATTCCAATCCTCTAAAGTGATGGACTGATACTGTAAATATGCAGAAATTCTCTATTGTTCAAAGTACAGATTCTGTGTTTATACATTGTTATAGTTTTTATACTTGGAGAAACCAGAATCTAACAGGAAATCACTGTAGAAAGTTGGCTCAGTTTCATAAAGTAACAACTAAATAGCTTCAATTGACAGTGATTGACCTTAAACTTGGCTATTTTGATGGACTATGCTTGCTTTTCCACTGTCAAATAAACTTTTTAATGGGAAATTCCTGCTCATAGACTGGTTTGTTTCATAAATGAACCAGTAAGAGCCCTGAACTTAGAGAAGAACCTGAAAGGTCCTTGTTCTTCATGTGTTTTTCCATGATGGGCCTGTTTTCCTGCAGTTGAATGCACATTTATCAACACTAAATGGACTGTAATTTAATGAGTTGGGACTGTGAAACCTGCTGTGTATTTTTACAGTTTATTCCATGTAATTTTGTGGAACAGTTCATCACTGTAATTTGACGGTATTCGTCTGGAAACTCTGCTGCCAGACTTTTTACTGTTTTTTTTCTAGTTTTTTTTCTTGACAGTGTACACAGAGGTCTGGTGGTTGAGCCGGGGCATTTTTACAAGCTGCTACCCGCATTCAAAAGACAAAACGGTCCCAGAGCTGATTGACCCAGAATGGGAATGGCACCTCGCATTTTGTGTCTGTGTCCCACAACATTGTCTGGCAGACAGTTGACCTGTCAATCACACACAGAGTCCCGCCCCCACACAGCTGAGAAACGCAGCTCTGAGCAGCTGCCTCAGTCACACAGAAGATAGACGCGTTTCCTGGTTGGCGAGTGCAGACACAACTTCTCTGAGTGCAGGATTCACTTCTCTCATTGCTGTTTGTTCACTGTTGAGGTTTTATTCCTCCACCAACCTGCTTCTGTCTGGAAAGAAACAAATAACTGGAGTGCTGTACATCAACAGACTTGGAGTTTGGACACGGACGAATGAAGTTTGGCTTTTTGTTTCTTCCATCAGATCAGAGCTGATAGGAAAAACAATCAGGTGGTTTTATTAAACCAGCAGTGAGCTGGACTTCAGCCCAGGTCCACAGTCCCACTGTCAGTTCACTTCAACATGAACGAACAAAATCCAACCCTCACCTGGCCTGGAAATAAATAACAATTACATAACAACTCCTTTATTTCTCTCCTGTTCAGGTCCAGTTGGACTCCATCCATCGTCCATCGTCATCTTCCGCTTATTCCTTACTATTAAGGGTCGCGGGGGGGCTGGAGCCTATCCCAGCATCTACGGGCAAGAGGCGGGGTACACCCTGGACAGGTCGCCAGTCCCAGTTGGACTCATTCATGTCTATATGGTAGGATTTCACTTCATGAGTTCAGAAGCATCTTCACATGAGACGCTGGTTCCTCAAATTGATTGATCGTTGAATTCTGTCTCTGATCTCTGAATTCTGTGTTTGATGTCGGAATTCTGTGTTTGATCTCTGGGTTCTGAGCATTGATCTCCTGCTTCAGTCTTTGATCTCTGACTGATTCTAAACTCATCAAAGGATCACATCAGCATCTTGGTCCAGACTCCAGATGGTGGTTTTACCAAGTGCACCATAGTCCTTGTTGCTGTCTGCTGTTGGGTCACAGCAAAGTAAGGAAACAGCCTGACGGTCCTCAGGAGGAAATTCAACAGCCTCCAAAGATGGAGGTGAATCTAGACCTGCTCATGTTGGCCATCCTTGATGAACTTGGGCGGTACTCTGGTGCAGGGATGAGGTCATGGAGCTGATCTGGGAGCAGTCCTGATGTTAAATGCTGTGATGAAGGACAGTGTGGAGGCAAAATGGACAAAATGTGTCAACATCAAATAAAGTTGTAAACCTGTTTGAAGTCTTATTTTGTGTCTGATGGCCATTTTTGAAATCACTAATGATTTTTTGACTGAACATCCTGGATCCTGTGGTGCCTGATGAGGAGACAACTTGAGTACAGAGTTGGAGAAGAGGGTTTTTGGAGGGGGGATGATTTTTGCAGTGCTACAAGTCAATAAAATGTCATCATGTTTCAAAATGTTCTCACTAAGATGGTTATTAATCCCTCATTCTCAGCTGCTACAGCCTTTAAAGAAAACCTTTGACTGGTGGATCTAACAAAGATCAGATGTTGTCTCCTCTAGAACATCAACAGCTTAACGTTGTGGGCAGGACTCCTACCTGAGCAGGGAGACCCCAATGGATTTCTAGTCCTGATAGGGAGAGGGAGCCTCCTGGGTCGCGGAGTGGGGAACCTGATAGGGAGTGGGACGATCCGCCCATTGTGGGTGATTGACAGGGCAGGTTTGATCTATGTTTTCATTTTCAAAAGTAATTTTGAATATTTGTGGAAAGTTCGCCCACCTTGAACATGGAGAAGATGTCTTCTGATAGTGAATCGACTGTTGTCACATTTAAGGATCACTTTAGCTGACAAGATGAAGGTTACAAAGGACCAGCTGGAGATACCGGGGATTGAACCCAGGGCCTCACACATGCTCAGCATGCGCTCTACCACTGAGCTACACCCCCTCTGGTAGAGTCACTGTTTAACTGGTGAATGAATTTCCAGTGGATTTTAGGAAACCTAGAAGTTCCTCAGGTGCCATCAATCTTAAGTCTCTCCTTCACTTTGTGTGTGGTTCAAAGTCAGTGGTTTCATCAGAGCTCAACAACAGAACAAGCTGAAGTCTTCTGGAGAACGAGGGCACCGATCCCACCACCTCTCACATGCTAAGCTAGCGCTCTACCATTGAGCTCCTTCCTCTGCTCAGCAACATAACAGATAATGCAGGTTGACCTTCAGGCTGCTGGGAGGTCAACACCTGAAATATTTCCAGGATTCTGTCGTGTTGGTAGAAACAGTTTGAGGGAAGAAAACCCTCAAACATGATGATGTCATTATTGAAGGCTTTACTGCTCCAAACCTTTGCTTGTTCTTCTGGGGTTGTGAGAGGTTCTGAGTGATGCATGGAAACTGAAGGTTTAGGCATCAGTTCAAAGTAGCAGGAGCTTAAGGGGACATTTCAGATTTGTTGAAGTTGAGTCCTACTGCCTTCTTGTTCATGACGATGGTGATGTCAGAGTTCTTGCTCAGAACGATCCATGCTGTTCCTCCTATTAGTTCTGGAAAGTTGGAGCAAAACGTCATGCAGGGTCACAAGGTCACGTGTTTTGTGTTATCAGCAGATTTAATCTATAGAGTGAGTGACGTGTGGTGTGTTTGTCAGGAGCTTAAAGACCAAAGTTGTTGATGCACAAGAGAAGTACACACGTCAAAGCTGCTTCATTTTAATGAGTGAAACTGAAAATTGAGAAGAGTGACAACAAAAATGGAGACAAGAAGTCTCCTTCAAAACACACACACACACACACACTCACACACTCACATAGTCATATACGTGCAGTCAAATGCCAGTAAATTCTGAGTATTTTTGAATCCATTTTCATTTCATTCTTTTCTTTATGTTGCCCCCTGCTGGACAATAGGTTTAAGGTTAATGTGGAAAAAAAGCAGACAATAAATACGACTGAACTATTATTGAAATGCCGGCGACTTCATTCGATCTGAAAGTTCATTGTTGACCAAACAGACACTGATACAACAGCCTTAAAGTCTACCTCCATCGGCTAAAGATGCCCCTGGATCATAAAGCACAGCTCGACTGCTGGCTAACATGCAGGCGTGGGCCTATCACTGAAATCAGCAGTCATGAAAAACTGTGCTAGGCCTCCAGACCCAAGCTTGAAGAGGTTTGACAACTGGACCCAGGAGAATTTTAACTGAAAACCCCTGCTCTGGAGGATCTGAGGGATGCATGACTGCCCTCTGTTGACCCGTTTAATACAGGAATATCTGAGAAGTACTGAGGACGGCAAAGGGTGCTGATTGGCCAGCAGCCCCACACAGGTCAAAGGTCACCCCCACGGCGGACCAGTTTATTATAATAGTCACGACACCATCCGTTACAGTTGGGTTGGGTTCAGGCTCTTCAGCGCTTCTTATTTTTCCGTGAGCTCCTCCAGCTGCTGGTCCGTCTCTCCCCTTTTCTTTCTCTTCTGCTTACTTTTTTGTTTCTTTGTTCTTTAACTTTAAACAGAACTTCTCCTCTCCCCCTTTTCACGGTCACAATACTGTTGACCTCCCGTGAGCGTTGAATCTCCATCCTGACCAGTGGAGAGAAACCACCTTGTGCCTGAGAAGAGCATCGCGGATCCCAGTGGGAGCCACGGTCGTTGAGATGGAGGCTTGGTAGGCCGTCCCCCCACCAGGTCATTGGAGAGGTTCCGTACATTGATGAGAACAATCCAGCTGAGAACGTGAGCAGGTCCTGTTGGTTGTCGTGCTGTCACAGTAACAAAGACCAGTGCTGCATCTGTTCAGGCCTCAACTCCTGTCTCACTGCCAGCTCCACCTGACTCCTCAGACTCTGCTCAACCTCCATTCAGGAGTTTTCTTTGTTTGGAGGTCACTGACCCTTCATCCTGAACACCTTCTCACCTGCTACCTTTGCCGTCCACTTGAGTCTCAGATAAATCTTATGATTCATGTCTGATCCTCCATGTGCCTTCATTGCTTTACTGGTATTATTCCTCTGTCTTACGTGCTTCCTTGTTTGTATTCAATCCTCTTAAAATTCCAGGAAGTGTTTCAACTGGTTTTTATATTTGTATGTAAGCCTCTGACCCTCAAAGAACTCACTGACAAGCTGGAACCTGAGACTGAGCGTTTCTCATTGGACTCTAAATCACAACCAGCGGTGCCCTGAGTAACAACTGTGTTAGCATCCTAAAGCTACATCATCACCACCAGCTGATCAAGTCACTACTCTGTACACAAGTCACTGTAACCTAGCAAAGTTGAACCTAGAGGAAAAGTACAGTTGAAGCCAGATGCAAACAGATGTTGATGTTTACTCTGTAGTCCTGGCAGCAAGTGTCCTTGGAGACGTCACTCCAGACACTCGCAGAGCTGACAGAGATGGTTTGACACAACTCATGATGTTACTGCACTGCAACAGTAACGGACCATCGATGGCATCGCTGTGATGGAGGAGGACAAAGAATTCTGTCATCAAGTTTTGTTCATGTTTTGTAAATGTTCTTCTTGATCTCAGAATTTAGTCTTTGATGTCACAGTGCCAGAACGGACCAAACCTGCCTGTGTCAGAGGAAGCAGAATGACATCAGCATCAGGACATTCAGAGCCTTCAGAAACGTGGTGATGGTTTCACCAAAGAGGGACCAGTTCAGTAAATGTGGTCAGGCTTCTGAGAGTCTGGGTTCAAGATGGAGTTCGGGGTTTTAGCGACTCAGAAAAACTGTTTGTGGCTCAGAAAGCAGAGGAGGGCTGATGAAGAGACCTCACAATGAGTGTCATCAAGGAGGAGGAGGTAGTAGACATCACATGGGGGGTGGGGTAGAGCAGCAAGAAGAGAGAGAGGAGGAACAACTTGATTGAATAAAACAAAGACAAACAATCAAAGAGAGTCAGAGCAGAGGGAGCGGCCCTGAGGAACAGTTAATGGTGGAGTTTGATGATCCATCATTCATCTCCTTTAAATGCTGTCAGGGAGGGAGAGCCGTCTGCTGGTGGTGGTGTTCATTCCTCAGTGGGAGCCTCTATAGTTGATGTTCTACTACCCTCTGGTGGTGAGGCAGTGGGGATGCAGGTGATCTGCTGGTCTGGTTGAACGTGAGTGGACAGAAATCTTGTTGAGGTGACTGGGAGTTCCTGACTGTGGTGAGCTGCCTTGCTCCTCCTCAGGTCTTCATGGTGGCTTTCTGCTGGACTGTTGTTGAAGGGAACATGGCATCCTATCATTTTCAGCTCTGACATCTGGACAGTGGACAGATGTGACATCATCATGGTCTCACTGCCTGCTTTGTTCATGGATCAATGGAACGTTGTGTTGGAACCTTTATTGTAGAACTGCTATGAGCTGAGAGCTCAGTGTTGTTGGAACAACGCAGCTCCACATGGGACTGATGTGATGAAGAGGTTTTTATTGAGCTGAAGCTGGAGAGCAACAATCAAAATGGAGCAGCAAACATAATGTCTGGTCTCTCTCTCTTCTCTTCCCCACCTCTCTGTCTCCTCTCCTCCCTCACCTCCATCTCTCTCCAGCCCTTTTTAGACAGAAAATGTGCCAAATTTGCCGTCTCGTCTGTGTGAAATGGAGGCGTAATATTCCTCTTTTTAAAAAGACACCCTTGTGTGGGCATCAACACTTGATGTGATGTGCAGCTCACACAACCTCAGTCATTGACAACGCAATGACTGAGGTTGGCAGAGCGGGGCAACAACAGACTCTTGAACTGAAACCCAGGATGGAAACCATCTCGGAGCAGTTGGCCGCTCTGCAAAGAGGAGAGTGATGTTGAAGCCCAGAAATTTAACTTTACAATTTGGATTGGACTGAAAGAGAAGACAGATTGGAATGTGTGCTCCTCCGCCCAAACCCACAGCTTCCTTATCGGCTGCCCCATTGTTTATCCTCCAGGAGAACTCCTTCTGCCTTGGTGACGTAAATGGCGCGTACTATCCTCCCCTCCCCTTCCCCCGTGTGTTCCTGACCCCTGCCTCTGCCCTCTCCACCTCCCTTGGGGTGGCAGCACCGACCTTGTAGTCTGGCTGCAGGCCTCACTCTCACTTGCCTCCATTGGGACAACGGACTGTTCAAGTTCAGCGTACATACACAACAAATGTATATGTGCTGTCGTTAATTCTGAAGTGTACCATTATTACGATTAAACTGTGCATTCAGGGAACATTAAAGTGGTTTCAATCGTGTTCATCAGGTTGATTTCAGTTTGTAGACATTCATGATAAATCTTCTATACAAACCAAAGTTAAACACGGTGTTCCTCAAGGTTCAGTGCTGGGGCCAATACTCTTCACTTTATGTATGCTTCCTTTAGGTCATATTATTGGGAAACAGTCCATAAATTTCCATTGTTACACAGATGATACTCAATTATATTTATCAATAAAGCTGGATGAAGGCCAGCAGTTGTCTAAAACTCCATGTATGAGTTCCATCTAGGCTGGACTTTTGTAATTCTTTATTATCAGGCTGCACCAACAAGTGATTAAAGACTTGACAGCTGCACATGTATTGACAGGAACCAGGAAGAGAAACCATCGTAACAATAACATACACTCATGTAAGATAGTCTGAAGACACTCAAAGATAATTCAGTGTTTGATCAGTGATCAATACGTCAATATAAAGATCAGTAAGTGGTACCAGGTGGATCTTTCCATGGTGACCTCAGAGAAAATAAGATCAGCCCTCTCACCGTCATATCCAATGATGGCTCCATTATGTCAGGTTAACTGAGTTCATTTCCTGCTGCATTATCTGAAAAACGCTTTCTAAAACCAGAACCTCCAAGTTGGGTCTGAACGACCATGATAAATTGCATTATCTACTCAGTTTGAGTCACACCAACACAGAATGGACAAAGGACATTTTTCTGTTGTGTTGTTTCATGTTTTCCTCATCTAGGAAGTTTTTGCAACTAATTCAGCAAGACAAATGTCTCTCAAGTGTGTGTTCTCCTCATGTGTCTTTTCAGACATCCTTTTTCTGAAAATCTTTTGCAACAAAATGCACAGGGGAATGGTTTCTCCCCAGTGTGCGTTTTCATGTGCTTTCCCAGATTTCCCTTTTGTGAGAATCTTTTGCCACAAAGTGCACAGGGAAATGGTTTCTCCCCAGTGTGCACGTTCAGGTGCCTTTTCAGATGTCCCTGTTCTGAGAATGTTTTGCCACACACTGAGCAGCCGAATGGTTTCTCTCCAGTATGTCTTCTCATATGTCTATTCAGACAACCCCTTTCTGAAAATCTTGTGCCGCAAACTGAGCAGGGGAATGGTTTCTCTCCAGTATGGGCTCTCCTAATGTGTCTTTTCAGACAATCCCTTTCTGAAAATCTTGTGCTGCAAACTGCGCATGGGAATGGTTTCTCTCCAGTATTGGCTCTCCTAATGTGTCTTTTCACACTTGACTTTTCTGCAAATGTGGTGCCACAAACTGAGCATGGGAATGGTTTCTCTCCAGTATGTGTTCTCTTCATGTGTCTTTTTAGATATCCATTTTCTGAAAACCCTGTGCCGCAAACTGAGCAGGGGTATGGTTTTTCTCCAGTGTGTGTTTTCATGTGTACATCCAAATTCCTTCTGTAACTAAAACCTTTACTGCACTTTGAGCACCTAAAGGGACGCTCATCCTCACTGACTTCTGTCTCAGATTCAGAAGGACCAAAGGTCACGTTCCTGATGATCTCTGATTCTCTTCCAGTCTTTAGTTTTTGTTCTTTTGAGCTGCAATGACTCGCTTCCTGTCCTGGGCTCAATTTCTGAAGCATATTCCTCCTTGAGCCAAAGGGTTCCTTGTGCTCAGAAGTGGCCGTGTTATCAGGTCTGACCCAATCATCCTCACTGACTTCAGTCTCAGCTTCAGAAGAGTCTGACATCTGGTCTTCAGTCTGGGGTTGTACAAGTGGATCTGGATCTACCTTGCTGGCTGGTTCTGGTTCAGGTTCTGGTCCTCCACACTCTTCTCCATCAGCTTCTGTTTTCAGAGGATGAATTGGGTTGCTGCTCAGAGACTCTTCTTTCAAGTTCTCCTCAGTTAGACTCTGATGAAGATGTGGGAACTGAGGTTTCTCTTCGTCCCCTTCACTCTTCACAGGAACCAGAGTGAAGGGGAACGTGGTGATATCAGCCTCCTCCTGCCCTTGAAGCTGCCCTCCCTCCTCACTGGTCCACAGCTCCTCCCACTCCTCTTTAATGTGGGGGGGCTCTGGGTCCTGCAGCTCAGGGGGAACCTCTTCTTTAATCACCAGCAGCTGCTCCACATCTGCAGGACACAAACAGCAACATCAGAAATCTCTTCATTTGACTCTGAAACAGCGGAGCAACAGACAGAAACAGAAATCAACTCAATGAAAAGAGACGTCCTGCGACTGAGGACCAGTCAGCAAACTGGGAACAGAAACGCTGGCTTCAGATGCTTGGATCAACGTTGTGTCACCCAGGTCAAAGGTCATAGGTCCCCTCTGCTGAATGGTTTTGTCCATTCATGATCACATCTGCTAGTCAGAATGTTCATTTCTAGAATGAGACCCTGTAGGAGAATGAGAGTTCAGTCCCTAGAACCAGAGGGAACCTGTACTGATGCTAAACATGTCAGTCCACCCAAACACAGCAACATGCAGTCAGCCAAGGTCGAAGATTAGTTTATTAAAAATAATCAGGAAATGTCCCTTTCCTTTCCAGTAATTGAGGAAAACTCTGGCTGGGACAAAATTTGTAACATGTAACCTATGAGATGTTTCTCCGTGTTTCTTAGTTTTGTTTTTTTCTTCCAAACAAATACAAAAAGCAGTAGAACTACGGCGGGAAGGACGCAGCCTGGAAACCAAACAGCGCCATCTACTTGTTGGTCAGGAAGCAGCCAAGATGGCGCCCAGCGTGTCCCGAGCCAGGTGAGGTTTTAAGGCTCCACCAACACCGAATAGCCGTCAACTACGAAACACTTCTACGTTGTTCCACTCCTGCTCAGACGGTCTGAGCACAATGACCCGGATTACGGACACAACCAGACCGGAGACACTTGCTGGCAGGACTGCGGTCTCTCGGTTCTCCTGGTCAGTGTGGGGGGACTCACCTGCTCTGTCCAGCCTGACTCGGGGCTTCAGCACGGCATCGAGCAGCAACCTCTGCCGGTGGTTCTCCCGCTCGTACTCCGCCACGGTTTCCTCCAGCAGAGCCACGATCTGCTCCGCGGCCGCCGCCAGCCGCTCGGTGAGCAGCGCTCTCAGCACCGGGACTCCAGCCGCTGAGTCTCCTTCTCCCAGCTGCAGCAGGAAGTCTTCAGCGGCGGCGAGGATCCGCTCCTGGACCGACACCCGCAGCAGCTGCGTGGCGCACATGTTGAGGTTCTACCGGCGCCACTCAGCCTTCAGGAGACAAAGACCGAGGCCTTCCGCTTCTTTTCTTCTTCTTCTTCTTCAAAACGAGCAGAGTCCAAGCTATGTTCTCTGTGCCACTCCAGACTCGCTAACCTGGTAGCAGCGGTAGTGATGAGTGGAGTGATCCAGGATTTCGTTTTGAAAAACGGTTATCGATGACGTATTTAGTGACGTCCAAAGCCTCGCCGACCGGCAGTGACCACGTGACTGATTCAAGACCTGGTTCTCCGGCTTGGCGTGAGATTCTAAACCACGAAAGCCTGATTTATGCTTCTGCGTCGCGTCGACGCAAACCCCAACAAAATCCTGCCTCCGTGTCGCGTAAACGCGTGGTGACGTCAACGTCGAGGACTGTAATTGGTCCGCTCAGAACGTCATTTCCGGTTCAGTCGCAGCACAACAACACCGCCATTTTCAAAGTTTCTGTGGTGAAAGCGTCAAGAAAAAATGGACCAAGCCGAAGAAAGGATTATTGGCGGCACTACAAAGACTGACAAATGGCCAACAATTGTTGTCTGTGACCGGAAGAAAACCAAGGAATCCGACAAGAGCCCCGTAAACAATACAAAGACAAAGCCACACCCCCTAGCGGCTTGGCGGTGAATTGCAGAGCAACGCGTTCCCTCGACGCAGAATAAACCAGGCTTTCCAGTCGCACCTGTTTTACGCCCCCGTGCCAGATAAGGACCCCCATCGGGCTGTGCCACTCTGGAGGGAGCGCGTCTCACAGTCAGTCAGCGGAACCATGCGGATCCGGGCCGGAGCTGTGGGAAGGAGCGCCAATTGTATCGGGTTGTTGTTTTCTGGACTGCAGCAGAACAGGAGCAGCCGGGACTGGAATGTAGAAGTAGGTTATCTTGAAGTTGACTAAGTTATGGTGAACGATATTGTGGTTCAACACTTTAATGAGCTTTAAGGCAAACATATTTCATGAGGAAACAACGCCGGAATTGGACGGATTTCAGCGGCACACAACAACGTATCCGATACACCTCATTGGAAACCTGGTGGTCTAAGACTAAGAAACACCAGTCACCATGAAGAAAGGAACTTTTAGCTGAGTACTCATGTTCTTTTCTGCAGGTTGAATGTGGCATTTGTTGGACAGAAGCGTCTCATCTCAACAAAAGCACCTCTTCAGTGCTGAGGCATGATGGGGCCAGGCATGAGAATGAAGTCCCAGATCCACCAGGATGAACTCAGGTATACAGCCACTCTCCAACTGACTCACAGTTGCTTCATTGATCATTAATTCCTCTTCATTTCTTCTCTCCTTCATCTTTAACCATCCAGCTTCCAGGAAGCAGATGCTGGATGAGGCTCTGCTGAATTTCATCCTGAAGGACTGCCAGCCCCTCAGCACTGTTGAGAGGGAAGGGTTCAGAGAACTGGTTCAGGTCCTTGAGCCTCATATGTTTGCCAACCAGAAAGGTTTGTGTGGAAATGATCTAAAGCAGTCGTTGATATCTCCAGTTTATTTCATCTCTAATTTCAATGTATTGATTTACTCTGGGTGTCATTTTCAGACCATCAAACAAACGGTGGCCAAAAAGTACCAGGAGGAACGGGAAGGAGTGAAAAAGGAAGTCCAGCTGCCATGTGGACATCTGTGGACATGGAGGCTCCCTTGGCTCTGACCTGTCACTGCATTAGTGAGAATGAATGTGTTGGGAGTGCAAGACTTTCCACAAAGTCACCCTGCTGACAGTTTGGCCCCAGTCCAAAGAGGCCTGATGGAGGACTGGGCCATCACCAACAAAGTCAAGTGTCTTGTGAGCGACGCAGCACCAAACATGACAGCATCCACTAGACAGCTCCAAATTCACCACTCAGTCTGCACTGCACATCGTCTGAATCTAGGAGTCAGAAAATCCTGTGATCAGATCCCCACTTCCATCATCAGACACAAAGCCAGGAACACTGTCACATCCTTCAGATCAGCACTACAGCCAAGGAGAAGCTGGCTCAGGTGCAGCAACAGATGGGAGGGCCAACCCTGAAACTCATCAGTGAGGTGCCAACACGCTGGAACAGCACACACAGCTGTCAGGGCTGCATGATGAGAGGGAACCAGTGTGGGAACCTCTGGCCTCTCTAAGACAGATTTGACTCCACTGACAGCTGAGGAGTTCACCACCATAGGAGAAGCACTTCTAGTAAACAGAGGTCATTCTAGTAGCCTGGTCCCTCTGTGGTTGAGCTATAATTTTAGGAAATATGGTCATTATTCAATGGTGACATCTCTCTGCTGAATAATGTAGAACTGAACGGATCCACTGGACCTTCTTTTTACAAACAGCAGCATGCAGCAGCTGTCCTGAGTGGAAAACTGCACATTTCTGTTGGTGAGATTTAATCAAGTGATGGACTTTGTCTCTCAACAGAAGCTGTGTGGAAAAACCCTGCAGCTACGAGCGCTTCAGATTCTGAGAGTGATTCTTCCGCCATTGGCTGGTTTAACCTGACGTCTGACCTTGGAGGTGGCCGAGAGGAGTGTGACATGGCTGCACAGGTAAATCAACTAAAGCAGTGTTAGTCTTTGGCAGCAGGCCAGGCCGACAAATGCTAATGTCTCTGACTGACTGACTGATGAAGTTGGACCATTGGTCAGCAACAATGATGCATGACCACAAATAGAGGCCTGGGTCTTGATGAAGCTCACATGACTGTTAGCATCATTTGGAGGATAGTAGCAACTCTCACCACATCACTGTAGCATCATTTCTTAGGTTCATAGCAACTCTCATTACATCACTGTCAGCATCATTTTCAGGTTTTTAGCAAGGATACTACATTACTGTCAGTATCCTTTTGAGGTTTTTAGCAACTCTCACTACATGACGGTCACCATCATTTTCAGGTTAGTAGCAACTCTCACGACATCACTGTAGCATCATTTCTTAGGTTAGTAGCAACTCTCATTACATCACTGTAGCATCATTTTTAGGTTCGTAGCAACTCTCACTATATTACTTTAGCATCATTTTGAGGATAGTAGCAACTCTCACGACATCACTGGAGCCTCATTTTTAGGTTACTAGCAACTCTCATTACATCACTGTAGCATCATTTTGAGGTTCGTAGAAACTCTCACGACATCACTGTCAGCATCATTTTAAGGTTAGGAGCAAGTCTCACTACATGACTGTCACCATTATTTTTAATTTAGTAGTAACTCTCACTACATTACTGTAGCATCACTTCTTAGGTTAGTAGCAACTCTCATTACATCAGTGGAGCCTCATTTTGAAATAAGTAGCAACTCTCATTACATTACTGTAGCATCATTTTGAGATTAGTAGCAACTTGCACCACATCACTGTAGCATCATTTTCAGGTTTTTAGCAACTCTCACTATATCACTGTCAGCATCCTTTTGAGGTTTGTAGCAACTCTCACTTCATCACTTTCAGCATCATTTTGAGGATAGTAGCAACTCTCACTACATTACTGAAGCATCATTTTGGAGGATAGTAGCAACTCTAACGACATCACTGTAAGCATCATTTTTAGGTTAGGAGCAACTCTCACGACATCACTGTAGCATCATTTTGAGGTTCGTAGAAACTCTCACGACATCACTTTCAGCATCATTTTGAGATTAGTAGCAACTCTCACCATATAACTTTAGCATCATTTTGAGGATAGTAGCAACTCTCACGACATTACTGGAGCCTCATTTTGAGGTTTTTAGCAACTATCACTACATCACTGTGGCATCATTTCTTAGGTTTGTCGCAACTCTCATTACATCACTGTAGCATCATTTTGAGGTTCAAAGAAACTCTCACGACATCACTGTCAGCATCATTTTAAGGTTAGCAGCAAGTCTCACTACATGACTGTCACCATCATTTTGAGGTTAGTAGCAACTCTCACCACATCACTGTAGAATCATTTCTTAGGTTAGTAGCAACTCTCATTACATCACTTTAGCATAATTTTGAGATTAGTAGCAACTCTCACCCCATCACTGTGGCATCATTTCTTAGGTTAGTAGCAACTCTCATTACATCACTGTCAGAATCATTTTAAGGTTTTAAGCAACTCTCACTGCATCACTGGAGCATCATTTTGAGATTTTTAGCAACTCTCACCACATCACTTTAGCATCATTTCTGAGATTAGAAGCAACTGTCACTACATCACTGCAGCATCATTTTGAGATTAGTAGCAACTGTCACTACATCACTGCAGCATCATTTTGAGGTTTTTAGCAACTCTCACGACATCACTGTAGCATCATTTGGAGGATAGTAGCAACTCTCACGACATGACTGTCAGCATCATTTTTAAAGGTTTTAAGCAACTCTTACTGCATCACTGGAGCATCATTTTGAGGTTTTTAGCAACCTAATACATTACTGTAGCATCATTTTGAGGATCGTAGCAACTCTCACAACATCACTGTAGAATCATTTTGAGGTTCGTAGCAACTCTCACCACATTACTTTAGCATCATTTTGAGGTTCGTAGCAACTCTCACCACATATCTGTAGCATCATTTCTTAAGTAAGTAGCAACTCTCATTACATCACTTTGGCATGATTTTGAAATTACTATCAACTCTCACCATATCACTGTAGCATCATTTTGAGGTTCTTAACAACTCTCACTACATTACTGTCAGCATCATTTTGAGGTTTTAAGCAACTCTTACTGCATCACTGGAGCATCATTTTGAGGTCCGTAGCAACTCTCACTACATCACTGTAGCATCATTTGAGATTTTAAGCAACTCTCACTACATCACTGTAGCATCATTTTGAGATTTGAAGCAACTCTCACTACATCACTTTAGCATCATTTCTTAGATGAGTAGCAACTCTCACTGTATCACTGTAGCATCATTTTGAGGTTTTTAGCAACTCTCACTATATCACTGTAGCATCATTTTGAGGGTCGTAGCAACTCTCACTACATTACTGACAGCATCATTTTGATTTTTTTTTTCAACTCTCACCACATCACTTTAGCATCATTTTGAGTTTTTTAGCAACTCTTACCACATTACTGTCGCATCATTTGGAGGATAGTAGCAACTCTCACGACATCACTCTAGCATCATTTTGAGGTCGGTAACAACTCTCACCACATCACTGGAGCATCATTTCTTAGGTACATAGCGACTTTCACAACATCACTTTTGCATCATTTTGAGATTAGTAGCAACTCTCACCACATCACTGTAGCATCATTTCTTAGGTTTGTAGCAACTCTCATTACATCACTGTAGCATCATTTTGAGGTTCGTAGAAACTCTCACGACATCACTTTCAGCATCATTTTGAGATTAGTAGCAACTCTCACCATATAACTTTAGCATCATTTTGAGGATAGTAGCAACTCTCACGACATTACTGGAGCCTCATTTTGAGGTTTTTAGCAACTATCACTACATCACTGTGGCATCATTTCTTAGGTTTGTCGCAACTCTCATGACATCACTGTAGCATCATTTTGAGGTTCAAAGAAACTCTCACGACATCACTGTCAGCATCATTTTAAGGTTAGCAGCAAGTCTCACTACATGACTGTCACCATCATTTTGAGGTTAGTAGCAACTCTCACCACATCACTGTAGCATCATTTCTTAGGTTAGTAGCAACTCTCATTACATCACTTTAGCATCATTTTCAGATTAGTAGCAACTCTCACCCCATCACTGTGGCATCATTTCTTAGGTTAGTAGCAACTCTCATTACATCACTGTCAGCATCATTTTGAGGTTTTTAGCAACTCTCACTACATGACTGTAGCATCATTTTTTAGGTTAATAGCAACTCTCACCACATCACTGTGGCATCATATTAAGGTTTTAAGCAACTCTCACTGCATCACTGGAGCATCATTTTGAGATTTGAAGCAACTCTCACCACATCACTTTACCATCATTTCTTAGATTAGTAGCAACTCTCACTACATCACTGCAGCATCATTTTGAGGTTTTTAGCAACTCTTCCTACATCACTGTAGCATCATTTTGAGGATAGTAGCAAATCTCACTTCATGACTGTCAGCATCATTTTGAGGTTCGTAGCAACTCTTACTACATCACTGGAGCATCATTTTGAGGTTCGTAGCAACTCTCACCACATTACTGTAGCATCATTTTGAGGTTCGTAGCAACTCTCACCACATCACTGTAGCATCATTTCTTAGGTTAGTAGCAACTCTCACTATATCACTTTAGCATCATTTTGAGATTTTTAGCAACTCTCACCACATCACTGTCGCATCATTTTGAGATTTTAAGAAACTCTCACCACATCACTGTAGCATCATTTTGAGGTTTTAAGCAACTCTTACTGCATCACTGGAGCATCATTTTGAGGTTTTAAGCAACTCTCACCACATTACTGTAGCATCATTTTGAGGTTCGTAGCAACTCTCACTACATGACTGTCACCATCATTTTGAGGTTCGTAGCAACTCTCACTTCATCACTTTCAGCATCATTTTGAGGATAGTAGCAACTCTCACGACATCACTGTAAGCATCATTTTTAGGTTAGTAGCAACTCTCACGACATCACTCTAGCATCATTTTGAGGTCGGTAACAACTCTCACCACATCACTGTAGCATCATTTCTTAGGTACATAGCAACTTTCACAACATCACTTTAGCATAATTTTGAGATTCGTAGCAACTCTCACCACATCACTCTAGCATCATTTTGAGGTCGGTAACAACTCTCACCACATCACTGTAGCATCATTTCTTAGGTACATAGCAACTGTCACAACATCACTTTAGCATCATTTTGAGATTAGTAGCAACTATCACTACATCACAGTGGCATCATTTCTTAGGTTTTTAGCAACTCTCATTACATCACTGTAGCATCATTTTGAGGTTCGAAGAAACTCTCACGACATCACTGTCAGCATCATTTTAAGGTTAGTAGCAACTCTCACGACATCACTGTAGCATCATTTCTTAGGTTAGTAGCAACTCTCATTACATCACTGTAGCATCATTTTTAGGTTTGTAGCAACTCTCACGATATTACTTTAGCATCATTTTGAGGATAGTAGCAACTCTCACGACATCACTGGAGCCTCATTTTTAGGTTAGTAGCAACTCTCATTACATCACTGTAGCATCATTTTGAGGTTCGTAGAAACTCTCACGACATCACTGTCAGCATCATTTTAAGGTTAGTAGCAAGTCTCACTACATGACTGTCACCATCATTTTGAGGTTCGTAGCAACTCTTACTACATCACTGGAGCATCATTTTGAGGTTCGTAGCAACTCTCACCACATTACTGTAGCATCATTTTGAGGTTCGTAGCAACTCTCACCACATCACTGTAGCATCATTTCTTAGGTTAGTAGCAACTCTCACTATATCACTTTAGCATCATTTTGAGATTTTTAGCAACTCTCACCACATCACTGTCGCATCATTTTGAGATTTTAAGAAACTCTCACCACATCACTGTAGCATCATTTTGAGGTTTTAAGCAACTCTTACTGCATCACTGGAGCATCATTTTGAGGTTTTAAGCAACTCTCACCACATTACTGTAGCATCATTTTGAGGTTCGTAGCAACTCTCACTACATGACTGTCACCATCATTTTGAGGTTTGTAGCAACTCTCACTTCATCACTTTCAGCATCATTTTGAGGATAGTAGCAACTCTCACGACATCACTGTAAGCATCATTTTTAGGTTAGTAGCAACTCTCACGACATCACTCTAGCATCATTTTGAGGTCGGTAACAACTCTCACCACATCACTGTAGCATCATTTCTTAGGTACATAGCAACTTTCACAACATCACTTTAGCATAATTTTGAGATTCGTAGCAACTCTCACCACATCACTCTAGCATCATTTTGAGGTCGGTAACAACTCTCACCACATCACTGTAGCATCATTTCTTAGGTACATAGCAACTGTCACAACATCACTTTAGCATCATTTTGAGATTAGTAGCAACTATCACTACATCACAGTGGCATCATTTCTTAGGTTTTTAGCAACTCTCATTACATCACTGTAGCATCATTTTGAGGTTCGAAGAAACTCTCACGACATCACTGTCAGCATCATTTTAAGGTTAGTAGCAACTCTCACGACATCACTGTAGCATCATTTCTTAGGTTAGTAGCAACTCTCATTACATCACTGTAGCATCATTTTTAGGTTTGTAGCAACTCTCACGACATCACTGTAGCATCATTTCTTAGGTTAGTAGCAACTCTCATTACATCACTGTAGCATCATTTTAAGGTTAGTAGCAACTCTCACGACATCACTGTAGCATCATTTCTTAGGTTAGTAGCAACTCTCACGACATCACTGTAGCATCATTTCTTAGGTTAGTAGCAACTCTCATTACATCACTGTAGCATCATTTTTAGGTTCGTAGCAACTCTCACTATATTACTTTAGCATCATTTTGAGGATAGTAGCAACTCTCACGACATCACTGGAGCCTCATTTTTAGGTTAGTAGCAACTCTCATTACATCACTGTAGCATCATTTTGAGGTTCGTAGAAACTCTCACGACATCACTGTCAGCATCATTTTAAGGTTAGTAGCAAGTCTCACTACATGACTGTCACCATCATTTTTAATTTAGTAGTAACTCTCACTACATTACTGTAGCATCATTTCTTAGGTTAGTAGCAACTCTCATTACATCAGTGGAGCCTCATTTTGAAATAAGTAGCAACTCTCATTACATTACTTTCGCGTCATTTTGAGATTAGTAGCAACTTGCACCACATCACTGTAGCATCATTTTCAGGTTTTTAGCAACTCTCACTACATCACTGTCAGCATCCTTTTGAGGTTTGTAGCAACTCTCACTTCATCACTTTCAGCATCATTTTGAGGATAGTAGCAACTCTCACCATATAACTTTAGCATCATTTTGAGGATAGTAGCAACTCTCACGACATTACTGGAGCCTCATTTTGAGGTTTTTAGCAACTATCACTACATCACTGTGGCATCATTTCTTAGGTTTGTCGCAACTCTCATTACATCACTGTAGCATCATTTTGAGGTTCAAAGAAACTCTCACGACATCACTGTCAGCATCATTTTAAGGTTAGCAGCAAGTCTCACTACATGACTGTCACCATCATTTTGAGGTTAGTAGCAACTCTCACCACATCACTGTAGAATCATTTCTTAGGTTAGTAGCAACTCTCATTACATCACTTTTGCATCATTTTGAGATTAGTAGCAACTCTCACCCCATCACTGTGGCATCATTTCTTAGGTTTTTAGCAACTCTCATTACATCACTGTAGCATCATTTTGAGGTTTTTAGCAACTCTCACCACATCACTGTAGCATCATTTCTTAGATTAGTAGCAACTCTCACGACATCACTGCAGCATCATTTTGAGATTTTTAGCAACTCTCACGACATCACTGTAGCATCATTTGGAGGATAGTAGCAACTCTCACTACATGACTGTCAGCATCATTTTTAAAGGTTTTAAGCAACTCTTACTGCATCACTGGAGCATCATTTTGAGGTTTTTAGAAAACCGAATACATTACTGTAGCATCATTTTGAGGATCGTAGCAACTCTCACTACATCACTGTAGCATCATTTTGAGGTTTTTAGCAACCTAATACATTACTGTAGCATCATTTTGAGGATCGTAGCAACTCTCACTACATCACTGTAGAATCATTTTGAGGTTCGTAGCAACTCTCACCACATTACTTTAGCATCATTTTGAGGTTCGTAGCAACTCTCACCACATCACTGTAGCATCATTTCTTAAGTAAGTAGCAACTCTCATTACATCACTTTGGCATGATTTTGAAATTACTATCAACTCTCACCACATCACTGTAGCATCATTTTGAGGTTCTTAACAACTCTCACTACATGACTGTCAGCATCATTTTGAGGTTTTAAGCAACTCTTACTGCATCACTGGAGCATCATTTTGAGGTCCGTAGCAACTCTCACTACATCACTGTAGCATCATTTGAGATTTTAAGCAACTCTCACTACATCACTGTAGCATCATTTGGAGGATAGTAGAAACTCTCACCATATCAGTGTCGCATCATTTTAAGATTTTAAGAAACTCTCACCACATCACTGTAGCATCATTTTGAGATATGAAGCAACTCTCACTACATCACTTTAGCATCATTTCTTCGATGAGTAGCAACTCTCACTGTATCACTGTAGCATCATTTTGAGGTTTTTAGCAACTCTCACTACATCACTGTAGCATCATTTTGAGGGTCGTAGCAACTCTCACTACATTACTGACAGCATCATTTTGATTTTTTTTTCAACTCTCACCACATCACTTTAGCTTCATTTTGAGATTTTTAGCAACTCTTACCACATCACTGTCGCATCATTTTTAGGTTCGGAGCAACTCTCACTACATTACTGGTGCATCATTTTGAGGTTCGTGGCAACTCTCACTACATCACTGTAGCATCATTTTGAGGATTTTAGCAACTCTCACCACATCACTTTAGCATCATTTTGAGATTTTTAGCAAGACTTACAACATTACTGTAGCATTATTGAGGTTCGTAGCAAGTCTCACTTCATTACTTACAGCATCATTTTGAGATTTTTAGCAACTCTCATCACATCACTTTAGCATCATTTTGAGGATAGTAGCAACTCTCACTACATGACTGTCAGCATCATTTTAAGGTTTTAAGCAACTCTTACTACATCACTGGAGCATCATTTTGACGTTCGTAGCAACTCTCACTACATCACTGTAGCATCATTTTGAGGTTTTAGCAACCTAATACATTACTGTAGCATCATTTTGAGGATCGTAGTAACTCTCACTACATCACTGTTGCATCATTTGAGATTTTAAGCAACTCTCACTACATCACTGTAGCATCATTTGGAGGATAGTAGCAACTCTCACCACATCACTGGAGCATCATTTTGAGGTTCGTAGCAACTCTCACTATATCACTTTAGCATCATTTTGAGATTTTTAGCAACTCTCACCACATTACTGTCAGCATCATTTTAAGGTCTTTCGCAACTCTTACCACATCACTGTCGCATCATTTTGAGATTTTAAGAAACTCTCACCACATCACTGTAGCATCATTTTGAGGTTTTAAGCAACTCTTACTGCATCACTGGAGCATCATTTTCAGGTCCGTAGCAACTCTCACTACATCACTGTCGCATCATTTTGAGGTTTTAAGCAACTCTCACCACATTACTGTAGCATCATTTTGAGGTTCCTAGCAACTCTCACTACATGACTGTCACCATCATTTTGAGGTTTGTAGCAACTCTCACTTCATCACTTTCAGCATCATTTTGAGGATAGTAGCAACTCTCACGACATCACTGTAAGCATCATTTTTAGGTTAGGAGCAACTCTCACGACATCACTCTTGCATCATTTTGAGGTCGGTAACAACTCTCACCACATCACTGTAGCATCATTTCTTAGGTACATAGCAACTTTCACAACATCACTTTAGCATCATTTTGAGATTAGTAGCAACTCTCACTACATCACTCTAGCATCATTTTGAGGTCGGTAACAATTCTCACCACATCACAGTAGCATCATTTCTTAGGTACATAGCAACTCTCACAACATCACTTTAGCATCATTTTGAGATTAGTAGCAAGTATCACTACATCACAGTGGCATCATTTCTTAGGTTTGTAGCAACTCTCACCACATCACTGTAGCATCATTTTGAGGTTCGTAGAAACTTTCACGACATCACTTTCAGCATCATTTTGAGATTAGTAGCAACTCTCACCATATAACTTTAGCATCATTTTGAGGATAGTAGCAACTCTCACCACATTACTGGAGCCTCATTTTTAGGTTTTTAGCAACTATCACTACATCACTGTGGCATCAGTTCTTAGGTTTGTAGCAACTCTCACCACATCACTGTAGCATCATTTCTTAGATTAGTAGCAACTCTCATTACATCACTTTAGCATCATTTTCAGATTAGTAGCAACTCTCACCCCATCACTGTGGCATCATTTCTTAGGTTAGTAGCAACTCTCATTACATCACTGTCAGCATCATTTTGAGGTTTTTTGCAACTCTCACTACATGACTGTAGCATCATTTTTTAGGTTAGTAGCAACTCTCACCACATCACTGTGGCATCATTTTAAGGTTTTAAGCAACTCTTACTGCATCACTGGAGGATCATTTTGAGATTTGAAGCAACTCTCAACACATCACTTTAGCATCATTTCTTAGATTAGTAGCAACTCTCACTACATCACTGCAGCATCATTTTGAGGTTTTTAGCAACTCTTCCTACATCACTGTAGCATCATTTTGAGGATAGTAGCAAATCTCACTTCATGACTGTCAGCATCATTTTGAGGTTCGTAGCAACTCTTACTACATCACTGGAGCATCATTTTGAGTTTTTTGAAACTATTACCACATCACTGTCACATCATTTTGAGATTTTTAGCAACTGTCACGACATCACTGTAGCATCATTTGGAGGATAGTAGCAACTGTCACTACATGACTGTCAGCATCATTTTTAAAGGTTTTAAGCAACTCTTACTGCATCACTGGAGCATCATTTTGAGGTTTTTAGTCAACCGAATACATTACTGTAGCATCATTTTGAGGATCGTAGCAACTCTCACTACATCACTGTAGCATCATTTTGAGGTTTTTAGCAACCTAATACATTACTGTAGCATCATTTTGAGGATCATAGCAACTCTCTCTACATCACTGTAGAATCATTTTGAGGATCGTAGCAACTCTCACTACATCACTGTAGCATCATTTTGAGGTTTTTAGCAACCTAATACATTACTGTAGCATCATTTTGAGGATCATAGCAACTCTCTCTACATCACTGTAGAATCATTTTGAGGTTCGTAGCAACTCTCACCACATCACTGTAGCATCATTTTGAGGTTCTTAACAACTCTCACTACATTACTATCAGCATCATTTTGAGGTTTTAAGCAACTCTTACTGCATCACTGGAGCATCATTTTGAGGTCCGTAGCAACTCTCACTACATGACTGTAGCATCATTTGAGATTTTAAGCAACTCTCACTACATCACTGTAGCATCATTTGGAGGATAGAAGCAACTCTCACCACATCACTGGAGCATCATTTTGAGGTTCGTAGCAACTCTCACAACATCACTGTAGCATCATTTGGAGGATAGTAGCAACTCTCACCATATCACTGTCGCATCATTTTAAGATTTTAAGAAACTCTCACCACATCACTGTAGCATCATTTTGAGATTTGAAGCAACTCTCACTACATCACTTTAGCATCATTTCTTCGATGAGTAGCAACTCTCACTGTATCACTGTAGCATCATTTTGAGGTTTTTAGCAACTCTCACTACATCACTGTAGCATCATTTTGAGGGTCGTAGCAACTCTCACTACATTACTTGACAGCATCATTTTGATTTTTTTTTTCAACTCTCACCACATCACTTTAGCATCATTTTGAGATTTTTAGCAACTCTTACCACATTACTGTCGCATCATTTTTAGGTTCGGAGCAACTCTCACTACATTACTGGTGCATCATTTTGAGGTTCGTGGCAACTCTCACTACATCACTGTAGCATCATTTTGAGGATTTTAGCAACTCTCACCACATCACTTTAGCATCATTTTGAGATTTTTAGCAACTCTTACCACATCACTAGAGCATCATTTTGACGTTCGTAGCAACTCTCACTACATCACTGTAGCATCATTTTGAGGTTTTAGCAACCTAATACATTACTGTAGCATCATTTTGAGGATCGTAGCAACTCTCTCTACATCACTGTTGCATCATTTGAGATTTTAAGCAACTCTCACTACATCACTGTCGCATCATTTGGAGGATAGTAGCAACTCTCACCACATCACTGGAGCATCATTTTGAGGTTCGTAGCAACTCTCACTATATCACTTTAGCATCATTTTGAGATTTTTAGCAACTCTCACCACATTACTGTCAGCATCATTTTGAGGTCTTTCGCAACTCTTACCACATCACTGTCGCATCATTTTGAGATTTTAAGAAACTCTCACCACATCACTGTAGAATCATTTTGAGGTTTTAAGCAACTCTTACTGCATCACTGGAGCATCATTTTCAGGTCCGTAGCAACTCTCACTACATCACTGTAGCATCATTTTGAGGTTTTAAGCAACTCTCACCACATTACTGTAGCATCATTTTGAGGTTTTAAGCAACTCTCACCACATTACTGTTGCATCATTTTGAGCTTCGTAGCAACTCTCACTACATTACTGTAGCATCATTTTGAGGTTCGTGGCAACTCTCACTACATCCTGTAGCATCATTTTGAGGATTTTAGCAACTCTCCCCCCATCACTTCAGCATCATTTTTAGATTTTTAGTAAGTCCTACTACATTACTGTAGCATCATTTTGAGGTTCGTAGCAACTCTCACTACATCACTGGAGCATCATTTTGAGGTTCGTAGCAACTCTCACTACATTACTGACAGCATCATTTGAGGTTTTGAGCAACTCTCATCACATCACTTTCGCATCATTATGAGATTTTTAGCAATTCTCACCACATCACTGTAGCATCATTTTGAGGATAGTAGCAAATCTCACTTCATGACTGTCAGCATCATTTTGAGGTTCGTAGCAACTCTGACTACATCACTGGAGCATCATTTTGAGTTTTTTGAAACTATTACCACATCACTGTCACATCATTTTGAGATTTTAAGCAACTCTCACTACATCATTGTCGCATCATTTGAAGGATAGTAGCAACTCTCACCACATCACTGTCGCATCATTTTGAGATTTTAAGCAACTCTCACAACATCACTGTAGCATCATTTGGAGGATAGTAGCAACTCTCACCATATCACTGTCGCATCATTTTAAGATTTTAAGAAACTCTCACCACATCACTGTAGCATCATTTTGAGATTTGAAGCAACTCTCACTACATCACTTTAGCATCATTTCTTCGATGAGTAGCAACTCTCACTGTATCACTGTAGCATCATTTTGAGGTTTTTAGCAACTCTCACTACATCACTGTAGCATCATTTTGAGGGTCGTAGCAACTCTCACTACATTACTGACAGCATCATTTTGATTTTTTTTTTCAACTCTCACCACATCACTTTAGCTTCATTTTGAGATTTTTAGCAACTCTTACCACATTACTGTCGCATCATTTTTAGGTTCGGAGCAACTCTCACTACATTACTGGTGCATCATTTTGAGGTTCGTGGCAACTCTCACTACATCACTGTAGCATCATTTTGAGATTTTTAGCAACTCTTACCACATCACTGGAGCATCATTTTGACGTTCGTAGCAACTCTCACTACATCACTGTAGCATCATTTTGAGGTTTTAGCAACCTAATACATTACTGTAGCATCATTTTGAGGATCGTAGCAACTCTCTCTACATCACTGTTGCATCATTTGAGATTTTAAGCAACTCTCACTACATCACTGTAGCATCATTTGGAGGATAGTTGCAACTCTCACCACATCACTGGAGCATCATTTTGAGGTTCGTAGCAACTCTCACTATATCACTTTAGCATCATTTTGAGATTTTTAGCAACTCTCACCACATTACTGTCAGCATCATTTTGAGGTCTTTCGCAACTCTTACCACATCATTGTCGCATCATTTTGAGATTTTAAGAAACTCTCACCACATCACTGTAGAATCATTTTGAGGTTTTAAGCAACTCTTACTGCATCACTGGAGCATCATTTTCAGGTCCGTAGCAACTCTCACTACATCACTGTAGCATCATTTTGAGGTTTTAAGCAACTCTCACCACATTACTGTAGCATCATTTTGAGGTTTTAAGCAACTCTCACCACATTACTGTTGCATCATTTTGAGCTTCGTAGCAACTCTCACTACATTACTGTAGCATCATTTTGAGGTTCGTGGCAACTCTCACTACATCCTGTAGCATCATTTTGAGGATTTTAGCAACTCTCCCCCCATCACTTCAGCATCATTTTTAGATTTTTAGTAACTCCTACTACATTACTGTAGCATCATTTTGAGGTTCGTAGCAACTCTCACTACATCACTGGAGCATCATTTTGAGGTTCGTAGCAACTCTCACTACATTACTGACAGCATCATTTGAGGTTTTGAGCAACTCTCATCACATCACTTTCGCATCATTATGAGATTTTTAGCAATTCTCACCACATCACTGTAGCATCATTTTGAGGATAGTAGCAAATCTCACTTCATGACTGTCAGCATCATTTTGAGGTTCGTAGCAACTCTGACTACATCACTGGAGCATCATTTTGAGTTTTTTGAAACTATTACCACATCACTGTCACATCATTTTGAGATTTTAAGCAACTCTCACTACATCATTGTAGCATCATTTGAAGCATAGTAGCAACTCTCACCACATCACTGTCGCATCATTTTGAGATTTTAAGCAACTCTCACTACATGACTGTCAGCATCATTTTAAGGTTTTAAGCAACTCTTACTGCATCACTTTAGCATCATTTTGAGATTAGTCGCAACTCTCACCCCATCACTGTGGCATCATTTCTTAGGTTAGTAGCAACTCTCATTACATCACTGTCAGCATCATTTTGAGGTTTTTAGCAACTCTCACTACATGACTGTAGCATCATTTTTTAGGTTCGTAGCAACTCTCACCACATCACTGTAGCATCATTTCTTAAGTAGCCACTCTCATTACATCACTTTGGCATGATTTTGAAATTACTATCAACTCTCACCACATCACTGTAGCATCATTTTGATGTCATGAGCAACTCTTACTACATCACTGTAGCATCATTTTGAGGTTATTAGCAACTCTCATTACATCACTTTAGCATCATTTTGACATTAGTTGCAACTCTCACTACAACACTGTAGCATCATTTCTTAGGTTCGTAGCATCTCTCATTACGTCACTTGGTTATCATTTCTTATGTGAGAAGAAACTCTCACTACATCACTGTAGCTTTATTTTCAGTTAAGAAGAAACTCTCACTACATCACTGTAGCTTTATTTTCAGTTAAGAAGAAAATCTCACTACATTACTGTAGCTTTATTTTCAGTTAAGAAGAAACTCTCACTACATTACTGTAAGCATCAATTTGAGGATAGTGTCAACTCTTACTTCATCACTGCATCATTTTGAGGTTCGTAGCAACTCTCACTCCATGACTTTAGCATCAATTTTTAGGTTTTAATCAACTCTCACTACATTACTGTCAGCATCAATTTGAGCTTCCTAGTGACTCTCACTACATCACTGTCGCATCATTTCTTCGGTTCGGAGCAACTCTCATTACATCACTTTAGCATCATTTTTAAATTAGTAGCAACTGTCATTACATCACTTGAGCATCATTTTGAGGTTCGTAGACCTCTCACCACATCAGTGTAACATCATTTTGAGGTTAGTAGCAACTCTCACTACATCACTGAAGAATCATTTTGAGAATAGTTGAAACTCTCACTACATCACTGTAGCCTTATTTTGAGTTTAGCAGAAACTCTCACTACATTACTGTCAGCATCATTTTGAGGTTTTTAGCAACTCTCACCACATCACTGGAGCATCATTTCTTAGGGTAGTAGCAACTCTTACTACATCACTGAAGCATCATTTTGAGGATAGTAGTAACTCTTACTACACCACTGTCGAATCATTTAAAGGTTCGTAGCAATTCTCACTACATTACTGTCAGCATCATTTTGAGGTTCGTAGAACTCTCACCACATCACTGTAGCATCCTTTCTTAGGTTAGTAGCAAGTCTCATTACATCACTTCAGCATCATTTTGAGGTTCGTAGCAACTCTCATGACATCACTTTAGCATCATTTTTAAATTAGTAGCAACTGTCATTACATCACTTGAGCATCATTTTGAGGTTCGTAGAACTCTCACCACATCAGTGTAACATCATTTTGAGGTTAGTAGCAACTCTCACTACATCACTGAAGAATCATTTTGAGAATAGTTGAAACTCTCACTACATCACTGTAGCCTTATTTTGAGTTTAGCAGAAACTCTCACTACATTACTGTCAGCATCATTTTGAGGTTTTTAGCAACTCTCACCACATCACTGGAGCATCATTTCTTAGGGTAGTAGCAACTCTTACTACATCACTGAAGCATCATTTTGAGGATAGTAGTAACTCTTACTACACCACTGTCGAATCATTTAAAGTTTCGTAGCAATTCTCACTACATTACTGTCAGCATCATTTTGAGGTTCGTAGAACTCTCACCACATCACTGTAGCATCCTTTCTTAGGTTAGTAGCAAGTCTCATTACATCACTTCAGCATCATTTTGAGGTTCGTAGCAACTCTCATGACATCACTATCAGCATCATTTTGAGGTTAGTCGCAACTCTCACTACATTATTGTGGCATCATTTTGAGGTTTTTCGCAACTCTCACTACATCACTGTAGCATCATTTGTTTGGTTAGTGGCAATTCTTATTACATCACTGTAGCATCATTTGAGCATCGTAGCAACTCTCACTACATCACTGTAGCATCATTTTGAGGATTTTTGAAACTCCCACTTCATGAGTGTCAGCATCATTTTGAGATTAGTAGCAACTCTCACTACATCACTGTAGCATCAGTTTGAGGTTTTTAGCAACTGTCACAACATTACTGATAGCATCATTTTGAGATTTTTAGCAACTCTCACTACATCACTATCAGCATCATTTTAAGGTTGGTAGCAACTCTCACTACATCACTGTAGCATTATTTTGAGTTAACAGAAACTCACACTACATTACTGTCAGTATCATTTTTAGGTTTTTAGCAACTCTCACTAAATGACTTTAGCATCATTTTGAGGTTCGTAGCAGCTCTCATGACATCACTTTGGCATCATTTTGAGGTTTGTAGCAACTCTCACTACATCACTGTAGCATTATTTTGAGTTAACAGAAACTCACACTACACTACTGTCAGTATCATTTTTAGGGTTTTAGCAACTCTCACTACATCACTGTAGCATTATTTTGAGATAAGTAGCAACTCTCACTACATCACTGAAGCATCATTTTGAGATTTTTAGCAACTCTCACTACATCACTGTAGCATCATTTGGAGGATAGTAGCAACTCTCACTAAATGACTGTCAGCATCATTTTAAGGTTTCAAGCAACTCTCACCACATCACTGTAGCATCATCCATAGATTTTAAGCAACTCTCACTACATAACTGTAGCATCATTTTGAGGTTAGTAGCAACTCTCACTACATCACTGTAGCATCATTTTGAGGTTTTTAGCAACTCTCACTTCATTACTGTAGCATCATTTTGAGGTTTTTCGCAACTCTCACCACATCACTGTAGCATCATTTTGAGGTTCGTAGCAACTCTCACTACATTACTGTTAGCATCATTTTGAGGTTCGTAGCAACTCTCACTACATTACTGTAGCATCATTTTGAGGTTTTTCGCAACTCTCACCACATCACTGTAGCATCATTTTGAGGTTCGTAGCAACTCTCACTACATTACTGACAGCATCATTTTGAGGAAAGTAGCAACTCTCACTTCATGACTGTCAGCATCATTTTAAGGTTTGAAGCAACTCTCACTACATCACTGGAGCATCATTTTGAGGTTTTTAGCAACTCTCACAACATCACTGAAGCATCATTTTGAGATTTTTAGCAACTCTTACGACATCACTGTAGCATCATTTTGAGCTTCGTAGCAACTCTCACTACATCACTGTAGCATCATTTTGAGGTTTTAAGCAACTCTCACTAAATCACTGTTGCATCATTTCTTAGGTTTGTAGCAATTCTTTTTACATCACTGGAGCATCATTTCTTAGATTAGTAGCAACTCTCACTACATTACTGGAGCATCATATTGAGGTTCGTAGTGTCACGTCCCCACGGTCACGGGCATGGGGGCGTTGCATTATTTTTGACTTCCTTCCCTTCTCAGGTTCGAGCTTCATGGGGCGGAGCTGCTGACTAATTGGGAGCACCTGGGCCCGGCGTCTCCCAGCTATAAAGCAGGCGATCAACCTGGCCGGTTGTCTCTCGCTCACTCCTCCTGGCCCACGTCGGAGCGATGGTTGTGTTTCTTGAGTTATGTCTTGTTTAGTTCTCTGCATCCATCACACCGCACACATACACCCCCTGTACACTCATGCACACACTCGCACTCACCACTGACACTACTGATAACCACACTCCACTGTACGTTATGGTTTGCCTTGTGTTGATTTTGCGTTACTAATAATAAATTATTAGTTGTGTTTCACGTTTAGTCTGCGTCTCCCTCCTTCGATGTCACGATTTCTGAGCCGGGTCGTGACAGAAGCAACTCTCACCACATCACTGTCGCATTATTTTGAGATTTTAAGCAACTCTCAGTACATCACTGGAGCATCATTTTGAGGTTCATCGAAACTCTCACTACATCACTGTAGCATCATTTGGAGGATAGTAGCAACTCTCACTACATGACTGTCAGCATCATTTTAAGGTTTTCAGCAACTCTCAGTACATCACTGGAGCATCATTTTGAGGTTCATCGAAACTCTCACTACATCACTGTAGCATCATTTTGAGGATAGTAGCAACTCTCACCACATCACTTTCGCATCATTTATTAGGTTAGAAGCAACTCTCATGACATCACTTTCGCATCTTTTTGAAATTAGTAGATACTCTCATTACATCACTGTCAGCATCATTTTGAGTTCATTATTATCATTGAGGTTATTCGAATCTTTCACTGCATTACTGTTAGCATTATTTTGATTTCATTAGCAATTCTTACGACATCTCTGTCGCATTATTTTGAGGTTATTAGCAACTCTTCCTACATCCCTGTAGCATTGTTTTTGAGGTCGTTAGCAACTCTTCCTACATCACTGTAGCATTTTTTGAGGTTATTCGCAAATCTTACGACATCACTATCAGCATCATTTTGAGATCATTAGTAACTTTAATTACATCACTGTAGAATCGTTTTGAGGTTCGTAGCAAATATTACTACAAGACTGTCAGCATCACTTTGAGGTTATTCGAAACTTTCACTACATTACTGTCAGCATCACTTTCAGTTTGTTAGCAATCCTTAGAACATCACGGTAGCATCATTTTGAGGTTCGTAGCAACTATTACTACAATAATGTCAGTATTATTTTGAGTTTATTAGCAATTCTTACGACATCACTTTCGCATTATTTTGAGTTTTTTAGCAACTCTTACTAGATTACCGTCAGCATCATTTTGAGTTCATTAGCAATTCTTACAACATCACTGTCGCATCATTTTGAGTTCATTAGCAATTCTTACGACATCACTGTCGCATCATTTTGAGGTTATTAGCAACTATTACTACATTACTGTCAGCATCACTGAGTTTATTAGCATCCATCACCACGTGACTGTTAGCATCGTTTTGAGTTCAATAGCAATTCTTACGACATCACTGTCATCATCATTTTTAGGTTACTCGCAGCTCTAACCACATGACTGTCAGCATCACTTTGAGGTTATTCGAAACTTTCACTACATTACTGTTAGTATCATTTTGAGTTTATTAGCAATTCTTACGACATCACAGTAGCATTATTTTGAGTTTCGTAGCAACTCTTACTACATGACTGTCAGCATCACTTTGAGGTTATTCGAAACACTTACTACATTGCTGTAAGCATCACTGAGTTGATTAGCAACTATCACTACATTACAGTTAGCATCATTTTAAGTTCATTAGCAATTCTTCCGACATCACTTTCAGCATCATTTTGAGGTTATTACCAATTCTTCTGACATCACTGTCGCATTATTTTGAGGTTGTTAGCAACTCTTACTACATTACTGTTGCATTATTTTAAGCAACTCTTTCTAACTGACTGTCAGCATCACTTTGAGGTTGTTCAAAACACTGACTAATTACTTTAAGCATCACTGAGTTAATTAGCAACTATCACTACATTACTGTTAACATCATTTTGAGTTCATTAGCAATTCTTCCGACATCACTGTCGCAATATTTTGAGGTTCGTAGCAACTTTTACTACATTACTGTCAGCATCACTTTTAGGTTATTCAAAACTTTCACTCCATTACTGTTAGCATCATTTTGAGTTCATTAGCAATTCTTACTACATCACTGTCGCATCATTTTGAGATCATTAGCAATTCTTCCGACATCACTATCGCATTATTTTGAGGTTCGTAGCAACTCTTTCTACTTTACTGTTGCATTATTTTGACGTTATTAGCAGCTCTCACTACATTACTGTCAGAATCATTTTGAGGTTAATAGCAGCTCTCACTAGATTACTGTCAGCATCATTTTGAGTTCATTAGCAATTCTTACTACATTACTGTTGCATTATTTTGAGGTTAGTAGCAACTCTTACTACATGACTGTCAGCATCACTTTGAGGTTGTTTGAAACACTTACTACATTACTGTAAGCATCACTGAGTTTATTAGCAACTATCACTACATTACTGTTAGCATCATTTTGAGTTTATTAGCAATTCTTACGACATCACTGTATTGTCAATTTGAGGTTAGTTTCAACTTTTCCAAAATTACCGTCAGCATCATTTTGAGTTCATTAGCATTTCCTCCGACATCACTGTCGCATTATTTTGAGATTATTAGCAATTCTTCCGACATCATTGTCGCATTATTTTGAAGTTCATAGAAACTCTTACTACATGACTGTCAGCATTACTTTGAGGTTATTCGAAACTTTCACAACATTACTTTTAGCATCATTTTGAGTTCATTAGCAATTCTAATGCGGCTCGAGGCCACGCTGGTTCACCGAGCGACAAGGTGAGCCTTGAAAACGGCATCGGTCGAGCTTCCCGGGCTTGGGATATCCGACATCCGGCATCGTTGTGAGAAACAAAGGGGGCTGCGCACGCGGCAGATTGGCACAAGGTAGGAAAGATCAGGCGCTGTGTCGGCCTCCCTGCCTGTCAGTCAGAAGGCTGTGTCCCTGGAGCTCATGTCTGTTCCTAAGCTCAGCGAGTCATACTTACCTGGCAGGGGAGATACCATGATCAGCAAGGTGGTTCTCCCCGGGTGAGGCTCAGCCATAGCACTGGGGCTGTGCTGACCCTGGTGAATTCCCCAAATGTGGGAATCTCAACTGCATAATTTCTGACAGTGGGGGACTGCGTCCGCGCTCTCCCCTGTGATCGTGTGAAAAAAGGAAAGAAAGAAAGAAAGGCCGACCACGGCGGCAACAACAACAACGGTGACCGCCTGTCCCGGCCAGTTGGCGGTCTCCTCTTGTGCTGGCCAGCCTGAGGAGACCGCGGAGGACGTAGCCTCGATGAGCTCCCAGTATCTCTCACACCTTCCAGCCCTAAATGAAGAGGGCAGGGTTTCTGCCACATTTAGTTGAGGGTCATGGTATCTGACAAGCCCTGAGCTCAGGACAATACATCCACGGCTCGTCTTCGCAGTAAGTGGAATGATACCAGAGAATTCATGCGTGGGAGGAGATCAACTTGGAAAACCCCGACTCCAGGATGAGTCGCTGGCTTGTGGCTTTGAACACCGCTTTGTTTTACTTTGAGTCGCCCCACTAGCATAGCAGGGTGAAGGCACCGATTGCCTTTGCTTTGGATAGCAGTGGGGACAACCAGTGTGCCAGATGTAGTGTTTATGGCACTGCATTTTGTGTCGCCACCCAAAATGTTGCAGTTCCTGCCCACAGCCGCGGCCGGGATTGGCTGTACCGGGGGTGCTGGCTCTCACGTCGGGTGGCTGACAGGCATCGCTTCTCGGCCTTTTGGCTAAGATCAAGTGTAGTATCTGTTCTTATCAGTTTAATATCTGGTACGTTCCCTATCCAGGAACCATATATTAAATTGCTTTTTGGAACAGGGAGATGGAACGGGAGCTTGCTCCGTCCTTTCCACGCTTCAACCTGGTATTGCAGTGTTTCCAGGAGTGGTGCAATGCCCCGCATTTCTCGTCGGAAATAAAACAAGCCTCCGCCAGGCACTCGCTCACCTGCTCCACCCAAAGCCGGACCAGGGTTCTCCTCCTGCACTGCAGCTTTTCCTCAGCCTGCGGCCGCAATGGCCTTCCAGGAACAGTGCGGGCCCCTCCCCTTTTGTCAGGAGCAAATCCCGTGCTCTTCAGGCCAACTCTCGAGTGCTGCACATGAGGCCGGGGCTGGATTTCCGCCCGCGCTGCCGCTGGGCGTCATGTTGTGGCTCCGTTTGCACTCCAGATAAGGATGGAGGTCCGCTGACGGCACTGCTCTCGGAGCCTTTCCCAAAAGGCTTTGGAATGCACTCTGAAAGACCTGAACCTTCAATGTGCCTGAGCTTCCCGGGCTTGGGATATCCGACATCCGGCATCGTTGTGAGAAACAAAGGGGGCTGCGCACGCGGCAGATTGGCACAAGGTAGGAAAGATCAGGCGCTGTGTCGGCCTCCCTGCCTGTCAGTCAGAAGGCTGTGTCCCTGGAGCTCATGTCTGTTCCTAAGCTCAGCGAGTCATACTTACCTGGCAGGGGTGATACCATGATCAGCAAGGTGGTTCTCCCCGGGTGAGGCTCAGCCATTGCACTGGGGCTGTGCTGACCCTGGTGAATTCCCCAAATGTGGGAATCTCAACTGCATAATTTCTGGCAGTGGGGGACTGCGTCCGCGCTCTCCCCTGTGATCGTGTGAAAAAAGGAAGGAAAGAAAGAAAGGCCGACCACGGCGGCAACAACAACAACGGTGACCGCCTGTCCCGGCCAGTTGGCGGTCTCCTCTTGTGCTGGCCAGCCTGAGGAGACCGCGGAGGACGTAGCCTCGATGAGCTCCCAGTATCTCTCAAACCTTCCAGCCCTAAATGAAGAGGGCAGGGTTTCTGCCACATTTAGTTGAGGGTCATGGTATCTGACAAGCCCTGAGCTCAGGACAATACATCCACGGCTCGTCTTCGCAGTAAGTGGAATGATACCAGAGAATTCATGCGTGGGAGGAGATCAACTTGGAAAACCCCGACTCCAGGATGAGTCGCTGGCTTGTGGCTTTGAACACCGCTTTGTTTTACTTTGAGTCGCCCCACTAGCATAGCAGGGTGAAGGCACCGATTGCCTTTGCTTTGGATAGCAGTGGGGACAACCAGTGTGCCAGATGTAGTGTTTATGGCACTGCATTTTTTGTCGCCACCCAAAATGTTGCAGTTCCTGCCCACAGCCGCGGCCGGGATTGGCTGTACCGGGGGTGCTGGCTCTCACGTCGGGTGGCTGACAGGTATCGCTTCTCGGCCTTTTGGCTAAGATCAAGTGTAGTATCTGTTCTTATCAGTTTAATATCTGGTACGTTCCCTATCCGGGAACCATATATTAAATTGCTTTTTGGAACAGGGAGATGGAACGGGAGCTTGCTCCGTCCTTTCCACGCATCAACCTGGTATTGCAGTGTTTCCAGGAGTGGTGCAATGCCCCGCATTTCTCGTCGGAAATAAAACAAGCCTCCGCCAGGCACTCGCTCACCTGCTCCACCCAAAGCCGGACCAGGGTTCTCCTCCTGCACTGCAGCTTTTCCTCAGCCTGCGGCCGCAATGGCCTTCCAGGAACAGTGCGGGCCCCTCCCCTTTTGTCAGGAGCAAATCCCGTGCTCTTCAGGCCAACTCTCGAGTGCTGCACATGAGGCCGGGGCTGGATTTCCGCCCGCGCTGCCGCTGGGCGTCAAGTTGTGGCTCCGTTTGCACTCCAGATAAGGATGGAGGTCCGCTGACGGCACTGCTCTCGGAGCCTTTCCCAAAAGGCTTTGGAATGCACTCTGAAAGACCTGAACCTTCAATGTGCCTGAGCTTCTCGGGCTTGGGATATCCGACATCCGGCATCGTTGTGAGAAACAAAGGGGGCTGCGCACGCGGCAGATTGGCACAAGGTAGGAAAGATCAGGCGCTGTGTCGGCCTCCCTGCCTGTCAGTCAGAAGGCTGTGTCCCTGGAGCTCATGTCTGTTCCTAAGCTCAGCGAGTCATACTTACCTGGCAGGGGTGATACCATGATCAGCAAGGTGGTTCTCCCCGGGTGAGGCTCAGCCATTGCACTGGGGCTGTGCTGACCCTGGTGAATTCCCCAAATGTGGGAATCTCAACTGCATAATTTCTGGCAGTGGGGGACTGCGTCCGCGCTCTCCCCTGTGATCGTGTGAAAAAAGGAAGGAAAGAAAGAAAGGCCGACCACGGCGGCAACAACAACAACGGTGACCGCCTGTCCCGGCCAGTTGGCGGTCTCCTCTTGTGCTGGCCAGCCTGAGGAGACCGCGGAGGACGTAGCCTCGATGAGCTCCCAGTATCTCTCAAACCTTCCAGCCCTAAATGAAGAGGGCAGGGTTTCTGCCACATTTAGTTGAGGGTCATGGTATCTGACAAGCCCTGAGCTCAGGACAATACATCCACGGCTCGTCTTCGCAGTAAGTGGAATGATACCAGAGAATTCATGCGTGGGAGGAGATCAACTTGGAAAACCCCGACTCCAGGATGAGTCGCTGGCTTGTGGCTTTGAACACCGCTTTGTTTTACTTTGAGTCGCCCCACTAGCATAGCAGGGTGAAGGCACCGATTGCCTTTGCTTTGGATAGCAGTGGGGACAACCAGTGTGCCAGATGTAGTGTTTATGGCACTGCATTTTTTGTCGCCACCCAAAATGTTGCAGTTCCTGCCCACAGCCGCGGCCGGGATTGGCTGTACCGGGGGTGCTGGCTCTCACGTCGGGTGGCTGACAGGTATCGCTTCTCGGCCTTTTGGCTAAGATCAAGTGTAGTATCTGTTCTTATCAGTTTAATATCTGGTACGTTCCCTATCCGGGAACCATATATTAAATTGCTTTTTGGAACAGGGAGATGGAACGGGAGCTTGCTCCGTCCTTTCCACGCATCAACCTGGTATTGCAGTGTTTCCAGGAGTGGTGCAATGCCCCGCATTTCTCGTCGGAAATAAAACAAGCCTCCGCCAGGCACTCGCTCACCTGCTCCACCCAAAGCCGGACCAGGGTTCTCCTCCTGCACTGCAGCTTTTCCTCAGCCTGCGGCCGCAATGGCCTTCCAGGAACAGTGCGGGCCCCTCCCCTTTTGTCAGGAGCAAATCCCGTGCTCTTCAGGCCAACTCTCGAGTGCTGCACATGAGGCCGGGGCTGGATTTCCGCCCGCGCTGCCGCTGGGCGTCAAGTTGTGGCTCCGTTTGCACTCCAGATAAGGATGGAGGTCCGCTGACGGCACTGCTCTCGGAGCCTTTCCCAAAAGGCTTTGGAATGCACTCTGAAAGACCTGAACCTTCAATGTGCCTGAGCTTCTCGGGCTTGGGATATCCGACATCCGGCATCGTTGTGAGAAACAAAGGGGGCTGCGCACGCGGCAGATTGGCACAAGGTAGGAAAGATCAGGCGCTGTGTTGGCCTCCCTGCCTGTCAGTCAGAAGGCTGTGTCCCTGGAGCTCATGTCTGTTCCTAAGCTCAGCGAGTCATACTTACCTGGCAGGGGAGATACCATGATCAGCAAGGTGGTTCTCCCCGGGTGAGGCTCAGCCATTGCACTGGGGCTGTGCTGACCCTGGTGAATTCCCCAAATGTGGGAATCTCAACTGCATAATTTCTGACAGTGGGGGACTACTTCCGCGCTCTCCCCTGTGATCGTGTGAAAAAAGGAAAGAAAGAAAGAAAGGCCGACCACGGCGGCAACAACAACAACGGTGACCGCCTGTCTCGGCCAGTTGGCGGTCTCCTCTTGTGCTGGCCAGCCTGAGGAGACCGCGGAGGACGTAGCCTCGATGAGCTCCCAGTATCTCTCACACCTTCCAGCCCTAAATGAAGAGGGCAGGGTTTCTGCCACATTTAGTTGAGGGTCATGGTATCTGACAAGCCCTGAGCTCAGGACAATACATCCACGGCTCGTCTTCGCAGTAAGGGGAATGATACCAGAGAATTCATGCGTGGGAGGAGATCAACTTGGAAAACCCCGACTCCAGGATGAGTCGCTGGCTTGTGGCTTTGAACACCGCTTTGTTTTACTTTGAGTCGCCCCACTAGCATAGCAGGGTGAAGGCACCGATTGCCTTTGCTTTGGATAGCAGTGGGGACAACCAGTGTGCCAGATGTAGTGTTTATGGCACTGCATTTTGTGTCGCCACCCAAAATGTTGCAGTTCCTGCCCACAGCCGCGGCCGGGATTGGCTGTACCGGGGGTGCTGGCTCTCACGTCGGGTGGCTGACAGGCATCGCTTCTCGGCCTTTTGGCTAAGATCAAGTGTAGTATCTGTTCTTGTCAGTTTAATATCTGGTACGTCCCCTATCCGGGAACCATATATTAAATTGCTTTTTGGAACAGGGAGATGGAACGGGAGCTTGCTCCGTCCTTTCCACGCATCAACCTGGTATTGCAGTGTTTCCAGGAGTGGTGCAATGCCCCGCATTTCTCGTCGGAAATAAAACAAGCCTCCGCCAGGCACTCGCTCACCTGCTCCACCCAAAGCCGGACCAGGGTTCTCCTCCTGCACTGCAGCTTTTCCTCAGCCTGCGGCCGCAATGGCCTTCCAGGAACAGTGCGGGCCCCTCCCCTTTTGTCAGGAGCAAATCCCGTGCTCTTCAGGCCAACTCTCGAGTGCTGCACATGAGGCCGGGGCTGGATTTCCGCCCGCGCTGCCGCTGGGCGTCAAGTTGTGGCTCCGTTTGCACTCCAGATAAGGATGGAGGTCCGCTGACGGCACTGCTCTCGGAGCCTTTCCCAAAAGGCTTTGGAATGCACTCTGAAAGACCTGAACCTTCAATGTGCCTGAGCTTCCCGGGCTTGGGATATCCGACATCCGGCATCGTTGTGAGAAACAAAGGGGGCTGCGCACGCGGCAGATTGGCACAAGGTAGGAAAGATCAGGCGCTGTGTCGGCCTCCCTGCCTGTCAGTCAGAAGGCTGTGTCCCTGGAGCTCATGTCTGTTCCTAAGCTCAGCGAGTCATACTTACCTGGCAGGGGAGATACCATGATCAGCAAGGTGGTTCTCCCCGGGTGAGGCTCAGCCATTGCACTGGGGCTGTGCTGACCCTGGTGAATTCCCCAAATGTGGGAATCTCAACTGCAAAAAATTCTGACAGTGGGGGACTGCGTCCGCGCTCTCCCCTGTGATCGTGTGAAAAAAGGAAAGAAAGAAAGAAAGGCCGACCACGGCGGCAACAACAACAACGGTGACCGCCTGTCTCGGCCAGTTGGCGGTCTCCTCTTGTGCTGGCCAGCCTGAGGAGACCGCGGAGGACGTAGCCTCGATGAGCTCCCAGTATCTCTCACACCTTCCAGCCCTAAATGAAGAGGGCAGGGTTTCTGCCACATTTAGTTGAGGGTCATGGTATCTGACAAGCCCTGAGCTCAGGACAATACATCCACGGCTCGTCTTCGCAGTAAGGGGAATGATACCAGAGAATTCATGCGTGGGAGGAGATCAACTTGGAAAACCCCGACTCCAGGATGAGTCGCTGGCTTGTGGCTTTGAACACCGCTTTGTTTTACTTTGAGTCGCCCCACTAGCATAGCAGGGTGAAGGCACCGATTGCCTTTGCTTTGGATAGCAGTGGGGACAACCAGTGTGCCAGATGTAGTGTTTATGGCACTGCATTTTGTGTCGCCACCCAAAATGTTGCAGTTCCTGCCCACAGCCGCGGCCGGGATTGGCTGTACCGGGGGTGCTGGCTCTCACGTCGGGTGGCTGACAGGCATCGCTTCTCGGCCTTTTGGCTAAGATCAAGTGTAGTATCTGTTCTTGTCAGTTTAATATCTGGTACGTTCCCTATCCGGGAACCATGTATTAAATTGCTTTTTGGAACAGGGAGATGGAACGGGAGCTTGCTCCGTCCTTTCCACGCATCAACCTGGTATTGCAGTGTTTCCAGGAGTGGTGCAATGCCCCGCATTTCTCGTCGGAAATAAAACAAGCCTCCGCCAGGCACTCGCTCACCTGCTCCACCCAAAGCCGGACCAGGGTTCTCCTCCTGCACTGCAGCTTTTCCTCAGCCTGCGGCCGCAATGGCCTTCCAGGAACAGTGCGGGCCCCTCCCCTTTTGTCAGGAGCAAATCCCGTGCTCTTCAGGCCAACTCTCGAGTGCTGCACATGAGGCCGGGGCTGGATTTCCGCCCGCGCTGCCGCTGGGCGTCAAGTTGTGGCTCCGTTTGCACTCCAGATAAGGATGGAGGTCCGCTGACGGCACTGCTCTCGGAGCCTTTCCCAAAAGGCTTTGGAATGCACTCTGAAAGACCTGAACCTTCAATGTGCCTGAGCTTCCCGGGCTTGGGATATCCGACATCCGGCATCGTTGTGAGAAACAAAGGGGGCTGCGCACGCGGCAGATTGGCACAAGGTAGGAAAGATCAGGCGCTGTGTCGGCCTCCCTGCCTGTCAGTCAGAAGGCTGTGTCCCTGGAGCTCATGTCTGTTCCTAAGCTCAGCGAGTCATACTTACCTGGCAGGGGAGATACCATGATCAGCAAGGTGGTTCTCCCCGGGTGAGGCTCAGCCATTGCACTGGGGCTGTGCTGACCCTGGTGAATTCCCCAAATGTGGGAATCTCAACTGCATAATTTCTGACAGTGGGGGACTACTTCCGCGCTCTCCCCTGTGATCGTGTGAAAAAAGGAAAGAAAGAAAGAAAGGCCGACCACGGCGGCAACAACAACAACGGTGACCGCCTGTCTCGGCCAGTTGGCGGTCTCCTCTTGTGCTGGCCAGCCTGAGGAGACCGCGGAGGACGTAGCCTCGATGAGCTCCCAGTATCTCTCACACCTTCCAGCCCTAAATGAAGAGGGCAGGGTTTCTGCCACATTTAGTTGAGGGTCATGGTATCTGACAAGCCCTGAGCTCAGGACAATACATCCACGGCTCGTCTTCGCAGTAAGGGGAATGATACCAGAGAATTCATGCGTGGGAGGAGATCAACTTGGAAAACCCCGACTCCAGGATGAGTCGCTGGCTTGTGGCTTTGAACACCGCTTTGTTTTACTTTGAGTCGCCCCACTAGCATAGCAGGGTGAAGGCACCGATTGCCTTTGCTTTGGATAGCAGTGGGGACAACCAGTGTGCCAGATGTAGTGTTTATGGCACTGCATTTTGTGTCGCCACCCAAAATGTTGCAGTTCCTGCCCACAGCCGCGGCCGGGATTGGCTGTACCGGGGGTGCTGGCTCTCACGTCGGGTGGCTGACAGGCATCGCTTCTCGGCCTTTTGGCTAAGATCAAGTGTAGTATCTGTTCTTGTCAGTTTAATATCTGGTACGTCCCCTATCCGGGAACCATATATTAAATTGCTTTTTGGAACAGGGAGATGGAACGGGAGCTTGCTCCGTCCTTTCCACGCATCAACCTGGTATTGCAGTGTTTCCAGGAGTGGTGCAATGCCCCGCATTTCTCGTCGGAAATAAAACAAGCCTCCGCCAGGCACTCGCTCACCTGCTCCACCCAAAGCCGGACCAGGGTTCTCCTCCTGCACTGCAGCTTTTCCTCAGCCTGCGGCCGCAATGGCCTTCCAGGAACAGTGCGGGCCCCTCCCCTTTTGTCAGGAGCAAATCCCGTGCTCTTCAGGCCAACTCTCGAGTGCTGCACATGAGGCCGGGGCTGGATTTCCGCCCGCGCTGCCGCTGGGCGTCAAGTTGTGGCTCCGTTTGCACTCCAGATAAGGATGGAGGTCCGCTGACGGCACTGCTCTCGGAGCCTTTCCCAAAAGGCTTTGGAATGCACTCTGAAAGACCTGAACCTTCAATGTGCCTGAGCTTCCCGGGCTTGGGATATCCGACATCCGGCATCGTTGTGAGAAACAAAGGGGGCTGCGCACGCGGCAGATTGGCACAAGGTAGGAAAGATCAGGCGCTGTGTCGGCCTCCCTGCCTGTCAGTCAGAAGGCTGTGTCCCTGGAGCTCATGTCTGTTCCTAAGCTCAGCGAGTCATACTTACCTGGCAGGGGAGATACCATGATCAGCAAGGTGGTTCTCCCCGGGTGAGGCTCAGCCATTGCACTGGGGCTGTGCTGACCCTGGTGAATTCCCCAAATGTGGGAATCTCAACTGCATAATTTCTGACAGTGGGGGACTGCGTCCGCGCTCTCCCCTGTGATCGTGTGAAAAAAGGAAAGAAAGAAAGAAAGGCCGACCACGGCGGCAACAACAACAACGGTGACCGCCTGTCTCGGCCAGTTGGCGGTCTCCTCTTGTGCTGGCCAGCCTGAGGAGACCGCGGAGGACGTAGCCTCGATGAGCTCCCAGTATCTCTCACACCTTCCAGCCCTAAATGAAGAGGGCAGGGTTTCTGCCACATTTAGTTGAGGGTCATGGTATCTGACAAGCCCTGAGCTCAGGACAATACATCCACGGCTCGTCTTCGCAGTAAGGGGAATGATACCAGAGAATTCATGCGTGGGAGGAGATCAACTTGGAAAACCCCGACTCCAGGATGAGTCGCTGGCTTGTGGCTTTGAACACCGCTTTGTTTTACTTTGAGTCGCCCCACTAGCATAGCAGGGTGAAGGCACCGATTGCCTTTGCTTTGGATAGCAGTGGGGACAACCAGTGTGCCAGATGTAGTGTTTATGGCACTGCATTTTGTGTCGCCACCCAAAATGTTGCAGTTCCTGCCCACAGCCGCGGCCGGGATTGGCTGTACCGGGGGTGCTGACTCTCACGTCGGGTGGCTGACAGGCATCGCTTCTCGGCCTTTTGGCTAAGATCAAGTGTAGTATCTGTTCTTGTCAGTTTAGTATCTGGTACGTTCCCTATCCGGGAACCATATATTAACTTGCTTTTTGGAACAGGGAGATGGAACGGGAGCTTGCTCCGTCCTTTCCACGCATCAACCTGGTATTGCAGTGTTTCCAGGAGTGGTGCAATGCCCCGCATTTCTCGTCGGAAATAAAACAAGCCTCCGCCAGGCACTCGCTCACCTGCTCCACCCAAAGCCGGACCAGGGTTCTCCTCCTGCACTGCAGCTTTTCCTCAGCCTGCGGCCGCAATGGCCTTCCAGGAACAGTGCGGGCCCCTCCCCTTTTGTCAGGAGCAAATCCCGTGCTCTTCAGGCCAACTCTCGAGTGCTGCACATGAGGCCGGGGCTGGATTTCCGCCCGCGCTGCCGCTGGGCGTCAAGTTGTGGCTCCGTTTGCACTCCAGATAAGGATGGAGGTCCGCTGACGGCACTGCTCTCTGAGCCTTTCCCAAAAGGCTTTGGAATGCACTCTGAAAGACCTGAACCTTCAATGTGCCTGAGCTTCCCGGGCTTGGGATATCCGACATCCGGCATCGTTGTGAGAAACAAAGGGGGCTGCGCACGCGGCAGATTGGCACAAGGTAGGAAAGATCAGGCGCTGTGTCGGCCTCCCTGCCTGTCAGTCAGAAGGCTGTGTCCTTGGAGCTCATGTCTGTTCCTAAGCTCAGCGAGTCATACTTACCTGGCAGGGGAGATACCATGATCAGCAAGGTGGTTCTCCCCGGGTGAGGCTCAGCCATTGCACTGGGGCTGTGCTGACCCTGGTGAATTCCCCAAATGTGGGAATCTCAACTGCATAATTTCTGACAGTGGGGGACTGCGTCCGCGCTCTCCCCTGTGATCGTGTGAAAAAAGGAAAGAAAGAAAGAAAGGCCGACCACGGCGGCAACAACAACAACGGTGACCGCCTGTCCCGGCCAGTTGGCGGTCTCCTCTTGTGCTGGCCAGCCTGAGGAGACCGCGGAGGACGTAGCCTCGATGAGCTCCCAGTATCTCTCACACCTTCCAGCCCTAAATGAAGAGGGCAGGGTTTCTGCCACATTTAGTTGAGGGTCATGGTATCTGACAAGCCCTGAGCTCAGGACAATACATCCACGGCTCGTCTTCGCAGTAAGTGGAATGATACCAGAGAATTCATGCGTGGGAGGAGATCAACTTGGAAAACCCCGACTCCAGGATGAGTCGCTGGCTTGTGGCTTTGAACACCGCTTTGTTTTACTTTGAGTCGCCCCACTAGCATAGCAGGGTGAAGGCACCGATTGCCTTTGCTTTGGATAGCAGTGGGGACAACCAGTGTGCCAGATGTAGTGTTTATGGCACTGCATTTTGTGTCGCCACCCAAAATGTTGCAGTTCCTGCCCACAGCCGCGGCCGGGATTGGCTGTACCGGGGGTGCTGGCTCTCACGTCGGGTGGCTGACAGGCATCGCTTCTCGGCCTTTTGGCTAAGATCAAGTGTAGTATCTGTTCTTATCAGTTTAATATCTGGTACGTTCCCTAAGTAAGTAAGTGGAAGGATACCAGAGAGAATTCATGCGTGGGAGGAGATCAACTTGGAAAACCCTGACTCTCATCTCAGATCATTAGCAATTCTTCTTACATCACTGTCGCATTATTTTTAGTTTCATAGCAACTCTTACTACATTACTGTGTCATTATTTTAAGGTTTTTAGCAACTCTTCATAAATTACTGTCAGCATCACTTTGAGTTTATTAGCAACCATCACTACATTACTGTCAGCATCATTCTTGAATTCATTAGCAATTCTTCCGGCATCACTGTAGCATCATTTTGAGATCATTAGCAATTCTTACGACATCACCGTAGTATAATTTTGAGGTTAGTAGCAACTCTTACTACATGACTGTCAGCTTCACTTTGAGGTTGTTCAAAACACTTACTACGTTACTGTAAGCATAACTGAGTTTATTAGCAACTATCACTACATGACTGTCAGCATCACTTTGAGTTCATTAACAATTCTTCCGACATCACTGTCAGCATCACTTTGAGGTTATTAGCAACTCTTACTACATTACTCTCAGCATCATTTTTAGGTTACTCGCAACTCTAACCAGGTGACTGTCAGCATCACTTTGAGGTTATTCGAAACTTTCACTACATCACTGTCGCATCATTTTGAGATCATTAGCAATTCTTCTGACATCACTGTCGCATTATTTTGAGGTTCGTAGCAACTCTTACTGCATGACTGTCAGCATCACTTTGAGGTTATTCGAAACTTTCACGACATTACAGTTAGCATCATTTTGAGTTCCTTAGCAGTTCTTCCGACATCACTGTCGCATTATTTTGAGGTTCGTAGCAACTCTTACTACATGACTGTCACCATCACTTTGAGGTTGTTCGAAACACTTACGACATTACTGTAAGCATCACTGAGTTTATTAGCAACTATCGCTACATTACTGTTGGCATTATTTTGAGTTCATTAGCAATTCTTACTACATGACCGTCACATCATTTTGATATCATTAGCAATTCTTACAACATCACTGTAGCATCAGTTTGAGATCATTAGCAGCTCTTACTAGATTTCCGTCAGCATCATTTTGAGTTTATTAGCAATTCTTCCGACATCGCTGTCGCATTATTTTGAGTTTTGTAGCAACTCTTACTATATGACTGTCAGCATCACTTTGAGGCCATTCGAAACTTTCATTCCATTACAGTTAGCATCATTTTGAGTTCATTAGCAATTCTTGCTACATCACTGTCGCATCATTTTGAGACCATTAGCAATTCTTCCAACATCACTGTCGCATTATTTTGAGGTTCGTAGCAAATCTGACTACATGACTGTCAGCATCACTTTGAGGTAGTTCGAAACACTTACTACATTACTGTAAGCATCATTTTGAGTGTATTAGCAATTCTTATGACAACAGTGTAGCATAATTTTAACGTTAGTTTCAACTCTTCCTACATTACCGTCAGCATCATTTTTAGTTTTTTAGTATCTCTTACTACATCACTGTAGCATCATTTTGAGTTCATTAGCAACTCTTCCGACATCACTGTCGCATTATTTTGAGTTTAGTAGCAACTCTTACTACATGACTGTCAGCATCATTTTGAGGGAGTTTGAAACTCTTACTACATTATTGTAAGTTTCACTGAGTTTATTAGCAACTATCACTACGTTACTGTTAGCATCATTTTGAGTTCATTAGAAATTTTTCTGAAATCACTGTCGCATTATTTTGAGGTTATTAGCAACTCTTAATACATTACTGTCCGCATCATTTTTAGGTTACTCGAAACTCTAACCACATGACTGTCAGCATCACTTTGAGGTTATTCGAAACTTTCACTACATTACTGTTAGCATCATTTTGAATTTATTAGCAGCTCTTACTAGATTACCGTCGCATCATTTTGAGATCATGAGCAATTCTTCCGACATCACAGTCGCATTATTTTGTGGTTTTTAGCAACTCTTACTACATTATTCTTGCATTATTTTGAGGTTCGTAGCAACTCTTACCACATGACTGTCAGCATCACTTTGAGGTTATTCGAAACTTTCACTACATTACTGTTAGCATCATTTTGAATTTATTAGCAGCTCTTACTAGATTACCGTCGCATCATTTTGAGATCATGAGCAATTCTTCCGACATCACAGTCGCATTATTTTGTGGTTTTTAGCAACTCTTACTACATTATTCTTGCATTATTTTGAGGTTCGTAGCAACTCTTACTACATGACTGTAAGCATCACTGAGTTTATTAGCAACTATCACTACATTACTGTTTGCATCGTTTTGAGTTTATTAGTAATTCTTACGACATCACTGTCGCATCATTTTGAGATCATTAGCAATTCTTCTGAAATCACTGTCGCATTACTTTGAGGTTCGAAGCAACTCTTACTACATTACTGTCAGCATCACTTAGTTTATTAGCAACTATCACTACATTACTGTTAGCATCATTTTGAGTTCATTAGCAATGTGGGGCTTTGATTGGGAATTGTAAGAAAAATCACTGAATGAACAACACAAACACAGACTGTGTCTGAAATTCCACACCTGCACCCGAAACCAGTGTGGAATCAATTGTATCCACTGTCAATCCTGATTCTGGAGAAATTTCTTTGTGTGTTTTGATGGACGCGAGCCAAGCAGAAATTTCCCACAATACAATAGGGCGGCGTTTGGTCAGTGTTGAGCAGGCGTCAGTCTGACAATGATGTCATATTATTGTGTCATCACTTGACCAGACCCAAAAGTAGGCTCAGGTATCAGTTTCTTCTCAATGCTAATGTCTGCTAGCTTAGTCTGCTACTTTGATGGCTCTGCCTGCTCAAAGGTCCAGACCCCTGGATGTGGTGGTTCCTACCTGAATGTAGAGTCTGTCAGCTCATGTTGTTAAATCAACTCACCAGGAACACCAGTAGATTTCAATGGACTGACAATGAGTCTCATTGAATGGGTGTCTCGTCCAACGAGAAACACTCAGTCTCAGGTTGAAGCTCATCAATGAGGTCTTGTGGATCAGTGGCTTGCATGAATGAATGAGTTGGAAGACTTCTTGGAAATTAAAGAGGATTTAATACAATTAAGAAAACCCTTAAGACAGAGTGATAATTCCAGCAGAGTAATTAAGGCCCATATTGAGTAGCAGGTATGAATTAGCCTGGATTTATCTGAGCTTCAAGTAGACGGCTAAGAGGCAGGTGGAAAGGTGTGTAGGATGAACGATGGTGACCTCCAACCAAATGAAGAGGACTGAGTGGAGGCTGACCAGCTCTACGGAGTCAGGCGGAGTTTGGCAGCGAGACAGGAGTCCAGGCCTGAATCGGTGAAAACCAACGTAACCGGCTTACGTTCTCAGCTGGATTCTCCCATCGATGTACGACGCCTCTCCAACGAACTGGTGGGAGGACGGCCTCCAAAGCCTCCACCTCGTCGACCGTGGCTCCCGCTGAGATTCGCTCGATGAAGAAGGGAAGCGCGTTGATTGGCTACCCTCTGGTCTCAGGCTGCTGGCTGCCTGGACTAAGCTGCTCTTCTCCGACACAAAGGTGGCTTCTCTCTCTTCAAGGCTCACAGGAGGTCAAGAGTGTAGCGACCGTGAGCCGAGATCGATGATGAATTACAAAAATAGAAAATCAAAAAATAAATTAGAGGAATAGAAAAGAAAAGGGGGGGGGCGGACCAGCTGCTCTAGGAGCTCACACACAAAGGGCAGAAACAAGAAGCACTGAAGAGAGCGCCAGCAGTGGATGGTGCCACCACTGTTACAGTAAACTGGTCCGCCTCAGAGCAGTGACCTTTGACCTGTGAGGGGTTGTTGGCCAATCAGCACACTTTGCTGTCTTCAGTCCTTCTCAGATATCAACAAATGAAGCTGGTTGAACAGACAGCAATCATCATCACTCAGAGACATCACCTGGAGAGGAAGACTGCTCCGAGTTCTGACAATGACAGTGAAGAGGCAAGGAGAGCTGGACAACCACAGACAGTGAAACATTCGGAACATCATGTTGATACACGTGTGTGTGTGTGTAACCATGTTAAACTCTTTTAAATAAATGTTTCAGCCTGCTATTATCTGGATGCTGTATGATTCCTGCAACCCCAGACTAACTCAGGTGTTCGTACTGCAACCTAAAGTATGGTGATGAGGAGAATGATGAACAATCCACAAGGTGATCAGAAAATAAGAAATGGATTCAGGAACAACAAACCCATCTCTGAACATGTGATTGAAACATGTGAGTGGGACTGGCAGAACCTGGCTTTACCTCAAAGTGTCTCATCCAGAGATCTGTGACAGGCGTCTGCTGTGGAGGGTCAGTCTGTCCGTCCACATTCAGATCATTGATGCAGCGACTCTGCTAGGATCAAACTACTCAGGATGAAACAGACCAATGCTGACATCAAGTAGCAACTCAGCAGCTGATCAACTGAGTCCTCAGCACCAGTAGAGCCTGGTCCTGGTCCCTGGGGGGCTCCAACCACCAGCCTCTCTGTTAACAGCCGAGTGCCACAGAGACTCTGAGTCTCCTGCTGTTCATGAAGAGTTTTCAGGCTAAATTCAGTGTGTGAGGTCCACACTGCACATTTGAGGGACCATGAAGGACAGAGGAGAGTCTGACTGTCATGGTGAAAGCCTTCAGCACTAGAACTGAAACAGCCCCACCATCTTAACCCCCCCAGACCAAACATCATCGTCCAGCCTCCAACCAGAGGTCCATCAGTTATCATGGAGCCACAGGTGGAGTCTGGATTCTTTTCTAGAATGAGACGGCAGTGACAGTCCTGCAGAGTGACATCACTGACATGAATGGATGACTTCAGTCACATGACTGGATGACTTCAGTCACATGACTTCAGTGCCAAACAGTGCACATTGGTGCCGACCAGTCAAAACCACCTCAGACTGTATCATTCTATATGCTTGGCTGTAGTGTGTGTGTGTGTGTGTGTGTGTTTTTAAAAAGGCAAAAAACTCTTTTTTTAAGCAACAGAACTTTAATACAAACACAAAATGAAAAGCAGAACAAGCCAGAACCCAAAATATGGATTTACAGAGGAAGCGTGCTGGGCCCAGAACCCAGAGGTGGATGGATCAAAACCATCCTCTGCTAAAAGAAGGGAACAAAATAAACCTGGTTGTTTTGAAATGTGAATCTGTTGAAGAGGGTGGAAATGGTGAGGGAGTCAGTTGTTCCTTTTGTTTTATGACAGAGACCTCATTGTTAACTAAATCATTTTAATTCTTTACTTGAAGATTCATGCTTTTTCGCTCAAAATGTTTGACAACTTCCTCCATGCTGGTGCCCCATCACACACAACAGGTGCACTTGTCCTCTTTTCTCCTCTGACCCTCAAACATTCACAGTCTTCCAGTGAACGTCCAATTGTCCTCTGAAATAAGAGATGAATCTTTCCCTGCTGAGACTCCTGATCTCTGACTGTCACTAGCATGTGCTAGCAGAATACAGCACTCCTTCTTCATGATCTGTCTTTGTCTCTGACCAGCTCTCCTGCTCTCTTTCCTCCTACCAGTCAAAGCAGACATCTTCACCTACTGATCTTGGATCTGCTGCCCGTTCCTGCCTGGTAAAAGAAGGAACCAGCACCTGGTTCTCCAGGCTGAATGAACTCCAGGACGTTGGCCAGCCATGTCAGTTGAAACCTTATTTGTCCTAATAGAGAAAAAATAAGTCTGATTGTTGATGAAAGATGTCATCATGGCTTTGAAACTGTGGTTGGGGACCAGCCAACATGAGCACATTCATGGAAGAATAGCAGGAAAAACAGGAAGTGTTAGTTAGCAAGTACTCACCAGTCTGTCACTATCATACTTGATTCTAGTGGAACAAAATGGCTGCTGCTGACTGTGCTGCCTGGTGGAGGATCACTCTTCACCATCCTCTCAGGCCTTGATGGAACCAAAAAGGCCAGTTCCTGGAGAAGATCCTCTAGGGGTCCAGGTTAAAGCGGTGCCCCAGCTGGCACCAGGCGCTGACCCAGGTCCTGCATGGGAGATACTGTCAGTTCTGTTCTGCCCTGCTCACAACCACAGGCTGGTGTTGAGGCCTGCAGCAACCAGGGCCCCAGTCACCAAGAGTATAAAGGCTGGTCATTGTGGCAGTGGGAGGAGTCAAAATGAAGACAGACCAATGTGAGCAGGACGTTCCTGGAGAAGTCAGAAGAACTTGACCATGTTTCCTACAGTACCCAGGAGGCCTGGTAGTTGTTGAAGGAAGCTCCAAAAGCAAAGAGCAGACAGCAGGACATCAAAAGAAAAGATCCAGACACTAAAACTACAAGTAGAAACAAGAAGAAATACTAAAAGCTTTGGAAAGATACTACAAGGTTGGATATACATTATTATATACACTACTATTCTCATTGACTCCTAAAGAGGGACAGGAAACATTAGAATGTGGATCAGATCAGCTGATTTCAGTGTTGAGTCCATCCCTCCATCCACTTTCTGTTCTTATCCTTTAAGGGTCACGGGGGGGGGGGGGGTGATCCCAGGTGACGTTGTTCAAGAGGCAGGGTTCACCCTGGACAGGTCACCAGTCCATCAGGAGAAATGAGGTGGTCGGTGTCATGCAACCTAAACTAAAACATTAGTCAGATCAAATTCAGATTAAAGCAAGAGTCTCCAGATCAAAGTCAGAATTCCTGATGATGTCATCAGGGCTTTGACAGTAACTAGAATGATCTCAGGAGGACATGAAAGAAACACAATTGAGGAAAGTAGAAGAGAGCATGGCTGCATGATGGTGCAGTGGTGAGCACTGTGGCCTCACAGCAAGAAGGTTCTGGTTTGAGTCCAGGCTCGGGTGGGGAATCTTTCTGTGTAGAGCCTGCATGTTCTCCCCATGAATGCGTGGGTTCTCTCTGGTACTCCGGCTCCTTCCCACCGTCCAAAGACATGTAATTGGGGACGAGGCTGATTGGACACTCTAAATTGACCGTAGGTATAAATGGTTGTTCGTCTCTGTGTGCTGACCCTGTGATGGACTGGTGACCTGTCCAGGGTGAACCCCGCCTCTGGCCCGTAGATGCTGGGATAGGCTCCACCCCCCCCCCCCCCCCCTCGACCATCAGTGTAGGTGTTTTGTTAATTGCATGCCACATGAAATTATTGTTTATTACTGTTGGTCAGTTTTCTAGCGACAGTCTCACAGTGGCAAGACAAGAACACTTCTACTTTTGATGATGACAGTTTGTTCAACACTAAACTTCATCCAGTACCATGTTGTCAAACACTGGAACCTCCACAGCACCTGAACAGGGACTTGAACCCTGGACCCTCAGATTAAAAGTCTGATGCTCTACCGTCTGAGCTCCTCAGGCTCTTTCTACAGCATTGAGACAGGAACAGAAACACCTGTGAAGGTCAAACTGATGCTTTCTTGACTTGTTCAGTCCTCCATGTTAAAGTCCACCATGCTTTTGATTGGCTCTGATTCTCTGTGGCAAAATCCAACAAGAGGCTCCAAAAATGTCCTGAATGTCACAAGAATGCACAGGACAAGATGTTAGTTTCCTTCATGTCTGCAGTTCCTCCACTGGAAAGTAAAGTCAATGCTGCTCCTCTGCTGAAACCTGGGATCGGACCAGGGACCTTTAGATCTTCAGTCTAAGGCTCTCCCAACTGAGCTGGTTCAGTTCTGAGTGAGGGCCCTGCTTCTCTCATTTATAATCTCTTCCACTCTCACTGGACCTTAGAGAGGATTGGAGCTTCTGAAGTCCTGACACATTGAACAGTTCTCCAGGACCATTTTTGATGAAGGTCTGGATCACACCAGCCTTTTTTGTTTGTCTTCTTGCACCACCGTGCCGCCCCTACTAGTCGTCTACATATCAGTGTTCTCAGTATTGCACGAACATTCACATCAGTATTGTGCTAATATTTTATTTCCTGGCTCTTCAATCCTCCTATTATGAAGTTGATTGCTTCAGTGACCAGGAGACGTTATCATTGGCAGCTAGTTTACTATTATTGCTGCTGCTGTTGTTGGTTGCGTGTCTGTCTTTCATCCCCCTGTCCCTCTGTCTTTCTCTCTGCTTGTCTTTCACCCTCATCTTGTTCCCATCTTTTTGTCATTCTCTCCCTCCTTTCTCTCTTTCTTTTGTCTTTCCTTCTCTATATTTGTCTTCTGCTGTCTGTCCTGTCCTGCTCTCTTTCAACAACCAACCAGTCAAAGCAGATGTCCGGTTAAAAAAATATGATAAAAGAACTCTTGGTTTGATTTGGCTTGAGACATGAAGAAGATAGGATTGTTTTCCTTTCATTTTAGAAGCTTTTCCAGATTCATGAAAAGATCATCAATCAGTGCAGTATTTCAGACAGACTTCTGGTCCGTGAGGACGAGGAATCCAGCACAGATCCACAGAACTCCAACTGCCATCTTTGATGGTTCCTTTACAGTCTGTAGGGTGGAGAGATCCTCCTGAGTCTGGCTTGGAATGTTTGTCTGTAGATGTGTTGGCCCTGTGATGGACTGGTGACCTGTCCAGGGTGAACACGGCCTGTCGCCCAAAAGCTGCTGGGATAGGCTCCACCCCCTCCATGACCCTGAACAGGATAAGCAGAAGACAATGGACAGAAGTCCTGACACATTGAACAGTTCTCCAGGACCATTTTTGATGAAGGTCTGGATCACACCAGCCTTTTTTGTTTGTCTTCTTCCAGTGTCCTCAACATTGTGTGAGCCAATAATTCCACATCTGTACCAGACACACCTCTGGTTGGTGGGTTTATGGATCTTTCTGTTCTAACAGTGTCTTTTATCTTGCTTTTATCTTTTCTATTTTTTCTTTGTATCTGCATTCTGTGGGGCACAGTGGCTCTGGAAGAGCGCTCTAACTATTGTCACTGTACCCCCCCCCCCCCGTACAACGAAAATAAAAGATTCTGATTCCGATTCTGACACACACACACACACACACACACACACACGCGTGTATCAACATGATGTTCCGAATGTTTCACTGTCTGTGGTTGTCCAGCTCTCCTTGCCTCTTCACTGTCATTGTCAGAACTCGGAGCAGTCTTCCTCTCCAGGTGATGTCTCTGAGTGATGATGATTGCTGTCTGTTCAACCAGCTTCATTTGTTGATATCTGAGAAGGACTGAAGACAGCAAAGTGTGCTGATTGGCCAACAACCCCTCACAGGTCAAAGGTCACTGCTCTGAGGCGGACCAGTTTACTGTAACAGTGGTGGCACCATCCACTGCTGGCGCTCTCTTCAGTGCTTCTTGTTTCTGCCCTTTGTGTGTGAGCTCCTAGAGCAGCTGGTCCGGCTCCTCCCCCTTTTCTTTTCTATTCCTCTAATTTATTTTTTGATTTTCTATTTTTGTAATTCATCATCGATCTCGGCTCACGGTCGCTACACTCTTGACCTCCTGTGAGCCTTGAAGAGAGAGAAGCCACCTTTGTGTCGGAGAAGAGCAGCTTAGTCCAGGCAGCCAGCAGCCTGAGACCAGAGGGTAGCCCATCAACGCGCTTCCCTTCTTCATCGAGCGAATCTCAGCGGGAGCCACGGTCGACGAGGTGGAGGCTTTGGAGGCCGTCCTCCCACCAGTTCGTTGGAGAGGCGTCGTACATCGATGGGAGAATCCAGCTGAGAACGTAAGCCGGTTACGTTGGTTTTCACCGATTCAGGCCTGGACTCCTGTGTCGCTGCCAAACTCCGCCTGACTCCGTAGAGCTGGTCAGCCTCCACTCAGTCCTCTTCATTTGGTTGGAGGTCACCATCGTTCATCCTACACACCTTTCCACCTGCCTCTTAGCCGTCTACTTGAAGCTCAGATAAATCCAGGCTAATTCATACCTGCTACTCAATATGGGCCTTAATTACTCTGCTGGAATTATCACTCTGTCTTAAGGGTTTTCTTCATTGTATTAAATCCTCTTTAATTTCCAAGAAGTCTTCCAACTCATTCATTCATGCAAGCCACTGATCCACAAGACCTCATTGATGAGCTTCAACCTGAGACTGATTGTTTCTCGTTGGACGAGACACCCATTCAATGAGACTCATTGTCAGTCCATTGAAATCTACTGGTGTTCCTGGTGAGTTGATTTAACAACATGAGCTGACAGAATCTACGTTCAGGTAGGAACCACCACATCCAGGGGTCTGGACCTTTGAGCAGGCAGAGCCATCAAAGTAGCAGACTAAGCTAGCAGACATTAGCATTGAGAAGAAACTGATACCTGAGCCTACTTTTGGGTCTGGTCAGGTGATGACACAATAAAATGACATCATTGTCAGACTGACGCCTGCTCAACACTGACCAAACGCCGCCCTATTGCATTGTGGGAAATTTCTACTTGGCTCGCGTCCATCAAAACACACAAAGAAATTTCTCCAGAATCAGTATGGTTAGTGGATACAATTGAGTCCACACTGGTTTTTCATTCTGAGTCGGGTGCAGGTGTGGAATTTCAGACACAGTCTGTGTTTGTGTTGTTCATTCAGTGATTTTTCTTACAATTCCCAATCAAAGCCCCACATTGCTAATGAACTCAAAATGATGCGAACAGTAATGTAGTGATAGTTGCTAATAAACTAAGTGATGCTGACACTCATGTGGTTAGAGTTTCAAGTAACCTAAAAATGATGCAGACAGTAATGTAGTAAGAGTTGCTAATAACCTCAAAGTAATGCGACAGTGATTTCAGAAGAATTGCTAATGATCTCAAAATGATGCGACAGTGATTTAGTAAGAATTGCTAATGATCTCAAAATGATGCGACAGTGATTTAGTAAGAATTGCTAATGAACTCAAAATGATGCTGACAGTAATGTAGTGATAGTTGCTACGAACCTCAAAATAATGCGACTGTGATGTCAGAAGAATTGCAAATGAACTTAAAATGATGCTAACAGTAATGTAGTGATAGTTGCTAATCAAGTCAGTGATGCTTGCAGTAATGTAGTAAGTGTTTCAAACAACCTCAAAGTGATGCTGACAGTCATGTAGTAAGAGTTGCTACGAACCTCAAAATAATGTGACAGTAATGTAGTAAAAGTTGCCACGAACCTCAAAATATTGCGACAGTGATGTCGGAGTAATTGCTAATAAACTCAAAATGATGCTAACAGTTATGTAGTGATAGTTGCTAATCAACTCAGTGATGCTTACAGTAATGTAGTAAGAGTTTCCAACAACCTGAAAGTGATGCTGACAGTCATGTAGTAAGTGTTTTCAACAACTTCAAAGTGATGCTGACAGTCTTGTAGTAAGAGTTGCTAATGAACTCAATTTAATGCGACAGTGATGTCTTAAGAATTGCTAATAGACTCAAAATTATGCTAACAGTAAAGTAGTAAGAGTTGCTTCGAACCTCAAAATAAAACAACGGTGATGTGGTAAAAGTTGCTACGAACCTCAAAATATTGCGACAGTGTATCGGAAGAATAGCTAATTAACTCAAAATGAAGCTAACAGTAATGTAGTGATAGTTGCTAATCAATTCAGTAATGCTTACAGTAATGTAGTAAGTGTTTCGAAAAACCTCAAAGTGATGCTGACAGTCATGTAGTAAGAGTTGCTACGAACCTCAAAATAATGCGACAGTGATGTCAGAAGAATTGCTAAAGATCTCAAAATGATGCGACAGTGATTTAGTAAGAATTGCTAATGAACTCAAAATGATGCTAACAGTAATGGAGTGAACATTTCGAACAACCTCAAAGTGATGCTGAAAGTCATGTACTAAGAGTTGCTACGAAGCTAAAAATAATGTGACAGTGATGTCGGAAGAATTGCTAATGATCTCAAAATGATGCGACAGTGATGTAGTAAGAATTGCTAATGAACTCAAAATGATGCTAACAGTAATGGAGTGAAAGTTTCGAATAACCTCAAAATGATGCTGACGGTCATGTAGTAAGAGTTGCTACGAACCTCAAAATAATGCGACTGATGTCAGAAGAATTGCTAAAGATCTCAAAATGATGCGACACTGATTTAGTAAGAATTGCTAATGAACTCAAAATGATGCTAACCGTAATGGAGTGAAAGTTTCGAACAACCTCAAAGTGATGCTGATAGTCATGTAGTAAGAGTTGCTTCGAACCTCAAAATAATGCGACAGTGATGTCGGAAGAATTGCTAGTGATCTCAAATGATGTGACAGTGATGTAGTAAGAATTGCTAATGAACTCAAAATGATGCTAACAGTAATGGAGTGAAAGTTTCGAATAACCTCAAAGTGATGCTGACAGTCATGTGGTTTGAGTTGCGAGTAAATTAAAAATGATGCTGAAAGTGATGTTGTAAGAATTGCTATTGAACTCAAAACGATGCTAACAGTATCGTAGTGATAGTTGCAAATAAACTCAGTGATGCTTACAGTAATGTAGTAAGTGTTTCGAACAACCTCAAAGTGATGCTGACAGTCATGTAGTAAGAGTTGCTACTAACCTCAAAGTGATGCTAACAGTAATGTAATGATAGTTGCTAATGAACTCAAAGTGATGCTGACAGTAATGTAGTAAGTGTTTCAAACAACCTCAAAGTGATGCTGACAGTCATGTCGTAAGAGTTGCTACTAACCTCAATTTAATGCTACAGTGATGTCTATGAATTGCTAATAAACTCAAAATGATGCTAAAAGTAATGTAGTGATAGTTGCTAATCAACTCAGTGATGCTTACAGTAATGTAGTAAGTGTTTCAAACAACCTCAAAGTGACGCTGACAGTCATGTAGTAAGAGTTGCTACTAACCTCAATTTAATGCTACAGTGATGTCTATGAATTGCTAATAAACTCAAAATGACGCTAACAGTAATGTAGTGATAGTTGCTAATAAACTCAGTGATGCTTACAGTAATGTAGTAAGTGTTTCAAACAACCTCAAAGTGATGCTGAAAGTCATGTAGTAAGAGTTGCTACTAACCTCAATTTAATGCTACAGTGATGTCTATGAATTGCTAATAAACTCAAAATGACGCTAACAGTAATGTAGTGATAGTTGCTAATAAACTCAGTGATGCTTACAGTAATGTAGTAAGTGTTTCAAACAACCTCAAAGTGATGCTGACAGTCATGTAGTAAGAGTTGCTTCTAACCTCAAAATGATGCTAAAAGTAATGTAGTGATAGTTGCTAATGAACTCAAAGTGATGCTGACAGTAATGTAGTGATAGTTGCTAATAAACTCAGTGATGCTTACAGTAATGTAGTAAGTGTTTCGAACAACCTCAAAGTGATGCTGATAGTCATATAGTAAGAGTTGCTACGAACCTCAAAATAATGCGACAGTGATGTCAGTAGAATTGCTAAAGATCTCAAAAAGATGCGACAGTGATTTAGTAAGAATTGCTAATGAACTCAAAATGATGCTAACAGTAATGGAGTGAACGTTTCGAATAACCTAAAAGTGATGCTGACAGTCATGTAGTAAAAGTTGCTACGAACCTCGAAATATTGCGACAGTGATGTCGGAAGAGTTGCTAATGAACTCAATTTAATGCGACAGTGATGTCGTGAGAATTGCTCAACAACTCAAAATGATGCTAACAGTAATGTAGTGATAGTTGCTAATAAACTCAAAGTGATGCTGACAGTAATGTAGAAAGAGTTGCTACGAACCTTAAAATAATGCAACAATAATGTAGTAAGAGTTGCAACGAACCTCAAAATATTGCGACAGTGATGTCGGAAGAATTGCTAATGATCTCAAAATGATGCTACAGTGATGAAGTAAGAATTGCTAATGAACTCAAAATGATGCTAACAGTAATGTAGTGATAGTTGCTAATCAACTCAAAATGATGCGAACAGTAATGTAGTGAAAGTTTCGAACAACCTCAAAGTGATGCTGACAGTCATGTAGTAAGATTTGCAACGAACCTCAAAATGATTCAACAGTGAATGAGTAAGAATTGCGAATGAACTCAAAATGATTCTAACAGTAATGTAGTGAAAGTTTCGAATAACCACAAGTGATGCTGACAGTCATTTAGTTAGAGTTGCAACGAACCTCAAAATGATGCGACAGTGATGGAGTAAGAATTGCTGATGAACTCAAAATAATGTTAACAGTAATGTAGTGAAAGTTTCGAATAACTTCAAAGTGATGCTGACAGTCTTGTGGTTAGAGTTGCGAGTAACCTAAAAATGATGCTGACAGTAATGTAGTAAGAGTTGCTAATAACCTCAAAATAATGCTACAGTGATGTCGTAAGAATTGCTAATGATATCAAAATGATGCGACAGTGAATGAGTAAGAATTGCTAATGAACTCAAAATAATGCTAACAGTAATGGAGTGAAAGTTTCGAATAACCTCAAAGTGATGCTGACAGTCATGTAGTTAGAGGTGCGAGTAACCTAAAAATGATGCTGACAGTGATGTCGTGAGAATTGCTCAACAACTCAAAATGATGCTAACAGTAATGTAGTGATAGTTGCAAATGATATCAAAATAATGCGACAGTGATGGAGTAAGTGTTGCTACGTACCTCAAAATATTGCGACAGTGATGTCAGAAGAATTGCTAATGAACTCAAAATGATGCTAACAGTAATGTAGTGATAGTTGCTAATTAACTCAGTGATGCTTACAGTAATGTAGTAAGAGTTTCGAATAACCTCAAAGTGATGCTGACAGTCATGTAGTAAGAGTTGGTTCGAACCTCAAAATAATGCGACAGTGATGTCAGAAGAATTGGTAATGATCTCAAACTGATGGGACAGTGATGTCGTAAGAATTGCTAATGAACTCAAAATGATGCTAAAAGTAATGTAGTGATAGTTGCTAATAAACTCAGTGATGCTTACAGTAATGTAGTAAGAGTTGCTACGAACCTCAAAATAATGCTACAGTGATGTCGTAAGAATTGATAATGAACTCAAAATGATGCTAACAGTAATGTAGTGATAGTTTCTAATAAACTCACAGTGATGCTGACAGTAATTTAGTAAGAATTGCTACGAACCTTTAAATAATGCAACAGTCATGTAGTAAGAATTGCTACGATTCTCAAAATAATGCGACAGTGATGTCGAAAGTATTGCTAATGATCTCAAAATGATGCGACAGTGATGTAGTAAGAATTGCTAATGAACATAAAATGATGCTAACAGTAATGGAGTGAAAGTTTCGAATAACCTCAAAGTGATACTGACAGTCATGTAGTAAGAGTTGCTACGAACCTCAAAATAATGCCACAGAAATGTAGTTAAAGTTGCTACGAACCTCAAAATAATGCGACAGTGATGTCAGAAGAATTGGTAATGATCTCAAACTGATGGGACAGTGATGTCGTAAGAATAGCTTATGAACTCAAGATGATGCTAAAAGTAATGTAGTGATAGTTGCTAATAAACTCAGTGATGCTTACAGTAATGTAGTAAGAGTTTCGAACAACCTCAAACTGATGCTGACGGTCATGTAGTAAGAGTTTCTACGAACCTCAAAATAATACGACAGTGATGTCGGAAGAATTGCTAATGATCTCAAAGTGATGCGACAGTGATGTAGTAAGAATTGCTAATGAACTCAAAATGATGCTAATAGTAATGGAGTGAAAGTTTCGAATAACCTCGAAGCGATGCTGACAGTCATGTGGTTAGAGTTGCTACGAACCTCAAAATAATGCGAAAGTGATGTCAGAAGAATTGGTAATGATCTCAAACTGATGGGACAGTGATGTCGTAAGAATTGCTAATGAACTTAAAATGATGCTAAAAGTAATGTAGTGATAGTTGCTAATCAACTCATTGATGCTTACAGTAATGTAGTAAGAGTTTCGAACAACCTCAAAGTGATGCTGACAGTCATGTAGTAAGTGTTTCGAACAACTTCAAAGTGATGCTGACAGTCATGTAGTAAGAGTTGCTAATGAACTCAATTTAATGCTACAGTGATGTCGTAAGAATTGCTAACAAACTCAAAATGATGCTAAAAGTAATGTAGTGATAGTTGCTAATCAACTCATTGATGCTTACAGTAATGTAGTAAGTGTTTCGAAAAACCTCAAAATAATGCGACAGTCATGTACTAAGAGTTGCTTCGAACCTCAGAATGATGGTAACAGTAATGGAGTGATAGTTGCTAATCAACTCATTGATGCTTACAGTAATGTAGTAAGTGTTTCGAAAAACCTCAAAATAATGCGACAGTGATTTCGGAAGAATTGCCAATGAACTCAACATGATGCTAACAGTAATGGAGTAAGAAGTGCGAATGTACTCAAATTGATGCTAAATGTAATGTAGTGAAAGTTTTGAATAACTTCAAAGTGATGCTGACAGTCATGTAGTAAGAGTTGCTACGAACCTAAAAATAATGCGACAGTGATGTAGTAAAAGTTGCTACGAACCTCAAAATAATGCGACAGTGATGTCGGAAGAATTGCTAATGATCTCAAAATGATGCGACAGTAATGGAGTAAGAATTGCTAATGTACTCAAAATGATGCGAATAGTAATGTAGTGAAAGTTTCGAATAACCTCAAAGTGATCCTGACAGTCATGTAGTAAGAGTTGCTACGAACCTAAAAATAATGCTACAGTGATGTTGGAAAAATTGCTAAAAAAACTCAAAATGATGCTGACGGTAATGTAGGAAGAGTTGAAACTAACGTTAAAATGATGCTACAGTGATGTCATAAGAATTGCTAATCAACTCAAAATGATGCTAAAAGTAATGTAGTGACAGTTGCGAATGAACTCAGTGATGCTTACAGTAACGTAGTTAGTATTTCGAACTACCTCCAATTGATGCTGACAGTAATGTATTAAGAATTGCTATGAACCTCAAAATAATGCGACAGTGATTTCAGAAGAATTGGTAATGATCTCAAACTGATGCTACAGTGATGTCATAAGAATTGCTAATAAATTAAAATGATGCTAACAGTAATGTAGTGACAGTTGCTAATAAACTATGTGATGCTTACAGTAATGGAGTAAGTGTTTCAAACTACCTCCAAGTGATGCTGACAGTCATGTAGTAAGAATTTCTACGAACCTTAAAATAATGCGACAGTGATGGAGGAAGAATTGATAATAAACTCAAAATGATGTTAACAGTAATGTAGCAAGTGTTTCGAAAAACCTCAAAATGATGCTAACAGTAATGGAGTGATAGTTGCTAATAAACTCAAAGTGATGCTGACAGTAATGTAGTAAAAGTTGCTACGAACCTTTAAATAATGCAACAGTGATGTCAGAAGAATTGCTAATGAACTCAAAATGATGCTAACAGTAATGGAGTGAAAGTTTCAAACAACCTCAAAGTGATGCTGACAGTCATGTAGTAAGAGTTGCTACGAACCTCAAAATAATGCAGGGTGACTTTGTGGAAAGTCTTGCACTCCCAAAACATTCATTCTCACTAATGCAGTGACAGGTCAGAGCCAAGGGAGCCTCCATGTCCACAGATGTCCACATGGCAGCTGGACTTCCTTTTTCACTCCTTCCTGTTCCTCCTGGTACTTTTTGGCCACCGTTTGTTTGATGGTCTGAAAATGACACCCAGAGTAAATCAATACATTGAAATTCAAGATGAAATAAACTGGAGATATCAACGACTGCTTTAGATCATTTCCACACAAACCTTTCTGGTTGGCAAACATATGAGGCTCAAGGACCTGAACCAGTTCCCTGAACCCTTCCCTCTCAACAGTGCTGAGGGGCTGGCAGTCCTTCAGGATGAAATTCAGCAGAGCCTCATCCAGCATCTGCTTCCTGGAAGCTGGATGGTTAAAGATGAAGGAGAGAAGAAATGAAGAGGAATTAATGATCAATGAAGCAACTGTGAGTCAGTTGGAGAGTGGCTGTATACCTGAGTTCATCCTGGTGGATCTGGGACTTCATTCTCATGCCTGGCCCCATCATGCCTCAGCACTGAAGAGGTGCTTTTGTTGAGATGAGACGCTTCTGTCCAACAAATGCCACATTCAACCTGCAGAAAAGAACATGAGTACTCAGCTAAAAGTTCCTTTCTTCATGGTGACTGGTGTTTCTTAGTCTTAGACCACCAGGTTTCCAATGAGGTGTATCGGATACGTTGTTGTGTGCCGCTGAAATCCGTCCAATTCCGGCGTTGTTTCCTCATGAAATGTGTTTGCCTTAAAGCTCATTAAAGTGTTGAACCACAATATCGTTCACCATAACTGAGTCAACTTCAAGATAACCTACTTCTACATTCCAGTCCCGGCTGCTCCTGTTCTGCTGCAGTCCAGAAAACAACAACCCGATACAATTGGCGCTCCTTCCCACAGCTCCGGCCCGGATCCGCATGGTTCCGCTGACTGACTGTGAGACGCGCTCCCTCCAGAGTGGCACAGCCCGATGGGGTCCTTATCTGGCACGGGGGCGTAAAACAGGTGCGACTGAAAAGCCTGGTTTATTCTGCGTCGAGGGAACGCGTTGCTCTGCAATACACCGCCAAGCCGCTAGGGGGTGTGGCTTTGTCTTTATTGTTTACGGGGCTCTTGTCGGATTCCTTGGTTTTCTTCCGGTCACAGACAACAATTGTTGGCCATTTGTCAGTCTTTGTAGTGCCGCGAATACTCCTTTCTTCGTCTTGGTCCATTTTTTCTTGACGCTTTCACCTCAGAAACTTTGAAAATGGCGGTGTTGTTTTGCTGCGACTGAACCGGAAATGACGTTTTGAGCGGACCAATGACAGTCCTCGACAATGACGTCACCCCGCGGCGACGCGATGCGGAGGCAGGATATTTTGGAGGCGCGTTTCAGGCTATGGCGTACGGTCTGCGTACATTACCAGGGTCGGATCTGGCAGGGTGGAGGATCTTTGATTCATCTTAGCTTTCCTGCTCCGGCTGTTTGAGAAACATTCAAATGGAGATGGTTGTTTGTGTCTTCCAGGCCACGCCAACGCCTCCTTCTGTCCCCACGCTTACGGCTGCCGAAACGTGCCGGTGTCTGAAAACCAGATCATTCTGGATGTGCCGGACCACCAGGTCCTCCTCACCTGCAGGTTCCTGCAGGCAGAGCCCTGTGGTGGTAGGTTTCCTGCTCCTCTGCTGGACTGATACCCTCTCCCTTTCCCCACACGTATCTGCTGTTTCTACTCTGTGCCTCCTTCTCCTCTGTCAGGCCTGGACTTCTTCCTTCTGTCTCTCCAGGATTACGTCCTGGTGGTGCCTGAGAGCAGCTCCAGCTCCAGCTCCCTGAACCAAGAACCACTGGAGAAATCTGACCACTTCATCAGCAACTGTGGCCTCAACAGCTTTCATGTCAAGTCGGTGTCTCTCAGCCTGAGTTGGTCCATGTTCTGTATCCCTGAATGTTCTAGAGGAACTAAACTGGGCCTGACTGGGACGCTTCTGTCTGCTCAGATTTGGGTTGTGAATGCATTCAGATGTCATTTACAAGCATTGGAACTAAAGACCTGAGCCTCAAGAGTATTTAGTTCTTGATTTACTTTCTCTTGCAGGGTTTCATTTTGTGCTAATTTTCTTGTTAAGATCTTGTTTTTTTTGTTGTCCTTCCATTTAGCAAGTTTGGCTAAGAACCGTTTCCCCACTAAACTAATTTTCCTAAAATGTCTCGCTAACATTTCCTTTTTCTCTGTCGTCCCTCCTGTCCTTCGTCTCCATTCTGTCTCAGCTCAGCTGTGTCTCTTGGGCTCTCTTCAACAACGGCGCCCTGCCTTGTGCCTGCCATGAGGTTGGAGCTGAGAGTGAAACCTGCGAGTCATTTGGTGGTCGGTGCCGCTGCAGGCCCCACGTGATTGGCCGAGACTGCCACATGTGGGCCGCGGGCTGCTGGGGATTCCGCACTGTAGACGTGAGTGTCAGATTGGATGAATGATGAGGAATAAGGGCTTTTAATGATGAGTGAGAGGACGGACCAAACCAACCTGTCCAACCATCAGAGGACAGTTTGTTGTTCTAGTTTCAACTCTTACTACATCACTGTAAGCATCATTTCGAGGTTATTAGCAACTCTTACTACATGACTCTCAGCATCATTTTTAGGTTACTCGCAACTTTCACGACATGACTGTTAGCATCATTTTGAGTTCATTAGCAATTATTACAACATCACTGTCGCATCATTTTGAGATCATTAGCAATTCTTCCGACATCACTGTCGCATTATTTGGAGGTTCGTAGCAACTCTTACTACATGACTGTCAGCATCACTTTGAGGTCATTTGAAACTTTCACTCCATTACTGTCGCATCATTTTGAGTTCATAAGCAATTCTTACTACATCACTGTCGCATCATTTTGAGATCATTAGCAATTCTTCCAAAAATCACTGTCGCATTATTTTGAGGTTCGTAGCAACTCTTCCTGCATTACTGTCAGCATCACTTTGAGGTTGTTCGAAACACTTACTACATTACTGTCAGCATCACTTTGAGTTCATTGGCAACTTTCACTACATTACTGTTAGCATCATTTTGAGGTTAGTTTCAACTCTTCCTCCATTACCGTCAGCATCATTTAGAGTTTATTAGCAATTCTTACGAAATAACTGTCGCATTATTTTGAGGTTCGTAGCAACTCTTCCTACATGACTGTCAGCATCACTCTGAGGTTATTCGAAACTTTCAGTCCATTACTGTTAGCATCATTTTGAGTTCATTAGCAATTCTTACTACATCACTGTCACATCATTTTGGGATCATTAGCAGTTCTTCCGACATCACTGTCGCATTATTCGGAGGTTCGTAGCAACTCTTACTACATGACTGTCAGCATTACTTTGAGGTTGTTCAAAACTCTTACTACATTACTGTAAGCATCACTGAGTTGATTAACAACTATCACTACGTTACTGTTAGCATCATTTTGAGTTCAATAGCAATTCTTCCAACATCACTGTCGCATCATTTTTTTGCAACTCTTACTACATTAATTAGCAACTCTTACTACATTACAATCAGCATCATTTTTAGGTTACTCGCAACTCTAACCACATGACTGTCAGCATCGCTTTGAGGTTATTCGAAACTTTCACTACATTACAGTTAGCATCATATTGAGTTCATTACATTTCTTACGACATCACTGTCGCATCATTTTGAGATAATTAGCAGTTCTTCTGACATCACTGTCGCATTATTTTTTAGGTTCATAGCAAGTCTTACTACATTACTGTTGTATTATTTTAAGGTTCGTACCAACTCTTACTACATGACTGTCAGCATCACTTTTAGGTTGTTCAAAACACTTACTACATGACTGTCAGCATCAATTTGAGGTTGTTCGAAACACTTACTACATTACTGTAAGCATCACTGAGTTTATGAGCAACTATCACTATGTTACTGTTGTCATCATTTTGAGTTCAATAGCAATTCTTACGACATCAATGTCGCATCATTTTGAGAATATTTGCAATTCTTCCTACATCACTGTATCATTATTTTGAGGTTATTAGCAACTCTTACTACATTACAATCAGCATCATTTTTAGGTTACTCGCAACTCTAACCACATGACTGTCAGCATCACTTTGAGGTTGTTCGAAAAACTTACTACATTACTGTAAGCATCACTTTGACTTTATAAGCAACTATCACTACATTACTGTTAGTATCATTTTGAGGTTAGTTGCAACTCTTACTACATGACTGTCAGCATCACTTTGAGGTTGTTCGAAACACTTACTACAATACTGTAAGCATCACTGAGTTGATTCGCAACTATCACTACATTACTGTTACCATCATTTTGAGTTCATTAGAAATTCATCCGACATCACTGTCGCAATATTTTGAGGTTCGTAGCAACTTTTACGACATCACTGTCGCATTATTTTGAGGTTCGTAGCTACTCTTACTACATGACCGTCAGCATTACTTTGAGGTTATTCAAAACTTTCACTCCATTACTGTAATTATCATTTTGAGTTCATTAGCAACTCTTACTACATGACTGTCATCATCACTTTGAGGTTGTTCGAAACACTTACTACATCACTGTCGCATCATTTTGAGATCATTAGCAATTCTTCTCTAATCACTGTCGCATTATTTTGAGGTTCGAAGCAACTCTTACTACATTATTGTTGCATTATTTAAAGGTTCGTAGCAACTCTTACTACATTACTGTCAGCATCACTGAGTTCATTAGCAACTATCACCACATTATTGTTAGCATCATCTTGTGTTCATTAGCAATTCTTACGACATCACTGTCGCAATATTTTGAGGTTCGTAGCAACACTTACTACATGACTGTCAGCATCACTTTGAGGTTATTCGAAACTTTCACTCCATTACTGTTAGCATCATTTTGAGTTCCTTAGCAATTCTTACTACATCACTGTCGCATCAGTTTGAGATCATTAACAATATTTTTGACATCACTGTCGCATTACTTTGAGGTTCGAAGCAACTCTTACTACATTACTGTTAGCATCATTTTGAGTTTATTAGCAACTATCACTACATTACTGTTAGCGTCATTTTGAGTTTATTAGCAATTCATAGACATCACTGTAGCATTAAATTGAGGTTAGTAGCAACTCTTACTACATGACTGTCAGCATCACTTTGAGGTTGTTTGAAACACTTACTACATTACTGTAAGCATCACTGACTTTATTAGCAACTATCACTACATTACTGTTAGCATCATTTTGAGGTTAGAAGCAACTGTTACTACATGACTGACAGCATCACTTTTAGGTTGTTGGAAACACTTACTACATTACTGTAAGCATCACTGAGTTAATTAGCAACTATCACTCCATTACTGTTAGCATCATTTTGAGTTCATTAGCAATTCTTCCGACATCACTGTCGCATTATTTTGAGGTTCGTAGCAACTCTTACTACATGACTGTCAGCATCACTTTGAGGTTATTCGAAACACTTACTACATGACTGTAAGCATCACTGACTTGATTAGCAACTATCACTACATTACTGTTGGCATCATTTTGAGTTCATTAGCAATTCTTCCGACATCACTGTCGCAATATTTTGAGGTTCGTCGCAACTTTTACTACATTACTGTCACATTATTTTGAGGTTCGTAGCAACTCTTACTACATTATTGTTGCATTATTTTAAGGACCGTAGCAACTCTTACTACATTACTGTCAGCATCACTTTGAGTTTATTAGCAACTATCACTACATTACTTTTTGCATCATTTTGAATTAATGAGCAATTCTCACAACATCACTGTAGCATTGAATTGAGTTCATTCGCAACTCTTACTAAATGACTGTCAGCATCACTTTGAGGTTATTCGAAACACTTACTACATTACTGCAAGCATCACTGACTTGATTAGCAACTATCACTACATTACTGTTAGCATCATTTTAAGTTCATTAGCAATTCTTCCGACATTACTGTCGCAATATTTTGAGGTTCGTAGCAACTTTTACTACATTACTGTCGCATTATTTTGAGGTTTGTCGCAACTCTTAGTACATGACTGTCAGCATCACTTTGAGATTATTCGAAACGTTCACTCCATTACTGTGAGCATCATTTTGAGTTCATTAGCAATTCTTCTGACATCACTGTCGCATCATTTTGAGATCTTTAGCAATTCTTCTGACATCACTGTCACAATATTTTGAGGTTCGTAGCAACTCTTACTACATTATTGTTGCATTATTTTAAGGTTGGTAGCAACTCTTACTACATTACTGTCAGCATCACTTTGAGTTTATTTGCAACTATCACTACATTACTGTTAGCATCATTTTGAGTTGTTCAGCAATTCTCACGACATCACTGTAGCATTAAATTGAGTTCATTAGCAACTCTTACTAAATGAATCTCAGCATCACTTTGAGGTTGTTCGAAACTCTTACTACATTACTGTCAGCATCACTGAGTTTCTTAGCAACTTTCACTACATTACTGTTAGCATCATCTTGAGTTCATTAGCGATTCTTCCGACATCACTGTCGCAATATTTTGAGGTTCGTAGCAACTTTTACTACATTACTGTCGCATTATTTTGAGGTTCGTAGCAACTCTTAGTACGTGACTGTCAGCATCACTTTGAGGTTATTCGAAACACTTACTACATTACTGTAAGCATCACTGAGTTGATTAGCAACTATCACTACATTACTGTTAGCATCATTTTGAGTTCATTAGCAATTCTTCCGACATCACTGTCGCAATATTTTGAGGTTCGTAGCAACTCTGTCTACATTATTGTTGCATTATTTTAAGGTTCGTAGCAACTCTTACTACATGACTGTCAGGATCACTTTGAGGTTCTTCGAAAGTTTCACTCCATTACTGTTATCATCATTTTGAGTTCATTAGCAATTCTTACTACATCACTGTCGCATTATTTTGAGGTTCGTAGCAACTCTTACTACATGACTGTCAGCATCACTTTGAGGTTATTCGAAACACTTACTACATTACTGTTAGCACCACTGAGTTGATTCGCAACTATCACTACATTACTGTTAGCATCATTTTGAGTTCATTAGCAATTCTTCCGACATCACTGTCGCAATATTTTGAGGTTCGTCGCAACTTTTACTACATTACTGTCGCATTATTTTGAGGATCGTAGCAACTCTTAGTACATGACTGTCAGCATCACTTTGAGGTTATTCGAAACACTTACTACATGACTGTCAGCATCACTTTCAGGTTATTCGAAACTTTTACTCCATTACTGTTAACATCATTTTGAGTTCATTAGCAATTCTTACTATATCACTGTCGCATCATTTTGAGATCATTTGCAATTCTTCTGACATCACTGTCGCAATATTTTGAGGTTCGTAGCAACTTTTACTGCATTACTGTCGCATTATTTTGAGGTTCGTAGCAACTCTTAGTACATGACTGTCAGCATCACTTTGAGGTTATTCGAAACGTTCACTCCATTACTGTTAGCATCATTTTGATTTCATTAGCAATTCTTACTAAATCACTGTCGCATCATTTTGAGATCATTAGCAATTCTTCTGACATCACCGTCACATTATTTTGAGGTTCGTAGCAACTCTTACTACATGACTGTCAGCATCACTTTGAGGTTATTAGCAACTATCACTACATTACTGTTCGCATCATTTTGAGTTCATGAGCAATTCTCACGACATCACTGTAGCATTGAATTGAGTTCATTAGCAACTCTTACTACATTATTGTTGCATTATTTTAAGGTTCGTAGCAACTCTTACTACATTACTTTCAGCATCACTTTGAGTTTATTAGCAACTATCACTACATTACTGTTAGCATCATTTTGAGTTCATGAGCAATTCTCACGACATCACTGTAGCATTGAATTGAGTTCATTAGCAAATCTTATTAAATGACTGTCAGCATCACTTTGAGGTTGTTCGAAACTCTTACTACATTACTGTAAGCATCACTGAGTTTCTTAGCAACTTTCACTACATTACTGTTAGCATCATCTTGAGTTCATTAGCGATTCTTCCGACATCACTGTCGCAATATTTTGAGGTTCGTAGCAACTTTTACGACATTACTTTCGCATTATTTTGAGGTTTTATAGCAACACTTACTACATGACTGTCAGCATCACTTTGAGGATATTCGAAACGTTCACTCCATTACTGTTAGCATCATTTTGAGTTCATTAGCAATTCTTACTACATCACTGTCGCATCATTTTGAGATCATTAGCAATTCTTCCGACATCACTGTCGCATTATTTTGAGGTTCGTAGCAACTCTTTGTACAAGACTGTCAGCATCACTTTGAGGTTATTCGAAACGTTCACTCCATTACTGTTAGCATCATTTTGAGTTCATGAGCAATTCTTCCGACATCACTTTCGCAATATGTTGAGGTTCGTAGCAACTTTTACTACATTACTGTCGCATTATTTTAAGGTTCCTAGTAACTCTTACTACATGACTGTCAGCATCACTTTGAGTTTATTTGCAACTATCACTACATTACTGTTAGCATCATTTTGAGTTGTTCAGCAATTCTCACGACATCACTGTAGCGTTGAATTGAGTTCATTAGCAACTCTTACTAAATGACTTTCAGCATCACTTTGAGGTTGTTCGAAACTCTTACTACATTACTTTAAACATCACTGAGTTTCTTAGCAACTATCGGTACATTACTGTTAGCATCATCTTTAGTTCATTAGCAATTCTTCCGACATCACTGTCGCAATATTTTTAGGTTCGTTGCAACTCTTACTACATTATTGTTGCATTATTTTAAGGTTCGGAGCAACTCTTACTACATGACTGTAAGCATCACTTTGAGGTTATTCGAAAGTTTCACTCCATTACTGTTAGCATCATTTTAAGGTCATTAGCAATTCTTACTACATCACTGTCGCATCATTTTGAGATCATTCGCAATTCTTCTGACATCACTGTCGCATTATTTTGATGTTCCTAGCAACACTTAGTACAAGACTGTCAGCATCACTTTGAGGTTATTCGAAACGTTCACTCCATTACTGTTAGCATCATTTTGGGTTCATGAGCAATTCTTCCGACATCACTGTCGCAATATGTTGAGGTTCGTAGCAACTTTTACTACATTACTGTCGCATTATTTTAAGGTTCCGAGCAACTCTTACTACATGACTGTCAGCATCACTTTGAGTTTATTTGCAACTATGACTACATTACTGTTAGCATCATTTTGAGTTAATGAGCAATTCTCACGACATCACTGTAGCGTTGAAATGAGTTCATTAGCAACTCTTACTAAATGACTGTCAGCATCACTTTGAGGTTGTTCGAAACTCTTACTACATTACTTTAAACATCACTGAGTTTCTTAGCAACTATCGGTACGTTACTGTTTGCATCATCTTTAGTTCATTAGCAATTCTTCCGACATCACTGTCGCAATATTTTGAGGTTCGTAGCAACTTTTACTACATGACTGTCACATCACTTTGAGGTTGTTCGAAACACTTACTACATTACTGTCAGCATCACTGAGTTGATTAGCAACTATCACTTCATTACTGTTCGCATCATTTTGAGTTCATTCGCAGTTCTTCCGACATCACTGTCGCAATATTTTGAGGTTCGTATTAACTTTTACTACATGACTGTCGCAATATTTTGAGGTTCGTAGCAACTTTTACTACATTATTGTTGCATTATTTTGAGGTTCGTAGCAACTTTTACTACATTATTGTCAGCATCACTTTGAGTTTTTTAGCAACTATCACTACATTACTGTTAGCATCATTTTGAGTTGTTGAGCAATTCTCACGACATCACTGTAGCATTAAATTGAGTTCATAAGCAACTCTTACTAAATTACTGTCAGCATCACTTTGAGGTTGTTAGAAACTCTTTCTACATTACTTTAAGCATCACTGAGTTTCTTAGCAACTATCACTACATTACTGTTAGCATCATTTTGAGTTCATTAGCAATTCTTCCGACATCACTGTCGCAATATTTTGAGGTTCGTAGCAACTTTTACTACATTACTGTCGCATTATTTTGAGGTTCGTAGCAACACTTACTACATGACTGTCAGCATCACTTTGAGGTTATTCGAAAGTTTCACTCCATTACTGTTAGCATCATCTTGAGTTCATTTGCTATTCTTCCGACATCACTGTCGCAATATTTTGAGGTTCGTTGCAACTTTTACTACATTACTGTCGCATTATTTTGAGGTTCGTAGCAACTCTTAGTACATGACTGTCAGCATCACTTTGAGGTTATTCGAAACGTTCACTCCATTACTGTTAGCATCATTTTGAGTTCATTAGCAATTCTGACTAAATCACTGTCGCATCATTTTGAGATCTTTAGGATTTCTTCTGACATCACTGTCACATTATTTTGAGGTTCGGAGCAACTCTTACTACATGACTGTCAGCATCACTTTGAGGTTGTTCGAATCACTTACTACATTACTGTCAGCATCACTGAGTTGATTAGCAACTATCACTACATTACTGTTAGCATCATTTTGAGTTCATTAGCGATTCTTCCGACATCACTGTCGCAATATTTTGAGGTTCGTAGCAGCTTTTACTACATTACTGTCGCATTATTTTGAGGTTCGTAGCAACACTTATTACATGACTGTCAGCATTACTTTGAGGTTATTCGAAAGTTTCACTCCATTACTGTTAGCATCATTTTGAGTTCATTAGCAATTCTTACTACATCACTGTCGCATCATTTTCAGATCATTAACAATTCTGATGACATCACTGTCGCATCATTTTCAGATCATTAACAATTCTTCTGACATCACTGTCACATTATTTTGAGGTTCGTAGCAACTCTTACTACATGACTGTCAGCATCACTTTGAGGTTGTTCGAAACACTTACTACATTACTGTCAGCATCACTGAGTTGATTAGCAACTATCACTTCATTACTGTTAGCATCATTTTGAGTTCATTAGCAGTTCTTCCGACATCACTGTCGCAATATTTTGAGGTTCGTATTAACTTTTACTACATGACTGTTGCAATATTTTGAGGTTCGTAGCAACTTTTACTACATTATTGTTGCATTATTTTGAGGTTCGTAGCAACTTTTACTACATTATTGTCAGCATCACTTTGAGTTTTTTAGCAACTATCACTACATTACTGTTAGCATCATTTTGAGTTGTTGAGCAATTCTCACGACATCACTGTAGCATTAAATTGAGTTCATTAGCAACTCTTACTAAATGACTGTCAGCATCACTTTGAGGTTGTTAGAAACTCTTTCCACATTACTTTAAGCATCACTGAGTTTCTTAGCAACTATCACTGCATTACTGTTAGCATCATCTTGAGTTCATTTGCAATTCTTCCGACATCACTGTCGCAATATTTTGAGGTTCGTTCCAACTTTTACTACATTACTGTCGCATTATTTTGAGGTTCGTAGCAACTCTTAGTACATGACTCTCAGCATCACTTTGAGGTTATTCGAAACGTTCACTCCATTACTGTTAGCATCATTTTGAGTTCATTAGCATTTCTGACTAAATCACTGTCGCATCATTTTTAGATCTTTAGGATTTCTTCTGACATCACTGTCGCAATATTTTGAGGTTCGTAGCAACTTTTACTACATTACTGTCGCATTATTTTGAGGTTCGTAGCAACACTTACTACATGACTGTCAGCATCACTTTGAAGTTATTCGAAAGTTTCACTCCATTACTTTTAGCATCATTTTGAGTTCACTAGCAATTCTTACTACATCACTGTCGCATCATTTTCAGATCATTAACAATTCTTCTGACATCACTGTCACATTATTTTGAGGTTCGTAGCAACTCTTACTACATGACTGTCAGCATCACTTTGAGGTTGTTCGAAACACTTAATACATTACTGTCAGCATCACTGAGTTGATTAGCAACTATCACTTCATTACTGTTAGCATCATTTTGAGTTCATTAGCAGTTCTTCCGACATCACTGTCGCAATATTTTGAGGTTCGTATTAACTTTTACTACATGACTGTCGCAATATTTTGAGGTTCGTAGCAACTTTTACTACATTATTGTTGCATTATTTTGAGGTTCGTAGCAACTTTTACTACATTATTGTCAGCATCACTTTGAGTTTTTTAGCAACTATCACTACATTACTGTTAGCATCATTTTGAGTTGTTGAGCAATTCTCACGACATCACTGTAGCATTAAATTGAGTTCATAAGCAACTCTTACTAAATTACTGTCAGCATCACTTTGAGGTTGTTAGAAACTCTTTCTACATTACTTTAAGCATCACTGAGTTTCTTAGCAACTATCACTACATTACTGTTAGCATGATTTTGAGTTCATTAGCAATTCTTCCGACATCACTGTCGCAATATTTTGAGGTTCGTAGCAACTTTTACTACATTACTGTCGCATTATTTTGAGGTTCGTAGCAACACTTACTACATGACTGTCAGCAACACTTTGAGGTTATTCGAAAGTTTCACTCCATTACTGTTAGCATCATCTTGAGTTCATTTGCTATTCTTCCGACATCACTGTCGCAATATTTTGAGGTTCGTTGCAACATTTACTACATTACTGTCGCATTATTTTGAGGTTCGTAGCAACTCTTAGTACATGACTGTCAGCAGCACTTTGAGGTTATTCGAAACGTTCACTCCATTACTGTTAGCATCATTTTGAGTTCATTAGCAATTCTGACTAAATCACTGTCGCATCATTTTGAGATCTTTAGGATTTCTTCTGACATCACTGTCACATTATTTTGAGGTTCGTAGCAACTCTTACTACATGACTGTCAGCATCACTTTGAGGTTATTCGAAACTGTCACTCCATTACTATTAGCATCATTTTGAGTTCATTAGCAATTCTTACTACATCACTTTCACATCATTTTGAGATCATTAGCAGTTCTTCCGACATCACTTTCGCAGTATTTTGAGGTTCGTAGCAACTCTTACTACATTTTTGTTGCATTATTTTCAGGTTCGTAGCAACTCTTAATACATTACTGTCAGCATCACTTTGAGTTTATTAGCAACTATCACTACATTACTGTTAGCATCATTTTGAGTTCATGAGCAATTCTCACGACATCACTGTAGCATTTAATTGAGTTCATGAGCAACTCTTACTAAATGACTGTCAGCATCACTTTGCGGTTGTTTGAAACACTTACTACATTACTGTAAGCATCACTGAGTTTCTTAGCAACTATCACTACATTACTGTTTGCATCATCTTGAGTTTATTAGCAATTCTTCAGACATCACTGTCGCAATATTTTGAGGTTCGTAGCAACTTTTACTACATTACTGTCCCATTTTTTTGAGGTTTGTAGCAACACTTACTACATGACTGTCAGCATCACTTTGAGGTTTTTCGAAACGTTCACTCCATTACTGTTAGCATCATTTTGAGTTCATTGGCAATTCTTCCGACGTCACTGTTGCATCATTTTGAGATCATTAGCAATTCTTCCGACATCACTGTCGCATTATTTTGAGGTTCGTAGCAACTCTTACTACATGACTGTTACCATCACTTTGAGGTTATTCGAAACACTTACTACATTACTGTAAGCATCACTGAGTTGATGAGCAACTATCACTACATTACTGTAAGCATCATTTTAAGTTCATTAGCAATTCTTCCGACATCACTGTCGCAATATTTTGAGGTTCGTAGCAACTTTTACTCCATTACTGTGGCATTATATTGAGTTCATTAGGAACTCTTACTACATGACTGTCAGCATCACTTTGAGGTTATTCGAAACACTTACTACATTACTGTAAGCATCACTGACTTGATTAGCAACTATCACTACATTACTGTTAGCATCATTTTAAGTTCATTAGCAACTCTTACTACATGACTGTCAGCATCACTTTGAGGTTATTCGAAACACTTACTACATTACTGTAAGCATCACTGACTTGATTAGCAACTATCACTACATTACTGTTAGCATCATTTTAAGTTCATTAGCAATTCTTCCGACATCACTGTCGCAATATTTTGAGGTTCGTAGCAACTTTTACTACATTCCCGTGCAATATTTTGAGGTTCTTAGCAACTCTTACTCCATGACTGTCAGCATCACTTTGAGGTTCTTCGAAACACTTACTACATTACTGAAAGCATTACTGACTTGATTAGCAACTATCACTACATTACTTTTAGCATCATTTTGAGTTCATTAGCAATTCTTCCGACATCACTGTCGCAATATTTTGAGGTTCGTAGCAACTTTTACTACATTACTGTCGCATTATTTTGAGGTTCGTAGCAACTCTTACTACATGACTGTCAGCATCTCTTTGAGGTTATTCGAAACTTTCACTCCATTACTGTTAGCATCATTTTTTAGTTCACTAGCAATTCTTACTACATCACTGTCGCATCATTTTCAGATCATTAACAATTCTTCTGACATCACTGTCACATTATTTTGAGGTTCGTAGCAACTCTTACTACATGACTGTCAGCATCACTTATAGGTTGTTCAAAACACTTACTACATTTCTGTCAGCATCACTTTGAGGTTTTTCGAAAGTTTCACTCCATTACTGTTAGCATCATTTTGAGTTCATTAGCAATTCTTACTACATCACTGTCGCATTATTTTGAGGTTCGTAGCAACTCTTACTACATGACTGTCAGCATCACTTTGAGGTTATTCGAAACACTTACTACATTACTGTTAGCACCACTGAGTTGATTAGCAACTATCACTACATTACTGTTAGCATCATCTTGAGTTCATGAGCACTTTTTTCTAAATCACTGTCGCATCATTTTGAGATCTTTAGCAATTCTTCCGACATCACTGTCGTATTATTTTGAGGTTCGTAGCAACTCTTACTACATGACTGTCAGCATCACTTTGAGGTTATTCGAAACACTTACTACATTACTGTAAGCATCACTGACTTGATTAGCAACTATCACTACATTACTTTTAGCATCATTTTGAGTTCATTAGCAATTCTTCCGACATAACTGTCGCAATATTTTGAGGTTCGTAGCAACACTTACTACATGACTGTCAGCATCACTTTGAGGTTATTCGAAACTTTCACTCCATTACTGTTAGCATCATTTTGAGTTCATGAGCAATTCTCACGACATCACTGTAGCATTTAATTGAGTTCATTAGCAACTCTTACGAAATGACTGTCAGCATCACTTTGAGGTTGTTTGAAACACTTACTACATTACTGTAAGCATCACTGAGTTTCTTCGCAACTATCACTACATTACTGTTTGCATCATCTTGAGTTTATTAGCAATTCTTCAGACATCACTGTCGCAATATTTTGAGGTTCGTAGCAACTTTTACTACATTACTGTCCCATTTTTTTGAGGTTTGTAGCAACACTTACTACATGACTGTCAGCATCACTTTGAGGTTATTCGAAACGTTCACTCCATTACTGTTAGCATCATTTTGAGTTCATTAGCAATTCTTACTACGTCACTGTCGCATCATTTTGAGATCATTAGCAATTCTTCCGACATCACTGTCGCATTATTTTGAGGTTCGTAGCAACTCTTACTACATGACTGTCACCATCACTTTGAGGTTATTCGAAACACTTACTACATTACTGTAAGCATCACTGAGTTGATGAGCAACTATCACTACATTACTGTTCGCATCATTTTAAGTTCATGAGCAATTCTTCCGACATCACTGTCGCAATATTTTGAGGTTCGTAGCAACTTTTACTCCATTACTGTGGCATTATATTGAGTTCATTAGCAACTCTTACTACATGACTGTCAGCATCACTTTGAGGTTATTCGAAACACTTACTACATTACTGTAAGCATCACTGACTTGATTAGCAACTATCACTACATTACTGTTAGCATCATTTTAAGTTCATTAGCAACTCTTACTACATGACTGTCAGCATCACTTTGAGGTTCTTCGAAAGTTTCACTCCATTACGGTTATCATCATTTTGAGTTCATTAGCAATTCTTACTACATCACTGTCGCATCATTTTCAGATCATTAACAATTCTTCTGACATCACTGTCACATTATTTTGAGGTTTGTAGCAACTCTTACTACATGACTGTCAGCATCACTTTGAGGTTGTTCGAAACACTTAATACATTACTGTCAGCATCACTGAGTTGATTAGCAACTATCACTTCATTACTGTTCGCATCATTTTGAGTTCATTTGCAGTTCTTCCGACATCACTGTCGCAATATTTTGAGGTTCGTATTAACTTTTACTACATGACTGTCGCAATATTTTGAGGTTCGTAGCAACTTTTACTACATTATTGTTGCATTATTTTGAGGTTCGTAGCAACTTTTACTAGATTATTGTCAGCATCACTTTGAGTTTTTTAGCAACTATCACTACATTACTGTTAGCATCATTTTGAGTTGTTGAGCAATTCTCACGACATCACTGTAGCATTAAATTGAGTTCATTAGCAACTCTTACTAAATTACTGTCAGCATCACTTTGAGGTTGTTAGAAACTCTTTCTACATTACTTTAAGCATCACTGAGTTTCTTAGCAACTATCACTACATTACTGTTAGCATCATTTTGAGTTCATTAGCAATTCTTCCGACATCACTGTCGCAATATTTTGAGGTTCGTAGCAACTTTTACTACATTACTGTCGCATTATTTTGAGGTTCGTAGCAACACTTACTACATGACTGTCAGCATCACTTTGAGGTTATTCGAAAGTTTCACTCCATTACTGTTAGCATCATCTTGAGTTCATTTGCAATTCTTCCGACATCACTGTCGCAATATTTTGAGGTTCGTTGAAACTTTTACTACATTACTGTCGCATTATTTTGAGGTTCGTAGCAACTCTTAGTACATGACTGTCAGCATCACTTTGAGGTTATTCGAAACGTTCACTCCATTACTGTTAGCATCATTCTGAGTTCATTAGCAATTCTGACTAAATCACTGTCGCATCATTTTGAGATCTTTAGGATTTCTTCTGACATCACTGTCACATTATTTTGAGGTTCGTAGCAACTCTTACTACATGACTGTCAGCATCACTTTGAGGTTGTTCGAAACACTTACTACATCACTGTCAGCATCAATGAGTTGATTAGCAACTATCACTAAATTACTGTTAGCATCATTTTGAGTTCATTCGCAATTCTTCCGACATCACTGTCGCAATATTTTGAGGTTCGTAGCAACTTTTACTACATTACTGTCGCATTATTTTGAGGTTCGTAGCAACTCTGACTACATGACTGTCAGCATCTCTTTGAGGTTATTCGAAACTTTCACTCCATTAGTGTTAGCATCATTTTGAGTTCACTAGCAATTCTTACTACATCACTGTCGCATCATTTTCAGATCATTAACAATTCTTCTGACATCACTGTCACATTATTTTGAGGTTCGTAGCAACTCTTACTACATGACTGTCAGCATCACTTTGAGGTTGTTCGAAACACTTACTACATCACTGTCAGCATCAATGAGTTGATTAGCAACTATCACTACATTACTGTTAGCATCATTTTGAGTTCATTCGCAATTGTTCCGACATCACTGTCGCAATATTTTGAGGTTCGTAGCAACTTTTACTACATTACTGTCGCATTATTTTGAGGTTCGTAGCAACTCTTACTACATGACTGTCAGCATCTCTTTGAGGTTATTCGAAACTTTCACTCCATTACTGTTAGCATCATTTTGAGTTCACTAGCAATTCTTACTACATCACTGTCACATCATTTTCAGATCATTAACAACTCTTCTGACATCACTGTCACATTATTTTGAGGTTCGTAGCAACTCTTACAACATGACTGTCAGCATCACTTTGAGGTTGTTCGAATCACTTACTACATTACTGTCAGCATCACTGAGTTGATTAGCAACTATCACTACATTACTGTTAGCATCATTTTGAGTTCATTAGCAGTTCTTCCGACATCACTGTCGCAATATTTTGAGGTTCGTATTAACTTTTACTACATTACTGTCGCATTATTTTGAGGTTCGTAGCAACACTTATGACATGACTGTCAGCATCACTTTGAGGTTATTCGAAAGTTTCACTCCATTACTGTTAGCATCATTTTGAGTTCATTAGCAATTCTTACTACATCACTGTCGCATCATTTTCAGATCATTAACAATTCTGATGACATCACTGTCGCATCATTTTCAGATCTTTAGCAATTCTTCTGACATCACCGTCACATTATTTTAAGGTTCGTAGCAACTCTTACTACATGACTGTCAGCATCACTTTGAGTTTATTAGCAACTATCACTACATTACTGTTCGCATCATTTTGAGTTTATGAGCAATTCTCACGACATCACTGTAGCATTGAATTGAGTTCATTAGCAACTCTTACTACATTATTGTTGCATTATTTTAAGGTTCGTAGCAACTCTTACTACATTACTGTCAGCATCACTTTGAGTTTATTAGCAACTATCACTACATTACTGTTCGCATTATTTTGAGTTTATGAGCAATTCTCACGACATCACTGTAGCATTGAATTGAGTTCATTAGCAACTCTTACTAAATGACTGTCAGCATCACTTTGAGGTTGTTCGAAACTCTTACTACATTACTGTAAGCATCACTGAGTTTCTTAGCAACTTTCACTACATTACTGTTAGCATCATCTTGAGTTCATTAGCGATTCTTCCGACATCACTGTCGCAATATTTTGAGGTTCGTAGCAACTTTTACTACATTACTGTCGCATTATTTTGAAGTTTGTAGCAACACTTACTCCATGACTGTCAGCATCATTTTGAGGTTTTTCGAAAGTTTCACTCCATTACTGTTAGCATCATTTTGAGTTCATTAGCAATTCTTACTACATCACTGTCGCATCATTTTGAGATCATTAGCAATTCTTCCGACATCACTGTCTCATTATTTTGAGGTTCGTAGCAACTCTTTGTACAAGACTGTCAGCATCACTTTGAGGTTGTTCGAATCACTTACTACATTACTGTCAGCATCACTGAGTTGATTAGCAACTATCACTACATTACTGTTAGCATCATTTTGAGTTCATTAGCAGTTCTTCCGACATCACTGTCGCAATATTTTGAGGTTCGTATTAACTTTTACTACATTACTGTCGCATTATTTTGAGGTTCGTAGCAACACTTATTACATGACTGTCAGCATCACTTTGAGGTTATTCGAAAGTTTCACTCCATTACTGTTAGCATCATTTTGAGTTCATTAGCAATTCTTACTACATCACTGTCGCATCATTTTCAGATCATTAACAATTCTGATGACATCACTGTCGCATCATTTTCAGATCTTTAGCAATTCTTCTGACATCACCGTCACATTATTTTAAGGTTCGTAGCAACTCTTACTACATGACTGTCAGCATCACTTTGAGTTTATTAGCAACTATCACTACATTACTGTTCGCATCATTTTGAGTTTATGAGCAATTCTCACGACATCACTGTAGCATTGAATTGAGTTCATTAGCAACTCTTACTACATTATTGTTGCATTATTTTAAGGTTCGTAGCAACTCTTACTACATTACTGTCAGCATCACTTTGAGTTTATTAGCAACTATCACTACATTACTGTTCGCATTATTTTGAGTTTATGAGCAATTCTCACGACATCACTGTAGCATTGAATTGAGTTCATTAGCAACTCTTACTAAATGACTGTCAGCATCACTTTGAGGTTGTTCGAAACTCTTACTACATTACTGTAAGCATCACTGAGTTTCTTAGCAACTTTCACTACATTACTGTTAGCATCATCTTGAGTTCATTAGCGAGTCTTCCGACATCACTGTCGCAATATTTTGAGGTTCGTAGCAACTTTTACTACATTACTGTCGCATTATTTTGAAGTTTGTAGCAACACTTACTCCATGACTGTCAGCATCATTTTGAGGTTTTTCGAAAGTTTCACTCCATTACTGTTAGCATCATTTTGAGTTCATTAGCAATTCTTACTACATCACTGTCGCATCATTTTGAGATCATTAGCAATTCTTCCGACATCACTGTCTCATTATTTTGAGGTTCGTAGCAACTCTTTGTACAAGACTGTCAGCATCACTTTGAGGGTATTCGAAACGTTCACTCCATTACTGTTAGCATCATTTTGAGTTCATGAGCACTTTTTTCTAAATCACTGTCGCATCATTTTGAGATCTTTAGCAATTCTTCCGACATCACGGTCGTATTATTTTGAGGTTCGTAGCAACTCTTACTACATGACTGTCAGCATCACTTTGAGGTTATTCGAAACACTTACTACATTACTGTAAGCATCACTGACTTGATTAGCAACTATCACTACATTACTTTTAGCATCATTTTGAGTTCATTAGCAATTCTTCCGACATAACTGTCGCAATATTTTGAGGTTCGTAGCAACTTTTACTACATTACTGTCGCATTATTTTGAGGTTCGTAGCAACACTTACTACATGACTGTCAGCATCACTTTGAGGTTATTCGAAACTTTCACTCCATTACTGTTAGCATCATTTTGAGTTCATTAGCAATTCTTACTACATCACTTTCACATCATTTTGAGATCATTAGCAGTTCTTCCGACATCACTTTCGCAATATTTTGAGGTTCGTAGCAACTCTTACTACATTTTTGTTGCATTATTTTCAGGTTCGTAGCAACTCTTAATACATTACTGTCAGCATCACTTTGAGTTTATTAGCAACTATCACTACATTACTGTTAGCATCATTTTGAGTTCATGAGCAATTCTCACGACATCACTGTAGCATTTAATTGAGTTCATTAGCAACTCTTACGAAATGACTGTCAGCATCACTTTGAGGTTGTTTGAAACACTTACTACATTACTGTAAGCATCACTGAGTTTCTTAGCAACTATCACTACATTACTGTTTGCATCATCTTGAGTTTATTAGCAATTCTTCAGACATCACTGTCGCAATATTTTGAGGTTCGTAGCAACTTTTACTACATTACTGTCCCATTTTTTTAAGGTTTGTAGCAACACTTACTACATGACTGTCAGCATCACTTTGAGGTTATTCGAAACGTTCACTCCATTACTGTTAGCATCATTTTGAGTTCATTAGCAATTCTTACTACGTCACTGTCGCATCATTTTGAGATCATTAGCAATTCTTCCGACATCACTGTCGCATTATTTTGAGGTTCGTAGCAACTCTTACTACATGACTGTCACCATCACTTTGAGGTTATTCGAAACACTTACTACATTACTGTAAGCATCACTGAGTTGATGAGCAACTATCACTACATTACTGTTCGCATCATTTAAAGTTCATTAGCAATTCTTCCGACATCACTGTCGCAATATTTTGAGGTTCGTAGCACCTTTTACTCCATTACTGTGGCATTATATTGAGTTCATTAGCAACTCTTACTACATGACTGTCAGCATCACTTTGAGGTTATTCGAAACACTTACTACATTACTGTAAGCATCACTGACTTGATTAGCAACTATCACTACATTACTGTTAGCATCATTTTAAGTTCATTAGCAACTCTTACTACATGACTGTCAGCATCACTTTGAGGTTATTCGAAACACTTACTACATTACTGGAAGCATCACTGACTTGATTATCAACTATCACTACATTACTGTTAGCATCATATTAAGTTCATGAGCAATTCTTCCGACATCACTGTCGCAATATTTTGAGGTTCGTAGCAACTTTTACTACATTCCCGTGCAATATTTTGAGGTTCTTAGCAACTCTTACTACATGACTGTCAGCGTCACTTTGAGGTTCTTCGAAAGTTTCACTCCATTACTGTTATCATCATTTTGAGTTCATTAGCAATTCTTACTACATCACTGTCGCATCATTTTCAGATCATTAACAATTCTTCTGACATCACTGTCACATTATTTTGAGGTTCGTAGCAACTCTTACTATATTACTGTCAGCATCACTGAGTTGATTAGCAACTATCACTTCATTACTGTTCGCATCATTTTGAGTTCATTAGCAGTTCTTCCGACATCACTGTCGCAATATTTTGAGGTTCGTATTAACTTTTACTACATGACTGTCGCAATATTTTGAGGTTCGTAGCAACTTTTACTACATTATTGTTGCATTATTTTGAGGTTCGTAGCAACTTTTACTACATTATTGTCAGCATCACTTTGAGTTTTTTAGCAACTATCACTACATTACTGTTAGCATCATTTTGAGTTGTTGAGCAATTCTCACGACATCACTGTAGCATTAAATTGAGTTCATTAGCAACTCTTACTAAATTACTGTCAGCATCACTTTGAGGTTGTTAGAAACTCTTTCTACATTACTTTAAGCATCACTGAGTTTCTTAGCAACTATCACTACATTACTGTTAGCATCATTTTGAGTTCATTAGCAATTCTTCCGACATCACTGTCGCAATATTTTGAGGTTCGTAGCAACTTTTACTACATTACTGTCGCATTATTTTGAGGTTCGTAGCAACACTTACTACATGACTGTCAGCATCACTTTGAGGTTATTCCAAAGTTTCACTCCATTACTGTTAGCATCATCTTGAGTTCATTTGCAATTCTTCCGACATCACTGTCGCAATATTTTGAGGTTCGTTGAAACTTTTACTACATTACTGTCGCATTATTTTGAGGTTCGTAGCAACTCTTAGTACATGACTGTCAGCATCACTTTGAGGTTATTCGAAACGTTCACTCCATTACTGTTAGCATCATTCTGAGTTCATTAGCAATTCTGACTAAATCACTGTCGCATCATTTTGAGATCTTTAGGATTTCTTCTGACATCACTGTCACATTATTTTGAGGTTCGTAGCAACTCTTACTACATGACTGTCAGCATCACTTTGAGGTTGTTCGAAACACTTACTACATCACTGTCAGCATCAATGAGTTGATTAGCAACTATCACTACATTACTGTTAGCATCATTTTGAGTTCATTCGCAATTCTTCCGACATCACTGTCGCAATATTTTGAGGTTCGTAGCAACTTTTACTACATTACTGTCGCATTATTTTGAGGTTCGTAGCAACTCTTACTACATGACTGTCAGCATCTCTTTGAGGTTATTCGAAACTTTCACTCCATTACTGTTAGCATCATTTTGAGTTCACTAGCAATTCTTACTACATCACTGTCGCATCATTTTCAGATCATTAACAATTCTGATGACATCACTGTCGCATCATTTTCAGATCATTAGCAATTCTTCTGACATCACCGTCACATTATTTTAAGGTTCGTAGCAACTCTTACTACATGACTGTCAGCATCACTTTGAGTTTATTAGCAACTATCACTACATTACTGTTCGCATCATTTTGAGTTTATGAGCAATTCTCACGACATCACTGTAGCATTGAATTGAGTTCATTAGCAACTCTTACTACATTATTGTTGCATTATTTTAAGGTTCGTAGCAACTCTTACTACATTACTGTCAGCATCACTTTGAGTTTATTAGCAACTATCACTACATTACTGTTCGCATTATTTTGAGTTCATGAGCAATTCTCACGACATCACTGTAGCATTGAATTGAGTTCATTAGCAACTCTTACTAAATGACTGTCAGCATCACTTTGAGGTTGTTCGAAACTCTTACTACATTACTGTAAGCATCACTGAGTTTCTTAGCAACTTTCACTACATTACTGTTAGCATCATCTTGAGTTCATTAGCGATTCTTCCGACATCACTGTCGCAATATTTTGAGGTTCGTAGCAACTTTTACTACATTACTGTTGCATTATTTAGAGGTTTGTAGCAACACTTACTCCATGACTGTCAGCATCATTTTGAGGTTTTTCGAAAGTTTCACTCCATTACTGTTAGCATCATTTTGAGTTCATTAGCAATTCTTACTACATCACTGTCGCATCATTTTGAGATCATTAGCAATTCTTCCGACATCACTGTCGCATTATTTTGAGGTTCGTAGCAACTCTTTGTACAAGACTGTCAGCATCACTTTGAGGTTATTCGAAACGTTCACTCCATTACTGTTAGCATCATTTTGAGTTCATGAGCACTTTTTTCTAAATCACTGTCGCATCATATTGAGATCTTTAGCAATTCTTCCGACATCACTGTCGTATTATTTTGAGGTTTGTAGCAACTCTTACTACATGACTGTCAGCATCACTTTGAGGTTATTCGAAACACTTACTACATTACTGTAAGCATCACTGACTTGATTAGCAACTATCACTACATTACTTTTAGCATCATTTTGAGTTCATTAGCAATTCTTCTGACATAACTGTCGCAATATTTTGAGGTTCGTAGCAACTTTTACTACATTACTGTCGCATTATTTTGAGGTTCGAAGCAACTCTTACTACATGACTGTCAGCATCTCTTTGAGGTTATTCGAAACTTTCACTCCATTACTGTTAGCATTATTTTGAGTTCACTAGCAATTCTTACTACATCACTGTCGCATCATTTTCAGATCATTAACAATTCTTCTGACATCACTGTCACATTATTTTGAGGTTCGTAGCAACTCTTACTTCATGACTGTCAGCATCACTTTGAGGTTGTTCGAAACACTTACTACATTACTGTCAGCATCACTGACTTGATTAGCAACTATCACTACATTACTGTTAGCATCATTTTAAGTTCATTAGCAATTCTTCCGACATCACTGTCGCAATATTTTGAGGTTCGTAGCCACTTTTACTACATTCCCGTGCAATATTTTGAGGTTCTTAGCAACTCTTACTACATGACTGTCAGCATCTCTTTGAGGTTATTCGAAACTTTCACTCCATTACTGTTAGCATCATTTTAAGTTGTTGAGCAATTGTGGCATTATATTGAGTTCATTAGCAAGTCTTACTACATGACTGTCAGGATCAGTTTGAGGTTATTCGAAACACTTACTTCATTACTGTAAGCATCACTGACTTGATTAGCAACTATCACTACATTACTGTTAGCATCATTTTAAGTTCATTAGCAACTCTTACTACATGACTGTCAGCATCCCTTTGAGGTTATTCGAAACTTTCACTCCATTACTGTTAGCATCATTTTGAGTTGTTGAGCAATTCTCACGACATCACTGTAGCATTAAATTGAGTTCATTAGCAACTCTTACTAAATGACTGTCAGCATCACTTTGAGGTTGTTAGAAACTCTTTCTACATTACTTTAAGCATCACTGAGTTTCTTAGCAACTATCACTACATTACTGTTAGCATCATTTTGAGTTCATTAGCAATTCTTCCGACATCACTGTCGCAATATTTTGAGGTTCGTAGCATCTTTTACTACATTACTGTCGCATTATTTTGAGGTTCGTAGCAACACTTACTACATGACTGTCAGCATCACTTTGAGGTTATTCGAAAGTTTCACTCCATTACTGTTAGCATCATCTTCAGTTCATTAGCATTTCTTACTACGTCACTGTCGCATCATTTTGAGATCATTAGCAATTCTTCCGACATCACTGTCGCATTATTTTGAGGTTCTTAGCAACTCTTACTACATGACTGTCATCATCACTTTGAGGTTATTCGAAACACTTACTACATTACTGTAAGCATCACTGAGTTGATGAGCAACTATCACTACATTACTGTTAGCATCATTTTAAGTTCATTAGCAATTCTTCCGACATCACTGTCGCAATATTTTGAGGTTCGTAGCAACTTTTACTCCATTACTGTGGCATTATATTGAGTTCATTAGCAAGTCTTACTACATGACTGTCAGGATCACTTTGAGGTTATTCGAAACACTTACTACATTACTGTAAGCATCACTGACTTGATTAGCAACTATCACTACATTACTGTTAGCATCATTTTAAGTTCATTAGCAACTCTTACTACATGACTGTCAGCATCACTTTGAGGTTATTCGAAACACTTACTACATTACTGGAAGCATCACTGACTTGATTAGCAACTATCACTACATTACTTTTAGCATCATTTTAAGTTCATTAGCAATTCTTCCGACATCACTGTCGCAATATTTTGAGGTTCGTAGCAACTTTTACTACATTCCCGTGCAATATTTTGAGGTTCTTAGCAACTCTTAGTACATGACTGTCAGCATCACTTTGAGGTTCTTCGAAACACTTACTACATGACTGTAAGCATCACTTACTTGATTAGCAACTATCACTACATTACTGTTAGCATCATTTTAAGTTCATTAGCAATTCTTCCGACATCACTGTCGCAATATTTTGAGGTTCGTAGCAACTTTTACTACATTCCCGTGCAATATTTTGAGGTTCTTAGCAACTCTTACTACATCACTGTCAGCATCACTTTGAGGTTCTTCGAAACACTTACTACATTACTGAAAGCATTACTGACTTGATTCGCAACTATCACTACATTACTTTTAGCATCATATTGAGTTCATTAGCAATTCTTCCGACATAACTGTCGCAATATTTTGAGGTTCGTAGCAACTTTTACTACATTACTGTCGCATTATTTTAGGTTCGAAGCAACTCTTACTACATGACTGTCAGCATCTCTTTGAGGTTATTCGAAACTTTCACTCCATTACTGTTAGCATCATTTTGAGTTGTTGAGCAATTCTCACGACATCACTGTAGCATTAAATTGAGTTCATTAGCAACTCTTACTAAATGACTGTCAGCATCACTTTGAGGTTGTTAGAAACTCTTTCTACATTACTTTAAGCATCACTGAGTTTCTTAGCAACTATCACTACATTACTGTTAGCATCATTTTGAGTTCATTAGCAATTCTTCCGACATCACTGTCGCAATATTTTGAGGTTCGTAGCAACTTTTACTACATTACTGTCGCATTATTTATAGGTTCGTAGCAACACTTACTACATGACTGTCAGCATCACTTTGAGGTTATTCGAAAGTTTCACTCCATTACTGTTAGCATCATCTTCAGTTCATTAGCATTTCTTACTACGTCACTGTCGCATCATTTTGAGATCATTAGCAATTCTTCCGACATCACTGTCGCATTATTTTGAGGTTCGTAGCAACTCTTACTACATGACTGTCATCATCACTTTGAGGTTATTCGAAACACTTACTACATTACTGTAAGCATCACTGAGTTGATGAGCAACTATCACTACATTACTGTTAGCATCATTTTAAGTTCATTAGCAATTCTTCCGACATCACTGTCGCAATATTTTGAGGTTCGTAGCAACTTTTACTCCATTACTGTGGCATTATATTGAGTTCATTAGCAACTCTTACTACATGACTGTCAGGATCACTTTGAGGTTATTCGAAACACTTACTACATTACTGTAAGCATCACTGACTTGATTAGCAACTATCACTACATTACTGTTAGCATCATTTTAAGTTCATTAGCAACTCTGACTACATGACTGTCAGCATCACTTTGAGGTTATTCGAAACACTTACTACATTACTTTAAGCATCACTGACTTGATTAGCAACTATCACTACATTACTGTTAGCATCATTTTAAGTTCATTAGCAATTCTTCCGACATCACTGTCGCAATATTTTGAGGTTGGTAGAAACTTTTACTACATTCCCGTGCAATATTTTGAGGTTCTTAGCAACTCTTACTACATGACTGTCAGCATCACTTTGAGGTTCTTCGAAACACTTACTACATTACTGTAAGCATCACTGACTTGATTAGCAACTATCACTACATTACTGTTAGCATCATTTTGAGTTCATTAGCAATTCTTCCAACATAACTGTCGCAATATTTTGAGGTTCGTAGCAACTTTTACAACATTACTGTCGCATTATTTTGAGGTTCGTAGCAACTCTTACCACATGACTGTCAGCATCACTTTGAGGTTGTTCGAAACACTTAATACATTACTGTCAGCATCACTGAGTTGATTAGCAGCTATCACTACATTACTGTCAGCATCACTGAGTTGATTAGCAACTATCACTACATTACTGTTAGCATCATTTTGAGTTCATTAGCAGTTCTTCCGACATCACTGTCGCAATATTTTGAGATTCGTAGCAACTTTTACTACATTACTGTTGCATTATTTTGAGGTTCGTAGCAACACTTACTACATGACTGTCAGCATCACTTTGAGGTTATTCGAAAGTTTCACTCCATTACTGTTAGCATCATTTTGAGTTCACTAGCAATTCTTACTACATCACTGTCGCATCATTTTCAGATCATTAACAATTCTTCTGACATCACTGTCACATTATTTTGAGGTTCGTAGCAACTCTTACTACATGACTATCAGCATCACTTTGAGGTTATTCGAAACACTTACTACATTACTGTAAGCATCACTGACTTGATTAGCAACTATCACTACATTACTTTTAGCATCATTTTGAGTTCATTAGCAATTCTTCCGACATAACTGTCGCAATATTTTGAGGTTCGTAGCAACTTTTACAACATTACTGTCGCATTATTTTGAGGTTCGTAGCAACTCTTACCACATGACTGTCAGCATCACTTTGAGGTTGTTCGAAACACTTAATACATTACTGTCAGCATCACTGAGTTGATTAGCAACTATCACTTCATTACTGTTCGCATCGTTTTGAGTTCATTAGCAGTTCTTCCGACATCACTGTCGCAATATTTTGAGGTTCGTATTAACTTTTACTACATGACTGTTGCAATATTTTGAGGTTCGTAGCAACTTTTACTACATTATTGTTGCATTATTTTGAGGTTCGTAGCAACTTTTACTACATTATTGTCAGCATCACTTTGAGTTTTTTAGCAACTATCACTACATTACTGTTAGCATCATTTTGAGTTGTTGAGCAATTCTCACGACATCACTGTAGCATTAAATTGAGTTCATTAGCAACTCTTACTAAATTACTGTCAGCATCACTTTGAGGTTGTTAGAAACTCTTTCTACATTACTTCAAGCATCACTGAGTTTCTTAGCAACTATCACTACATTACTGTTAGCATCATTTTGAGTTCATTTGCAATTCTTCCGACATCACTGTCGCAATATTTTGAGGTTCGTAGCAACTTTTACTACATTACTGTCGCATTATTTTGAGGTTCGTAGCAACACTTACTACATGACTGTCAGCATCACTTTGAGGTTATTCGAAAGTTTCACTCCATTACTGTTAGCATCATCTTGAGTTCATTAGCATTTCTTACTACGTCACTGTCGCATCATTTTGAGATCATTAGCAATTCTTCCGACATCACTGTCGCATTATTTTGAGGTTCGTAGCAACTCTTACTACATGACTGTCACCATCACTTTGAGGTTATTCGAAACACTTACTACATTACTGTAAGCATCACTGAGTTGATGAGCAACTATCACTACATTACTGTTAGCATCATTTTAAGTTCATTAGCAATTCTTCCGACATCACTGTCGCAATATTTTGAGGTTCGTAGCAACTTTTACTCCATTACTGTGGCATTATATTGAGTTCATTAGCAACTCTTACTACATGACTGTCAGCATCACTTTGAGGTTATTCGAAACACTTACTACATTACTGTAAGCATCACTGACTTGATTAGCAACTATCACTACATTACTGTTAGCATCATTTTAAGTTCATTAGCAACTCTTACTACATGACTGTCAGCATCACTTTGAGGTTATTCGAAACACTTACTACATTACTGTAAGCATCACTGACTTGATTAGCAACTATCACTACATTACTGTTAGCATCATTTTAAGTTCATTAGCAATTCTTCCGACATCACTGTCGCAATATTTTGAGATTCGTAGCAACTTTTACTACATTCCCGTGCAATATTTTGAGGTTCTTAGCAACTCTTACTACATGACTGTCAGCATCACTTTGAGGTTCTTCGAAACACTTACTACATTACTGTAAGCATCACTGACTTGATTAGCAACTATCACTACATTACTTTTAGCATCATTTTAAGTTCATTAGCAATTCTTCCGACATCACTGTCGCAATATTTTGAGGTTCGTAGCAACTTTTACTACATTCCCGTGCAATATTTTGAGGTTCTTAGCAACTCTTACTACATGACTGTCAGCATCACTTTGAGGTTCTTCGAAACACTTACTACATTACTGAAAGCATTACTGACTTGATTCGCAACTATCACTACATTACTTTTAGCATCATTTTGAGTTCATTCGCAATTCTTCCGACATCACTGTCGCAATATTTTGAGGTTCGTAGCAACTTTTACTATATTACTGTCGCATTATTTTAGGTTCGAAGCAACTCTTACTACATGACTGTCAGCATCTCTTTGAGGTTATTCGAAACTTTCACTCCATTACTGTTAGCATCATTTTGAGTTCACTAGCAATTCTTACTACATCACTGTCGCATCATTTTCAGATCATTAACAATTCTTCTGACATCACTGTCACACTATTTTGAGGTTCATAGCAACTCTTACTACATGACTGTCAGCATCACTTTGAGGTTGTTCGAAACACTTACTACATTACTGTCAGCATCACTGAGTTGATTAGCAACTATCACTACATTACTGTTAGCATCATTTTGAGTTCATTAGCAGTTCTTCCGACATCACTGTCGCAATATTTTGAGGTTCGTATTAACTTTTACTACATGACTGTCGCAATATTTTGAGGTTCGTAGCAACTTTTACTACATTATTGTTGCATTATTTTGAGGTTCGTAGTAACTTTTACTACATTATTGTCAGCATCACTTTGAAGTTATTCGAAAGTTTCACTCCATTACTGTTAGCATCATTTTGAGTTCACTAGCAATTCTTACTACATCACTGTCGCATCATTTTCAGATCATTAACAATTCTTCTGACATCACTGTCACATTATTTTGAGGTTCGTAGCAACTCTTACTACATGACTGTCAGCATCACTTTGAGGTTGTTCGAAACACTTAATACATTACTGTCAGCATCACTGAGTTGATGAGCAACTATCACTACATTACTGTTAGCATCATTTTAAGTTCATTAGCAATTCTTCCGACATCACTGTCGCAATATTTTGAGGTTCGTAGCAACTTTTACTCCATTACTGTGGCATTATATTGAGTTCATTAGCAACTCTTACTACATGACTGTCAGCATCACTTTGAGGTTATTCGAAACACTTACTACATTACTGTAAGCATCACTGACTTGATTAGCAACTATCACTACATTACTGTTAGCATCATTTTAAGTTCATTAGCAATTCTTCCGACATCACTGTCGCAATATTTTGAGGTTCGTAGCAACTTTTACTACATTCCCGTGTAATATTTTGAGGTTCTTAGCAACTCTTACTACATGACTGTCAGCATCACTTTGAGGTTCTTCGAAACACTGACTACATTACTGAAAGCATTACTGACTTGATTAGCAACTATCACTACATTACTTTTAGCATCATTTTGAGTTCATTAGGAATTCTTCCGACATCACTGTCGCAATATTTTGAGGTTCCTAGCAACTTTTACTACATTACTGTCGCATTATTTTGAGGTTCGAAGCAACTCTTACTACATGACTGTAAGCATCTCTTTGAGGTTATTCGAAACTTTCACTCCATTACTGTTAGCATTATTTTGAGTTCACTAGCAATTCTTACTACATCACTGTCGCATCATTTTCAGATCATTAACAATTCTTCTGACATCACTGTCACATTATTTTGAGGTTCGTAGCAACTCTTACTACATGACTGTCAGCATCACTTTGAGGTTGTTCGAAACACTTACTACATTACTGTCAGCATCACTGAGTTGATTAGCAACTATCACTACATTACTGTTAGCATCATTTTGAGTTCATTAGCAATTCTTCCGACATAACTGTCGCAATATTTTGAGGTTCGTAGCAACTTTTACAACATTACTGTCGCATTATTTTGAGGTTCGTAGCAACTCTTACCACATGACTGTCAGCATCACTTTGAGGTTGTTCGAAACACTTAATACATTACTGTCAGCATCACTGAGTTGATTAGCAACTATCACTTCATTACTGTTCGCATCGTTTTGAGTTCATTAGCAGTTCTTCCGACATCACTGTCGCAATATTTTGAGGTTCGTATTAACTTTTACTACATGACTGTCGCAATATTTTGAGGTTCGTAGCAACTTTTACTACATTATTGTTGCATTATTTTGAGGTTCGTAGCAACTTTTACTACATTATTGTCAGCATCACTTTGAGTTTTTTAGCAACTATCACTACATTACTGTTAGCATCATTTTGAGTTGTTGAGCAATTCTCACGACATCACTGTAGCATTAAATTGAGTTCATTAGCAACTCTTACTAAATTACTGTCAGCATCACTTTGAGGTTGTTAGAAACTCTTTCTACATTACTTCAAGCATCACTTAGTTTCTTAGCAACTATCACTACATTACTGTTAGCATCATTTTGAGTTCATTAGCAATTCTTCCGACATCACTGTCGCAATATTTTGAGGTTCGTAGCAACTTTTACTACATTACTGTCGCATTATTTTGAGGTTCGTAGCAACACTTACTACATGACTGTCAGCATCACTTTGAGGTTATTCGAAAGTTTCACTCCATTACTGTTAGCATCATCTTGAGTTCATTAGCATTTCTTACTACGTCACTGTCGCATCATTTTGAGATCATTAGCAATTCTTCCGACATCACTGTCGCATTATTTTGAGGTTCGTAGCAACTCTTACTACATGACTGTCACCATCACTTTGAGGTTATTCGAAACACTTACTACATTACTGTAAGCATCACTGAGTTGATGAGCAACTATCACTACATTACTGTTAGCATCATTTTAAGTTCATTAGCAATTCTTCCGACATCACTGTCGCAATATTTTGAGGTTCGTAGCAACTTTTACTCCATTACTGTGGCATTATATTGAGTTCATTAGCAACTCTTACTACATGACTGTCAGCATCACTTTGAGGTTATTCGAAACACTTACTACATTACTGTAAGCATCACTGACTTGATTAGCAACTATCACTACATTACTGTTAGCATCATTTTAAGTTCATTAGCAACTCTTACTACATGACTGTCAGCATCACTTTGAGGTTGTTCGAAACACTTACTACATTACTGTAAGCATCACTGACTTGATTAGCAACTATCACTACATTACTGTTAGCATCATTTTAAGTTCATTAGCAATTCTTCCGACATCACTGTCGCAATATTTTGAGATTCGTAGCAACTTTTACTACATTCCCGTGCAATATTTTGAGGTTCTTAGCAACTCTTACTACATGACTGTCAGCATCACTTTGAGGTTCTTCGAAACACTTACTACATTACTGTAAGCATCACTGACTTGATTAGCAACTATCACTACATTACTTTTAGCATCATTTTAAGTTCATTAGCAATTCTTCCGACATCACTGTCGCAATATTTTGAGGTTCGTAGCAACTTTTACTACATTCCCGTGCAATATTTTGAGGTTCTTAGCAACTCTTACTACATGACTGTCAGCATCACTTTGAGGTTGTTAGAAACTCTTTCTACATTACTTCAAGCATCACTGAGTTTCTTAGCAACTATCACTACATTACTGTTAGCATCATTTTGAGTTCATTAGCAATTCTTCCGACATCACTGTCGCAATATTTTGAGGTTCGTAGCAACTTTTACTACATTACTGTCGCATTATTTTGAGGTTCGTAGCAACACTTACTACATGACTGTCAGCATCACTTTGAGGTTATTCGAAAGTTTCACTCCATTACTGTTAGCATCATCTTGAGTTCATTAGCATTTCTTACTACGTCACTGTCGCATCATTTTAAGATCATGAGCAATTCTTCCGACATCACTGTCGCATTATTTTGAGGTTCGTAGCAACTCTTACTACATGACTGTCACCATCACTTTGAGGTTATTCGAAACACTTACTACATTACTGTAAGCATCACTGAGTTGATGAGCAACTATCACTACATTACTGTGAGCATCATTTTAAGTTCATTAGCAATTCTTCCGACATCACTGTCGCAATATTTTGAGGTTCGTAGCAACTTTTACTCCATTACTGTGGCATTATATTGAGTTCATTAGCAACTCTTACTACATGACTGTCAGCATCACTTTGAGGTTATTCGAAACACTTACTACATTACTGTAAGCATCACTGACTTGATTAGCAACTATCACTACATTACTGTTAGCATCATTTTAAGTTCATTAGCAACTCTTACTGCATGACTGTCAGCATCACTTTGAGGTTATTCGAAACACTTACTACATTACTGTAAGCATCACTGACTTGATTAGCAACTATCACTACATTACTGTTAGCATCATTTTAAGTTCATTAGCAATTCTTCCGACATCACTGTCGCAATATTTTGAGATTCGTAGCAACTTTTACTACATTCCCGTGCAATATTTTGAGGTTCTTAGCAACTCTTACTACATGACTGTCAGCATCACTTTGAGGTTGTTCGAAACACTTACTACATTACTGTAAGCATCACTGACTTGATTAGCAACTATCACTACATTACTTTTAGCATCATTTTAAGTTCATTAGCAATTCTTCCGACATCACTGTCGCAATATTTTGAGGTTCGTAGCAACTTTTACTACATTCCCGTGCAATATTTTGAGGTTCTTAGCAACTCTTACTACATGACTGTCAGCATCACTTTGAGGTTCTTCGAAACACTTACTACATTACTGAAAGCATTACTGACTTGATTCGCAACTATCACTACATTACTTTTAGCATCATTTTGAGTTCATTAGCAATTCTTCCGACATCACTGTCGCAATATTTTGAGGTTCGTAGCAACTCTTACTACATGACTGTCAGCATCACTTTGAGGTTGTTCGAAACACTTACTACATTACTGTCAGCATCACTGAGTTGATTAGCAACTATCACTACATTACTGTTAGCATCATTTTGAGATCATTAGCAATTCTTCCGACATCACTGTCGCGATATTTTGAGGTTCGTATTAACTCTTACTACATTACTGCAAGCATCACTGAGTTTCTTAGCAACTATCACTACATTACTGTTTGCATCATTTTGAGTTAATGAGCAATTCTCACGACATCACTGTAGCAATATTTTGAGGTTCGTAGCAACTTTTACTACATTACTGTTAGCATCATTTTAAGTTCATTAGCAACTCTTACTACATGACTGTCAGCATCACTTTGAGGTTATTCGAAAGTTTCACTCCATTACTGTTAGCATCATCTTGAGTTCATTAGCATTTCTTACTACGTCACTGTCGCATCATTTTGAGATCATTAGCAATTCTTCCGACATCACTGTCGCATTATTTTGAGGTTCGTAGCAACTCTTACTACATGACTGTCACCATCACTTTGAGGTTATTCGAAACACTTACTACATTACTGTAAGCATCACTGAGTTGATGAGCAACTATCACTACATTACTGTTAGCATCATTTTAAGTTCATTAGCAATTCTTCCGACATCACTGTCGCAATATTTTGAGGTTCGTAGCAACTTTTACTCCATTACTGTGGCATTATATTGAGTTCATTAGCAACTCTTACTACATGACTGTCAGCATCACTTTGAGGTTATTCGAAACACTTACTACATTACTGTAAGCATCACTGACTTGATTAGCAACTATCACTACATTACTGTTAGCATCATTTTAAGTTCATTAGCAACTCTTACTACATGACTGTCAGCATCACTTTGAGGTTATTCGAAACACTTACTACATTACTGTAAGCATCACTGACTTGATTAGCAACTATCACTACATTACTGTTAGCATCATTTTAAGTTCATTAGCAATTCTTCCGACATCACTGTCGCAATATTTTGAGATTCGTAGCAACTTTTACTACATTCCCGTGCAATATTTTGAGGTTCTTAGCAACTCTTACTACATGACTGTCAGCATCACTTTGAGGTTCTTCGAAACACTTACTACATTACTGTAAGCATCACTGACTTGATTAGCAACTATCACTACATTACTTTTAGCATCATTTTAAGTTCATTAGCAATTCTTCCGACATCACTGTCGCAATATTTTGAGGTTCGTAGCAACTTTTACTACATTCCCGTGCAATATTTTGAGGTTCTTAGCAACTCTTACTACATGACTGTCAGCATCACTTTGAGGTTCTTCGAAACACTTACTACATTACTGAAAGCATTACTGACTTTATTCGCAACTATCACTACATTACTTTTAGCATCATTTTGAGTTCATTAGCAATTCTTCCGACATTACTGTCGCATTATTTTAGGTTCGAAGCAACTCTTACTACATGACTGTCAGCATCTCTTTGAGGTTATTCGGAACTTTCACTCCATTACTGTTAGCATCATTTTGAGTTCACTAGCAATTCTTACTACATCACTGTCGCATCATTTTCAGATCATTAACAATTCTTCTGACATCACTGTCACATTATTTTGAGGTTCGTAGCAACTCTTTCTACATGACTGTCAGCATCACTTTGAGGTTGTTCGAAACACTTACTACATTACTGTCAGCATCACTGAGTTGATTAGCAACTATCACTACATTACTGTTAGCATCATTTTGAGTTCATTAGCAGTTCTTCCGACATCACTGTCGCAATATTTTGAGGTTCGTATTAACTTTTACTACATGACTGTCGCAATATTTTGAGGTTCGTAGCAACTTTTACTACATTATTGTTGCATTATTTTGAGGTTCGTAGCAACTTTTACTACATTATTGTCAGCATCACTTTGAGTTTTTTAGCAACTATCACTACATTACTGTTAGCATCATTTTGAGTTGTTGAGCAATTCTCACGACATCACTGTAGCATTAATTTGAGTTCATTAGCAACTCTTACTAAATTACTGTCAGCATCACTTTGAGGTTGTTAGAAACTCTTTCTACATTACTTTAAGCATCACTGAGTTTCTTAGCAACTATCACTACATTACTGTTAGCATCATTTTGAGTTCATTAGCAATTCTTCCGACATCACTGTCGCAATATTTTGAGGTTCGTAGCAACTTTTACTACATTACTGTCGCATTATTTTGAGGTTCGGAGCAACACTTACTACATGACTGTCAGCATCACTTTGAGGTTATTCGAAAGTTTCACTCCATTACTGTTAGCATCATTTTGAGTTCACTAGCAATTCTTACTACATCACTGTCGCATCATTTTCAGATCATTAACAATTCTTCTGACATCACTGTCACATTATTTTGAGGTTCGTAGCAACTCTTACTACATGACTGTCAGCATCACTTTGAGGTTGTTCGAAACACTTAATACATGACTGTCAGCATCACTGAGTTGATGAGCAACTATCACTACATTACTGTTAGCATCATTTTAAGTTCATTAGCAATTCTTCCGACATCACTGTCGCAATATTTTGAGGTTCGTAGCAACTTTTACTCCATTACTGTGGCATTATATTGAGTTCATTAGCAACTCTTACTACATGACTGTCAGCATCACTTTGAGGTTATTCGAAACACTTACTACATTACTGTAAGCATCACTGACTTGATTAGCAACTATCACTACATTACTGTTAGCATCATTTTAAGTTCATTAGCAATTCTTCCGACATCACTGTCGCAATATTTTGAGGTTCGTAGCAACTTTTACTACATTCCCGTGTAATATTTTGAGGTTCTTAGCAACTCTTACTACATGACTGTCAGCATCACTTTGAGGTTCTTCGAAACACTTACTACATTACTGAAAGCATTACTGACTTGATTAGCAACTATCACTACATTACTGTTAGCATCATCTTGAGTTCATTAGCAATTCTTCCGACATCACTGTCGCAATATTTTGAGGTTCCTAGCAACTTTTACTACATTACTGTCGCATTATTTTGAGGTTCGAAGCAACTCTTACTACATGACTGTCAGCATCATTTTGAGGTTTTTCGAAAGTTTCACTCCATTACTGTTAGCATCATTTTGAGTTCATTAGCAATTCTTACTACATCACTGTCGCATCATTTTGAGATCATTAGCAATTCTTCCGACATCACTGTCGCATTATTTTGAGGTTCGTAGCAACTCTTTGTACATGACTGTCAGCATCACTTTGAGGTTGTTCGAAACACTTAATACATTACTGTCAGCATCACTGAGTTGATTAGCAACTATCACTACATTACTGTTAGCATCATTTTGAGTTCATTAGCAGTTCTTCCGACATCACTGTCGCAATATTTTGAGGTTCGTATTAACTTTTACGACATGACTGTCGCAATATTTTGAGGTTCGTAGCAACTTTTACTACATTATTGTTGCATTATTTTGAGGTTCGTAGCAACTTTTACTACATTATTGTCAGCATCACTTTGAGTTTTTTAGCAACTATCACTACATCACTGTTAGCATCATTTTGTGTTCATTAGCAATTCTTACTACATCACTGTCGCATCATTTTCAGATCATTAACAATTCTGATTACATCACTGTCGCATCATTTTGAGATCATTAGCAATTCTTCTGACATCACCGTCACATTATTTTAAGGTTCGTAGCAACTCTTACTACATGACTGTCAGCATCACTTTGAGTTTATTAGCAACTATCACTACATTACTGTTCGCATCATTTTGAGTTTATGAGCAATTCTCACGACATCACTGTAGCATTGAATTGAGTTCATTAGCAACTCTTACTACATTATTGTTGCATTATTTTGAGGTTCGTAGCAACTCTTACTACATTACTGTCAGCATCACTTTGAGTTTATTAGCAACTATCACTACATTACTGTTCGCATTATTTTGAGTTTATGAGCAATTCTAACGACATCACTGTAGCATTGAATTGAGTTCATTAGCAACTCTTACTAAATGACTGTCAGCATCACTTTGAGGTTTTTCGAAACTCTTACTACATTACTGTAAGCATCACTGAGTTTCTTAGCAACTTTCACTACATTACTGTTAGCATCATCTTGAGTTCATTAGCGATTCTTCCGACATCACGGTCGCAATATTTTGAGGTTCGTAGCAACTTTTACTACATTACTGTCGCATTATTTTGAGGTTTGTAGCAACACTTACTCCATGACTGTCAGCATCATTTTGAGGTTTTTCGAAAGTTTCACTCCATTACTGTTAGCATCATTTTGAGTTCATTAGCAATTCTTACTACATCACTGTCGCATCATTTTGAGATCATTAGCAATTCTTCCGACATCACTGTCGCATTATTTTGAGGTTCGTAGCAACTCTTTGTACAAGACTGTCAGCATCACTTTGAGGTTATTCGAAACGTTCACTCCATTACTGTTAGCATCATTTTGAGTTCATGAGCACTTTTTTCTAAATCACTGTCGCATCATTTTGAGATCTTTAGCAATTCTTCCGACATCACTGTCGCATTATTTTGAGGTTCGTAGCAACTCTTAGTACATGACTGTCAGCATCACTTTGAGGATATTCGAAAGTTTCACTCCATTGCTGTTAGCATCATCTTGAGTTCATTCGCAATTCTTCCGACATCACTGTCGGAATATTTTAAGGTTCGTAGCAACTCTTACTACATTACTGTCAACATCACTTTGAGTTTTTTTAGCAACTATCACTACATTACTGTTAGCATTATTTTGAGTTGTTGAGCAATTCCCACGACATCACTGTAGCATTGAACTGAGTTCATTAGCAACTGTTACTGAATGACTGTCAGCATCACTTTGAGGTTGTTCGAAACTCTTACTACATTATTTTAAGCATCACTTAGTTTCTTAGCAACTATCACTACATTACTGTTTGCATCATCTTGAGTTCATTAGCAATTCTTCCGACATCACTGTCGCATCATTTTGAGATCATTACCAATTCTTCTGATATCACTGTCACATTATTTTGAGGTTCGTAGCAACTCTTACTACATAACTGTAAGTATCACTTTGAGGTTATTCGAAAGTTTCACTCCATTACTGTTAGCATCATTTTGAGTTCATTAGCAATTCTTACGACATCACTGTCGCATCATTTTGAGATCATTAGCAATTCTTCCGACATCACTGTCGCAATATTTTGAGGTTCGTAGCAACTCTTACTACATTACTGCAAGCATCACTGAGTTTCTTTGCAACTATCACTACATTACTGTTTGCATCATTTTGAGTTAATGAGCAATTCTCACGACATCACTGTAGCAATATTTTGAGGTTCGTAGCAACTCTTACTACATTACTGTCAGCATCACTTTGAGTTCATTAGAAACTATCACTACATTACTGTTAGCATCATTTTCAGTTAATGATTAATTCTCACGACATCACTGTAGCATTAAATTGAGTTCATTAGCAACTCTTACTAAATGACTGTCAGCATCACTTTGAGGTTGTTCGAAACTCTTACTACATTACTGTAATCATCACTGAGTTTCTTAGCAACTATCACTACATTACTGTTAGCATCATCTTGAGTTCATGAGCAATTCTTACTATATCACTGTCGCATCATTTTAAGATCTTCAGCAATTCTTCTGACATCACTGTCGCATTATTTTGAGGTTCGTAGCAACTCTTACTAAATGACTGTCAGCATCACTTTGAGGTTATTCGAAACACTTACTACATTACTGTAAGCATCACTGACTTGATTAGCAACTATCACTACATTACTGTTAGCATCATTTTGAGTTCATTCGCAATTCTTCCGACATCACTGTCGCAATATTTTGAGGTTCGTAGCAACTTTTACTACATTACTGTTGCATTATTTTGAGGTTCGTAGCAACTCTTACTACATGACTGTCAGCATCACTTTGAGGTTATTGGAAACTTTCACTCCATTACTTTTAGCATCATTTTGAGTTCATTAGCAATTCTTACTAAATCACTGTCGCATCATTTTAAGATCATTAGCAATTCTTCTGACATCACTGTCACATTATTTTGAGGTTCGTAGCAACTCTAACTACATTACTTTTGCTTTATTTAAAGGTTCGTAGCAACTCTTACTACATTACTGTCAGCATTACTTTGAGTTTATTAGCAACTATCACTACATTACTTTTAGCATCATTTTGAGTTCATGAGCAATTCTCACGACATCACTGTAGCATTGATTTGAGTTCATTAGCAACTCTTATTAAATGACTGTCAGCATCACTTTGAGGTTGTTCGAAACTCTGACTACATTACTGTCAGCATCACTGAGTTTCTTAGCAACTATCACTACATTACTGTTAGCATCATTTTGAGTTCATTGGCAATCCTTCCGACATCACTGTCCCATTATTTTGAGGTTCGTAGCAACTCTTACTACATGACTGTCAGCATTACTTTGAGGTTGTTCGAATCTCTTACTACATTACTGTAAGCATCACTGACTTGATTAGCAACTACCACTACATTACTGTTAGCATCATCTTGAGTTCATTAGCAATTCTTACGACATCACTGTCGCAATATTTTGAGGTTCGTAGCAACTTTTACTACATTACTTTCGCATTATTTTGAGGTTCGTAGCAACTTTTACTACATTACTTTCGCATTATTTTGAGGTTCGTAGCAACTCTTACTACATGACTGTCAGCATCACTTTGAGGTTATTCGAAACACTTACTACATTACTGTAAGCATGACTGAGTTGATTAGCAACTATCACTACATTACTGTTCGCATCATTTTGAGTTCATAAGCAATTCTTCCGACATCACTGTTGCAATATTTTGAGGTTCGTAGCAACTTTTACTCCATGACTGTCGCATTATTTTGAGGTTCGTAGCAACACTTACTACATGACTGTCAGCATCACTTTGAGGTTGTTCGAAACTCTTACTACATTACTGTAAGCATCACTGACTTGATTAGCAACTACCACAACATTACTGTTAGCATCATCTTGAGTTCGATAGCAATTCTTCCGACATCACTGTCGCAATATTTTGAGGTTGGTACCAACTTTTACTACATTACTGTCGCATTATTTTGAGATTCGTAGCAACTCTTTGTACATGACTGTCAGCATCACTTTGAGGTTATTCGAAACACTTACTACATTACTGTAAGCATCACTGACTTGATTAGCAACTATCACTACATTAATGTTAGGAATATTTTGAGTTCATTAGCAATTCTTCCGACATCACTGTCACATTATTTTGAGGTTCGTAGCAACTCTAACTATATTACTGTTGCTTTATTTAAAGGTTCGTAGCAACTCTTACTACATTACTGTCAGCATTACTTTGAGTTTATTAGCAACTATCACTACATTACTGTTAGCATCATTTTGAGTTTATGAGCAATTCTCACGACATCACTGTAGCATTGAACTGAGTTCATTAGCAACTCTTACTAAATGACTGTCAGCATCACTTTGAGGTTATTCGAAACTCTTACTACATTACTGTAAGCATCACTGAGTTTCTTAGCAACTATCACTACATTGCTGTTAGCATCATCTTGAGTTCATGAACAATTCTTCCGACATCACTGTCGCAATATTTTGAGGTTCGTAGCAACTTTTACTACATTACTTTCGCATTATTTTGAGGTTTGTAGCAACACTTACTACATGACTGTCAGCATCACTTTGAGGTTATTCGAAAGTTTGACTCCATTACTGTTAGCATCATTTTGAGTTCATTTGCAATTCTTACTACATCACTGTCGCATCATTTTGAGATCATTAGCAATTCTTCCGACATCACTGTCGCAATATTTTGAGGTTCGTAGCAACTTTACTACATTACTTTCGCATTATTTTGAGGTTTGTAGCAACACTTACTACATGACTGTCAGCATCACTTTGAGGTTATTCGAAAGTTTCACTCCATTACTGTTAGCATCATTTTGAGTTCATTCGCAATTCTTACTACATCACTGTCGCATCATTTTGAGATCATTCGCAATTCTTCTGACATCACTGTCACATTATTTTGAGGTTCGTAGCAACTCTTACTACATTATTGTTGCATTATTTTAAGGTTCGTAGCAACTCTTACTACATTACTGTCATCATCACTTTGATTTTATTAGCAACTGTCACTACATTACTGTCGCATCATTTTGAGTTTATGAGCAATTCTCACGACATCACTGTAGCATTGAATTGACTTCATTAGCAACTCTTACTAAATGACTGTCAGCATCACTTTGAGGTTGTTCGAAACTCTTCCTACATTACTGTAAGCATCACTGAGCTGATTAGCAACTATCACTACATTACTGTTAGCATCATTTTGAGTTCATTAGCAATTCTTCCGACATCACTGTCGCAATATTTTGAGGTTCGTAGCAACTTTTACTACATTACTGTCGCATTATTTTGAGGTTCGTAGCAACACTTACTACATTTCTGTCAACATCACTTTGAGTTTCTTAGCAACTATCACTACATTACTGTTAGCATCATTTTAAGTTCATTAGCAATTCTTACTACATCACTGTCACATCATTTTGAGATCATTAGCAGTTCTTCCGACATCACTGTAGCATTAAATTGAGTTCATTAGCAACTCTTACTAAATGACTGTCAGCATCACTTTGAGGTTGTTCGAAACTCTTACTACATTACTGTAAGCATCACTGAGTTTCTTAGCAACTATCCCTACATTACTGTTAGCATCATCTTGAGTTCATGAGCAATTCTTACTAAATCACCGTCGCATCATTTTACGATCTTTAGCAATTCTTCTGACATCACTGTCGCATTATTTTAAGGTTCGTAGCAACTCTTACTACATGACTGTCAGCATCACTTTGAGGTTGTTCGAAACACTTATTACATCACTGTAAGCATCACTGAGTTAATTAGCAACTACCACTACATTACTGTTAGCATCATCTTGAGTTCATTAGCAATTCTTCCGACATCACTGTCGCAATATTTTGAGGTTCGTAGCAACTTTTACTACATTACTGTCAGCATCACTTTGAGTTTATTAGAAACTATCACGACATTACTGTTAGCATCATTTTGAGTTAATGAGCAATTCTCACGACATCACTGTAGCATTAAATTGAGTTCATTAGCAACTGTTACTAAATGACTGTCAGCATCACTTTGAGGGTGTTCGAAACTCTTACTACATTACTGTAAGCATCACTGAGTTTCTTAGCAACTATCACTACATTACTGTTAGCATCATCTTGAGTTCATTAGCAATTCTTACTAAATCACTGTCGCTTCATTTTAAGATCTTTAGCAATTCTTCTGACATCACTGTCGCATTATTTTGAGGTTCGTAGCAACTCTTACTACATGACTGTCAGCATCACTTTGAGGTTATTCGAACCACTTACTACATTACTGTAAGCATCACTGACTTGATTAGCAACTATCACTACATTACTGTTAGCATCATTTTGAGTTCATTAGCAATTCTTCTGACATCACTGTCGCAATATTTTGAGGTTCGTAGCAACTCTTAGTACAAGACTGTCAGCATCACTTTGAGGTTATTCGAAACGTTCACGCCATTACTGTTCGCATCATTTTCAGTTCATGAGCAATTCTTACGACATCACTGTCGCATCATTTTGAGATCATTAGCAATTCTTCCGACATCACTGTCGCATCATTTTGAGATCATGACCAATTCTTCTGACATCACTGTCACATTATTTTGAGGTTCGTAGCAACTCTTACTACATTATTGTTGCATTATTTTAAGGTTCGTAGCAACTCTTACTACATTACTGTCAGCTTCACTTTGAGTTTATTAGCAACTATCACTACATTACTGTTAGCATCATTTTGAGTTGTTGAGCAATTCTCACGACATCACTGTAGCATTGAACTGAGTTCATTAGCAACTCTCACTAAATGACTGTCAGCATCACTTTGAGGTTATTCGAAACTCTTACTACATTACTGTAAGCATCACTGAGTTTCTTAGCAACTATCACTACATTGCTGTTAGCATCATCTTGAGTTCATTAGCAATTCTTCCGACATCACTGTCGCAATATTTTGAGGTTCGTAGCAACTTTTACTACATTACTTTCGCATTATTTTGAGGTTTGTAACAACACTTACTACATGACTGTCAGCATCACTTTGAGGTTATTCGAAAGTTTCACTCCATTACTGTGAGCATCATTTTGAGTTCATTAGCAATTCTTACTATATCACTGTCGCATCATTTTGAGATCATTAGCAATTCTTCCGACATCACTGTCGCAATATTTTGAGGTTCGTAGCAACTTTTACTACATTACTTTCGCATTATTTTGAGGTTTTTAGCAACACTTACTACATGACTGTCAGCATCACTTTGAGGTTATTCGAAAGTTTCATTCCATTACTGTTTGCATCATTTTGAGTTCATTAGCAATTCTTACTACATCACTACATCACCTCATATTTTGAGCTTCGTAGCAACTTTTACTACATTACTGTCGCATTATTTGGAGGTTCGTAGCAACACTTACTACATAACTGTCAGCATCACTTTGAGGTTATTCGAAAGTTTCACTCCATTATTGTTAGCATCATTTTGAGTTCATTTGCAATTCTTCCGACATCACTGTCGCAAAATTTGACGTTCGTAGCAACTCTTTCTACATTACTGCAAGCATCACTGAGTTTCTTCGCAACCATCACTACATTACTGTTAGCATCATTTTAAGTTCATTAGCAATTCTTACTACATCACTGTCACATCATTTTGAGATCATTAGCAGTTCTTCCGACATCACTGTCGCAATATTTTGAGGTTTGTAGCAACTCTTACTACATTACTGTCAGCATCACTTTGAGTTAATGAGCAATTCTCACGACATCACTGTAGCATTAAATTGAGTTCATTAGCAACTGTTACTAAATGACTGTCAGCATCACTTTGAGGTTGTTTGAAACTCTTACTACATTACTGTAAGCATCACTGAGTTTCTTAGCAACTATCACTACATTACTGTTAGCATCATCTTGAGTTCATTAGCAATTCTTACTAAATCACTGTCGCTTCATTTTAAGATCTTTAGCAATTCTTCTGACATCACTGTCGCATTATTTTGAGGTTCGTAGCAACTCTTACTACATGACTGTCAGCATCACTTTGAGGTTATTCGAAACACTTACTACATTACTGTAAGCATCACTGACTTGATTAGCAACTATCACTACATTACTGTTAGCATCATTTTGAGTTCATTAGCAATTCTTCTGACATCACTGTCGCAATATTTTGAGGTTCGTAGCAACTTTTACTACATTACTGTCGCATTGTTTTGAGGTTCGTAGCAACTCTCACTACATGACTGTCAGCATCACTTTGAGGTTATTGGAAACTTTCACTCCATTACTTTTAGCATCATTTTGAGTTCATGAGCAATTCTTACTACATCACTGTCGCATCATTTTGAGATCATGAGCAATTCTTCTGACATCACTGTCACATTATTTTGAGGTTCGTAGCAACTCTAACTACATTACTGTTGCTTTATTTAAAGGTTCGTAGCAACTCTTACTACATTACTCTCAGCATTACTTTGATTTTATTAGCAATTCTCACGACATCACTGTAGCATTGAATTGAGTTCATTAGCAACTCTGACTAAATGACTGTCAGCATCACTTTGAGGTTGTTCGAAACTCTTACTACATTACTGTAAGCATCACTGAGTTTCTTAGCAACTATCACTACATTACTGTTAGCATCATTTTGAGTTTATTAGCAATTCTTCCGACATCACTGTCCCATTATTTTAAGGTTCGTAGCAACTCTTACTACATGACTGTCAGCATCACTTTGAGGTTGTTCGAAACTCTTACTACATTACTGTTAGCATCACTGACTTGATTAGCAACTACCACTACATTACTCTTAGCATCATCTTGAGTTCATTAGCAATTCTTCCGACATCACTGTCGCGTTATTTTGAGGTTCGTATAAACTCCTACTACATGACTGTCAGCATCACTTCGAGGTTATTTGAAAGTTTCACTGCATTACTGTTAGCATCACTGACTTGATTAGCAACTACCACTACATTACTGTTTGCATCATTTTGAGTTCATGAGCAATTCTTCTGACATCACTGTCACATTATTTTGAGGTTCGTAGCAACTCTTAGTACGTGACTGTCAGCATCACTTTGAGGTTATTCGAAACGTTCACTCCATTACTGTTAGCATCATTTTGAGTTCATTAGCAATTCTTACTAAATCACTGTCGCATCATTTTGAGATCATTAGCAATTCTTCTGACATCACTGTCACATTATTTTGAGGTTCGTAGCAAGTCTTACTACATTATTGTTGCATTATTTTAAGGTTCGTAGCAACTCTTACTACATTACTGTCAGCATCACTTTGAGTTTGTTAGCAACTATCACTACATTACTGTGAGCATTATTTTGAGTTCATGAGCAATTCTCACGACATCACTGTAGCATTGAATTGAGTTCATTAGCAACTCTTACTAAATGACTGTCAGCATCACTTTGAGGTTGTTCGAAACTCTGACTACATTACTGTAAGCATCACTGAGTTTCTTAGCAACTATCACTACATGACTGTTAGCATCATCTTGAGTTCATTAGCAATTCTTTCGACATCACTGTCGTATTTATTTTTAGGTTCGTAGCAACTTTAACTACATTACTGTCTTATTATTTTGAGGTTCGTAGCAACTCTTAGTACATGACTGTCAGCATCACTTTGAGGTTGTTCGAAACTCTTACTACATTACTGTAAGCATCACTGAGTTTCTTAGCAACTATCACTACCTTACTGTTAGCATCATCTTGAGTTCATTAGCAATTCTTCCGACATCACTGTCGCAATATTTTGACGTTCGTAGCAACTCTTACTACATGACTGTCAGCATCACTTTGAGGTTATTCGAAACACTCACTACATTACTGTAAGCATCACTGAGTTGATTAGCAAGTATCACTACATTACTGTTAGCATCATTTTGAGTTCATTAGCAATTCTTCCGACATCACTGTCACAATATTTTGAGGTTCGTAGCAACACTTACTACATGACTGTCAGCATCACTTTGAGGTTATTCGAAAGTTTCACTCCATTACTGTTAGCATCATTTTGAGTTCATTAGCAATTCTTTCTACATCACTGTCGCATCATTTTGAGACCATTAGCAATTCTTCCGACATCACTGTCGCAATATTTTGAGGTTCGTAGCAACTCTTACTACATTACTGTTGCATTATTTTGAGGTTCGTAGCAACTCTTACTACATTAATGTTGCATTATTTTGAGGTTCGTAGCAACTCTTACTACATTACTGTCAGCATCACTTTGAGTTTATTAGCAACTATCACTACATTACTGTTAGCATCATTTTGAGTTGTTGAGAAATTCTCACGACATCACTGTAGCATTAAATTGAGTTCATTAGCAACTCTTACTAAAAGGCTGTCAGCATCACTTTGAGGTTATTCGAAAGTTTCACTCCATTACTGTTAGCATCATCTTGAGTTCATTAGCAATTCTTCCGACATCACTGTCGCAATATTTTGAGGTTCGTAGCAACTTTTACTACATTACTGTCGCATTATTTTTAGATTCGTAGCAACTCTTAGTACATGACTGTCAGCATGACTTTGAGGTTATTCGAAACTTTCACTCCATCACTGTCGCATCATTTTTAGATCTTTAGCAATTCTTCCGACATCACTGTAGTATTATTTTGTGGTAAGTAGCAACTCTTACTACATGACTGTCAGCATCACTTTGAGGTTGTTCGAAACACCTACTACATTTCTGTCAGCATCACTTTGAGATCATGAGCAACTATCACTACATTACTTTTAGCATCATTTTGAGTTTATTAGCAATTCTTACTCCATCACTGTCGCAACATTTTGAGATCATTAGCAATTCTTCCAACATCACTGTCGCATTATTTACGTTCGAAGCAACTCTCACTACATGAATGTCAGCATCACTGATTTTATTAGCAACTATCACTACATTACTCTTAGCATCATTTTGAGTTCATTAGCAATTCTTATGACATCACTGTAGCATCATTTTGAGATCATTAGCAATTCTTCCGACATTACTTTCGCATTATTTTGAGTTCATTAGCAATTCCTACGACATCACTGTAGCATTATTTTGAGGTTATTAGTAACTCTTACTACATTACTGTCAGCATCACTGAGTTTATTAGCAACTCTCACTACATTACTGTTAGCATCATTTTGAGTTCATCAGCAATTCTTCCGACATCACTGTCGCAATATTTTGAGGTTCGTAGCAACACTTACTACATGACTGTCAGCATCACTTTGAGGTTATTCGAAAGTTTCACTCCATTACTGTTAGCATCATTTTGAGTTCATTAGCAATTCTTACTACATCACTGTCGCATCATTTTGAGACCATTAGCAATTCTTCCGACATCACTGTCGCAATATTTTGAGGTTCGTAGCAACTCTTACTACATTACTGTTGCATTATTTTGAGGTTCGTAGCAACTCTTACTACATTACTGTTGCATTATTTTGAGGTTCGTAGCAACTCTTACTACATTACTGTCAGCATCACTTTGAGTTTATTAGCAACTATCACTACATTACTGTTAGCATCATTTTGAGTTGTTGAGAAATTCTCACGACATCACTGTAGCATTAAATTGAGTTCATTAGCAACTCTTACTAAAAGGCTGTCAGCATCACTTTGAGGTTATTCGAAAGTTTCACTCCATTACTGTTAGCATCATCTTGAGTTCATTAGCAATTCTTTCGACATCACTGTCGTATTTATTTTTAGGTTCGTAGCAACTTTAACTACATTAATGTCGCATTATTTTGAGGTTCGTAGCAACTCTTAGTACATGACTGTCAGCATCACTTTGAGGTTATTCGAAACGTTCACTCCATTACTGTTAGCATCATTTTGAGTTCATTAGCAATTCTTACTAAATCACTGTCGCATCATTTTGAGATCATTAGCAATTCTTCCGACATCACTGTAGTATTATTTTGTGGTAAGTAGCAACTCTTACTACATGACTGTCAGCATCACTTTGAGGTTGTTCGAAACACTTACTACATTTCTGTCAGCATCACTTTGAGATCATGAGCAACTATCACTACATTACTTTTTGCATCATTTTGAGTTTATTCGCAATTCTTACTCCATCACTGTCGCAACATTTTGAGATCATTAGCAATTCTTCCAACATCACTGTCGCATTATTTACGTTCGAAGCAACTCTCACTACATGACTGTCAGCATCACTGATTTTATTAGCAACTATCACTACATTACGCTTAGCATCATTTTGAGTTCATTAGCAATTCTTATGACATCACTGTAGCATCATTTTGAGATCATTAGCAATTCTTCCGACATTACTTTCGCATTATTTTGAGTTCATTAGCAATTCCTACGACATCACTGTAGCATTATTTTGAGGTTATTAGTAACTCTTACTACATTACTGTCAGCATCACTGAGTTTATTAGCAACTCTCACTACATTACTCTTAGCATCATTTTGAGTTCATCAGCAATTCTTCCGACATCACTGTCGCAATATTTTGAGGTTCGTAGCAACACTTACTACATGACTGTCAGCATCACTTTGAGGTTATTCGAAAGTTTCGCTCCATTACTGTTAGCATCATTTTGAGTTCATTAGCAATTCTTACTACATCACTGTCGCATCATTTTGAGACCATTAGCAATTCTTCCGACATCACTGTCGCAATATTTTGAGGTTCGTAGCAACTCTTACTACATTACTGTTGCATTATTTTGAGGTTCGTAGCAACTCTTACTACATTACTGTTGCATTATTTTGAGGTTCGTAGCAACTCTTACTACATTACTGTCAGCATCACTTTGAGTTTATTAGCAACTATCACTACATTACTGTTAGCATCATTTTGAGTTGTTGAGAAATTCTCACGACATCACTGTAGCATTAAATTGAGTTCATTAGCAACTCTTACTAAAAGGCTGTCAGCATCACTTTGAGGTTATTCGAAAGTTTCACTCCATTACTGTTAGCATCATCTTGAGTTCATTAGCAATTCTTTCGACATCACTGTCGTATTTATTTTTAGGTTCGTAGCAACTTTAACTACATTACTGTCGCATTATTTTGAGGTTCGTAGCAACTCTTAGTACATGACTGTCAGCATCACTTTGAGGTTATTCGAAACGTTCACTCCATTACTGTTAGCATCATTTTGAGTTCATTAGCAATTCTTACTAAATCACTGTCGCATCATTTTGAGACCATTAGCAATTCTTCCGACATCACTGTCGCAATATTTTGAGGTTCGTAGCAACTCTTACTACATTACTGTTGCATTATTTTGAGGTTCGTAGCAACTTTTACTACATTACTGTCAGCATCACTTTGAGTTTATTAGCAACTATCACTACATTACTGTTAGCATCATTTTGAGTTGTTGAGAAATTCTCACGACATCACTGTAGCATTAAATTGAGTTCATTAGCAACTCTTACTAAAAGGCTGTCAGCATCACTTTGAGGTTATTCGAAAGTTTCACTCCATTACTGTTAGCATCATCTTGAGTTCATTAGCAATTCTTCCGACATCACTGTCGCAATATTTTTAGGTTCATAGCAACTTTTACTACATTACTGTCGCATTATTTTTAGATTCGTAGCAACTCTTAGTACATGACTGTCAGCATGACTTTGAGGTTATTCGAAACTTTCACTCCATCACTGTCGCATCATTTTGAGATCTTTAGCAATTCTTCCGACATCACTGTAGTATTATTTTGTGGTAAGTAGCAACTCTTACTACATGACTGTCAGCATCACTTATAGGTTGTTCAAAACACTTACTACATTTCTGTCAGCATCACTTTGAGATCATGAGCAACTATCACTACATTACTGTGAGCATCATTTTGAGTTTATTCGCAATTCTTACTCCATCACTGTCGCAACATTTTGAGATCATTAGCAATTCTTCCAACATCACTGTCGCATTATTTACGTTCGAAGCAACTCTTACTACATGACTGTCAGCATCACTGATTTTATTAGCAACTATCACTACATTACTCTTAGCATCATTTTGAGTTCATTAGCAATTCTTATGACATCACTGTAGCATCATTTTGAGATCATTAGCAATTCTTCCGACATTACTTTCGCATTATTTTGAGTTCATTAGCAATTCCTACGACATCACTGTAGCATTATTTTGAGGTTATTAGTAACTCTTACTACATTACTGTCAGCATCACTGAGTTTATTAGCAACTCTCACTACATTACTGTTAGCATCATTTTGAGTTCATTAGCAATTCTTCCGACATCACTGTCGCAATATTTTGAGTTTCGTAGCAACACTTACTACATGACTGTCAACATCACTTTGAGGTTATTCGAAAGTTTCACTCCATTACTGTTAGCATCATTTTGAGTTCATTAGCAATTCTTACTACATCACTGTCGCATCATTTTGAGATCATTAGCAATTCTTCCGACATCACTGTCGCAATATTTTGAGGTTCGTAGCAACTCTTACTACATTACTGTCAGCATCACTTTGAGTTTATTAGCAACTATCACTACATTACTGTTAGCATAATTTTGAGTTGTTGAGCAATTCTCACAACATCACTGTAGCATTAAATTGAGTTCATTAGCAACTCTTACTAAATGACTGTCGCATTTTTTGGAGGTTCGTAGCAACTGTTACTACATCACTGTCAGCATTACTTTGAGGTTATTCGAAACTTTCACTACATTACTGTTCGCATCATTTTGAGTTCATTAGCAATTCTTCCGACATCACTGTATCATTATTTTGTGGTTAGTAGCAACTCTTACCACATGACTGTCAGCATCACTTTGAGGTTGTTCGAAACTTTCACTTCATTACTGAAAGAATCACTGAGTTTATTAGCAACTATCACTACATTACTGTTAGCATCATTTTGAGTTCATTAGTAATTCTTACTACATCACTGTCGCATCATTTTGAGATCATTGGCAATGTTTCCAACATCACTGTCGCATTATTTTGAGGTTCGTAGCAACTCTTACTACATCACTGTCAGCATTACTTTGAGGTTATTCGAAACTTTCACTACATTACTGTTAGCATCATTTTGAGTTCATTAGCAATTTTTACAACATCATTGTAGCATTATTTTGAGTTCATTAGCAACTCTTTCTCCATTACTGTCGCATCATTTTGAGATCATGAGCAATTCTTCCGACATCACTGTTTTGAGGTTTTGAGGTACCTTTGTTTGTAACCTCGTCCCCACTGATCCTGGATCTGCTCGAGGTTCCTGCCTGTTAAAAGGAAGGTTTTTATCACCACTGTTGCAGGATGTGCTGCTGATGGAGAATTGTTGGCTATAAACTCATTGAACTCACTCCAAGTCAATAGTTTTGAGCAAACTCATGACTCCTGATGTTTAACTCAATTGTTTGTTAAACACAGAGATCCAGGTGTAGTCCCTCTATGTTCATCCACTAAACTAGAATAGAGTTCTCCTCTTTTCATGGTGGAACAAAGAAGGGGGAGGGTCAATAAGAATATGATCTTTGGACGTTACAGCATCTAAAGACTCAAATCCATATTTCAGGATACATATTTGAGAGGGAGGAAACAGTGATGGGAGGCTGGAGGCTTGAAGGGCTTGATTTTTAGCGGCCAGTGAAGCCACCTTTTGCTGGCTGAGTTCCAGAGACTCATGGAGGCTCTTTGTGGAGGATTTCCACGAGAGAGTCCAGCATCGAAACTTGTTAGTTTCCTGTCAACTGAGTCCAGGATGTCCCCGAGGTCCTTATTGGGTGATGAGGGTGCGCTGGACGGTCGGCTTCTTTTGGGAAGTGGGGTCACCACGTTACCGGTCCTCCCCATGACGGGTCGGTGGCAGCACTCGTCTACGTTCTCCTGCAGACTTTCTGCGGTTCCTTCTTCCAGATTTTATTGATGAGGATTGTTGTGGATGAGAGAATTGAAAATTCTTACTGCAGTTTGAGGTTTTGATGATTCAAACTGTGTAGATTGGCGTTAAGAAGTTAGCTTGTTAGGATAAATTCAGGTGTGAGCCACCACACTGAATCAGGCACAGGTAGGACGTTCACCCTGACATAGAACATCAACAGTTTAACGTTGCTGGCAGGACTCCAACCTGAGCAGGGACACCCCAATGGATTTCTAGTCCATCGCCTTCACCACTCAGCCACAACGACCACATTCACACACACATTTGAAGAGGATGGATATTCACAAAATGATCTTAATTTCTGTCACAAGCCCATTTGTGTGAGGTCCTATTTTCTCTTTTTCAGCATTCCTTTGTTTCCAGGTCTCTAATAAGTGCAGAATTACAAAGACAAGCAAGCTGGATCCATCCTGGGCAGGTGATATGAGCCATTGACCACTGGCCAGAGACCCTGGCACAGACGTTGGGGGTGGTGAGAGAGAGCATTTCTACAATTATATTCTACATTTATAGAAGTCTACAATCCTACAATTTCATTGAGCAGACGCTTTTGTCCACAGCCACGTACGTACATCACATGTATAGAATATATATGTTCCTCTTTCATCTACTGATTAACCACAAAATGCAGTCAAATGCCAGTAAATTCTGAGCATTTATTCATTATTCATGATTATTCATTATTTTTGAATCCATTTTCACTGTCACTCTTCTGTTCATTTTCAGTTTGATTCATAAAAATGAACAAACTTTGACGTGTTTTCTTCTCTTGTGTGTCAACAACTTTGGATTGAATCTCCTGACAAACAGACCACATGACCAGGAGGAAGTGTTGTTGGTGAGTTTGGCCCCTGAGCTCAAGACAGTTGGGACCAATAAAGGACAGCTTCCAATGCAGCTGTGAAGCCTCGTTGTCAGCTGGGAGGAACGACAGGTGTCTCCCTCTAGTGGCTCCTCACAGCAACACCAGCCTCATTTCATTCACATGCATCCACCACCTCACTACCAAAGGCCAGTTGGGCCTCCACAGACAGGAGAGTTTCAAGTGTTGGACAAAGGTCTTTAAGATGTTCTTATTAATTCTATAACATCTGAGATTAAAATCTATGGAATTACAACCAACAAGCAGCCAAACACCTGATCAGATGCTCCTTCATGAGGCTGAGAAGAATCAATCTAAACTGGGATGAAGAAAATTAACTGAGAGGAGAAACCTCCTGATTGGATGACATGGACCCACCTGATCCATGTCAGCCTTGTTGGAGCAGAAAGAGGTGGATCAGAGGAATCAGTGGATCAAGACTCAGGTGGCAGATGAAGAATCTCTGTATTCACAATGGAGTCAGAGAAATCTTCCAACGTGAGAGAACGTGACAGACCATTTTATACTGAAGACAGGCTGTGCGTGTGTGTGTGCGTGTGTGTGTGTGTGTGTGTGTGTGTGTGTGTGTGTGTGTTTATGTGCAGACTTTTCCCTGGAACAACGTTTTTTATTTGAAGCAAGAAAGCAAGAGCCTCCAGATCAAAGTCAGAATTGATGATGATGTCATCAGGGCTTTGATAGTGTATTTATTTGTACCTAGAATTCTGTCTTTGATCTCAGGAGGATGTGAGAGAAACTCAACTTTAAAAAGTATATGAGAGCATTCAGCTTGGTTAGAAAACATTTTGACTGTTCAACAGTAGAGTTTGTTAGAAACAGTTTACAACACTCAGAATTAAATTGAAGATACAAAAACCTTCCACACTTAAATCCTGTCTCTAACTTCAAACTGGGGATGAACATTTTTATAATCAATCTGTCTCTATGTGATGGCCCTGCCATGGACTGGTGACCTGTCCAGGATAAACCCCGCCCCTCACCTGAGGGATAGGCTCCACCCCCACGAACCATTGCAGATCATCAATAACCAAAGCTACTAAGGAGGATTACAGAGTTTGGGAGTCAGTGACTTAATAGAGTCTAACAAAGGGTTGGACCTGAATGAGACAGTCACCCTTCAACATGGGGCCATGGCAGAGTGAACCAAGAACACTACAATGGGGGTGAGAGTGGAGCCATGATGGACTCACAGTTCATCACCTCCACCATCATGTGGACCACCTGATCACCTCTCCCTCAACCTCTAAACAACTCATTCCCTGACCGGGAATCGAACCCGGGCCGCGGCGGTGAAAGCGCCGAATCCTAGCCACTAGACCATCAGGGACCACACTGAGCTCTCCAACAACAGAGACTATACACAATGACTCAAGAACACAGGACTCTGTGGTCTCAGCTTGAGATGCAGAAGGTCCACCAAGACCACCAGACACCTCAGCCCCCTAAAGACAGTCCACCCCCAGGATCCTGCCCCCTCTGCTCCAACTCAGCCCTCCATTCATAACGTGACTTTCGCTACGTCCGAACTGCCAAGTACCAACCTACGTCCTCCTGCTACGACCTGAACATGGCGGCACCACTCAGACACCCGAGAAGATTGGTGGGGAAGCACGACCTCTGCTGGCAGAGCACAGACACCGCAATTAGGTAGACAGCACCAACGAAAGCCCCACCTGCTGGCCTGACTGTGGTACTGCACTCCACTCTGAACGCACCCTTCACTCATTCTCTATTATTAAGCACGTTAACGCACCTGTAAAGGTGTGTTCACATTATATACATATTATATATTTATGCTTGGCCGTTTTTGATGAACTTGGGCGGTACTCTGGTGCAAAGATGAGGTCATGGAGCTGATCTGGGAGCAGTCCTGATGTTAAATGCTGTGATGAAGGACAGTGTAGAGGAAAAATGCGTCAAATTTAAATTTTAAACAGTTTAACGTTGTTGGCAGGACTCCAACCTGAGCAGGGAGACCCCAATGGATTTCTAGTCCATCGCCTTCACCACTCGGCCACAACGACCACATTCACACACTTTTGTAGGAGACTGAAATTAGACAATGAAAGTTCATGTCAGCACAGTCAAACATTTTTTGTCCTCTCTCAAAGACAAACTATTTGTGTGTGTGTGTGTGTGTGTGTGTGTGTGTGTGTGTCAGTGTTGTGACTGAGCGGTGAAGAAGACGACCTTCTGACTCCATTTTCTTTGTTGCTCTTCTATCAGTTCCTCAGTTTCACTCATCAAGTGAAGCAGCTTTGACAGGTTTACTTCTCTGTGTGTTCACAACTTTGGTCTTTAAACTCCTGACAAACTCACCACGTCACACATTTGGTGAATTAAAGCAACAAATAATGACATCATGATGATTCAGGTTCGGGGGGCACGGCCTGGAGGAAGAGTGGCCGTCTAGCAGAGTTGCTGGTTCAGTTCTCACTTCAGCTGGTGACCATGTTGAAGTGTCCTTGAGCAAGACACTGAGCCCCTCATTGCCCCTGATGACCAGCATCCAAGACCAACAAGCTTCTGATTGGCTCTGATTCTCTGAGCCAAAATCCAACACAGGAAACAGAAACTCTTGAGGTTGTCTCACATTTTTTAAAGAAACTCAGCACAGGACAGTGATAGGAGGCTGGTTTCCTTGATGTGGGCTTCACCTCCACTGCTGTCCACATTTAAATGCTGGCTGATGCTGGTCCCCTGTTGAAACCTGGACCAGACCAGGGACCTTCAGACCTTCAGTCTAACGCTGTTCCAGCATTGGATGAAAAAGTCTGGTCCTCTCATCTTCTTCAACATTGACTTGTTCTACCAGGACAAGAGAATCTGAGCTTGGATGTCATTTAGCAGTCAAAGGCTTGTTAAACTGGTCAACATCAGCTGGTGTTCACTCTGATGATGTAGCGATGGTCTGGATTCTTCCTTCTGGAGCACCAAGCTGCTGGGAAGAAGCCTGATGATGTCAGAGTTGTGTTCAGTGGCTCCTGCTGGGTCCATTTCTGACAAATGGGCTCCAAAGAGTTCAGCTGTTTCAAAGGCTAAGAGAAAGCAGCACATCATGGCGGTCAGGAGACGAGGTGGCCGAGTGGTTAAGGTGATGGACTGCTGATCCATTGAGCTCTGCAGGCGTGGGTTCCAATCCCATCCTCGTCGTAGGAGACTTTGGTTTCTGCTCCTAGATTCTGGAACGACTCTGAACTGTGAGGCTTTGCAAGAGGAGATTCTGCAGCACCTGAGAGCTGCAGTTCCAGGACCCCACAGCACCACCTACTGAATTGGATGATAAAATGCATTTGTTGGACTTTTGTTTTTTGGTGACAGCGCCACCTATCAAATTAGATGATAGCAAAATACTACTTTCTAACTGTAGTATTAAAGGTTTATTCATTCATTTTAAACTTTTTGGAGGAAACAACTGTAAATTAACCAGCAGTTACTGGTGATGCTTCACAGTTTCCAAGCTCAAACGGCCTCCTGCTTGTTGGACTCACAATTTCCAAAAAATGTAGACATCAAAAGTCAAATCATGTTTTTGTTTGGTTTTGTGTTGTTTTGTTTTTTACTGGAGGAAAACTTCAAATTGTGATGATGTGTCTGACTTAGAAACTGAACCCCCAAAAATCAAAAAGTCTCCTTCTTCTGTGCCGTGATCTCTGAGCTGATCATGATTGATCTCATCAATAATCCTTGGCAGCCGACCAGTCACACACAGCCCCCCCCCCCACACACACACACTGAGACATGCAGCAGCTCACAGTAACTGCCTCAGTCACACAGCAGATAGACTCCTTTCTATAACAAGATAAGCAGTAGAAAATGGATGGAAGTGATGATGAACTGATGAACAGGTGATTTGTCCAAAAGTCAACATCAGATTCATTTCCAATCTGTGGAAGCAGTTTCATCTTGAGGTTCCAGGTAAGAACAGCCAGCTGTGGGCTGACACACATCTCTTCAGGAGCACTTCTATGCTCCAAACTTGCCAGGTTGAATTGTGTCTGTATTCTGAGGGCAGCAGGAGGACGGAGGAGTGAGGACACACACATTTGGAACTGAGAGCAGCTGTGTGTGGGATTTCCCCAGCAAAGATAAAACCAGCTCCTTCATGCTGGCTATGAAGGCTCACAGTCACACTGACCCAGCTACAAATACTTTGATATGCAACAGACTGGTTTCTCTTCTGGTAGTTTGTTATCAACTGTTGTCACATTTATGGATCAATTTAGCTGGTAAGATGAAGGCTCCAAAGGACCAGCTGGAGATGCCGGGGATTGAACCCGGGGCCTCATACATGCGAAGCATGCCCTCTACCACTGAGCTACATCCCCTCTGTCAGAGTCACTGTTTAACTGATGCAGCAACACAAACACAGACACAACATTTTTCTCCTTCATTTTAGGGATAAAAAGGAAGTCAGCCTGTGATCTCAAAGGCTCTGTGATCTCAGTAGTTTCACTGTGATGTCAGCCCACACAGCCTTAGACCACAGAGGCAAGTAAGGCTCCAGGAAGCTGAGGCTGCTCCGTTCTCAGTCCTGTCCAGAGTGAAGGTTTTCCTCTCTGAAGCTTTCCAATCCAGCCCAGATCCTCTCTGACTAGCAGGAGTCTTTGACCAGGAAATGAGAATTATATTGAACGTCTGCTCATCCTCAGAATGAAGTAAAAGTATTTGTGTTCCTAAAATAATCTTCAGATGTTAAGATCAATTATTAACATTGATTGACAGCTCTAAACTGACCCATCATCACTATACAGTTGCAAACTGAGGACTGGAATATTTAGAAATCCACAGTTGCTCATAACAACTGGTAGTACAAGTACACAGTAGAGACGACTGTAGGAAGTAGCAGTTGTGAGCCTTGAAAAAAATGCAGTAAAGACAGGAAGCCCCCATCACATTGTCAGTGTTTCAGTGACTGGCATTGTGAAGAGACTGAGACAAAGTCACGTTATGAATGGAGGGCTGAGTTGGAGCAGAGGGGGACAGGATCCTGGGGGTGGACTGTCTTTAGGGGGCTGAGGTGTCTGGTGGTCTTGGTGGACCCTCTGCATCTCAAGCTGAGACCACAGAGTCCTGTGTTCTTGAGTCATTGTTTATAGTCTCTGTTGTTGGAGAGCTCAGTGTGGTCCCTGATGGTCTAGTGGTTAGGATTCGGCGCTCTCACCGCCGCGGCCCGGGTTCGATTCCCGGTCAGGGAATGAGTTATTTAGAGGTTGAGGGAGAGGTGATCAGGTGGTCCACATGATGGTGGAGGTGATGAACTGTGAGTCCATCATGGCTCCACTCTCACCCCCATTGTAGTGTTCTTGGTTCACTCTGCCATGGCCCCACGTTGAAGGGAAACTGTCTCATTCAGGTTCAACCCTTTGTTAGACTCTATTAAGTCACTGACTCCTGCAAGGACAAACTCTAGTCAGTGTGGTCTCTGATGGTCTAGTGGCTAGAATTGGTGCTCTCACTGCCACAGCCTAGGGTTCAAGTCCTGGTCAGGGAAGCTGTGGATACCCTGAGGTTCTAGCCAACTATGGACTGATAGCTGACCTCCCCTCCTCTCTAAAATCCTGGAGAAAGCAGCTGCTAATCAGCTGAGTGACTTCCTCCATAACAAGAGTTGATTTGAGGGTTTCAGTCTGGTTTTAGAGCCCAGCACAGAGACAGCACTGGTAGAAGTCACTGGATATATAAATATATATTATAGATAAATATCGGCCGACTCATCAATGGCTGAGGAATACATTCAGTCAGTAGCATGACAGTCCTCTGAAGCTGTAACGTGAGCCCACTTCTACCGACTAGAGGAGAGGTAAAATTACACCTGAAATCTGAGGTTTGTCCCTCAAAAAGAACCGCGATGTACTAAAAGTTTCCTCCCCAGAATGATTCTATCAACAAACACTTTAAATTGATATTCTGGAGTTTTATTTCAGTCGCCTGGAATTTGCTGTGGAGTGAGTAAGATGGTATTTAAATGGCAGGCCTATCCACTCGCGCTAGCACGAGCATTGCAGATAGCGTCAGCAGGACCAGACCCAATGGGTCCAGAACTGTCTCCAGTTGCTGGGAGCACCCTGGTGAGCTGGGAAGGCCAAAGGTCCAGAAAAGTGAACCTCCACTTCAAGACTGCAGCTGCTCCAGAAAGCAGCTGCAGTCTTGAAGTGGAGGAAGAAGTGCATGGACAGGAACTAGGAGGAGAGACCACATCACCAATCCAGAACAGAGTTTAAAATCCTTCTCCTCAGTCTTAAAGCTCTGAAAGGAACATTCCAGCTAAAAAGGAACCTCAGATGTGTTCTTGTGTTTTTATTATTTCGAACGATGGCAGGGATTTGGTTTGAGAGCATCCATGTCTAACTAGGTTTTGGTGCATACTGCTAATTAGCTCCCACCGCAGGTCGTGGGGGCAGCAGATAAACAGACAAATCATAACAAGAACATCCACTCCAAATAGTCAAACACCAGGGTGGTGATCAAGTAGAGCCTCTGCATGTCAACAAAAGCACTGACAACTTTAAAAGAGAACAGAAAGTTTATTAAAAGACAAGTTTATAAGGACAGTTAAAGGTGTGTAGACGGCTGTTTACACTTTAATTCAGCTGTAGAAGAAGAAGACCTTCACTGTGAAAACTCATCCTGTGTTACAGCCGCCCCTCCAGGACGGTCAGGGACCAACTTCAGTCCTGGTCCTGATACACCGGAAATCCAACCAATCCCTCCCATAGGAACCATGTATTTGTTAAAGCAGCGCTCGCTGTGTCTGTGTAGGAGCCAGTACTGAGCGTATACTGCATGTGTACTACTACTAAAGGTACTTCACCGGAGGCTCCAGCTGATGTCACATATTTCTCCATCAGCTGGATGACATCACTGATATCAGAGACTCCGCCCACTCATTTATTTTCACACATCTCAAAGACAATTCAGTGTTTGATCAGGGATCAATACATCAATATAAAGATCAGTAATTGGTGCCAAGTGGATCTTTGATGGTGACCTAAGAGAAATCAGATCAGCCCTCACACCCTCCTGTCCAATGGTGGCTCCATGATTTCAGCTTCATCCTGTCTCTTTCCTGATGTGTTTTCCCTTCTGCTTTCAAAAACTCTTTACACCCACAACCTTCATGTCTGGCCTCCACCACCATGATTAGTTTCAGTTTCTCCTCAGCTTCAGTCACACAACACAGGATGGACAAAGGAAGTTTCTCTGTTGCGTCGTCTCAAGTTTTCCTGACCTGAGGAGCTTTGTTAACTAACTCAGCAAGACTGATGTCTCTCAGCTGTGTGTTCTCATCATTGTTCTCCATGTAGACACGTCTCCACTGACCATAATCCACTCACCTTCCTTCATTCGTTGCAGTGTCCCAACCAGAGACCAGTCAGGTGGTCTCTGTTCCTGCAGTCATACTGGATATTCGCTATGTGAAGGGGACCAACAAAGTGGTGGTGGACGTGTTGTCTAGAGTTCCTCAGTGTGGTATTTGATTGTGACCGGTTTTCCTCTCTCTGGTTCTCCTCTTGTCTTTTCCTAGCCTCTTAAATTGCAACAAGAGATGCTGGACCACCGGAGCAGGCCACTGGTTCCCCTCCTGATAGTTTGACCTTATCTGAGCAGTCCAATGGGGGACGTATATGGTTTTTAGAGGTTTAGTGAATTATCATTTTGGGATTCAAGAAAAATTACATTCATGGTATTTTGGTAGCGGGATTCCCTTCAGGACCCTGTTCTTGTAGGGGGGTGTGATGGTCCCTTGGCTGATGTCTTTCATGATGTTTCTTGTGTTGCAGCAGGGAGCTGGAGAGTGGGGAGCTGTTCATTCCTCCTAGTTGGTTAGTTGCTCTCTTCATAAAGAACCCGCCTTGCCGGCCAGGAGCCGCTCTTCCTCCTCATCCATTGTCACTTTCATTTTCAGCAGCCAACATCTCTTCCTTACAGCTCCCTTACACTCATGCAACCATAACATTGACTCCATTGCCTGTCAAATCCCATGGCTCTTTTTGTTCTATTTTGTTTTGTTGTTGTTTTCTTGGTTAAAAAAAACATTATTTGGCTTCCTACCCACATCTCCCACTGTTTTGCCATTGCTTCAGAGCCAAGTCGTGAGAAATGGTTTCTCCCCAGTGTGGGTTCTCATGTGACTTTTCAGATGTCCCTATTCTGAGAATTTTTTACCACAAACTGAGCAGGGGAAGGGTTCTCCTCAGTGTGCATTCTCGTGTGTCTTTTCAGACATCCCTTTTCTGAGAATCTTTTGCCACACACAGTGCAGGGGAATGGTTTCTCCCCAGTGTGCATTTTCATATGTCTTTTCAGATGTCCCTTTTCTGGGAATCTTTTATGACATATTGAGCAAGGGAATGGTTTCTCCCCAGTGTGCACTTTCATGTGTCTTTTCAGACATCCCCTTTCTGAAAATCTTTTGCAACAAACTGAGCAGGGGAATGGTTTCTCCCCAGTGTGCATTCTCATGTGTCTTTTCAGATGTCCCTTTTCTGAGAATCTTTTACTACACACTGAGCAGGGGAATGGTTTCTCCCCAGTGTGTGCTCTCATGTGTGATTCTAGATGTGCCTTCACTGAGAATCTTGTGCCACAAACTGAGCAAGGGAATGGTTTCTCCCCAGTATGTGTTCTCATGTGTCTTTTCACACATCCCTTATCTGAAAATTTTATGCCACAAACAGAGCAGGGGAATGGTTTCTCCCCAGTGTGCGTTCTCATGTGTCTTTTCAGACATCCCTTTTCTGAAAATTTTTTGATACAAAGTAAGCATGGAAAAGGTTTCTCTCCAGTGTGTGTTCTCATGTGTCTTTTCAGACATCCCTTTTCTGAAAACGTTCTGCCACAAACTGAGCAGGGGAATGGTTTCTCCAAAGTGTGTGTTCTCATGTGTGATTTCAGATTCCCCGTTGAGAATCTTTTACCACAAACTGGGCATGGGAATGGTTTCACTCCAGTATGTGTTCTCATGTGTCTATTCAGACATCCCTTTACAGAAAATCTTTTGCCGCAAACTGAGCAGGGGAATGGTTTTTCTCCAGTATGTGTTCTCATGTGCGTTTTAAGATGTCGCTTTTCTGAGAATCTTTTGCCACACACTGAGCATGGGAATGGTTTCACACCAGAGTGTGTTCTCATGTGAGTATCCAAACTACTTCTGTAACGAAAACCTTTACTGCATGTTGAGCACCTAAATGGACGCTCATCCTCACTGACTTCTGTCTCAGATTCAGAAGGACCAAAGGTCACGTTCCTGATGATTTCTGATTCTCTTCCAGTTTTTAGTTTTTGCTCTTTTGAGCTGCAATGACTCACTTCCTGTCCTGGGCTCAGTTTCTGAAGCAAATTCCTCCTTGAGCCAAAGGGTTCCTTGTGCTCAGAGGTGGCCGTGTTATCAGGTCTGACCCAATCATCCTCACTGACTTCAGTCTCAGCTTCAGAAGAGTCTGACATCTGGTCTTCAGTCTTAGGTTGTACAAGTGTATCTGGATCTACCTTGCTGGCTGGTTCTGGTTCTGGTCCTCCACTCTCTTCTCCATCAGCTTCTGTTTTCAGAGGATGAATTGGGCTCCTGCTCAGAGACTCTTCTTTCAAGTTCTCCTCAGTTAGACTCTGATGAAGCTGTGGGAACTGAGGTTTCTCTTCGTCCCCTTCACTCTTCACAGGGACCAGAGTGAAGGGGAACGTGGTGATATCAGCCTCCTCCTGCCCTTGAAGCTGCCCTCCCTCCTCACTGGTCCAGAGCTCCTCCCACTCCTCTTTAATGTGGGGGGGCTCTGGGTCCTGCAGCTCAGGGGGAACCTCTTCTTTAATCACCAGCAGCTGCTCCACATCTGCAGGACACAAACAGCAACATCAGAAATCTCTTCATTTGACTCTGAAACAGCGGAGCAACAGACAGAAACAGAAATCAACTCAATGAAAAGAGACGTCCTGCTACTGACGACCAGTCAGCAAACTGGGAACAGAAACGCTGGCTTCAGATGCTTGGATCAACGTTGTGTCACCCAGGTCAAAGGTCATAGGTCCCCTCTGCTGAATGCCTTTGTCCATTCATAATCACATTCACTCGTTGGAATGTTAGTGTCTATAATGGGACAAATGGACAATTCTTGAACGGCCAGTCCAACCCAAGGTCGCCAAGAAAAATCTTTCTTTTTTTAAAGTAGGCCTTTATAATATCCGTGTCAGCCTACATCTTAATGTCACAAAAGAAGCAACATGCACAGCATCCTGGGCCAGCCTGACACACACACACGACACGGCAAGGCTGAGTGAAGCAGTCCTAGTCCCCTATTATCCAGCTAGAACCCTTCGCTCCCAGGATGGAGGGTTACTGGTGGTTCCTAGAGTTCTAAAAGTAGAATGGGAGCCAGAGCCTTCAGCTATCAGGCTCCCCTCCTGTGGAACGGTTTGAGTCCGGGATGCCCCCCCCCCCCCCCAAGACCTTCCTTTTTGATCAAACTTATAGTTAGGACAGCTTAAACCGGCCCTTCGATATTTTGCTGTAGGCTTCAACCTGGTTTATGCTTCTGCATGGCATCAACGCCGTACCTACACTGTTGACGCAGACCTACATGGACCCTACGCCGCAGCAGACGTGCACCTCCAAAATGTCCTGACTATTCATTGTGTCGACACGTCGTGACGTGAACATCAAGGACTGTGATTGGTCCGTTCAGAGGAGTCGCCGAATGCATTTAGAGGTGGAAGAACCTCCACGACAAAATGTGCGTCTCCGGAAGAAAATGGCCACAAGTCGTGTTTTTCATGTTCAAGGTTTTAAGTTTGATTCATGAAAACAAAGTCGTTCAAAGAGAAGCACTGGACTTTCTGTTGGAAATAGTTTTGTTTTGGAATCTGACAAGAGCCCCCGAAACCATAGAAAGACACAGCCACACCCCCTAGCAGCTTGGAGGTGAGCTGCAGAGCAACGCATTCCCTCAACACAGAACTGGGCACTGGGCTTCTCTCTCCTCCTCTCTGTCCTCCTATATGTGTCATACATAAATCACACACATTACTAACTCCTCTTCTCCCCTCATCCCAGATCCTGGTGCTGCTGAGGAGGCTGCAGACCTGAAGAGGCTCAAGCTGCCACCCGTAGCTCCACCTGCTCACGTCCCCGTCTGTCCATCAGTCTCTTCCTTTCTCTCTCTCTTTATCTCTGTCCCTCTCTTTCCTTCTGCATATCTGTCTTCCTCCATTCTCTGTCTTTGTCTCTGCCCTGCTCTCCTGCTCTCTTTCCCCCCAACCAGTCAAAGCAGAAGGCCGTCCCCACTGATCCTGGATCTGCTCGACGTTCCTGCCTGTTAAAAGGAAGGTTTTCATCACCACTGTTGCAGGATGTGCTGCTGGTGGAGAATTGTTGGGTGGAGGTTCATTGAAGGAGTTTGGTTCGAGACCTGCTCTACTAGTAAAGAGTCATGAGAGAACTTTGTTGTGATTTGGTTCAAACAAATAAAATTGACTTGACTTGAACGTGATGATAGTGTGGAAAAACTGTCAAAAAGAATGAAGACAGGTGAGAAAGAAAAGGGAGGATTAAAAAGAAGAGATTAAAGAAAAGCTATGGTTCTGCTGAGTGTTGTGATGCTCATGTTTAGCTGTCAAGCTAGCAGCTCTGGACTCACTGATCTGGACTGAAACTGCATTGAAATGAAACAACAGAGCTTCACTGGTGTCTGCAGGAGGTTTGCCTTTGGATTTTGTCCCCTAAATCGACTGTAACATTGGTTCATTCTGACGGGACTCATTTGGATATCATGTGACTTGCTGGAGACAGAGAGACTGCTGACACGTGTGTGTGTGTGTGTGTGTGTGTGTGTGTGTGTGTGTGCTGACTGAGTCCCACCAACATTGTGCTGCCTGCTCTTTGACTTTGTCTCAGGGGTTTTTCCAGCTGGTCTGGACCACTTGGTCTGATGAAGCTCCAGCTAGAATTCCTAGACTTTGTTTCTGAGCTACTAAAACCTCCCTTTATGTTGGGAACAATGCAGCAGGTCCCTGCGGGGACTCACCTGCTCTGTCCAGCCTGACTCGGGGCTTCAGCACGGCATCGAGCAGCAACCTCTGCCGGCGGTTCTCCCGCTCGTACTCCGCCACGGTTTCCTCCAGCAGAGCCACGATCTGCTCCGCGGCCGCCGCCAGCCGCTCGGTGAGCAGCGCTCTCAGCACCGGGACTCCAGCCGCTGAGTCTCCTTCTCCCAGCTGCAGCAGGAAGTCTTCAGCGGCGGCGAGGATCCGCTCCTGGACCGACACCCGCAGCAGCTGCGCGGCGCACATGTTGAGGTTCTACCGGCGCCACTCAGCCTCCAGGAGACAAAGACCGAGGCCGGGGGTTCACGGACTTCTCCTTCATTCCTTGTTGTTTGAAAACCTCCCGCGTCTTCGTCTCGTTCTGTGAAGCGCGTTTTGATGACGTATGTGGTGACGTCCGAAGCCTCTTCAGCCGGCAGTGACCACGTGACTGATTCAGGACCTGCTTCTCCGGCTTGGCCTGAGATTCTAAATGTAAAGCAGTGAAACGCCGTGGTTTCCTCCCTCCTCGTCCAAAAGCGTTCGCTATTTGATCAAAGGAAGGAGAAACAAGTGACTCCATGTTGTGGAGGCTGAACTCAGAGTTGAGAGAACTTTCATTCTGATCTGAGAGCAGCAACAAAGCCACTGAGAAAAACTGAACCACTGTCAGAGTCGGCACAGCATCAGCAGTCAGGCTGTGTTCACACTGGGAGAAACCATCGGACAGAAACCTCCCTCAGTCACACTGAAGGAACCTGAACTGACTGCTGCAGCTGGGACACACACACACACACACACACACACACACACTCAGCAGGAAACATGAACAGAGAGATAAAAGCACAGGATGCCTCCTCCTCCTCCTTCCAGAGATCAACTGATCTCCAGATTGACTTCAATTCTTTGATCAGAATTCTTCTTCCTCCTTGATAGATTTATTGATACTTTGTCATAGACGGTCCATTCCTATTGCAGGATGTTAAAGAGCAGAAGAACCAGGTTCCCATGTATGGAACTAGAATATTTATATACTGTATTGCAGTCGTTTCCAACATCCATCCATCCATTGTCTTCCACTTATTCCTGTTAAGGGTCATGGGGGTGGAGCCTATCGCAGAGTCTACAGGTGAGAGGCGGGGTTCACCCTGGACAGGTCACCAGTCCATCACAGGACCAACACATAGAGACAGACAACCATTCACTCTCACAGTCACACCTACAGTCAATTTAGAGTATCAATCAGCCTCGTCCCCTCTTGATGTCTTTGGACTGTGGGAGGAAGCTGGAGTACCAGAGAGAACCCACACAGGAACAGGAGAACATGCAGACTCACACAGAAAGATCCTGTGCTCCAGCCGGGACTGGAACCCTGAACCTTCTTGCTGTGAGGTATTTTTATCTCACAAGTGGAAAAATGTAGAATCTTCATGTCATTACATGTCGTTCTCCATTGGGTCACTAGGGGGCAGCACCTACCTGCATCACCAATATGAGCCTTCAGTCTGTCAGGGGGTAGAATTCAGTCACCACCAATGACATCAGAGTCAGAGTTTAGACATCAAAGACAGACATTAAAGCCTCTCTGATAAAACAAAAATATACTGCAATATTTTTTTCCAAAGTGAGACCCTCTTTATTCTCTAGTATAATCTGCTGCAATAATAATGAGCATCTTTGTCAGTCTACTGATGAATGTCAGATATCTTTGATGACCAAACCTGGACGTTTGTCTCAGTTTGACTGGAAGTCTCATTCATTCATTTCTCCTCCATGATTTCCTGCAATGATTTCCTGGTTCTGCTCCATTCAGGTTCAGAGAGCTGAGATTAAAATCACTCAGGAATAAAAGAGGAGACACCAACAAGTCAGCATGGAAGAGGAGCAGCTTTTCAAACTGGTCACCCTGGCTGCTGGTCTGGGCCTCCCTTTGCCTCGGTGCTCCTTGAACCAGTGAAGGTCCTGGTCCAGTCTTCTCCACTGAGTCCTCGTCAACAGGGAGCACCTCCCCACCGGAGAGGTGCAGGGCAAAGGAAAGGAAAACTCCAACCAGAATGAACGCTGCACTAAAAACTGCCCTCCATTTCTTGAGGGGAACGTTGGGTCTTCCTCAGGCAAATGGCAGTCAGCAGTGGCTCAACATCTGAACTGAGCCCAGACCAGGTCAGCTGATCATTCACCAGCTCAGCCCCTCCCACTCATGACGAAGACCTTGAAAACCCCAACATCACCTCCTCCACCTCAGTCTGGCGTGTGTGGATGGAGGGCTGTGACGTCAGCGGCGATGACATCACTGACACAAACACACTGATCTCTGACTGGTCTGGTCTGAGTGGGATTCAGTGACATCACACAACCTGCACCAGATGAAGGGGCGGGGCATCCAGGAGCTGTGACATCACTGGTGACTCTTGTTGGGCCGCCTTCTTGGCCAAAGTGGAGGAGAACAGGACCCAAATACAGACGGGGGAGAGGAGCGTTCAACAAAAGGAGGCTTGAATGATGAAAAGACAAAGAACAACAAAGGAACTCAAAGCACCAACAGAGGAGAAAAGACAAAGTAGCAAACAAAAGCCAAACTTCCACTGGAAACTTGGAGGAGCTGGAACAGGAGGGAGAGAACATGAGGCTGAGAACCCTGGAGAATGAGAGGTGGACAAATCCACCAGCGCAGCATCAGGAGAGCAAAGAAACCAGAAGGAGCTTTGAGGAGCTGCTGACATGCAGCCAGGGAGCGTCTGCCTGAGATGGGAGGAGCTGCTCATCCACCCAGATGGAGAAGCAGCCATCTTGCTCTTCTGACGCCGACCGGCAGAAGGAACAGAGGAGGTGAGGGGCCTCACGTTGTCATGGCGACATGGAAACATTCCACTCTGTCAGTGGTGCCTCCATCAGACGCACTTTGTCTTTGTGAAGATCAAAGTGAAAGGAAATAATAAAATAAAACAATGAAGGCTGCATGAACTGAGTGACACACTTGAGGATGACATCAGCGAAATGTGTGATGTCACACTGCTGAGTCGTGAGGTCACCACCAGAGAACAAATGAGTGATGAGATGCTGATTATTGACTCTCTACTTTAAATGATCTCACTCTCTTCCAGCTTGAAGAAGTTTGAGGATGAATGAAGTCAAGAACTGGAAAAATGGAGAACATTCATGTCATTACATGTTGTTCTCCACTGGGTCACTAGGGGGCAGCACCCACCTGCAACTCCTGGGAGCCCTCAGTCTCACCTCATTTTCAGGCTCCAACTAAAATGAAGCTTCAACTCTTCTGAATCCTCTCCACCTGTCAGATCTGTTTGAAACTTCCAGGTTTGATCAACATCCCAGTCTGAACACATCTACAGGTCAGCAGTGACCACAGCGCCACCTACTGGCAGCAGGAAATGACAGATTTGACACTGAGATGTCCTCGTCACGGCGTGATGGAGAGTTCTGATGATTCATCAGCACAATCAAACTCTGAGAACTCCTCCCTGCATGGTTGATGAGGGTCAAAGTTCCCATGTGTCTCACTTCAGGTGGAGGACCAGAGATTTTAGGCTCATGTGAGTGGTTGATTCTAATGTAAGAATAACAGACCACAGACTAGTCAGTGAATAAAACTGCCGACTTCTTTATAGACAGAAAATGTCAGAAAAACAAAAACTATTGGTTCCAAACCCTTTACATCCACACACATTCAATAAAGGAGTCTCCCTCCAACCAACAGACAGAAACCAGACCTCAGGAGAATCAGGTTATTGACCTCTTTTGAGTCTTATTTGAAGTTAACCCGACTTATTTGAGTTGAGGTTTAATTTGGTGGCTGGATTTCTATGATTGTTTGTTTACTTCACGGTGTCTATTTGAGTTTCCTCAGTCTAGGTTCTCATTTGATCTTGGTTCAGCCTATTGATGAGTTTTAGTTCTACGTTCCCTCTTCCTGTTGGTTTGTTTCACCGGCTCTATCCAAGCTTGAACTCCCTTTCAACAACCCACTCATGTAACACCGATTTGGCACACAATCAGGAAACGTGAACAAAACAAAGTCATAAAAATAAAACTCAGGGCCAAAGTATTTCAATTTACAACTCAATCTCACAAATCAATAATCAGAGTCTCTCCCGTTCATCAGCAGTCTTTTCGTTCAGTCCGTTATCAGTCCAAAAGAAATTCAAGGTGTCTCTGTGAAACCTGTCTGTTCTGTCCTACCACAATCCCACCGTCAGGGTCAGTGTCACCTGGGTGGGTGAGGTTTGCAGCGCCATTTTCCACTCCGACTCTCTCTCTCCTGTGGGTGGCTCGCCATCTTTTCTCCACAGCGTCAGGTGTGTTTGCACACCAGTGATCCCGCCTACAAAACCTGGCCAAATCCTCGTTCACAACGCGATCAACACAATCCAGAATCATGGACAGCAGTTGAGTCCAGTGTCTTCTCAAAAAATGAAGGGACCAAGGAGAAGACCTCAAAAGAGTCTGCTTTGTTTACTCTTTCCTCTCTCATTCTCGAGTCGTCCGTCTGCTTTAGTTTAGTTTATTTATATTTGTACAGCACTTTTCATCCAGAGACTGCAACACAAAGTGCTTCACAGAACTGAGAGAAAACAGGCAACGTTCAATAAAATATAAAACAATACATTAAATACATGTTAAGAACCCGGCCTTCCCAACCCACATGACCTCATACATGCACACACCACCCCCCCCACACACACAAATACACACACGTATACACACATACACACACTGACTGTCAGTAGGAACATGGCAGGGCACTGAAAATCCTAGTGAGGAAAGACCACCTATGGGGGCCATCCTCACCAGGAGGTGCCACAGCCCACAACCACAGGGAGCGCCGCCACCCAGACCCCCCGACCCGGACAGACCGGGTACACTCCACATATAATGCAGAGCCCCCCAGCTCTCCGGGCCTGGACGATCCCAAGGACGACGCCCCTGTGGGCGGACCAGACACACCTCCCAGTGTGGAGGGCCCCCACCAGGACACACTGGAGCTAAAAACTAAAAGACTCAAAGAAGGTAGAGTAGGAAAGAACAGAAATTACAATGATATTAAAGTATCAGAATGACATAAAATATATATAAAATCTAAAAGTTTTAAGAACTAATAAAAAAGTAGAATAAAATAATTAAAAGACTAAAGTAACAATAAGATATTGTGATAAAATGAAAGGATAAGAGAGACTAAGTCAGTTAAAAGCTAAGCTAAAAAGGGGAGTCTTGAGCCTCCTTTTAAAAACATCAACAGTCTCGCGGTCCTTCAACACCTCACTGGCGCTGTCACCTGTTCCCACCTGCCTAAAGACTGCCACTATTGTCCCTGTCCCCAAGTGCTCCACAGTGACAGGCCTAAATGACTACCGACCCATTGCACTCACCCCAGTAGTCATGAAGTACTTGGAGAGGCTGGTCAAGGCCCACATAGAGGCCTCCATCAATGTCTCTGTGGACCCCCACCAGTACGCCTACAGGCAACACCGCTCCACTGATGACGCCATTTCATCAGTGGTCCACAGAGCCCTCACCCATCTGGAGAGCAGGAACTCCTATGTCCGCCTTCTCTTCCTGGACTTCTCCTCTGCCTTCAACACCATCATCCCACATGGGGGACCTGTTCAGTGGACCTGAGGACTGGTGACCTGTTCAGGGTGAACCCTGCTCTCACCAAATGTCACCCCCCCCATAACCTTTAACAAATCAGTGGTACAGAAAATGGATGGAGTGACTGATTCACTGCAGAGGCACAGTGATGTTATTAATGGAGGAGTCTTTTCATTAAAGACTGAAGCTCCATACAAGACAGAGTCTGTAGACCAGAACATCACAACCTGGGAAGCTTTCACTTCTTTGGACAGACAGCTTTGATTTCAGCTTCTACCTCTGTAAAATTGAAAGTAAAGTAAATGGAGCACCTGTGAAGGTAAAACTGATGATGTCATGACTTGTTCAGTCCTCCAACGTTAAAGTCCAACAAGCTTTTGATTGGCTCTGATTCTCTGTGGCAAAATCCTACAAGAGGAAACAGAAAATCTTGAGGTTGTCTCACTTTTTTTTAAAGAAACTCTGCATAGGACAGTGATAGGAGGCTTGTTTCCTTGATGAAAGAGACTGGTGCTCTCATCTTCTTCAACATTGACTTGTTCTATCAGGACAAGAGAATCTGAGCTTGGATGTCATTTAGCAGTCAAAGGCTTGTTAAACTGGTCAACATCAGCTGGTGTTCACTCTGATGATGTAGCGATGGTCTGGATTCTTCCTTCTGGAGCACCAAGCTGCTGGGAAGAAGCCTGATGATGTCAGAGTTGTGTTCAGTGGCTCCTGCTGGGTCCATTTCTGACAACTGGGCTCCAAAGAGTTCACTGTTTAAAAGGCTCAGAGAAAGCAGCACCTCATGGTGGTCAGGAGACGAGGTGGCCGAGTGGTTAAGGTGATGGACTGCTGATCCATTGAGCTCTGCAGGCGTGGGTTCCAATCCCATCCTCGTTGCAGGAGACTTTGGTTTCTACCCCTAGATTATGGAATTGCTGTGAGGCTTTTAACTGACACAGATACCAGTTGAGTCAACTTCCCTTTCACAACCTGACCAAAACAACTCTGACACCCAGAGCTCACATGTGTCAATCACCTCTGGAGAAGGTCCCGCCCCCTTAGAGCCATAAATCCTCCCATCAGTGAAGAAAACTGAAGACACCTCTTGGATGAGAGCTGAAGCGTCTTCTAGAAACCTGAAACAGTCCACTTGGAACGTTTAAATCATTCTACAATCCTACAGTTTCACTGAGCTTTTGTCCAAAGCCACGTGCATGTCTCACATGTATATAATATATATGTGACACTCTTTCATCTACTCATTAACCAAAAATGCAGTCTCATACCAGTAAATTTGTGCAGAAGAAAACGTTATTTGTGCTGCTTCTTTATTCATTTATTTAGTTTAGTTCGTATTTTTTAATGTGTTTTCTTTCAAGTCATTTTGTCCATTAACTTCATAATCAGAGTCTCCATCTCATCACATGACTAAAGTCTGGGTTCTGTATTGGTGGTAAAATATCCTTCCATGCCCCTCACTAGTTTGCACACAGAAAAGCATATTTTACTGGTTTCAGATCTCTTAGCTTGTTCTCTCTCTTAAACCAGCTGAGGCAGCTTTCATTGTGTGATCGTTGTCGTCGTCTTCCGTTTACTCCTTACTAGTAAGGGTCGCGGGGGGGCTGGAGCCTATCCCAGCATCTACGGGCAAGAGGTGGGGTTCACCCTAGACAGGTCACCAGTCCATCGCAGGGCCAACATACAGAGACGAACAACCATTCACACTCACATTCACACCTACGGTCAATTTAGAGAATCAATCAGCCTCGTCCCCTCTTGATGTCTTTCGACTGTGGTAGGAAGCTGGAGTACCCGGAGAGAACCCATGCAGGCACGGGGAGAACATGGAGACTCACACAGAAAGGTACTGCGCCCGAGCCGGGACCAGATTGATGGAAATCAAGTGTCTGAGGCTGTTAGCAGCCATGAAGTTGATCTGGTTGGCACTGGTATTTGTTCTTGCTGCAGCTCAGGAGTGATTCAGGAGAAGAGTTTCAGAACAGCCCAGGTTGGGGACTGGAATTCTAAAATTTCCCCTGGAACCAGACAACCTTGGAGGGTAAAAGCTCCAATCATAGCCACTCAGATGCAGCAGCAGAAGAAGCTGTCATCCACCCTGACAGTCAGAGCATCAAGTCAAGGAAACATCACCATCTTGTAGTTCCAAACCTCCACCTGTCAGATTCAGCTACTTCTTATTGTGGGACTTTAAACTTGAACACAATGGAATTTGGACAAGGAGTTTTCCTTCCAGTCCAAACATCATCGTCCAGCCTCCAACCAGAGGTCCATCAGTTATCATGGAGCCACAGGTGGAGTCTGGATTCTTTTCTAGAATGAGACGGCAATGAGAGTCCTGCCAAGTGACATCACTGACATGAATGGATGACTTCAGTCACGTGACTGGATGACTTCAGTCACATGACTGGATGACCTCAGTCACATGACTGGATGACTTCAGTCACATGACTGGATGACAGTGTAGATGCCAATGTAGAGGTTGGGGAAATAGTCTCTGAGAATCCAGCTTGAACCCACAGCCTCCTTGTTTTCCAAAAACCCAAACAGCGACCATCAGTCTCCCTCCAATCCTGTACTTGGGTAAACAACAAGTAAAAGTCTCTGGCAACATATTTGTTTCCTGTAGGGTTTCTTCATGTATGTGTGGTGTACTTGCTTTCCCAGAGGACTGCCATCTTTGTTCTGTGGGCTGACATGTTTTAGTGTCAGCACAGGTCATAGCGCTGAGACTGAACTCTCATTCTCCTCCAAGTATTATTTCCACCTCACACTCCTGCAGATATTCAAGTGAACAGGGAACACAAATTTATGCACAACTTCTCCTGTGTATTCATCCACAGTCACTAAACAACAACCAAACCAAACAAAAGAGGTTTGCTAGCATGGCGATCAGCTGTAGTTCACCATCTTATCCAGGTCACATGACTCAGGAGTAGCGTGGCCGTCTGGCAACCAAAGGGTGGCTGGTTTGATCCTCACTTTCTCCAGTGACCATGTCAAAGTGTCCTTGAGTGAGAGACTGAACCCCTAAATACTTCTGATGAGTAGGTTGGCTCCTTGCATGGCAGCCTTCAGCATCAGTGTGTGAGTGTGTGTGAATGAGAGGACATTGTTCAGCTCCTTGAGTGCTGCTGAGGTAGAAAGGCTCTGTACAAACTGAGTCCTTTTACCATTTCTTTCCTGCTTCTAGCGGCGCTGTTGTCACTTCCTGTGACCGTGGGGGGAAAGGGGTCCCCCTTCAGAATAAGTTTGATATCATTGTTACTTCCTCTTCAACATGCCTTTAGCAGACCAACTCAGTGAACAGCTCAGTGAGGTAGTGTGGCCGAGCGGTCTAAGGCGCTGGATTAAGGTTCCAGTCTCTGAGGAGGGTGGAGGAGGCGGGGGTGGAGAGGTGTGGCAGGTCTCTCACAGCCTCTCCTCTCTCTTTCACTGATATCTTCAAACCTGTGACCAAAAGAAGAACCCTCCTCTGAGTCCACAGACCTGAGCATCGCTGCTCTGACTACCAGGTTACCTCCTGGTTATCAGGGTGAAGTCATGGTGAGGTAGTCAGGTGTTCCTTTGTTTTATGACAGAGGCCTCATTGTGAATTAAATAATTTTAATTCTTTACTTGAAGTTTCACGCTGTTTCGATTGAAAAAGGCCAGTTCCTGGAGAAGATCTTCTAGGGGTCCAGGTTAAAGTGGTGCCCCAGCTGGCACCAGGCGCTGACCCAGGTCCTGCATGGGAGATACTGTCAGTTCTGTTCTGCCCTGCTCACAACCACAGGCTGGTGTTGAGGCCTGCAGCAACCAGGGCCCCAGTCACCAACAGTATAAAGGCTGGACATTGTAGCAGTGGGAGGAGTCAAAATGAAGACAGACCAATGTGAGCAGGACGTTCCTGGAGAAGTCAGAAGAACTTGACCATGTTTCCTACAGTACCCAGGAGGCTTGGTAGTTGTTGAAGGAAGCTCCAAAAGCAAAGAGTAGACAGCAGGACATCAAAAGAAAAGATCCAGACACTAAAACTACAAGTAGAAAGAAGAAGAAATACTAAAAGCTTTGGAAAGATACTACAAGGTTGGATATACATTATTATATACACTACTATTCTCATTGACTCCTAAAGAGGGACAGGAAACATTAGAATGTGGATCAGATCAGCTGATTTCAGTGTTGAGTCCATCCCTCCATCCACTTTCTGTTCTTATCCTTTAAGGGTCACGGGGGGGCGATCCCAGGTGACATTGGACAAGAGGCAGGGTTCACCCTGGACAGGTCAGAATTCCTAATGATGTCATCAGGGCTTTGACAGTAGCTAGAATTCTGTCTTTGATCTCAGGAGGACATGAAAGAAACACAACTGAGGAAAGTAGAGGACAACATTCAGCTTCATTAGAAACACTTGAACTGTTGAACAGTAGAATTTGTTGGAAACAGTTTACAACACTGAGTGACAGGATTGAAGAGGGAAGAGTTTTCTAATTTAAATTTAATTCTAACTTTAAACTGTGCATGAACATTTTTAGTGGTTCATATTCTAACATACAGAGGAAGTCATGTCATTCCCTTTTGGAAAACAAAACAAGAAAACAAACATGTGAAGCTCCTCCCCCCAGCTCCAGATGGACAGACAGACATGAGAGTGGCCAGGAAGCAAAGAAGTGTTGTGCTCCTCTCCAGTGCTCTGGTGTTGTTGTGCTCTTCTCAGCTTCATCATGAAGACCTGCTGGCACTGGGCGCTGGTGGAAGTTTGCAGCTCTCACTGGAAAGTCCTGAGGCTCCTCCCACTCTGAAGCAGGCAGTTGCTCCCAGCCAGCCCACACTTTCACTCTCTGATTGTCTAAATATCAGGTTTAGATCATCAAATTAACACTGGAACATCAAAACAGAATACAGTAATTAATAAAAGATGATCAACTTTTTTAATAAACATTAATTATTTAACATGAAACTACTGACTTTTTTAAGAAGAAAATAAGAAAGAGAACCTGCATCATCCCAGCCATGAAGACCTCAACACAGTTGAAGAGAAAGTCTTGGGGTGGATTCTTGTGTTTTGCAGCATCCTTGATGAGTCTGCATAGAAACATTGGTGTTGTGGACCCACATCCACCAGGAGTGGAGCTCAACCAAGAAGAGCAAGAGGGGAATGTTTCTGGAGGAGCCGGGAAGTTCCCTGGTCAAGCCACACACTGAGGGAAGGGAACGGACGCCCCGAGACCCAGACGCTGCAGCCTTGCTCAGACAGCTGCAGAGCTCAGCAGCACTCCATCCATGCCATCAGCAACACAGAGAGCATCCACACCAGCGTCCTCCTCAGCAGCCCTGCCTCAACACCAACCAGAACAGCCACAGCCACAACCCCCTCAGGACCTGGTTCAAGACGAAAGAGGGTCAGGACTGCCCAAGCAGTCAAGACAGCAGGACGGACGGATGGTGCTTCAACTGCAGGAACATCTCTGGAAAGAACACACAGAAGTGACACACAAGCATCTGAACTTTAAACGACTCTTACTCTGTTTTTGTTTTTTCCTGGTTTTGAACCAGTAACTGGTTTCTGTTGGTTTGGTTTGCTTGACTGGTTGTTGTTTGTTGACCTTGAAAATCCATATTTTGGGTTCTGGCTTGTTCTGCTTTTCATTTTGTGTTTGTATTAAAGTTCTGTTGCTGAAAAAGAGACTTTTTTGCCTTTTTCTTGAAGTAAATATATGAGGGTCTAAACTGACCCGTAACACCATGGATGTTCCAATAGTTAATGATATTAAAATGAATACTAAATCAAACCAGTCCATGTCAGAGATGTGTTCTAACACCCTCAGTAACGGTCAGCAAACACAACAACCTTTGGTTTATTTCTAGGATTTTCTTGAGGTTCATTTTGCCATTTTTTTTAACTGAAATTGAAGATTTAGTGACTAAAAAAAGGTCCAGAGGCCCACAACTAAATATTCAAACCAATATTTCCATGGATAAGGAAGCCTAACAAGGTCACCAAGAGATGGAAACAACTTGGAGGATAGAAAATTGTTTTAGTTTATTTGACAGCTGATTGAAGACGTGGGTCAAAACTGACTGTTACCATAGAGATGGGAACAGAAAGCTGACACAAGAGGAAGGTTCCAGCTCTGAAAAAGGAGTTTGATCAAAATCTTGAACTGCCAGTAGAAATATCCTTTTGCATGTTGACCTTTGTTGACAGAAGTCACTTTAGCTTGGCAGTGAAAAGAATGGCTGCTAGCTTGACAAAGAACTGCACAAACCAGGTTCAAGCTGGACTTTGGACCCTGGTATCTGCAACGACTCCATCAACTCCTAATCTAGCAGCTCTGCTGGGTCCAACTATTTTACAGAACATTTGACAGACCTGTGGAGCAGTGAGGACAGACATGAGTTGATCACATGATCCACTGAAGCACCATTTTACCTGCCACTGAGGTCACCAACATGAACTGGAGTTGGGAATCTTGAACTGAACCTGGTATCACAGCGACACCTGCTGCTGCAAAATGGAACAGCAACATTGAACCAAGTACAGGATTGGAGGGAGACTAATGGTCGCTGTTTGGGTTTTTGAAGAACAAGGAGGGCGTGGGTTCAAGCTGGATTCTCAGAGACTATTTCCCCAACCTCTACATTGGCATCCACACTGTCATCCAGTCATGTGACTGAAGTCATCCAGTCATGTGACTGAAGTCATCAGTCATGTCAGTGATGTCACTCTGCAGGACTGTCACTGCCATCACATTATAGAAAAGAATCCAGACTCCACATTTATGGGGCAGTTTTGGTCTTTAAACACTTGACAGTTCCAGGAGATTTAGTCTGGCTCAAGATCTTCAGATCAACCCAGGACAGAAGGCTATGACTCCATTGGATTGTGTAGTTGGAGCATTCAGAGATCTGGTGGATCTCAGTAGGAGCTGTATTTATCCACTGAATGATCCTGGTCAATGTGATCCTGCTCCTCCATCTCTCAGGCTGACAGAGCAGGAGGACCTGACTGAGAAGAAAGCTGCCCTTGAGCAGCTTCAGTCTCTGAGTGACAACACACAGGCAGAAAACCAGAACTTGAGGGAACAAGTTTCTACTCTTGAACGTGAGAATAAAAGAGCAATCCAGGAGCTACAGAACCTCACTGCTGTGGTGGCCAACCTCCAAACGGTCCAGGACAAGAACCAGACTCAGATAGAAGATCTGAACGTAACAGTCCACAGTCTTCAGTGTGAGGGGAGGAAGGTTGATGGAGAGAACAATGTGCTCAGAAAAGAGCTGACCCAGGTTCAGTCTCTGAGGGAGAGAGAACTGGTGGAGATGAAATGTCTTGAGGAAGACCTGACTGAGAAGAAAAGTGCACTTGATCAGCTTCAGTCTCTGTGTGACAAGAGATGGACAGAAAACCAGAATTTGTGGGGACAGGTTTCTAGTCTTGGACAAGAGAAGATCATTGCATATCAGCTGGTAGAGAACATGTCTGCCATGGTGGGCAACCTTGAATCTGTGAGGGAGGAGAACCAGACTCAGATCAGAGACCTGAACACACAAGTCCACAATCTTCAGCTTGAGGTGAAGATGGTTTACAAGGAGAAGTGTGACCTCAAGTGTGAGCTCAACTCCATCCAGGCAGAGAAGAACAAAATGAGAGAAGAACTCACTGAGAAGAAGACGACTCTTGAACAGCTGAGATCCCAGAGTGAGGAGAGAGAGGCAGAAAATGGATGTTTGAGGAGACGAGTTTCTACTGCATCTCAGGAGACAGAGACCTTCACTGCTGAGTTGGCCCACCTTGAATCAAGGAAGGACCAGGACCCCACAAAGAGTGACAGTCTGAACGGTGAAGTTCAGAGTCTTCTATATGCAGTGAGAACACAAAAGAAGAAAAGGAGCAGTGCTCAGTGGGAAATCCTGGGAAATCTTCATGATTTAAAAAGCTGTTTGAAAGAGGAAAATCATGACCTTCAAGTGAAGGTCCAGCAAACTTCTGAAGAGCAAGCAGACTCTCCCCTACGTCCAGCCAGGGAAGAGCAAACAGACTCTCCCCTACGTCCAGCCAGAGAAGAGCAAACAGACTCTCCCCTACGTCCAGCCAGAGAAGAGCAAGCAGACTCTCCCCTACGTCCAGCTAGAGAAGAGCAAGCAGACTCTCCACTACATCCAGCCAGAGAAGAGCAAGCAGACTCTCCCCTACGTCCAGCCAGAGAAGAGCAAGCAGACTCTCCCCTACATCCAGCCAGAGAAGAGCAAGCAGACTCTCCCCTATGTCCTGCCAGAGAAGAGCAAGCAGACTCTCCCCTATGTCCTGCCAGAGAAGAGCAAACAGACTCTCCCCTACGTCCAGCCAGAGAAGAGCAAGCAGACTCTCCCCTACGTCCAGCCAGAGAAGAGCAAACAGACTCTCCCCTACGTCCAGCCAGAGAAGAGCAAGCAGACTCTCCCCTACGTCCAGCCAGAGAAGAGCAAGCAGACTCTCCCCTACGTCCAGCCAGAGAAGAGCAAACAGACTCTCCCCGACGTCCAGCCAGAGAAGAGCAAGCAGACTCTCCCCTACGTCCAGCCAGAGAAGAGCAAGCAGACGCTCTCATATGTTCTTCTGCAGAGGAGCGATGGGATTCTGCTGCATGTCCTGCAACTGAAAAGCAGAATGATGGGGGCACCCTGGAGACTGGACCTGCTGCGGGTCAAACCAGAAGTCTACTGAGCCGTGTGACATCTGGTGTAGAAGATGCTCTGTTTATGTTCATCGTTTTTTCTTTGTGTGCTTTTCCTCAACTTTGTTTTCTTTGTTTGTTATATATGATGATACCTTGATCACCACAGCAGTTGATCCCAGCTTGATTAGCTGAGTGCTTTGCAGTCTAAAGCACTTTAGTGATACCTGTGGGGTCCCTTATCCTCCCTGACCACAGGGATTCAGCCTCACTGAAGGAGAGGGAACCTTCCAGGTTGCAGCTCCGAGACTCTGGAACGCTCTCCCACTGGACATGAGGACGCTGAGGACGCCTTCAGAAAGAAGCTAAAGACCCATTTGTTTAGTAATATTATTTTTCATGATGGAATCGTCCCTCTGTACCTGCCCACACAGGTCAAGAGGTCAAATGATTCCTTGTTTAAAACAGCTCTTCATCACATGGATGTGCATCCCAACAGTCAGAGCTCACAGATGCTCCTATTCCCTCCAGTGTGAGGCACTAGGAGTGACTGATGAGGGTCAGGGGGGTCAGGCTAGTCCAGATAGTGGGTCTGTATGAGGTTGTTAGGGAGGGATAAGGTAGTGGCAGAGTTCAGGCTGTAGTTGTGCTCCAACAGTTGAGACAGGGCAGGACAAAAAATGACACCCTGATGGCGTTAGGAGTGATTCTTACAAGAACCAATCAATAAAAGTGGGTGGTGACCTGCTCATGTGACGCTTGTGTTGATGATTACTGGGTCTCCTCCATGCTCATTTATCATGAATGAATCCCTCTGAGTAAAACACCTGATGACTCCTGAGTTGTTTCACAAAATGTGTGTGTGTGTGTGTGTATGTGTGTGTGTGTGTGTGTGTGTCTGTGTGTGTGTGTGTGTGGGCAATAACTACAAGTTGTCTATGTATAGATCAAACAATTATTCATCAGTTGGATACATTGACAGTGGAAGTTCAGGTTTCCTGTAATTCAGTTTGCAGACAACACAGAAAACTGCCCCTGACCCCTCCCCTCATTCTGGAGGCTTTAACATGAAAATGAAAATGCTGAGAGACATAAATGCAAATCAGGGTATCTGACCAGAGGTGACATATCTTTTAATGCTTTTCTTGTTATATTTGTTATATATGTTCTGTATGGTTATATTTGTTATGGTTGTTATGGAGTTTATGGTTATTATCTCTGTTTCTTGTGTCTTTGTCTTTGTTGTCCTGCCATTCGTCCGTCCTGGATTTTAGACCTTGGTTGCAGGAAGCGTGTGACCTCAACTCCTTTTTCTGTGTTGCTGAACGTTCCTGTTCAGGAAATGGAAATTTAGCTGCTATGTTGAATCAGAAAAACCTTTTGAAGTCTACTTTTGCTTCAGTCAGAAAGTGGACTGTTGTTAACTCTCACAATGGTTGGTGATTGTGGAGGAAGAAAAAACCCTTATGAACCTCTTTTTAACAGACACACATTTCTAAAGATGCAGGTTAATTTTATTTTGTTCTTTTAGCAGAGGATGGTTTCGATCCATCGACCTCTGGGTTCTGGGCCCAGCACGCTTCCTCTGCTCCACTCTGCTCTACCATTGACCGAACAGTCCTTGTTTTAGGAGAGCATTCTCTGTGTTTGTCTCTGCCCTGCTCTCCTGCTCTCTTTCCCCCCAACCGGTCAAAGCAGAAGGCCGTCCCCACTGATCCTGGATCTGCTCCACGTTCCTGCCTGTTAAAAGGAAGGTTTTCATCACCACTGTTGCAGGATGTGCTGCTGATGGAGAATTGTTGATGTAGATTCATTGAAGGAGTTTGGTGCTGGACCTGCTCTACTCGTAAAGAGTCATGAGAGAACTTTTGTTGTGACTTGACACACACACACACACACACACACACACACACACACACACACATTCATTTCTTCCTGCCATGAACTCAGACTGTGTGTTTAATGTTAACAAAAATTCTACTTTGTCAGTGAATTAATTCAGTCTGCATCTAAGTTTATGTCAGGATGGCAGAGCGGTCTAAGGCGCTGCGGTCAGGTTGCAGTCTCTCCTGGAGGCGTGGGTTCAAATCCCACTTCTGACAAAAGACATTTTCTCCACATTCCTATGCATCCACAGTGGTACATTCCAAACCCAGTTGAAGCTGCTCTCCACTGAGGGGAGTGAGTGGTTGAACTGGCAGCAGAGGAGGCAAAGGAGCTTCCCTGTGACGTCCTAACATCGCCTGGTTTCCTCCAACATGGAGCAGCCACCAAACTCTAACTTCAATGTTGGATCAAAGTCTACTGAAGGAATGTGTTTGGTTCAAAAACCCATTTGTGTTCATCCTTCAATTCACATTTTGTCCATTAACTTCATCATCAGAGTCTCCATCTCATCACATGACTAAAGTCTGGGTTCTGTGTTGGTGGTAAACATCCTTCCACTCACCCAGGCTCCTCACTGGTCTGCACACAGAAATGCATATTTTACTGGTTTCACCAGTTCCTCAAGTAGTTTAGGAAAAAAGACACTTTGTTAGCTCCTGTAAAGGTCCCACTTTGGGTCGTAACACTTTTTTCCTGACTGCTTGATGTCTCAGTCAGAACAGCTGAGATGAGAACTGAATGTCTGGATTTCTTCCTGACATCATCAGGGTCTGAGGAGTTCATTGAAAAAAGGATTCAGTCAGATGGGAGTTAGAACTTGGAGACCAAAGAAGGAACCTCCAAATTCAGGACCCTGAGATCAAAGTGAGCGCTCTGATCTCAGAGGTCTGGGATATTTCACATCCTGATGGCCCTCCAAAATAAGAGCCCTGTGTCACTGTCTAAAAATCATCATTTGTTTGTGAAAAAATCAGGGTATGTTTGTCAGACTTTGTCAGACCTTTCCCCAAATCATCATTTGTTTGTGGAAATTAGATCCAGAAAACCACTGCAGTCCTTCATACATGATTAGTGCCATAGTTTGTCTCACACCTTTCATCTTTGATGGTTCCATGGTGGAATGGTAAGCACTCTGGACTCTGAATCCAGTGATCCCAGTTCAAACCTCAGTGGGGCCTCCAGCAGGTCTCTGACAGGTGTTGATAGAGGAGTTGTGGCTGCTGACTACAGTGGAAGACACCATCAACAATGATGTTTAGCTCTCAGCTCCTTCAGTCACATGACTGGGCCATCCTGTCATGTCAGTGATGTCACTTGGCAGGACTGCCATTGCATTATTAATTCTATAACATCTGAGATTAAAATCTATGGAATTACAACCAACAAGCACCCAAACACCTGATCAGATGCTCCTTCATCAGGCTGAGGAGAATCAATCTAAACTGGGATGAAGAAAATTAACTGAGAGGAGAAACCTCCTGGTTGGCTGACATGGACCCACCTGATCCATGTCAGCCTTGTTGGAGCAGAAAGAGGTGGATCAGAGGAATCAGTGGATCAAGACTCAGGTGGCAGATGAAGAATCTCTGTATTCACAATGGAGTCAGAGAAATCTTCCAACATGAGAGAACGTGACAGACCATTTTATACTGAAGACAGGCTGTGTGTGTGTGTGTGTGTGTGTGTGTGTGTGTGTGTGTGTGTGTGTGTTTGTGTGTGTGTGTGTGTGTGTGTGTGTGTGTGTGTGTGTCCCTACTGACTGGAAACTGAATAATGACCAGACTAACTTTTATCATTGACCAAGTCTGGTTGACTCACTAAATTCATAACTGAAGCGATTATTTAATTAATAAACAGAACATGTGTCTAAAGTCATGATCAAATTCATGTAAAATCTGAGCAACCAGGGTTTGAAAATGTTCCAATGAGCCAAACCAATGGCTGGGAGGTGGGAATCCAACCAGGGACCTTTAGATCCACACCAGTCTTCCCTGACCTCATAGAAACTGGAACATTTCAACAAATAAATTCAAATTCAACTCAGCAGCAACTCTAGAACCGTTGCTAACTTGCTAATTCCTGTTAGCTCCAGATCAGACAATGCAGGCTCACCTTCACGCTTGGTTGTACGACCGCCACCAGTTGAAGCTTCTCTGGTTCAACAAACTCTGGGGACTCAAGACACAAGTCAGCACCGGTGCAGGTCCAGATCCAGATGTTTGCTGAGGGGAACAATGGCTTACGGGAGCTCCAGGGAGCTGGTTTGAACTGGTCCCTCATCTCTGTGAGTAGAAACCATCTGAGGTGGAAGGTCTGCTTTGACCTCCTGACCTCCCAGTAAAGCCAGTATAGATGTTGAGCTTGGAGGAGTTGATGGCCTCCTTCATCTTCTTGTTGGAGGTGTTTGCTAAACTCAGCACCACCACAGATCAGAGGAAAGTCCACTTGTCAGCTGGACACTGGAGTTCTAGTGACCTGCAGGATCTTAGTTGTGGTGGCAGCAGGCCTGTTCCAAGAGCTTTGCTCACATTCCTGATCAGGCTTCATCATGGTTCTGGACCACTGAGTGATAGAAGCTGATCCTCGGGGTGGACTGTCTTTAGGGGGCTGAGGTGTCTGGTGGTCTTGGTGGACCCTCTGTATCTCAAGCTGAGACCACAGAGTCCTGTGTTCTTGAGTCATTGTCTATAGTCTCTGTTGTTGGACAGCTTGGTGTGGTCCCTGATGGTCTAGTGGCTAGGATTTGGCGCTTTCACCGCCGCGGCCCGGGTTCGATTCCCGGTCAGGGAATGAGTTATTTAGAGGTTGAGGGAGAGGTGATCAGGTGGTCCACATGATGGTGGAGGTGATGAACTGTGAATCCATCATGGCTCCACTCTCACCCCCATTGTAGTGTTCTTGGTTTACTCTGCCATGGCCCCATGTTGAAGGGTGACTGTCTCATTCAGGTTCAACCCTTTGTTAGACTCTATGAAGTCACTGACTCCTGCAAGGACAAACTGTAATCCTCCTTCGTAGCTTTGGTTCCTTGCAGCACAGAAAGTCCATTCACTGATGTAGGAACTGGAAAACTTAGAGCTCTGGTCCTCGGTTCCTTGCACCAAAGAAAGGAGGGAAATGCAATCAATGTTGAATTCATTTACATTTCTTATATTTGATCAAAGCTAGAACTTAATAAGCTGCCATCGACCTTGATGACCAACTCCTTCACTGTGTAGTTCAAAGTCCCTGGTTTGATTTGTGTCAGGACTTCAGAAGCTCCAATCCTCTCTTAGTTCTAGTGAGAGTGGAAGAGATTATAAATGAGAGAAGCAGGGCCCTCCCTCAGAACTGAACCAGCTCAGTTGGGAGAGCCTTAGACTGAAGATCTAAAGGTCCCTGGTCCGATCCCAGGTTTCAGCAGAGGAACAGCATTGACTTTACTTTCCAGTGGAGGAACTGCAGACATGAAGGAAACTAACATCTTGTCCTGTGCATTCTTGTGACATTCAGGACATTTTTGGAGCCTCTTGTTGGATTTTTCCACAGAGAATCAGAGCCAATCAAAAGCATGGAGGACTTTAACATGGAGGACTGAACAAGTCAAGAAAGCATCAGTTTGACCTTCACAGGTGTTTCTTTTCCTGTCTCAATGCTGTAGAAAGAGCCTGAGGAGCTCAGACGGTAGAGCATCAGACTTTTAATGTGAGGGTCCAGGGTTCAAGTCCCTGTTCAGGTGCTGTGGAGGTTCCAGTGTTTGACAACATGGTACTGGATGAAGTTCAGTGTTGAACAAACTGTCATCATCAAAAGTAGAAGTGTTCTTGTCTTGCCACTGTGAGACAGTTGCTAGAAAAGTGACCACTAATAATTTCATGTGGCATGCAATTAACAAAACACCCACGTTGATGGTCGAGGGGTCTGGAGCCTATCCCAGCATCTACGGGCCAGAGGCGGGGTTCACCCTGGACAGGTCGCCAAAACCATTCACACTCACATCTACAGTTAATTTAGAGTGTCCAATCAGCCTCATCCCAAATTACACATCTTTGGACGGTGGGAAGAAGCCGGAGTACCCAGAGAGAACCCACGCATGCACGGGGAGAACATGCAGATTCTGCACCCGAGCCTGGACTCAAATCCAGAACCTTCTTGCTGTGAGGCCACAGTGCTCACCACTGCACCATCATGCTGCCGTGGTCTCATATACTTTTCTAAATTGTGTTTCTTTCATGTCCTCCTGAGATCAAACACAGAATTCTAGTTACTGTCAAAGCCCTGATGACATCATCAGGAATTCTGACTTTGATCTGGAGACTCTTGCTTTAATCTGAATTTGATCCGACTAATGTTTTAGTTTAGGTTGCATGAAACCGACCACCTCATTTCTCCTGATGGACTGGTGACCTGTCCAGGGTGAACCCTGCCTCTTGAACAATGTCACCTGGGATCGCCCCCCCCCCCCATGACCCTTAAAGGATAAGAACAGAAAGTGGATGGAGGGATGGACTCAACACTGAAATCAGCTGATCTGATCCACATTCTAATGTTTCCTGTCCCTCTTTAGGAGTCAATGAGAATAGTAGTGTATATAATAATGTATATCCAACCTTGTAGTATCTTTCCAAAGCTTTTAGTATTTCTTCTTCTTTCTACTTGTAGTTTTAATGTCTGGATCTTTTCTTTTGATGTCCTGCTGTCTGCTCTTTGCTTTTGGAGCTTCCTTCAACAACTACCAGGCCTCCTGGGTACTGTAGGAAACATGGTCAAGTTCTTCTGACTTCTCCAGGAACGTCCTGCTCACATTGGTCTGTCTTCATTTTGACTCCTCCCACTGCCACAATGACCAGCCTTTATACTCTTGGTGACTGGGGCCCTGGTTGCTGCAGGCCTCAACACCAGCCTGTGGTTGTGAGCAGGGCAGAACAGAACTGACAGTATCTCCCATGCAGGACCTGGGTCAGCGCCTGGTGCCAGCTGGGGCACCGCTTTAACCTGGACCCCTAGAAGATCTTCTCCAGGAACTGGCCTTTTTGGTTCCATCAAGGCCTGAGAGGATGGTGAAGAGTGATCCTCCACCAGGCAGCACAGTCAGCAGCAGCCATTTTGTTCCACGAGAATCAAGTATGATAGTGACAGACTGGTGAGTACTTGCTAACTGACACTTCCTGTTTTTACTGCGATTCTTCCATGAATGTGCTCATGTTGGCTGGTCCCCAACCACAGTTTCAAAGCCATGATGACATCTTTCATCAACAATCAGACTTATTTTTTCTCTATTTGGACAAAAAAGGTTCCAACTGACACGGCCGGCCAACGTCCTGGAGTTCATTCAGCCTGGAGAACCAGGTGCTGGTTCCTTCTTTTACCAGGCAGGAACGGGCAGCAGATCCAAGATCAGTAGGTGAAGATGTCTGCTTTGACTGGTAGGAGGAAAGAGAGCAGGAGAGCTGGTCAGAGACTCTCCGACCAGGGTCAGTAGTAAGTGTTGCTAAAAACCTCAAAATAATGCGACAGTAATGTAGTAAAAATTGCTACGAACCTCAAAATATTGCGACAGTGATGTCGGAAGAATTGCTAATGAACTCAAGATGATGCTAACAGTAACGTAATGATAGTTGCTATAAACTCAGTGATGCTTACAGTAATGTAGTAAGTGTTGTGTTTTGAACAACCTCAAAGTGATGCTGACAGTCATGTGGTCAGAGAGAACCTCAAAATAATGCTACAGTGATGTCGTAAGAATTGCTAATCATCTAAAAATGATGCGACAGTGATGTCGTAAGAATTGCTAATGAACTCAAAATGATGCTAACAGTAATGGAGTGAAAGTTGCCAATGAACTCAAAGTGATGCTGACTAATGTAGTAAGAGTTGCTACGAACCTCAAAATAATGCGACAGTGATTTTTGGAAGAATTGCTAATGATCTCAAAATGATGCGACAGTGATGTAGTCAGAATTGCTAATGAACTCAAAATGATGCGACAGTGACGTAGTAAGAATTGTAATGAACTCAAAATGATGCTAACGGCGATGTAGTGAAAGTTTCGAATAACCTCAAAGTGATGCTGACAGTCATGTAGGAAGAGTTGCTACGAACCTTAAAATAATGCAACACTAATGTAGTAAGACTTACTACGAACTTCAAAATGATGTGACAGTGATGGAGCAAGAATTGCTTATGATTTGAAATGATGGGACAGTGATGTAATAATTATTGCAAATGAACTCAAAATGATGCTAACAGTAATGTAGTGAAAGTTTCGAATAACCTCAAAGTGAAGCTGACAGTCATGTAGTAAGAGTTGCTACTAACCTCTAAATAATGCAACAGTAATGTAGTAAGAGTTACTACGAACTTCAAAATGATGTGACAGTGATGTAGTAAGAATTGCTTATGATATGAAATGATGGGACAGTGATGTAGTGAGAATTGCAAATGAACTCAAAATGATGCTAACAGTAATGTGGTGAAAGTTTCGAATAACCTCAAAGTGATGCTGACAGTCATGTAGTCAGAGTTGCAACGAACCTCAAAATGATGCGACAGTGATTGAGTAAGAATTGCTAATGAACTCAAAATGATGCGACAGTGATGTAGTGACAGTTGCTAATAAACTCAAAGTGATGCTGACAGTAATGTTGTAAGAGTTGCTACGAACCTTAAAATAATGCAACAATAATGTCGTAAGAGTCGCTACGAACCTCAAAATAATGTTACAGTGATGTCAGAAGAATTGCTAATGATCTCAAAATGATGCGACAGTAATGCAGTAAAAGTTGCTACGAACCTCAAAATAACGTGACAGTAATGTCAGAAGAATTGCTAATGAACTCAAGATGATGCTAACAGTAATGGAGTGAAACTTTCGAATAACCTCAAAGTTATGCTTACAGTCATGTAGTAAGTGTTGCTTCGAACCTCGAAATAATGCGACAGTAATGTAGTAAAAGTTGCAAGGAACCTCAAAATATTGCGACAGTGATGTCGGAAGAATTGCTAATGAACTCAAAATGATGCTAACAGTAATGTAGTGATAGTTGCAAATCAAGTCAGTGATGCTGACAGTCATGTAGTAAGTGTTGCTACAAACCTCAATATAATGCGACAGTAATGTAGTAAAAGTCGCTACGAACCTCAAAATAATGCGACAGTGATGTCAGAAGAATTGCTAAAGATCTCAAAATGATGCGACTGTGATTTTGTAAGAATTGCTCATGAACTCAAAATGATGCTAACAGTAATGGAGTGAACGTTTCGAATAACCTCAAAGTGATGCTGACAGTCTTGTACTAAGAGTTGCTACGAACCTCAAAATAATGTGACAGTGATGTCGGAAGAATTGCTAATTAACTCAAGATTATGCTAACAGTAATGTAGTGACAGTTGCTAAGAAACTCAGTGATGCTTTCAGTAATGTAGTAAGAGTTTCGAACAACCTCAAAGTGATGCTGACAGTCATTTAGTAAGAGTTGCTAATGAACTCAATTTAATGCTACAGTGATGTCGTAAGAATTGCTAAAAAACTCAAAATGATGCTCACAGTAATGTAGTGATAGTTGCTAATAAACTCAAAGTGATGCTCACAGTAATGTAGTAAGAGTTGCTACGAACTTTAACATAATGCAAAAATAATGTAGTAAGAGTTGCTACGAACCTCAAAATATTGCGACAGTGATGTCGGAAGAATTGCTAATGATCTCAAAATGATGCGACAGTGATGTAGTAAGAATTGCTAATGAACTCAAAATGATGCTAACAGTAATGTACTGATAATTGCTATTCAACTCAGTGATGCTAACAGTAATGGAGTGAACGTTTCGAATAACCTCAAAGTGATGCTGAAAGTCATGTCGTAAGAGTTGCTACGAACCTCAAAATAATGCGACAGTGATGTCGGAAGAATTGCTAATGATCTCAAAATGATGTGACAGTGATGTAGTAAGAATTGCTAATGAACTCAAAATGATGCAAACAGTAATGGAGTGAAAGTTTCGAAAAACCTCAAAGTGATGCTGACAGTCATGTGGTTTGAGTTGCGAGTAAATTAAAAATGATCCTGACAGTGATGTCGTACGAATTGCTTTTGACCTCAAAACGATGCTCACAGTAACGTAATGATAGTTACTAATAAACTCAGTGATGCTTACAGTAATGTAGTAAGTGTTTTGAACAACCACAAAGTGATGCTGACAGTCATGTAGTAAGAGTTCCTACTAACCTCAAAATAATGCGACAGTGATGTCGTAAGAATTGCTAAAAAACTCAAAATGATGCTAACAGTAATGTAGTGATAGTTGCTAATAAACTCAAAGTGATGCTGACAGTAATGTAGTAAGAGTTGCTACGAACCTTTAAATAATGCAACAATAATGTAGTAAGAGTTGCTACGAACCTCAAAATATTGAGACAGTGATGTCAGAAGAATTGCTAAAGATCTCAAAATGATGCGACAGTGATTTAGGAAGAATTGCTAATAAACTCAAAATGATGCTAACAGTAATGTAGTGAGAGTTGCTACGAACCTTTAAATAATGCAAATATAATGTAGTAAGAGTTGCTACGAACATCAAAATAATGCGAAAGTGATGTCGGAAGAATTGCTAATGATCTCAAAATGATGCGACACTGATGTAGTAAGAATTGCTAATGAACTCAAAATGATGCTAACAACAAAGGAGTGAAAGTTTCGAATAACCTCAAAGTGATGCTGACAGTCATGTAGTTAGAGTTGCTACTAACCTCAATTTAATGCTGCAGTGATGTGTGAGAGTTGATAGTAATTTCAAAATCACGCTAAAGTGATGTAATGAGAGTTGCTACATACCTAAGAAATGATGCTAAAGTGATGTGGTGAGAGTTGCTACTTACCTAATAAATGATGCTACAGTGATGTGGTGAGAGTTGCTACGAACCTCAAAATGATGCTACAGTAATGTCGTGAGAGTTGCGACGATCCTCAAAATGATGCTAAAGTGATGTAATGAGAGTTGCGACAAACCTAAGAAGTGATGCTACAGTGATGTCGTGAGAGTTGCTACTTACCTCAGAAATGATGCTACAGTGATGTGGTGAGAGTTGCTACGAACCTAAAAATGATGCGACAGTGATGTAATGAGAGTTGCTAGGAATCTCAAAATGATGCTCCAGTAATGTTGTGAGAGTTGCGACTATCCTCAAAATTATGCTGCAGTGATGTAATGAGAGTTGCTACAAATGTCCAAATGATGCTACAGTGATGTAATGAGAGTTGCTACAAACCTAAGAAATGATGCTACAGTGATGTGGTGAGAGTTGATAGTAATTTCAAAATCACGCTGAAGTGATGTAATGAGGGTTGCTATTTAACTAAGAAATGATGCTACAGTAATGTCGTGAGAGTTGCGACTATCCTCAAAATGATGCGACAATGATGTAGTGATAGTTGCTACGATCCTCAAAATGATTCTACAGTGATGTTATGACAGTTGCTACTAACCTAAGAAATTATGCTGACAGTGTTGTGGTGACAGTTGATAGTAATTTCAAAATCATGCTAAAGCGATGTCATGAGAGTTGCTTCTAACCAAACAAATGATGCTACAGTGATGTGGTGAGAGTTGCTACGAACCTCAAACTGATACTTCCAGTAATGTCGTGAGAGTTGCTACAAACCTCAAAATGATGCTGCAGTGATGTCATGGGAGTTGCTACTAACCTAAGAAATGATGCTACAGTTATATAATGAGAGTTGCTACAAATGTCAAAATGATGCAACAGTGATGTAGTGAGAGTTGATAGTAATTTCAAAATCACGCTAAAGTGATGTCGTGAGAGTTGCTACGATCCTCAAAATGATGCTCCAGCGATGTGGTGAGAGTTGATAGTAATTTCAAAATCACGCTAAAGTGATGTCTTGAGAGTTGCTACGATCCTCAAAATGATGCTAAAGTGATGTAATGAGAGTTGCTACTTACCTAAGAAATGATGTTACAGTGATGTGGTGAGAGTTGCTAGGAACTTCAAAATGATGCTAAAGTGATGTAATGAGAGTTGCTCCGAATCTCAAAATGATTCTAGAGTGATGCATTGAGAGTTGCTACTTACCTCAGAAATGATGCTGCAGTGATGTGGTGAGAGTTGCTAGGAACTTCAAAATGATGCTAAAGTGATGTAATGAGAGTTGCTCCGAATCTCAAAATGATTCTAGAGTGATGCATTGAGAGTTGCTACTTACCTCAGAAATGATGCTGCAGTGATGTGGTGAGAGTTGCCACGAATCCTAAAATGATGCTACAGTAATGTCGTGAGAGTTGCGACTATCCTCAAAATGATGCGACAGTGATGTAATGGGAGTTCCTACGAATCTCAAAATGATGCTGCAGTAATGTTGCGAGAGTTACGACTATCCTTAAAATAATGCAACAATAATGTAGTAAGAGTTGCTACGAACCTCAAAATAATGTTACAGTGATGTCAGAAGAATTGCTAATGATCTCAAAATGATGCGACAGTAATGCAGTAAAAGTTGCTACGAACCTCAAAATAACGTGACAGTAATGTCAGAAGAATTGCTAATGAACTCAAGATGATGCTAACAGTAATGGAGTGAAACTTTCGAATAACCTCAAAGTTATGCTTACAGTCATGTAGTAAGTGTTGCTTCGAACCTCGAAATAATGCGACAGTAATGTAGTAAAAGTTGCAAGGAACCTCAAAATATTGCGACAGTGATGTCGGAAGAATTGCTAATGAACTCAAAATGATGCTAACAGTAATGTAGTGATAGTTGCTAATCAAGTCAGTGATGCTGACAGTCATGTAGTAAGTGTTGCTACAAACCTCAATATAATGCGACAGTAATGTAGTAAAAGTCGCTACGAACCTCAAAATAATGCGACAGTGATGTCAGAAGAATTGCTAAAGATCTCAAAATGATGCGACTGTGATTTTGTAAGAATTGCTCATGAACTCAAAATGATGCTAACAGTAATGGAGTGAACGTTTCGAATAACCTCAAAGTGATGCTGACAGTCTTGTACTAAGAGTTGCTACGAACCTCAAAATAATGTGACAGTGATGTCGGAAGAATTGCTAATTAACTCAAGATTATGCTAACAGTAATGTAGTGACAGTTGCTAAGAAACTCAGTGATGCATTCAGTAATGTAGTAAGAGTTTCGAACAACCTCAAAGTGATGCTGACAGTCATTTAGTAAGAGTTGCTAATGAACTCAATTTAATGCTACAGTGATGTCGTAAGAATTGCTAAAAAACTCAAAATGATGCGAACAGTAATGTAGTGATAGTTGCTAATAAACTCAAAGTGATGCTCACAGTAATGTAGTAAGAGTTGCTACGAACTTTAACATAATGCAAAAATAATGTAGTAAGAGTTGCTACGAACCTCAAAATATTGCGACAGTGATGTCGGAAGAATTGCTAATGATCTCAAAATGATGCGACAGTGATGTAGTAAGAATTGCTAATGAACTCAAAATGATGCTAACAGTAATGTACTGATAATTGCTATTCAACTCAGTGATGCTAACAGTAATGGAGTGAACGTTTCGAATAACCTCAAAGTGATGCTGAAAGTCATGTCGTAAGAGTTGCTACGAACCTCAAAATAATGCGACAGTGATGTCGGAAGAATTGCTAATGATCTCAAAATGATGTGACAGTGATGTAGTAAGAATTGCTAATGAACTCAAAATGATGCTAACAGTAATGGAGTGAAAGTTTCGAAAAACCTCAAAGTGATGCTGACAGTCATGTGGTTTGAGTTGCGAGTAAATTAAAAATGATCCTGACAGTGATGTCGTACGAATTGCTTTTGACCTCAAAACGATGCTAACAGTAACGTAATGATAGTTACTAATAAACTCAGTGATGCTTACAGTAATGTAGTAAGTGTTTTGAACAACCTCAAAGTGATGCTGACAGTCATGTAGTAAGAGTTCCTACTAACCTCAAAATAATGCGACAGTGATGTCGTAAGAATTGCTAAAAAACTCAAAATGATGCTAACAGTAATGTAGTGATAGTTGCTAATAAACTCAAAGTGATGCTGACAGTAATGTAGTAAGAGTTGCTACGAACCTTTAAATAATGCAACAATAATGTAGTAAGAGTTGCTATGAACCTCAAAATAATGCGACAGTAATGTAGTAAAAGTTGCTACGAACCTAAAAATATTGAGACAGTGATGTCAGAAGAATTGCTAAAGATCTCAAAATGATGCGACAGTGATTTAGGAAGAATTGCTAATAAACTCAAAATGATGCTAACAGTAATGTAGTGAGAGTTGCTACGAACCTTTAAATAATGCAAAAATAATGTAGTAAGAGTTGCTACGAACATCAAAATAATGCGAAAGTGATGTCGGAAGAATTGCTAATGATCTCAAAATGATGCGACACTGATGTAGTAAGAATTGCTAATGAACTCAAAATGATGCTAACAACAAAGGAGTGAAAGTTTCGAATAACCTCAAAGTGATGCTGACAGTCATGTAGTTAGAGTTGCTACTAACCTCAATTTAATGCTGCAGTGATGTGTGAGAGTTGATAGTAATTTCAAAATCACGCTAAAGTGATGTAATGAGAGTTGCTACATACCTAAGAAATGATGCTAAAGTGATGTGGTGAGAGTTGCTACTTACCTAATAAATGATGCTACAGTGATGTGGTGAGAGTTGCTACGAACCTCAAAATGATGCTACAGTAATGTCGTGAGAGTTGCGACGATCCTCAAAATGATGCTAAAGTGATGTAATGAGAGTTGCGACAAACCTAAGAAGTGATGCTACAGTGATGTCGTGAGAGTTGCTACTTACCTCAGAAATGATGCTACAGTGATGTGGTGAGAGTTGCTACGAACCTAAAAATGATGCGACAGTGATGTAATGAGAGTTGCTAGGAATCTCAAAATGATGCTCCAGTAATGTTGTGAGAGTTGCGACTATCCTCAAAATTATGCTACAGTGATGTAATGAGAGTTGCTACAAATGTCCAAATGATGCTACAGTGATGTAATGAGAGTTGCTACAAACCTAAGAAATGATGCTACAGTGATGTGGTGAGAGTTGATAGTAATTTCAAAATCACGCTGAAGTGATGTAATGAGGGTTGCTATTTAACTAAGAAATGATGCTACAGTAATGTCGTGAGAGTTGCGACTATCCTCAAAATGATGCGACAATGATGTAGTGATAGTTGCTACGATCCTCAAAATGATTCTACAGTGATGTTATGACAGTTGCTACTAACCTAAGAAATTATGCTGACAGTGTTGTGGTGACAGTTGATAGTAATTTCAAAATCATGCTAAAGCGATGTCATGAGAGTTGCTTCTAACCAAACAAATGATGCTACAGTGATGTGGTGAGAGTTGCTACGAACCTCAAACTGATACTTCCAGTAATGTCGTGAGAGTTGCTACAAACCTCAAAATGATGCTGCAGTGATGTCATGGGAGTTGCTACTAACCTAAGAAATGATGCTACAGTTATATAATGAGAGTTGCTACAAATGTCAAAATGATGCAACAGTGATGTGGTGAGAGTTGATAGTAATTTCAAAATCACGCTAAAGTGATGTCTTGAGAGTTGCTACGATCCTCAAAATGATGCTAAAGTGATGTAATGAGAGTTGCTACTTACCTAAGAAATGATGTTACAGTGATGTGGTGAGAGTTGCTAGGAACTTCAAAATGATGCTAAAGTGATGTAATGAGAGTTGCTCCGAATCTCAAAATGATTCTAGAGTGATGTATTGAGAGTTGCTACTTACCTCAGAAATGATGCTGCAGTGATGTGGTGAGAGTTGCCACGAATCCTAAAATGATGCTACAGTAATGTCGTGAGAGTTGCGACTATCCTCAAAATGATGCGACAGTGATGTAATGGGAGTTCCTACGAATCTCAAAATGATGCTGCAGTAATGTTGCGAGAGTTGCGACTATCCTCAAAATGATGCGACAGTGATGTAGTGAGAGTTGCTACGATCCTCAAAATGAGGTGGCAATGATGTAGTGAGAGTTGAAACAAATCTCAAAATGATGCTGACAGTGATGTAGTGAGAGTTGATACTAATCTCAAAATGATGCTAAAGTGATGTAATGAGAGTTGCTACAAATCTAAGAAGTAATGCGACAGTGATGTGGTGAGAGTTGATAGTAATTTCAAAATAACGCTAAAGCGGTGTAATGAGAGTTGCTACTTCCCTAAGAAATGATGCTACAGTGATGTAATGAGAGTTGCTACTAATCTCAAAATGATGCTAGAGTGATGTAATGAGATTTGCTACAAACCTAAGAAATGATGCTACAGTGATGTGGTGAGAGTTGATAGTAATTTCAAAATCATGCTAAAGTGATGTAATGAGAGTTGCTACTTACCTAAGAAATGATGCTACAGTGATGTCATGGGAGTTGCTCCTGACCTAAGAAATGATGCTACAGTGATGAATTGAGAGTTGCTACAAATGTCAAAATGATGCGACTGATGTAGTGAGAGTTGCTATGATCCTCAAAATGATGCTACATTCATGTGGTGAGAGTTGATAGTCATTTCAAAATCATGCTAAAGTGATGTAATGAAAGTTGCTACATACCTAAGAAATGATGCTACAGTGATGTGGTGAGAGTTGCTACGAACCTCAAAATGATTCAACAGTGATGTAATGAGAGTTGCTACTAACCGAAGAAATGATGCTACAGTGATGTAGTGAGAGTTGCTACGAATCTCAAAATGATGCTACAGTAATGACGTGAGAGTTGCTACTATCCTAAAAATGATGCGACAGTGATGTGGTAATTACGATGAAGCTCATAATGAAATTACAGTGATGTAGTGAGAGTTGCTACTAACCTCAAAATGATGTTGAAAGTGATGTAGTGAGAGTGGCTAAAAACCTCAAAAACGATGCTATAGTGATGTCTTAAGAATTGCTACTAACCAAAGAAATGATGCTCCAGTGATGTGGTGAGAGTTGTTAATTACCTGAAAATGATGCGACAGTGATGTAATGAGAGCTGCTACGATCCTCAAAATGAGGTGGCAGTGATGTAGTGAGAGTTGATACTAATCTCAAAATGATGCTGACAGTGATGTGGTGAGAGTTGATAGTAATTTAAAAATCACGCTAAAGTGATGTAATGAGAGTTGCTACTTACCTAAGAAATGATGCTACAGTGATGTGGTGAGAGTTGCGACTATCCTCAAAATTATGCTACAGTGATGTAATGAGAGTTGCTACGAATCTCAAAATGATGCTGCAGTGATGTGGTGAGAGTTGCGACTATCCTCAAAATGATGCGACAGTGATGTAATGAGAGTTGCTACGATCCTCAAAATGATGCTAAAGTGATGTGGTGAGAGTTGCTACTATCCTCAAAATGAGGTGACAGTGATGTAGTGAGAGTTGCTCCGAATCTCAAAATGATGCTCCAGTGATGTAGTGGGAGTTGCTACGAATCTCAAAATGATGCTACAGTAATGTCATGGGAGTTGCTACTTACCTAAGAAATGATGCTGCAGTGATGTAATGAGAGTTGCTACGAATCTCAAAACGATGCTACAGTAATGTCATGGGAGTTGCTACTTACCTAAGAAATGATGCTACAGTGATGTAATGAGAGTTGCTACGAATCTCAAAACGATGCTACAGTAATGTCGTGAGAGTTGCGACTATCCTCAAAATGATGCTACAGTGATGTGGTGAGACTTGCTACGAATCTCAAAATGATGCTACAGTAATGTCGTGAGAGTTGCTACGATCCTCAAAATGATGCTACAGTGATGCGATAATTGCGATGAAGCTCAAAATGAAACTACAGTGATGTATTAAGAGTTGCTTAAAACCTCAAAATGATGCAGGGTGACTTTGTGGAAAGTCTTGCACTCCCAACACAATCATTCTCACGAATGCAGTGACAGGTCAGAGCCAAGGGAGCCTCCATGTCCACAGATGTCCACATGGCAGCTGGACTTCCTTTTTCACTCCTTCCCGTTCCTCCTGGTACTTTTTGGCCACCGTTTGTTTGATGGTCTGAAAATGACACCCAGAGTAAATCAATACATTGAAATTAGAGATGAAATAAACTGGAGATATCAACTACTGCTTTAGATCATTTCCACACAAACCTTTCTGGTTGGCAAACATATGAGGCTCAAGGACCTGAACCAGTTCCCTGAACCCTTCCCTCTCAACAGTGCTGAGGGGCTGGCAGTCCTTCAGGATCAAATTCAGCAGAGCCTCATCCAGCATCTGCTTCCTGGAAGCTGGATGGTTAAAGATGAAGGAGAGAAGAAATGAAGAGGAATTAATGATCAATGAAGCAACTGTGAGTCAGTTGGAGAGTGGCTGTATACCTGAGTTCATCCTGGTGGATCTGGGACTTCATTCTCATGCCTGGCCCCATCATGCCTCAGCACTGAAGAGGTGCTTTTGTTGAGATGAGACGCTTCTGTCCAACAAATGCCACATTCAACCTGCAGAAAAGAACATGAGTACTCAGCTAAAAGTTCCTTTCTTCATGGTGACTGGTGTTTCTTAGTCTTAGACCACCAGGTTTCCAATGAGGTGTACCGGATACGTTGTTGTGTGCCGCTGAAATCCGTCCAATTCCGGCGTTGTTTCCTCATGAAATATGTTTGCCTTAAAGCTCATTAAAGTGTTGAACCACAATATCGTTCACCATAACTGAGTCAACTTCAAGATAACCTACTTCTACATTCCAGTCCCGGCTGCTCCTGTTCTGCTGCAGTCCAGAAAACAACAACCCGATACAATTGGCGCTCCTTCCCACAGCTCCGGCCCGGATCCGCATGGTTCCGCTGACTGACTGTGAGACGCGCTCCCTCCAGAGTGGCACAGCCCGATGGGGGTCCTTATCTGGCACGGGGGCGTAAAACAGGTGCGACTGGAAAGCCTGGTTTATTCTGCGTCGAGGGAACGCGTTGCTCTGCAATACACCGCCAAGCCGCTAGGGGGTGTGGCTTTGTCTTTGTATTGTTTACGGGCTCTTGTCGGATTCCTTGGTTTTCTTCCGGTCACAGACAACAATTGTTGGCCATTTGTCAGTCTTTGTAGTGCCGCGAAGAGGCGTTGTAGAGGTGGTCGTACTTGAGCACCTCCTCGATAATCCTTTCTTCAGCTTGGTCCATTTTTTCTTGGAGCCTTCACCACAGAAACTTTGAAAATGGCGGTGTTGTGCTGCGACTGAACCAGAAATGACGTTCTGAGCGGACCAATCACAGTCCTCGACGTTGACGTCACCACGCGTCGACGCGATGCGTAAGCAGGATTTTTTGGAGGCGCGTGTCAGGCTACAGCGTCTTTAGGGGTCTGCGTCGACGGCGGAGGTACGAATACTACGCGACGCAGAAGCATAAATCAGGCTGAAATTAGGCTTGAAAGTCGAAAAGGTAGTTAGCATGTCAGGGATGAGACACCCTGATAGTCCAACAGGTAGTTAGCATGTGAGGGATGAGACACGCTTATCGTCCAACAGGAAGTTAGCATGTCAGGGATGAGACACGCTTATCGTCCAACAGGAAGTTAGCATGTCAGGGATGAGACACGCTTCTCGTCCAACAGGAAGTTAGCATGTCAGGGATGAGACACGCTTATCGTCCAACAGGAAGTTAGCATGTCAGGGATGAGACACCCTGATCGTCCAACAGGAAGTTAGCATGTCAGGGATGAGACACCCTGATCGTCCAACAGGAAGTTAGCATGTCAGGGATGAGACACCCTTATCGTCCAACAGGAAGTTAGCATCTCCATGGTTCCCTGGACCAGAAACCAGTGGGATCGTTCCATTCTGACATCTTGATTGACATTTGTCCTTCTCTTAGCTAAATAGCTGGCAATCATTTGAAGAAAAACTTGATTTACTTTTTGTATTTTGATCTTCAGCTCATTTGCATACTTTTGTTAAAATTCTCCCCTTTTTGTCTTTTTTTTCTGCTGTTTTTAGCACAAAGTCCACCTGGTGCCTAAAGACCAGTTCAGCATGGACTACGTTGAACCTTCAGTCCGCTGCATCAGCACCCATGGACGGTTCCCCCCTGACAGGAGGACAGGAGGAACATTAGTGGGACAGCGCTCTTGTTAGAAGGGTTCTGATCCACCTTCCCTCCCCCTGTAGCTCCTCCTGTGTCCCCTCAGGCTCTTGTTAGAACGGTTCTGATCCACCTTCCCTCCCCCTGTAGCTCCTCCTGTGACCCCTCAGCGCTCTTGTTAGAACGGTTCTGATCCACCTTCCCTCCCCCTGTAGCTCCTCCTGTGTCCCCTCAGGCTCTTGTTAGAACGGTTCTGATCCACCTTCCCTCCCCCTGTAGCTCCTCCTGTGTCCCCTCAGCGCTCTTGTTAGAAGGGTTCTGATCCACCTTCCCTCCCCCTGTAGCTCCTCCTGTGTCCCCTCAGCGCTCTTGTTAGAACGGTTCTGATCCACCTTCCCTCCCCCTGTAGCTCCTCCTGTGTCCCCTCAGCGCTCTTGTTAGAACGGTTCTGATCCACCTTCCCTCCCCCTGTAGCTCCTCCTGTGTCCCCTCAGCGCTCTTGTTAGAACGGTTCTGATCCACCTTCCGTCCCCCTGTAGCTCCTCCTGTGTCCCCTCGATTCGTGATTGGAAACATCGGCGGTTCAGGAAAGAAAACATGTACCATTGAACATCGCTCTCATCCTTCTACTCAGAACGCTGCGGTGGACTCCACCGTGTCCAGGCTTTGGGCAGATACGTCTTCATCCTCCACCACCACCAGCCGCTCTACCCCACCCACCCTGTGCAGGTCTACATTACCAGGGTCGGATCTGGCAGGGTGGAGGATCTTTGATTCATCTTAGCTTTCCTGCTCCGGCTGTTTGAGAAACATTAAAATGGAGATGGTTGTTTGTGTCTTTAAGGCCACGCCAACGCCTCCTTCTGTCCCCACGCTTACGGCTGCCGAAACGTGCCGGTGTCTGAAAACCAGATCATTGTGGATGTGCCGGACCACCAGGTCCTCCTCACCTGCAGGTTCCTGCAGGCAGAGCCCTGTGGTGGTAGGTTTCCTGCTCCTCTGCTGGACTGATACCCTCTCCCTTTCCCCACACGTATCTGCTGTTTCTACTCTGTGCCTCCTTCTCCTCTGTCAGGCCTGGACTTCTTCCTTCTGTCTCTCCAGGATTACGTCCTGGTGGTGCCTGAGAGCAGCTCCAGCTCCAGCTCCCTGAACCAAGAACCACTGGAGAAATCTGACCACTTCATCAGCAACTGTGGCCTCAACAGCTTTCATGTCAAGTCGGTGTCTCTCAGCCTGAGTTGGTCCATGTTCTGTATCCCTGAATGTTCTAGAGGAACTAAACTGGGCCTGACTGGGACGCTTCTGTCTGCTCAGATTTGGGTTGTGAATGCATTCAGATGTCATTTACAAGCATTGGAACTAAAGACCTGAGCCTCAAGAATATTTAGTTCTTGATTTACTTTCTCTTGCAGGGTTTCATTTTGTGCTAATTTTCTTGTTAAGATCTTGTTTTTTTTGTTGTCCTTCCATTTAGCAAGTTTGGCTAAGAACCGTTTCCCCACTAAACTAATTTTCCTAAAATGTCTCGCTAACATTTCCTTTTTCTCTGTCGTCCCTCCTGTCCTTCGTCTCCATTCTGTCTCAGCTCAGCTGTGTCTCTTGGGCTCTCTTCAACAACGGCGCCCTGCCTTGTGCCTGCCATGAGGTTGGAGCTGAGAGTGACACCTGCGAGTCATTTGGTGGTCGGTGCCGCTGCAGGCCCCACGTGATTGGCCGAGACTGCTCCATGTGGGCCGCGGGTTGCTGGGGATTCCCCACTGCAGACGTGAGTGTCAGATTGGATGAATGATTAGTAATAAGGGCTTTTAATGATGAGTGAGAGGACGGACCAAAGCAACCTGTCCAACCATCAGAGGACAGTTTGTTGTTCTAGTTTCAACTCTTACTACATGACTCTCAGCATCATTTTTAGGTTATTCGCAACTTTCACTACATCACTGTCGCATCATTTTGAGATCGTTAGAAATTCTTCCGACATCACTGTCGCATTATTTTAAGGTTCGTAGCAACTCTTACTACATGACTGTCAGCATCACTTTGAGGTCATTTGAAACGTTCACTCAATTATTTTTAGCATCATTTCGAGTTCATTAGCAATTCTTACGACATCATTGTCACATTTTTTTGGGATCATTAGAAATTCTTCCGACATAACTGTCGCATTATTTTAAGGTTCGTAGCAACTCTTACTACATTACTGTCAGCATCATTTTGAGTTCATAAGTAATTCTTACTACATCACTGTTGCATCATTTTGAGATCATTAGCAATTCTTACTACATCACTGTCGCATCATTTTGAGATCATTAGCAATTCTTCCGACATCAGTTTCGCATTATTTTGAGGTTTGTAGCAACTCTAACTAAATGACTGTCAGCATCACTTTGAGGTTATTCAAAACTTTCACTACATTACTGTCAGCATCATTTTGAGTTCATAAGTAATTCTTACTACATCACTGTCGCATCATTTTGAGATCATTAGCAATTCTTCCGACATCACTGTAGCATTATTTTGAGGTTATCAGCAGCTCTTACTACATGACTGTCAGCATCATTTTTAGGTTACTCGCAACTTTCAAGACATTACTGTTAGCATCGTTTCGAGTTCATTAGCAATTCTTACTCCATCACTGTCGCATCATTTTGAGGTTCGTTGCAACTCTGACTACATGACTGTCAGCATCACTTTGAGGTAATTCGAAACTTTCACTACATTACTGTTAGCATCATTTTGAGTTCATGAGCAATTCTTACTACATCACTGTCGCATCATTTTTAGATCTTGAGCAATTCTTCTGACATCACTGTCGTATTATTTTGAGGTTCGTAGCAACTCTTCCTAATGATTGTCAGCATCACTTTGAGGTTATTCGAAACACCTACTACATTACTGTAAGCATCACTGAGTTGATTAGCAACAATCACTACATTACTGTTAGCATCATTTTTAGTTGATTAGCAATTCTTCCGACATCACTGTCGAAATATTTTGAGGTTCGTAGCGACTTTTACAACATTACTGTCGCATTATATTGAGGTCCGTAGCAACTCTTACTACATGACTGTCAGCATCACTTTGAGGTTATTCGAAACACTTACCACATTACTGTAAGCATCACTGAGTTGATTAGCAACTATCACTCCATTACTGTTAGCATCATTTTGAGTTCATTAGCAATTCTTACTAAATCACTGTCGCATCATTTTGAGATCATTAGCAATTCTTCTTATGTAACTGTCACATTATTTTGAGGTTCGTAGCAACTTTTACTACATTACTGTCGCATTATTTTGAGGTTCGTAGCAACTCTTAGTACATGACTGTCAGCATCACTTTGAGGTTATTCGAAACGTTCACTCCATTACTGTTAGCATCATTTTGAGTTCATTAGCAATTCTTACTAAATCACTGTCGCATCATTTTGAGATCATTAGCAATTCTTCTGACATCACTGTAACATTATTTTGAGGTTCGTAGCAATTCTTTCTATATGACTGTCACCATCACTTTGAGGTTGTTCGGAACACTTACTACATTACTGTAAGCATCACTGAGTTGATTAGCAACTATCACTTCATTACTGTTTGCATCCTTTTGAGTTTATCAGCAATTCTCACGACATCACTGTAGCATTGAATTGAGTTCATTAGCAACTCTTACTAAATGACTGTCAGCATCACTTTGAAGTTATTCGAAACTCTTACTACATTACTGTAAGCACCACTGAGTTTCTTAGCAACTATCACTACATGACTGTTAGCATTATCTTGAGTTCATTAGCAATTCTTCCGATATCACTGTCACAATGTTTTTAGGTTCGTAGCAACTCTTACTACATTATTGTTTCATTATTTTAAGGTTCGTAGCAACTCTTACTACATTACTGTCAGCATCACTTTGAGTTTATTAGCAACTATCACTACATTACTGTTAGCATCATTTTGAGTTCATCAGCAATTCTCACGACGTCACTGTAGCATTGAATTGAGTTCATTAGCAACTCTTACTAAATGACTGTCAGCATCACTTTGAGGTTCTTCGAAACTCTTACTACATGACTGTAAGCATCACTGAGTTTCTGAGCAACTATCACTACATGACTGTTAGCATCATCTTGAGTTCATTAGCAATTCTTCCGACATTACTGTCGCAATATTTTATGTTCGTAGCAACTTTAACTACATTACTGTCGCATTATTTTGAGGTTCGTGGCAACTCTTAGTACATGACTGTCAGCATCACTTTGAGGTTATTCGAAACGTTCACTCCATTACTGTTAGCATCATTTTGAGTTCATTAGCAATTCTTACTAAATCACTGTAGCATCATTTTGAGATCATTAGCAATTCTTCTGACATCACTGTCACATTATTTTGAGGTTCTTAGCAACTCTTCCTAATGACTGTCACCATCACTTTGAGGTTATTCAAAACACTTACTACATTACTGAAAGCATCACTGAGTTGATTAGCAACTATCACTACATTACTGTTAGCATCATTTTAAGTTCATTAGCAATTCTTCCTACATCACTGTCGCAATATTTTGAGGTTCGTAGCAACTCTTAGTACATTACTGTTGCATTATTTTAAGGTTCGTAGCAACTCCTACTACATTACTGTCAGCATCACTTTGAGTTTATTAGCAACTATCACTACATTACTGTTAGCATCATTTTAAGTTCATGAGCAATTCTTACTACATCACTGTCGCATCATTTTAAGATCTTTAGCAATTCTTCTGACATCACTGTCGCATTATTTTGAGGTTCGTAGCAACTACCACTACATTACTGTTAGCATCATCTTGAGTTCATTAGCAATTCTTCCGACATCACTGTCGCAATATTTTGAGGTTCGTAGCAACTTTTACTACATTACTTTTGCATTATTTTGAGGTTCGTAGCAACTCTTACTACATGACTGTCAGCATCACTTTGAGGTTATTCAAAACACTTACTACATTACTGTAAGCATGACTGAGTTTCTTAGCAACTATCACTACATTACTGTTAGCATCATCTTGAGTTCATTAGCAATTCTTCCGACATCACTGTCGCAATATTTTGAGGTTCGTAGCAACTCTTACTACATTACTGTAAGCATCACTGACTTGATTAGCAACTATCACTACATTACTGTTAGCATCATTTTAAGTTCATGAGCAATTCTTACTACATCACTGTCGCATCATTTTAAGATCTTTAGCAATTCTTCTGACATCACTGTCGCATTATTTTGAGGTTCGTAGCAACTCTTACTACATTACTGTAAGCATCACTGACTTGATTAGCAACTACCACTACATTACTGTTAGCATCATCTTGAGTTCATTAGCAATTCTTCCGACATCACCGTCGCAATATTTTGAGGTTCGTAGCAACACTTACTACATGACTGTCAGCATCACTTTGAGGTTATTCGAAAGTTTCACTCCATTACTGTTAGCATCATTTTGAGTTCATTAGCAATTCTTACTACATCACTGTCGCATCATTTTGAGATCATTAGCAATTCTTCTGACATCACTGTCGCAATATTTTGAGGTTCGTAGTAACTCTTACTACATTACTGTCGCATTTTTTGGAGGTTCGTAGCAACTCTTACTACATGACTGTCAGCATCACTTTGAGGTTGTTCGAAACTTTTACTTCATTGCTGAAAGAATCACTGAGTTTATAGCAACTATCACTACATTACTGTTAGCATCATTTTGAGTTTATTAGCAATTCTTACTCCATCACTGTCTCATCATTTTGAGGTTCGAAGCAACTCTTACTACATCACTGTCAGCATTACTTTGAGGTCATTCGAAACTTTCACTACATTACTGTTAGCATCACTTTGAGTTCATTAGCAATTCTTCCGACATCACTGTATCATTATTTTGTGGTTAGTAGCAACTCTTACTACATGACTGTCAGCATCACTTTGAGGTTGTTCGAAACACTTTCTACATTACATTTAGCATCTTTTTTAGTTCATTAGCAATTCATACTAAATCACTGTCGCATCATTTTGAGGTTGGTAGCTACTCTTACTATATTAGTGTCAGCATCACTTTGAGTTTATTAGCAACTATCACTACATTACTGTTAGCATCATTTTGAGTTCATTAGCAATTTTTATGACATCACTATCGCATCATTTTGAGATCATTAGGAATTCTTCCGACATCACTGTAGCAATATTTTGAGGTTCGTAGCAACTTTTACTACATTACTGTAGCATTATTTTGAGGTTAGTAGCAACTCTTACTACATGACTGTCAGCATCACTTTGAGGTTATTCGAAACTTTCACTACATTACTGTTAGCATCATTTTGAGTTCAATAGCAATTTTTACAACATCATTGTAGCATTATTTTGAGGTTATTAGCAACTCTTCTTCCATTACTGTCGCATCATTTTGAGATCATGAGCAATTCTTCCGACATCACTGTAGCATTATTTTGAGGTTTTGAGGTACCTTTGTTTGTAACCTCGTCCCCACTGATCCTGGATCTGCTCGACGTTCCTGCCTGTTAATAGGAAGGTTTTCATCACCACTGTTGCAGGATGTGCTGCTGATGGAGAATTGTTGGGTGGAGGTTCATTGAAGGAGTTTGGTGCTGGACCTGCTCTACTAGTAAAGAGTCATGAGAGAACTTTGTTGTGATTTGGTGCAATACAAATAAAATTAACTTGACCAGTGTCATTTGTGGTCTTTTGTTAATTGCATGCCACATGAAATTATTGTTGGTCACTTTTCTAGCAACAGTCTCACAGCGTCAAGACAAGAACACTTCTACTTTTGATGATGACAGTTTGTTCAACACTAAACTTCATCCAGTACCATGTTGTCAAACAGTGGAACCTCCACAGCACCTGAACAGGGACTTGAACCCTGGACCCTCAGATTAAAAGTCTGATGCTCTACCGTCTGAGCTCCTCAGGCTCTTTCTACAGCATTGAGACAGGAACAGAAACACCTGTGAAGGTCAAACTGATGCTTTCTTGACTTGTTCAGTCCTCCATGTTGAAGTCCACCAGGCTTTTGATTGGCTCTGATTCTCTGTGGCAAAATCCAACAAGAGGCTCCAAAAATGTCCTGAATGTCACAAGAATGCACAGGACAAGATGTTAGTTTCCTTCATGTCTGCAGTTCCTCCACTGGAAAGTAAAGTCAATGCTGCTCCTCTGCTGAAACCTGGGATCGGACCAGGGACCTTTAGATCTTCAGTCTAAGGCTCTCCCAACTGAGCTGGTTCAGTTCTGAGGGAGGGCCCTGCTTCTGTCATTTATAATCTCTTCCACTCTCACTGGACCTTAGAGAGGATTGGAGCTTCTGAAGTCCTGACACATTGAACAGTTCTCCAGGACCAAACTGAACGAACTGAAGAAGCCTCTTGGAACTCTAAACTTCTTAACTCACTTTCTCCAAAAACTGTGCCTGGACGAAGGCCGTTTCCAGCTGTCCTTCAAGCTGACGAGGGCCAAGTTTGATGACCTGTTTGTGAGGATATCAAGGATGGACACCAACTACAGGCCCCAGGTCCGTTGACATGACTTCCCTGACACCAGGGGAATGTCAATGCTGACAGGCTCTCTGGACTCATTGTCATGAGAATTTGTCACATCAGTTGAATATCTTCACATACGTGAATTCATTGAAGGAGTGTGGTTCTGGACCTGCTCTACCTGTCAAGTGTCTTGAGAGAACTTTTGTTGTGATGTGGCACAATATAAATAACATTGACTCGACAATAAATCGACTCTTTCCCCCCAACCGTTTAAAGCAAACAGCCGTTCCCACTGATCCTGGATCTGCGCAACGTTCCTGCTTTTTAAAAGGAAAATTGTCATCATTGCTTTTGCAGGATGTGCTGGCTGATGGAGAATTGTTGGCTATGAACTCATTGAAGTCAGTCCAAGTCATTAGTTTTGAGCAAACTCATGACTCCTGATGTTTAACTCAATTGTTTGTTAAACACAGAGATCCAGGTGTAGTCCCTCTATGTTCATCCACTAAACTAGAATAGAGTTCTCCTCTTTCCATGGTGGAACAAAGAAGGGGGAGGGTCAATAAGAATATGATCTTTGGACGTTACAGCATCTAAAGACTCAAATCCATATTTCAGGATACATATTTGAGAGGGAGGAAACAGTGATGGGAGGCTGGAGGCTTGAAGGGCTTGATTTCTAGCGGCCAGTGAAGCCACCTTTTGCTGGCTGAGTCCCAGAGACTCATGGAGGCTCTTCGTGGAGGATTTCCACGAGAGAGTCAAGCATCGGAACTTGTTAGTTTCCTGTCAACTGAGTCCAGGATGTCCCCGAGGTCCTTATTGGGTGATGAGGGTGCGCTGGACGGTCGGCTTCTTTTGGGAAGTGGGGTCGCCACGTTACCGGTCCTCCCCATGACGGGTCGGTGGCAGCACTCGTCTACGTTCTCCTGCAGACTTTCTGCGGTTCCTTCTTCCAGATTTTATTGATGAGGATTGTTGTGGATGAGAGAATTGAAAATTCTTACTGCAGTTTGAGGTTTTGATGATTCAAACTGTGTAGATTGGCGTTAAGAAGTTAGCTTGTTAGGATAAATTCAGGTGTGAGCCACCACACTGAATCAGGCACAGGTAGGACGTTCACCCTGACATGGAACATCAGCAGCTTAACGTTGCTGGCAGGACTCCAACCTGAGCAGGGAGACCCTAATGGATTTCTAGTCCATCGCCTTCACCACTCAGCCACAACGACCACATTCACACACACATTTGAAGAGGATGGAAATTCACAAAATGATCTTAATTTCTGTCACAAGCCCATTTGTGTGAGGTCCTATTTTCTCTTTTTCAGCATTCCTTTGTTTCCAGGTCTCTAATAAGTGCAGAATTACAAAGACAAGCAAGCTGGATCCATCCTGGGCAGGTGATAGGAGCCACTGACCACTGGCCAGAGACCCTGGCACAGACGTTGGGGGTGGTGAGAGAGAGCATTTCTACAATTATATTCTACATTTATAGAAGTCTACAATCCTACAATTTCATTGAGCAGACGCTTTTGTCCACAGCCACGTACGTACATCACATGTATAGAATATATATGTTCCTCTTTCATCGACTGATTAACCACAAAATGCAGTCAAATGCCAGTAAATTCTGAGCATTTATTCATTATTCATGATTATTTATTATTTTTGAATCCATTTTCATCGTCACTCTTCTGTTCATTTTCAGTTTGATTCATAAAAATGAACAAACTTTGACGTGTTTTCTTCTCTTGTGTGTCAACAACTTTGGATTGGGAATCTCCTGACAAACAGACCACATGACCAGGAGGAAGTGTTGTTGGTGAGTTTGGCTCCTGAGCTCAAGACAGTTGGGACCAATAAAGGACAGCTTCAAATGCAGCTGTGAAGCCTCATTGTCAGCTGGGAGGAACGACAGGTGTCTCCCTCTAGTGGCTCCTCACAGCAACACCAGCCTCATTTCATTCACATGCATCCACCACCTCACTACCAAAGGCCAGTTGGGCCTGGACAGACAGGTGAGTTTCAAGTGTTGGACAAAGGTCTTTATGATGTTCTTATTAATTCTATAACATCTGAGATTAAAATCTATGGAATTACAACCAACAAGCAGTCAAACACCTGATCAGATGCTCCTTCATCAGGCTGAGAAGAATCAATCTAAACTGGGATGAAGAAAATTAACTGAGAGGAGAAACCTCCTGATTGGCTGACATGGACCCACCTGATCCATGTCAGCCTTGTTGGAGCAGAAAGAGGTGGATCAGAGGAATCAGTGGATCAAGACTCAGGTGGCAGATGAAGAATCTCTGTATTCACAATGGAGTCAGAGAAATCTTCCAACGTGAGAGAACGTGAAAGACCATTTTATACTGAAGACAGGCTGTGTGTGTGTGTGTGTGTGTGTGTGTGTTTATGTGTGTGTGTGCGTGTGTGCGTGCGCCACTCAGCCTTCAGGAGACAAAGACCGAGGCCGGTGGTTCACGGACTTCTCCTTCTTTCCTTGTTGTTTGAAAACGAAAACCTTCCGCTTCTTCTTCTTTCGAAGCGCATTTTGATGACGTATGTGGTGACGTCCAAAGCCTCTCCATCCGGCAGTGACCACGTGACTGATTCAGGACCTGCTTCTCCGGCTTGGCGTGAGATTCTAAATGTAAAGCAGTGAAACGCCGTGGTTTCCTCCCTCCTCGTCCAAAAGCGTTCGCTATTTGATCAAAGGAAGGAGAAACAAGTGACTCCATGTTGTGGAGGCTGAACTCAGAGTTGAGAGAACTTTCATTCTGATCTGAGAGCAGCAACAAAGCCACTGAGAAAAACTGAACCACTGTCAGAGTCGGCACAGCATCAGCAGTCAGGCTGTGTTCACACTGGGAGAAACCATCGGACAGAAACCTCCCTCAGTCACACTGAAGGAACCTGAACTGACTGCTGCAGCTGGGACACACACACACACACACACACACACACACACACACACACACACACACACACACACACTCAGCAGGAAACATGAACAGAGAGATAAAAGCACAGGATGCCTCCTCCTCCTCCTTCCAGAGATCAACTGATCTCCAGATTGACTTCAGTTCTTTGATCAGAATTCTTCTTCCTCCTTGATAGATTTATTGATACTTTGTCATAGACGGTCCATTCCTATTGGAGGATGTTAAAGAGCAGAAGAACCAGGTTCCCATGTATGGAACTAGAATATTTATATACTGTATTGTAGTCGTTTCCAATATCCATCCATCCATTCTCTTCCTCTTATTCCTGATAAGGGTCATGGGGGTGGAGCCTATCCCAGCATCTACAGGCGAGAGGCGGGGTTCACCCTGGACAGGTCACCAGTCCATCACAGGACCAACACATAGAGACAGACAACCATTCACACTCACAGTCACAACTACAGTCAATTTAGAGTATCAATCAGCCTCGTCCCTTCTTGATGTCTTTGGACTGTGGGAGGAAGCTAGAGTACCAGAGAGAACCCACACAGGAACAGGGAGAACATGGAGACTCACACAGAAAGATCCTGTGCTCCAGCCGGGACTGGAACCCTGAACCTTCTTGCTGTGAGGTATTTTTATCTCACAAGTGGAAAAATGTAGAATCTTCATGTCATTACATGTCGTTCTCCATTGGGTCACTAGGGGGCAGCACCTACCTGTATCGCCAATATGAGCCTTCAGTCTGTCAGGGGGTAGAATTCAGTCACCACCAATGACATCAGAGTCAGAGTTCAGACATCAAAGACAGACATTAAAGCCTCTCTGATAAAACAAAAATATCCTGCAATATTTTTTCCAAAGTGAGACCCTCTTTATTCTCTAGTTTAATCTGCTGCAATAATAATGAGCATCTTTGTCAGTCTACTGATGAATGTCAGATATCTTTGATGACCAAACCTGGACGTTTGTCTCAGTTTGACTGGAAGTCTCATTCATTCATTTCTCCTCCATGATTTCCTGCAATGATTTCCTGGTTCTGCTCCATTCAGGTTCAGAGAGCTGAGATTAAAATCACTCAGGAATAAAAGAGGAGACACCAACAAGTCAGCATGGAAGAGGAACAGCTTTTCAAACTGGTCAACCTGGCTGCTGGTCTGGGCCTCCCTCTGCCTCGGTGCTCCTTGAACCAGTGAAGGTCCTGGTCCAGTCTTCTCCACTGAGTCCTTGTCAACAGGGAGCACCTCCCCACCAGAGAGGTGCAGGGCAAAGGAAAGGAAAACTCCAACCAGAATGAACGCTGCACTAAAAACTGCCCTCCATTTCTTGAGGGGAACGTTGGGTCTTCCTCAGGCAAATGGCAGTCAGCAGTGGCTCAACATCTGAACTGAGCCCAGACCTGGTCAGCTGATCATTCACCAGCTCAGCCCCTCCCACTCATGACGAAGACCTTGAAAACCCCAACATCACCTCCTCCACCTCAGTCTGGCGTGTGTGGATGGAGGGCTGTGATGTCAGCAGCGATGACATCACTGACACAAACACACTGATCTCTGACTGGTTTGGTCTGAGTGGGATTCAGTGACATCACACGACCTGCACCAGATGAAGGGGCGGGGCATCCAGGAGCTGTGACATCACTGGTGACTCTTGTTGGGCCGCCTTCTTGGCCAAAGTGGAGGAGAACAGGACCCAAATACAGACGGGGGAGAGGAGCGTTCAACAAAAGGAGGCTTGAATGATGAAAAGACAAAGAACAACAAAGGAACTCAAAGCACCAACAGAGGAGAAAAGACAAAGTAGCAAACAAAAGCCAAACTTCCACTGGAAACTTGGAGGAGCTGGAACAGGAGGGAGAGAACATGAGGCTGAGAACCCTGGAGAATGAGAGGTGGACAAATCCACCAGCGCAGCATCAGGAGAGCAAAGAAACCAGAAGGAGCTTTGAGGAGCTGCTGACATGCAGCCAGGGAGCGTCTGCCTGAGATGGGAGGAGCTGCTCATCCACCCAGATGGAGAAGCAGCCATCTTGCTCTTCTGACGCCGACCGGCAGAAGGAACAGAGGAGGTGAGGGGCCTCACGTTGTCATGGCAACATTGAAACATTCCACTCTATCAGCGTTGCCTCCATCAGACGCACTTTGTCTTTGTGAAGATCAAAGTGAAAGGAAATAATAAAATAAAACAATGAAGGCTGCATGAACTGAGTGACACACTTGAGGATGACATCAGTGAAATGTGTGATGTCACACTGCTGAGTCGTGAGGTCACCACCAGAGAACAAATGAGTGATGAGATGCTGATTATTGACTCTCTACTTTAAATGATCTCACTCTCTTCCAGCTTGAAGAAGTTGGAGGATGAATGAAGTCAAGAACTGGAAAAATGTAGAACGTTCACGTCATTACATGTTGTTCTCCACTGGGTCACTAGGGGGCAGCACCTACCTGCAACTCCTGTGAGCCCTCAGTCTCACCTCATTTTCAGGCTCCAACTAAAATGAAGCTTCAACTCTTCTGAATCCTCTCCACCTGTCAGATCTGTTTGAAACTTCCAGGTTTGATCAACATCCCAGTCTGAACACATCTACAGGTCAGCAGTGACCACAGCGCCACCTACTGGCAGCAGGAAATGACAGCTTTGACACTGAGATGTCCTCGTCACGGCGTGATGGAGAGTTCTGATGATTCATCAGCACAATCAGACTCTGAGAACTCCTCCCTGCATGGTTGATGAGGGTCAAAGTTCCCATGTGGCTCACTTCAGGTGGAGGACCAGAGATTTTAGGCTCATGTGAGTGGTTGATTCTAATGTAAGAATAACAGACCACAGACTAGTCAGTGAATAAAACTGCCGACTTCTTTATAGACAGAAAATGTCAGAAAAACAAAAACTATTGGTTCCAAACCCTTTACATCCACACACATTCAATAAAGGAGTCTCCCTCCAACCAACAGACAGAAACCAAACCTCAGGAGAATCAGGTTATTGACCTCTTTTGAGTCTTATTTGAAGTTAACCCGACTTATTTGAGTTGAGGTTTAATTTGGTGGCTGGATTTCTATGATTGTTTGTTTACTTCACGGTGTCTATTTGAGTTTCCTCAGTCTAGGTTCTCATTTGATCTTGGTTCAGCCTTTTTATGAGTTTTAGTTCTACGTTCCCTCTTCCTGTTGGTTTGTTTCACCGGCTCTATCCAAGCTTGAACTCCCTTTCAAAAACCCACTCATGGAACACCGATTTGGCACACAATCAGGAAACGTGAACAAAACAAAGTTATAAAAATAAAACTCAGGGCCAAAGTATTTCAATTTACAACTCAATCTCACAAATCAATGATCAGAGTCTCTCCCGTTCATCACCAGTCTTTTCGTTCAGTCCGTTATCAGTCCAAAAGAAATTCAAGGTGTCTCTGTGAAACCTGTCAGTTCTGTCCTACCACAATCCCACCGTCAGGGTCAGTGTCACCTGGGTGGGTGAGGTTTGCAGCGCCATTTTCCACTCCGACTGTCTCTCTCCTGTGGGTGGCTCGCCATCTTTTCTCCACAGCGTCAGGTGTGTTCGCACACCAGTGATCCCGCCTACAAAACCTGGCCAAATCCTTGTTCACAACGCAATCAACACAATCCAGAATCATGGACAGCAGTTGAGTCCAGTGTCTTCTCAAAAAATGAAGGAACCAAGGAGAAGACCTCAAAAGAGTCTGCTTTGTTTACTCTTTCCTCTCTCATTCTCGAGTCGTCCGTCTGCTTTAGTTTACTTTATTTATATTTGTACAGCACTTTTCATCCAGAGACTGCAACACAAAGTGCTTCACAGAACTGAGAGAAAACAGGCAACATTCAATAAAATATAAAACAATACAATAAATACATGTTAAGAACCCGGCCTTCCCAACCCACATGACCACATACATGCACACACTACCCCCCCACACACACACACGCATACACACAACCACACACTGACTGTCAGTAGGAACATGGCAGGGCACTGAAAATCCTAGTGAGGAAAGACCACCTATGGGAGCCATCCTCACCAGGAGGTGCCACAGCCCACAACCACAGGGAGCGCCGCCACCCAGACCCCCCGACCCGGACAGACCGGGTACACTCCACATATAATGCAGAGCCCCCCAGCTCTCCGGGCCTGGACGATCCCAAGGACGACGCCCCCGCAGGCGGACCAGACACACCTCCCAGTGTGGAGGGCCCCCACCAGGAAACACTGGAGCTAAAAACTAAAAGACTAAAAGAAGGTAGAGTAGGAAAGAACAGAAATTACAATCATATTAAAGTATCAGAATGACATAAAATATATATAAAATCTAAAAGTTTTAAGAGCTCTCTTACCAAAGGATAAGAGAGACTAAGTCAGTTAAAAGCTAAGCTAAAAAGGGGAGTCTTGAGCCTCCTTTTAAAAACATCAACAGTCTCTGCTGTCCTGATGTTCTCTGGCTGGCTGTTCCAGAACTTTGGGCCATAATGGCTGGATGCAGCCTCCCCGTGGGTTTTAGTTCTGACTCTTGGAATGACTAAAAGGCCGGTGCCAGAGGACCTCAGGGTCCGCGAAGGTTGATATGACAAAAGCAGTTCAGATAAATAAGGTGGGCCAAGACCATTAAGACACTTAAAAACTACTAAAAGAACCTTAAAATTGATCCTGAAACACACGGGGAGCCGATGCAGCGACTTTAAAACTGGTGTAATGAGCTCCCGCCCTCTGGTCCTCGTCAGCACACGTCCTGCAGAATTCTGGAGTCATTGTAGATTGTAGATGGTTGTTTTGGGGAGACCAGAGAGCAGCAGGGTACCACAAGAATCTGAACGACTGGAAATAAAAGCATGCATCAGCACCTCCGTGTTGGCCTGAGAGGAACGGGCGATTCTGGCTCTGTTCTTAAGATGATAAAAACCTCTCTTAGTTATGTTCTTGACGTGTGGAATGAAATTCAGCTCAGAGTCCAAAATGACACCCAGGTTCTTTACAGATTGTGAAGGTGATGTGATACTTTGATGAGTTTAGGATCACTCAGAGATCAAAGACTGAAGCAGGAGATCAATGAACAAAATTCAGACATCAAAGACAGAATTCAGACATCAAAGACAGAATTCAGACATCAAACACATCCCTGATGGAGGCTACACCCCCCCCCAGACAGTTTCCATTTAAGTAGTAAGTTTTATTTGTACAGCGCCAAATCACAACAAATGTTATCTCATGACACTTCACAAGTAGAGCAGGTCCAGCGCCTCACTCCTTCAATCAGTTTCTTCTCCGCTTCGAGGACCCTGACACCCCCCCCCCAGCACCAGACTCACACCACCACCTGACGACACGCCCCTCAGTGTGACCACAGCAGACGTGAGGAAGACCTTTCAGGGAATCAACCCTCGCAAAGCTGCAGGCCCAGACAACATCCCAGGGTGAGGACTGAAGGACTGTGCACAACAGCTGTCCAAGGTGCTGGCGGACATCTTCAACACCTCACGGGCGCTGCCATCTGTCCCCACCTGCCTAAAGACTGCCACTATTGTCCCTGTCCCCAAGTGCTCCACAGTGACAGGCCAAAATGACTACCGACCCATTGCACTCACCCCAGTAGTCATGAAGTACTTTGAGAGGCTGGTCAAGGCCCACATAGAGGTCTCCATCAATGTCTCTGTGGACCCCCACCAGTACGCCTACAGGCAACACCGCTCCACTGATGACGCCATTTCACCAGTGGTCCACAGAGCCCTCACCCATCTGGAGAGCAGGAACTCCTATGTCCGCCTTCTCTTCCTGGACTTCTCCTCTGCCTTCAACGCCATCATCTCACATGGGGGACCTGTTCAGTGGACCTGAGGACTGGTGACCTGTTCAGGGTGAACCCTGCCTCTCACCAAATGTCACCCCCCCCATAACCTTTAACAAATCAGTGGTACAGAAAATGGATGGAGTGACTGATTCACTGCAGAGGCACAGTGATGTTATTAATGGAGGAGTCTTTTCATTAAAGACTGAAGCTCCATACAAGACAGAGTCTGTAGACAAGAACATCACAACCTGGGAAGCTCTCACTTCTTTGGACAGACAGCTTTGATTTCAGCTTCTACCTCTGTAAAATTGAAAGTAAAGTAAATGGAGCACCTGTGAAGGTAAAACTGATGATGTCATGACTTGTTCAGTCCTCCAACGTTAAAGTCCAACAAGCTTTTGATTGGCTCTGATTCTCTGTGGCAAAATCCTACAAGAGGAAACAGAAAATCTTGAGGTTGTCTCACTTTTTTTGAAAGAAACTCAGCACAGGACAGTGATAGGAGGCTTGTTTCCTTGATGTGGGCTTCACCTCCACTGTTGTCCACATTTAAATGCTGGCTGATGCTGGTCCCCTGTTGAAACCTGGACCAGACCAGGGACCTTCAGACCTTCAGTCTAACGCTGTTCCAGCATTGGATGAAAGAGACTGGTGCTCTCGTCTTCTTCAACATTGACTTGTTCTACCAGGACAAGAGAATCTGAGCTTGGATGTCATTTAGCAGTCAAAGGCTTGTTAAACTGGTCAACATCAGCTGGTGTTCACTCTGATGATGTAGCGATGGTCTGGATTCTTCCTTCTGGAGCACCAAGCTGCTGGGAAGAAGCCTGATGATGTCAGAGTTGTGTTCAGTGGCTCCTGCTGGGTCCATGTCTGACAAATGGGCTCCAAAGAGTTCAGCTGTTTCAGAGGTCAGGGTTGCTGTCGGCAGACGAGGTGGCCGAGTGGTTAAGGTGATGGACTGCTAATCCATTGTGCTCTGCACGCGTGGGTTTGAATCCCATCCTCGTCGCGAGTGTCTCTAGTTTCTGCTCCTAGATTATGGAATGACTGTGAGGCTTTTAACTGACACAGATACCAGTTGAGTCAACTTCCCTTACATAACCTGACCAAAACAACTCTGAAATCCAGAGCTCGCATGTGTCAATCACCTCTGGAGAAGGTCCCGCCCCCTTAGAGCAAAAATCCTCCCATCAGTGAAGAAAACTGAAGACACCTCTTGGATGAGAGCTGAAGCGTCTTCAAGAAACCTGAAACAGTCCACTTAGTACGTTTAAATAATTCTACAATCCTACAGTTTCACTGAGCTTTTGTCCAAAGCCACGTTCATGTATCACATGTATATAATATATATGTGACACTCTTTCATCGACTCATTAACCAAAAATACAGTCTAATTCCAGTAAATTTGTGCAGAAGAAAACGTTATTTGTGCTGCTTCTTTATTTATTTATTTAGTTTAGTTCGTATTTTTTAATGTATTTTCTTTCAATTCACATTTTGTCCATGAACTTCATAATCAGAGTCGCCATCTCATCACATGACTAAAGTCTGGGTTCTGTATTGGTGGTAAAATATCCTTCCATGCCCCTCACTAGTTTGCACACAGAAAAGCATTTTTTACTGGTTTCAGATCTCTTAGCTTGTTCGCTCTCTTAAACCAGCTGTGGCAGCTTTCATTGTGTGATCGTTGTCGTCATCTTCCACTTATTCCTTACTAGTAAGGGTCGCGGGGTGTGGAGCCTATACCAGCATCTACGGGCAAGAGGCGGGGTTCACCCTGGACAGGTCGCCAGTCCATCGCAGGGCCAACACACAGAGACAAACAACCATTCGCACTCACATTCATACCTACAGTCAATTTAGAGAATCTATCAGCCTCGTCCTCTCTTGATGTCTTTGGACTGTGGAGGAAGCTGGAGTACCAGAGAGAACCCACACAGGAACAGGGAGAACATGGAGACTCACACAGAAAGATACTGTGCCAGAGCTGGGACTCAAACCCGGAACCTTTTTGCTGTGAGGCCACAGTGCTGACCACTGCACCACTGCACCACCGTGCACCCCTCATTGTATGATTTATTTTGAAATATAAATATGGAACAGAACCATTGGAATAAGATGTCAGGACATTTGAAGGAATGTCAATCTCCTGTTGAAATGTTGCAGTGTGCAGCTGAGGCTCTCTGGCAGTGGCACCAGGAGCCCCAATGGCAGAACCTGGACCCTCCTGGAGGAGAACCACAGGTGAGTGCCTTCTTGGCTCCAGATTGATGGAAATCAAGTGTCTGAGGCTGTTAGCAGCCATTAAGTTGATCTGGTTGGCACTGGTATTTGTTCTTGCTGCAGCTCAGGAGTGATTCAGGAGAAGAGTTTCAGAACAGCCAAGGTTGGGGACTGGAATTTTAAAATTTCCCCTGGAACCAGACAACCTTGGGAGGTAAAACCTCCAATCCTAGCCACTCAGATGCAGCAGCAGAAGAAGCTGTCATCCACCCTGACAGTCAGAGCATCAAGTCAAGAAAACATCACCATCTTGTAGTTCCAAACCTCCACCTGTCAGCTTCAGCTACTTCTGATTGTGGGACTTTAAACTTGAACACAATGGAATTTGGACAAGGAGTTTTCCTTCCAGTCCAAACATCATCGTCCAGCCTCCAACCAGAGGTCCATCAGTTATCATGGAGCCACAGGTGGAGTCTGGATTCTTTTCTAGAATGAGACGGCAATGACAGTCCTGCCAAGTGACATCACTGACATGACTGGATGACTTCAGTCACGTGACTGGATGACTTCAGTCACATGACTAGATGACAGTGTAGATGCAAATGTAGAGGTTGGGGAAATCTCTGAGAATCCAGCTTGAACCCACAGCCTCCTTGTTTTCCAAAAACCCAAACAGCGACCATCAGTCTCCCTCCAATCCTGTACTTGGGTAAACAACAAAAACAGAGTAAAAGTCTCTGGCAACATATTTGCTTCCTGTAGGGTTTCTTCATGTATGTGTGGTGTACCTGCTCTCCCAGAGGACTGCCATCTTTGTTCTGTGGGCTGACATGTTTTAGTGTCAGCACAGGTCATAGCGCTGAGACTGAACTCTCATTCTCCTCCAAGTATTATTTCCACCTCACACTCCTACATATATTCAAGTGAACAGGGAACACAAATTTATGCTCAACTTCTCCTGTGTATTCATCCACAGTCACTAAACAACAACAAACCAAACAAAAGAGGTTTGCTAGCGTGGCGATCAGCTGTAGTTCACCATCTTATCCAGGTCACATGACTCAGGAGTAGCGTGGCCGTCTGGCAACCAAAGGGTGGCTGGTTTGATCCTCACTTTCTCCAGTGACCATGTCAAAGTGTCCTTGAGTAAGAGACTGAACCCCTAAATACTTCTGATGAGTAGGTTGGCTCCTTGCATGGCAGCCTTCAGCATCAGTGTGTGAGTGTGTGAATGAGAGGACATTGTTCAGCTCCTTGAGTGCTGCTGAGGTAGAAAGGCTCTGTACAAACTGAGTCCTTTTACCATTTCTTTCCTGCTTCTAGCAGCGCTGTCGTCACTTCCTGTGACCGTGGAGGGAAGGGGTCCCCCTTCAGAATAAGTTTGATATCATTGTTACTTCCTCTTCAACATGCCTTTAGCAGACCAACTCAGAAAGCAGCACAGTGAGGTAGTGTGGCCGAGCGGTCTAAGGCGCTGGATTAAGGCTCCAGTCTCTAAGGAGGCGTGGGTTCAAATCCCACCACTGCCATCATGTCCCAGGTCACTGGAGAGGTGTGGCTCTCACAGCCTTTCCTTTCACTTCCACAGGTATCTTCAAACCTGTGACCAAAAGAAGAAGTAGGTCCTGAAAACTCTCCAGCTGGTCCAGAATGCTGCGGCCCGCGTGTTGACTAGAACTAGTAGACAGTACTCCTGTACTGGCTTCTCTGCATGGCTACCTGTCAAATTTAGAATAGAATTCTAAATTCTCCTTCTAACATACAAAGTCCTCAACAATCAGGCTCCTTCCTACCTGACAGAGCTCCTAGTCCCCTATTATCCAGCTAGAACCCTTCGCTCCCAAGATGCAGGGTTACTGGTGGTTCCTAGAGTTCTAAAAGTAGACTGGGAGCCAGAGCCTTCAGCTATCAGGCTCCCCTCCAGTGGAACCGTCTCCCAGTTTCAGTCCAGGATGCAGACACCCTCTCGACCTTTAAGAGCGGACTAAAGACCTTCCTATTTGATCAGGCTTATAGTTGGGCTGCTTAGGGTGGTCCTTAGATATGCTGCTATAGGCTTAGGCTGCTGGGGGATCTCCCATGGTGCACTGGGCTTCTCTCTACTCCTCTCTGTCCTCCTTTATTTGTCATTTATAAATCATACTCAGATGTGTCACTAACTCCCTCTCCCTTCATCCCAGATGTCGGTGCTGCTGGAGGAGGCTGCAGACCTGAAGAGGCTCAAGCTGCCACCCGTAGCTCCACCTGCTCATCGTCTGTCCATCAGTCTCTTCCCTTCTCTCTCTCTTTATCTCTGTCCCTCTCTTTCCTTCTGTATATCGGTCTTCCTCCATTCTCTGTCTTTGTCTCTGCCCCGCTCTCCTGCTCTCTTTCCCCCCAACCGGTCAAAGCAGAAGGCCATCCCCACTGATCCTGGATCTGCTCGATGTTCCTGCCTGTTAAAAGGAAGGTTTTTGTCACCACTGTTGAAGGATGTGCTGCTGGTGGAGAACTGTTGGGTGGAGGTTCATTGAAGGAGTTTGGTTCGAGACCTGCTCTACTAGTAAAGAGTCATGAGAGAACTTTTGTTGTGATTTGGTTCAATACAAATAAAACTGACTTGACTTGACTACATCTATATACATGTACATCCCTATAGGTTTATCTTTACATCTCTATAACAACATCTTGTCTTATTATGGCAAAAGGTTTCTGAGGTTTGTACAGTAACTTGGGGGGGGGGGGTACCACAGCATTAGCTGTTTCCCATGGACTCTGCATCATTCACAACTCCTAAGCAGGTTACTAAAACAATATTATGAAGAATAATAATCATTTACAATATTTTCATAAAGCAGCAAACCGACAGATCCTTGTCCCTGATTCTTCTCTCTCTCTGCCCTCCATGCAGGTCCTACCTCAGACGGTGCTCACAGTGGTCCTCAGTGAGCTCAGGGAGCTTGTGAGGATAACCAGACACATGAAAAACTAGAGGGAACATTGGCTGGAGCTCAGTGTCTCCTGATGTACATGGCAGGGCAGCTGCTGCTGATGTCATCAAAATGAGCCCTGGAATCACAAGGTTTGCTGTGACGAGAGGCACTGACATCAAGACATGTTTGGAGCTGTTTATGGTTGATGGTTCTGTTCATGCCACTGTCACTAAAAAGAGTCAGCATTGCTGTGACAAACCTCAAAGGAAAAAAAGTCCATGGTGACAAGTGGAAAGACATTGATGAGGGACACCTGGATGCTTCTATTGGTGTTCTTCTTCTTCCTGGAGTGTTCAGATCCTGCAGTGAGGCCACTGATCGTCTCTGGGACGCATCGACAGGCAGAAATATTTTCTGGGCCACAAGGCCACTTCAGAACTTTCAATAAACATCAAGAGTCCTCAGATTTGACGACAGAGACACCGGAGCAAGAACTGACAAGCTTGCCCCCATTGGGGATGTCTGGGAAAGATGGGTGCAGCTCCTTGCACCAACATTCAACCCAGGGCCAGAGGTGAGAGTGGATGAACGTCTTGTCACTTTCTGAGGAAAATGCCCCTTCCAGCAGTCCATGCCCAGTAACCAGGAAGGACGGCAGAGCAGAGTTTGTGTTCTGGCCTGTTCTGCTTTTCATTTAGTGTTTATATTAAAGTTCTGTTGCTGAAAAAAAGACTTTTATGCCAAACCCAAAGGTTCATTTGATCATTTTTTAATTGAAAGCGAGGGTTTACTGACTAAAAAAAGGTCCAGAGGCCCACAACAAAATATTCAAACCAATATTTCCATGGATAAGGAAGCCTAACAAGGAAACCAAGAGATGGAAACAACTTGGATGATAGAAAATTGTTTTTAGTGAATTTTACAGCTGATTGAAGATGTGGGTCAAAACTGACCGTTACCATAGAGATGGGAACAGAAAACTCAAATGGAAGCTCAAAAGGGGACTTAGCTCCAATGGTAGAGTGCTAGCTTAGCATGTGAGAGGTAGAGGGATCCATGCCCTCCTTCTCAGAATACTTCAGCTTGTTCTGTTGATCAGAGGAGCTGCTGGGTGATGAACGCTGATGTTTGTCCACTGCTGTGATAAAGTGTCCCCTGTTACTGAGATGTGGATGAACACCTGCTCAGGTCAAAGCTGCAATCAAACCAGGGACTCTGAACCTCCCACACAGTGAAGGAGTTTGTCCTGCAGGTTGATGGACGCTTATTAAGTTCTATCTTTGATCAAATATAAGAAATGTAAAATAATTCAACATTGATTGCATTTCCCTCCTTTCTTTGGTGCCCTCAGACTTTCTGAGAACTGTAGGAGGAACTGCTCTCTGTTCTGTGTTTGTTCTGCTCAATGGAGGAAGGAACGGAGCTCTAAGTTTTCCAGTTCCTACATCAGTGAATGGACTTTCTGTGCTGCAAGGAACCAAAGCTACTAAGGAGGATTACAGAGTTTGTCCTTGCAGGAGTCAGTGACTTAATAGAGTCTAACAAAGGGTTGAACCTGAATGAGACAGTCACCCTTCACCCTGGTTGAAGTTTAGTGTTGAACAAACTGTCATCATCAAAAGTAGAAGTGTTCTTATCTTGACGCTGTGAGACTGTTGCTAGAAAAGTGACCAATAATAATTTCATGTGACATGCAATTAACAAAAGACCACAAATGACACTGGTCAAGTCATTTTTATTTGTATTGCACCAAATCACAACAAAGTTCTCTCATGTCTCTTTACTAGTAGAGCAGGTCCAGCACCAAACTCCTTCAATGAACCTCCACCCAACAATTCTCCATCAGCAGCACATCCTGCAACAGTGGTGATGAAAACCTTCCTTTTAACAGACAGGAACGTCGAGCAGATCCAGGATCAGTGGGGACGAGGTTACAAACAAAGGTACCTCAAAACCTCAAAATAATGCTACAGTGATGTCGGAAGAATTGCTCATGATCTCAAAATGATGCGAAAGTAATGGAGGAAGAGTTGCTAATAACCTAAAAATAATGCTACAATGATGTTGTAAAAATTGCGAAAGATGATGCTAACAGTAATGTAGTGATAGTTGCTAATAAACTCAAAGTGATGCTGACAGTCATGTAGTAAGAGTTGCTACCAAATTCAAAATAATGCGACAGTGATGTCAGAAAAATTGCTAATGATCTCAAAATGATGCGACAGTGATTTGGTAAGAATTGCTAATGAACTAAAAAAGATGCTAAATGTAATATAGAAAGTGTTTCGAACAACCTCAAAGTGATGCTGACAGTCATGTAGTAAGAGTTGTTACTAACCACAAAATAATGATACAGTGATGTCGGAAGAATTGCTGATGAACTCAAAATGATGCTAACAGTAATGTAGTGAAAGTTTCGAATAACCTCAAAGTAATGCTGACAGTGATGTAGTAAGAGTTGCTTCAAACCTCAAAATAATGCGACAGTGATGTTGGAAACATTGCCAATGATCTCAAAATGATGCGACAGTGATGGAGTAAGAATTGCAAATAAACTCAAAATGATGCTAACAGTAATGTAGTGATAGTTGCTATAAACTCAGTGATTCTTTCAGTAATGAAGTGAAAGTTTCGAATAACCTCAAAGTGATGCTGACAGTCATGTAGTAAGAGTTGCTTCAAACCTCCAAAAAATGCGACAGTGATGTCGGAAGAATTGCTAATGATCTCAAAATGATGTGACAGTGATGGGGTCAGAATTGCTAATGAACTCAAAATGATGCTAACAGTAATGTAGTGATAGTTGCTAATAAGCTCAGTGAGGCTTACAGTAATGTAGTAAGTGTTTCGAATAATTTCAAATGATGCTGAAAGTCATGCAGTAAAAGTTGCTACGAACCTCAAAATATTGTGACAGTGATGTCGTAAGAATTGCTAATGAACTCAATATGATGCTAACAGTAATGTAGTGAGAGTTGCTAATAAACTCAGTGATGCTGACAGTAATGTAGTGATAGTTGCTAATCAACTCAGTGATGCTGACAGTAATGTAGTGATAGTTGCTAATCAACTCAGTGATGCTGACAGTAATGTAGTAAGAGTTGCTACGAACCTTAAAATAATGCAACAGTAATGTAGTAAGAGTTGCTACGAACCTCAAAATATTGCGACAGTGATGTCGTAAGAATTGCTAATGAACTCAATTTAATGCTACAGTGATGTAGTGAGAATTGCTCAACAACTCAAAATGATGCTAACAGTAATGTAGTTATAGTTGCTAATAAACTCAAAGTGATGCTGACAGTAATGTAGTAAGAGTTGCTACGAACCTTAAAATAATGCAACAGTAATGTAGTAAGAGTTGCTACGAACCTCAAAATATTGCGACAGTGATGTCGGAAGAATTGCTAATGATCTCAAAATGATGCGACAGTGATGTAGTAAGAATTGCTAATGAACTCAAAATGATGCTAACAGTAATGGAGTGAACGTTTCGAATAACCTCAAAGTGATGCTGACAGTCATGTAGTAAAAGTTGCTAATGAACTCAATTTACTGCTACAGTGATGTCGTGAGAATTGCTCAACAACTCAAAATGATGCTGACAGTAATGTAGTGATAGTTGCCAATAAACTCAAAGTGATGCTGACAGTAATGTAGTAAGAGTTGCTACGAACCTTAAAATAATGCAACATTAATGTAGTAAGAGTTGCTACGAACCTTAAAAATTTTGCGACAGTGATGTCGGAAGAATTGCTAATGATCTCAAAATGATGCGACAGTGATGTCGTAAGAATTGCTAATGAACTCAAAATGATGCTAACAGTAATGGAGTGAAACTTTCGAATAACCTCAAAGTGATGCTGACAGTCATGTAGTAAGTGTTTCGAACAACCTCAAAGTGATGCTGACTGTCATGTAGTAAGAGTCGCTACTAACCTCCAAATAATGCTACAGTGATGTCGGAAGAAATGCTAATGATCTCAAAATGATGCGACAGTGATGTAGTAAGAATTGCTACTAACCTCAAAATGATGCTGCAGTAATGCAATGAGAGTTGCTATTGACCTAACAAATGATGCTACTGTGATGTGGTGAGAGTTGCGAAAAACCTCAAACATGCTGACAATAATGTAGAAAGAGTTGCTAAAAATCTCAAAATGATGCCACAGAAATGTAGTGAGAGTTGCTACTAATTTAAAAATGATGCTTACAGTAATGTAGTGAGAGTTGCTACGAACCTCAAAATGATGCGACAGTAATGTAGTAAAAGTTGCTACGAACCTCAAAATATTGCGACAGTGATGTCGGAAGAATTGCCCATGAACTTCAAATGATGCGACAGTAATGTAGTGGTAGTTGCTAATCAAGTCAGTGATGCTTACAGTAATGTAGTAAGTGTTTCGAATAACCTCAAAGTGATGGTGACAGTCATGTAGGAAGAGTTGCTACGAACCTCAAAATAATGCGACAGTAATGTCAGAAGAATTGCTAAAGATCTCAAAATGATGCGACAGTGATGTATTTAGAATTGCTAATGAACTCAAAAAGATGCTGACAGTAATGGAGTGAAAGTTTCGAATAACCTCAAAGAGATGCTGACAGTCATGTAGTAAGAGTTGCTACGAACCTCAAAATAATGCGACAGTAATGTAGTAAAAGTTGCTACGTACCTCAAAATATTGCGACAGTGATGTCGTAAGAATTGTTATTAAACTCAAAATCATGCTCACAGTAATGTAGTGATCGTTGCTAATAAACTCAGTGATGCTTACAGTAATGTAGTAAGTGTTTCGAACAACCTCAAAGTGATTCTTTCAGTAATGAAGTGAAAGTTTCGAATAACCTCAAAGTGATGCTGACAGTCATGTAGTAAGAGTTGCTTCAAACCTCCAAAAAATGCGACAGTGATGTCGGAAGAATTGCTAATGATCTCAAAATGATGTGACAGTGATGGGGTCAGAATTGCTAATGAACTCAAAATGATGCTAACAGTAATGTAGTGATAGTTGCTAATAAGCTCAGTGAGGCTTACAGTAATGTAGTAAGTGTTTCGAATAATTTCAAATGATGCTGAAAGTCATGCAGTAAAAGTTGCTACGAACCTCAAAATATTGTGACAGTGATGTCGTAAGAATTGCTAATGAACTCAATATGATGCTAACAGTAATGTAGTGAGAGTTGCTAATAAACTCAGTGATGCTGACAGCAATGTAGTGATAGTTGCTAATCAACTCAGTGATGCTGACAGTAATGTAGTGATAGTTGCTAATCAACTCAGTGATGCTGACAGTAATGTAGTAAGTGTTTCGAACAATTTCAAATGATGCTGAAAGTCATGTAGTAAGAGTTGCTACTACCCTCAAAATAATGCTACAGTGATGTCGGAAGAATTGCTAATGAACTCAATTTAATGCTACAGTGATGTCGTGAGAATTGCTCAACAACTCAAAATGATGCTAACAGTAATGTAGTGATAGTTGCTAATAAACTCAAAGTGATGCTGACAGTAATGTAGTAAGAGTTGCTACGAACCTTAAAATAATGCAACAGTAATGTAGTAAGAGTTGCTACGAACCTCAAAATATTGCGACAGTGATGTCGTAAGAATTGCTAATGAACTCAATTTAATGCTACAGTGATGTAGTGAGAATTGCTCAACAACTCAAAATGATGCTAACAGTAATGTAGTTATAGTTGCTAATAAACTCAAAGTGATGCTGACAGTAATGTAGTAAGAGTTGCTACGAACCTTAAAATAATGCAACAGTAATGTAGTAAGAGTTGCTACGAACCTCCAAATAATGCGACTGTGATGTCAGAAGAATTGCTAATGATCTCAAAATGATGCGAAAGTGATGTAGTAAGAATTGCTAATGAACTCAAAATGATGCTAAGAGTAATGGAGTGACAGTTTTGAATAACCTCAAAGTGATGCTGACAGTCATGTGGTAAGAATTGCTATTGAACTCAAAACGATACGAAAAGTAACGTAGTGATAGTTGCTAATGAACTCAAAGTGATGCTAACAGTAAAGTAGTAAGTGTTTCAAAAAACCTCAACTCAAAATGATGCTAAAAGTAATGGAGTGAAAGTTTCGTATAACCTCAAAGTGATGCTGACAGTAATGTAGTAAGAGTTGCTACGAACCTTTAAATAATGCAACAGTAATGTAGTAAGAATTGCTACGAACATCAAAATAATGCGACAGTGATGTCTGAAGAATTTCTAATGATCTCAAAATGTTGCGACAGTGATGTAGTAAGAATTGCTCATGAACATGAAATGATGCTAACAGTAATGGAGTGAAAGTTTCGAATAACCTCAAAGTGATGCTGACAGTCATGTAGTAATGGCTGCTACGAACCTTAAAATAATGCATCAGTAAAGTAGTAGGAGTTGCTTCGAACCTCAAAAAAATGCGACAGTGTCGCAGAAGAATTGGTAATGATCTCAAACTGATGGGACAGTGATGTCATAAGAATTGCTAATGAACTCAAAATGATGCTAACAGTAATGTAGTGATAGTTGCTACAGTGATGTCTTAAGAATTGCTAATAAACTCAAAAAGATGCTAACAGTAATGTAGTGATATTTGCTAATAAACTCAAAGTGATGCTGACAGTAATGTAGTAAGAGTTGCTACGAACCTTTAAATAATGCACTAGTAATGTAGTAAGAGTTGCTACGAACCTCAAACTAATGTGAAAGTGATGTCGGAAGAATTTCTAATGAACTCAAAATGATGCTAACAGGAATGTAGTGATAGTTGCTAATCAACTCAGTGATGCTGAAAGTAATTTAGTAAATGTTTCGAATAACCTCAAAGTGATGCTGACAGTCATGTAGGAAGAGTTTCTACGAACCTCAAAATAATGCCACAGTGATGTCAGAAGAATTGCTATAGATCTCAAGATGATGCGACAGTGATTTAGTAAGAATTGCTAATGAACTCAAAATGATGCTAACATTAATGGAGTGAACGTTTCGAATAACCTCAAACTGATGCTGACAGTCATGTAGTAAGTGTTGCAACGAACCTCAAAATAATGCGACAGTAATGTTGTAAAAGTTGCCACGAACCTCAGAATATTGTGACAGTGATGTCGGAAGAATTGCTCATGATCTCAAAATGATGCGACAGGGATGTAGTAAGAATTGCTAATGAACTCAAAATGATGCTTACAGTAATGGAGTGAAAGTTTCGAATAACCTAAAAATGATGCTGACAGTCATGTATTAAGTGTTGCTACGAACCTCAAAATAATGCGACAGTAATGTAGTAAGAGTTGCCACGAACCTAAAAAGATTGCGACAGTGATGTCGGAAGAATTGCTAATGAACTCAAAATTATGCTAACAGTAATGTAGTAAGTGTTTAGAACAACCTAAAAGTGATGCTGACAGTCATGTGGTGATAGTTGCTCATAAACTCAGTGATGCTTACAGTAATGTAGTAATGGTTGCTACAAACCTTAAAATAATGCAACAGTAAAGTAGTAAGAGTTGCTTCTAACCTCAAAATAATGCGACAGTGATGTCAGAAGAATTGGTAATGATCTCAAACTGATGGGACAGTGATGTCGTAAGAATTGCGAATGAACTCAAAATGATGCTAACAGTAATGTAGTGATAGTTGTTCATAAACTCAGTGATGCTTACAGTAATGTAGTAAGAGTTTCGAAGAACCTCAAAGTGAAGCTGACAGTCATGTAGTAAGTGTTTTGAACAACTTCAAAGTGATCCTGACAGTCATGTAGTAAGAGTTGCTACCAACCTCAATTTAATGCTACAGTGATGTCTGAAGAATTGCTAAAAAACTCAAAATAATGCTAACAGTAATGTATTGATATTTGCTAATAAACTCAAAGTGATGCTGACAGTAATGTAGTAAGAGTTGCTATGAACCTTAGTAATGTATTGATATTTGCTAATAAACTCAAAGTGATGCTGACAGTAATGTAGTACGAGTTGCTATGAACCTTTAAATAATGCAACAGTAATGTAGTAAGAGTTGCTACGAACCTAAAAATAATGCGACAGTGATGTGAGAAGAATTGCTAAGAATTCAAAATCACGCCAAAGTGATGTAATGAGAGTTGCGACATACCTAAGAAATGATGCTACAGTGATGTGGTGAGAGTTGCTACTTACCTAAGAAATGATGCTACAGTGATGTAGTGAGAGTTGCTACTTACCTAAGAAATGATGTTACAGTGATGTAGTGAGAGTTGCTACGAACCTCAAAATATTGCGAGTGATGTCGGAAGAATTGCTAATGAACTCAAAATGATGCTAACAGTAATGTAGTGATAGTTGATAATCAACTCAGTGAATTGCTAATGATCTCAAAATGATGCGACAGTGATGTAGTAAGAATTGCTAATGAACTCAAAATGATAATAACAGTAATGGAGTGATAGTTTCGAATAACCTCAAAGTGATGCTGACAGTCATGTAGTAAGAGTTGCTACTAACCTTTAAATAATGCAACAATAATGTAGTAAGAGTTGCTATGAACCTCAAAATAATGCGACAGTGATGTCAGAAGAATTGGTAATGATCTCAAACTGATGGGACAGTGATGTCGTAAGAATTGCTAATGAACTCAAAATGATGCTAACAGTAATGTAGTAAGAGTTGCCAATGAACTCAAAGTGATGCTGACAGTAATGTAGTCAGTGTTTCGAACAACCTCAAAGTGATTCTGACAGTCATGCAGTAAGAGTTGCTTCTAACCTCAAAATAATGCTACAGTGATGTCAGAAGAATTGGGAATGATCTCCAACTGATGGGAGAGTGATGTCGTAAGAATTGCTAATGAACTCAAGATGATGCTAACAGTAATGTACAATAATGCTACAGTGATGTGGTGAGAGTTGCGACTATCCTCAAAATTATGCTACAGTGATGTAATGAGAGTTGCTCCGAATCTCAAAATGATGCTACAGTGATGTGGTGAGAGTTGCTTCTTTCCTCAAAATGAGGTGACAGTGATGTAGTGAGAGTTGATACTAATCTCAAAATGATGCTGACAGTGATGTAACGAGAGTTGCTACGGTCCTCAAAATGATGCTACAGTGATGTTATGACAGTTGCTACTAACCTAAGAAATTATGCTGACAGTGTTGTGGTGAGAGTTGATAGTAATTTAGAAATCATGCTAAAGTGATGTCATGAGAGTTGCTTCTAACCGAAGAAATGATGCTACAGTGATGTAGGCATAGTTGCTACGATGCTCAAACTGATGCTTCCAGTAATGTAGTGAGAGTTGCGACAAACCTCAAAATGATGCGACAGTGATGTCATGGGAGTTGCTACTAACCTAAGAAATGATGTTACAGTGATGAAATGAGAGTTGCTACAAATGTCAAAATGATGCGATGTAGTGAGAGTTGATACGAATCTCAAAATGAAGCTGACAGTGATGTGGTGAGAGTTGATCGTAATTTCAAAATCAGGCGAAAGTGATGTAATGAGAGTTGCTACATACCTAAGAAATGATGCTACAGTGATGTGGTGAGAGTTGCTACTTACCTAAGAAATGATGCTCCAGTGATGTAGTGAGAGTTGCTACTTACCTAAGAAATGATGTTACAGTGATGTAGTGAGAGTTGCTACGAGCCTCAAAATATTGCGAGTCATGTCGGAAGAATTGCTAATGAACTCAAAATGATGCTAACAGTAATGTAGTGATAGTTGCTAATCAACTCAGTGAATTGCTAATGATCTCAAAATGATGCGACAGTGATGTAGTAAGAATTGCTAATGAACTCAAAATGATGCTAACAGTAATGGAGTGATAGTTTCGAATAACCTCAAAGTGATGCTGACAGTCATATAGTAAGAGTTGCTACAAACCTCAAAATAATGCGACAGTAATGTAGTAAAAGTTGCTACGAACCTCAAAATATTGCGACAGTGATGTCAGAAGAATTGCTAATGAACTCAAAACGATGCTAACAGTGACATAGTGATAGTTGCTAATAAACTCAGTGATGCTGTCAGTAATGTAGTAAGTGTTTGGAACAACCTCAAAGTGATGCTGACAGTCATGTAGTAAGAGTTGCTAATGAACTCAAAGTGATGCTGACAGTAATGTAGTAAGTGTTTCGAACAACGTCAAAGTGATTCTGACAGTCATCTCGTAAGAGTTGCTTCTAACCTCAAAATAATGCTACACTGATGTCAGAAGAATTGGAAATGATCTCAAATTGATGGGACAGTGATGTCGTAAGAATTGCTAATGAACTCAAAATGATGCTAACAGTAATGTAGTGATAGTTGCTCATAAACTCAGTGATGCTTAGGTAATGTAGTAAGAGTTGCCACGAACCTCAAAATAATGCAACAGTAAAGTAGAAAGAGTTGCTTCTAACCTCAAAATAATGCGACAGTGATGTTAGAAGAATTGGTAATTATCTAAAACTGATGGGACAGTGATGTCGTAAGAATTGCTAATGAACTCAAAAAGATGCTAACAGTAATGTAGTGATAGTTGCTAATTAACTCAGTGATGCTTACAGTAATGTAGTAAGAGTTTCGAAGAACGTCGAAGTGATGCTTACAGTAATGTAGTAAGAGTTGCTACTAACCTCAAAATAATGCGACAGTGATGTCTTAAGAATTGCTAATAAACTCAAAGTGATGCTGACAGAAATGTAGTAAGTGTTGCTCCGAATCTTTAAATAATGCAACAGTAATGTAGTAAGAGTTGCTACGAACTTCAAAATAATGCGACAGTAATGTCAGAAGAATTGCTAATGATCTCAAAATGATGCGACAGTGATGTAGTAAGAATTGCTAAGGAACTCAAAATGATGCTAACTGTAATGGAGTGAAACTTTCGAATAACCTCAAAGTGATGCTGACAGTCATGTAGTGAGTGTTGCGATGAACCTCAAAGTGATGGGACAGTAATGTAGTAAAACTTGCTACGAACCTCAAAATATTGCGACAGTGATGTCGGAAGAATTGCTAATGAACTCAAGATGATGCTAACAGTAATGTAGTGATAGTTGCTAAGGAACTCAGTGATGCTTACAGTAATGTAGTAAGACTTTCGAACAACCTCAAAGTGATGCTGACAGTCATTTAGTAAGAGTTGCTAATGAACTCATTTTAATGCTACAGTGATTTCGTTAGAATTGCTCAAAAACTCAAAATGATGCCAACAGTAATGTAGTGATAGTTGCTAATAAACTCAAAGTGATGCTGACAGTAATGTAGTAAGAGATGCTACGAACTTTAAAATAATGCAACAATAATGTAGTAAGAGTTGCGACGAACCTCAAAATATTGCGACAGTGATGTCGGAAGAATTGCTAATGATCTCAAAATGATGCGACAGTGATGAAGTAAGAATTGCTAATGAACTCAAAATGATGCTAACAGTAATGGAGTGATAGTTGCTCATCAACTCAGTGATGCTGACAGTCATGTAGTAAGTGTTTCGAATAACCTCAAAGTGATGCTGACAGTCATGTAGTAAGAGTTGCTACGAACCTCAAAATAATGCGACAGTAATGTAGTAAAAGTTGCTCCGAACCTCAAAATATTGCGACAGTGATGTCGGAAGAATTGCTAATGAACTCAAGATGATGCTAACAGTAATGGAGTGAAACTTTCGAATAACCTCAAAGTGATGCTGACAGTCATGTAGTAAGTGTTGCTACGAACCTCAAAATAATGCGACAGTAATGTAGTAAAAGTTGCTACGAACCTCAAAATATTGCAACAGTGATGTCGGAAGAATTGCTAATGAACTCAAGATGATGCTAACAGTAATGTAGTGATAGTTGCTAAGAAACTCAGTGATGCTTACAGTAATGTAGTAAGAGTTTCGAACAACCTCAAAGTGATGCTAACAGTCATTTAGTAAGAGTTGCTAATGAACTCAATTCAATGCTACAGTGATGTCGTGAGAATTGCTCATGAACTCAAAATGATGCTAACAGTAATGTAGTGACAGTTGCTAATAAACTCAAAGTGATGCTGACAGTAATGTAGTAAGAGTTGCTACGAACCTTAAAATGATGCAACAATAATGTAGTAAGAGTTGCTACGAACCTCAAAATAATGTGACAGTGATGTCAGAAGAATTGCTAATGATATCAAAATGATGCGACAGTGATTTAGTAAGAATTGCTAATGAACTCAAAATGATGCTAAGAGTAATGGAGTGAGCGTTTCGAATAACCTCAAAGTGATGCTGACAGTCATGTACTAAGAGTTGCTACGGACCTCAAAATAATGCGACAGTAATGTAGTAAAAGTTGCTACGAACCTCAAAATATTGCGACAGTGATGTCGGAAGAATTGCTAATGAACTCAAGATGATGCTAACAGTAATGGAGTGAAACATTCGAATAACCTCAAAGTGATGCTGACAGTCATGTAGTAAGAGTTGCTACGAACCTCAAAATAATGCGAAAGTAACGTAGTAAAAGTTGCTACGAACCTCAAAATATTGCGACAGTGATGTCGGAAGAATTGCTAATGAACTCAAAATGATGCTAACAGTCATGTAGTAAGAGTTGCTAATCAACTCAGTGATGCTTACAGTAATGTAGTAAGTGTTTCGAATAACCTCAAAGTGATGCTGACAGTCATGTAGTAAGAGTTGCTACGAAACTCAAAATAATGCGACAGTAATGTAGTAAAAGTTGCTTCGAACCTCAAAATATTGAGACAGTGATGTCGGAAGAATTGCTAATGAACTCAAGATGATGCTAACAGTAATGGAGTGAAACTTCCGAATAACCTCAACGTGATGCTGACAGTCATGTAGTAAGTGTTGCTACTTACCTCAAAATAATGCGACAGTAATGTCGGAAGAATTGCTAATGAACTCAAGATGATGCTAACAGTAATGGAGTGAAACTTTCGAATAACCTCAAAGTGATGCTGACAGTCATTTAGTAAGAGTTGCTAATGAACTCAATTTAATGCTACAGTGATTTCGTTAGAATTGCTCAAAAACTCAAAATGATGCTAACAGTAATGTAGTGATAGTTGCGAATCAACTCAGTGATGCTTCCAGTAATGTAGTAAGTGTTTCGAACAACCTCAAAGTGATGCTGACAGTCATGTAGTAAGAGTTGCTACGGACCTCAAAATAATGCGACAGTGATGTCAGAAGAATTGCTCATGATATCAAAATGATGCGACAGTGATTTAGTCAGAATTGCTAATGAACTCAAAATGATGCTTAGATTAATGGAATGAAAGGTTCGAATAACCTCAAAGTGATGCTGACAGTCATGTAGTAAGAGTTGCTACAGACCTCAAAATAATGCAACAGTGATGTAGTAAGAATTGCTAATGATCTCAAAATGATGCGACAGTGATTTCGGAAGAATTGCTATTGAACTCAAAATGATGCAAACAGTAACGTAGTGATAGTTGCTAATCAACTCAGTGATGCTTACAGTAATGTAGTAAGTGTTTCGAATAACCTCAAAGTGATGCGACAGTAATGTCGGAAGAATTGCTAATGAACTCAAGATGATGCTAACAGTAATGGAGTGAAACTTTCGAATAACCTCAAAGTGATGCTGACAGTCATGTTGTACATGTTGCTACTTACCTCAAAATAATGCGACAGTAATGTCGGAAGAATTGCTAATGAACTCAAGATGATGCTAACAGTAATGGAATGAAACTTTCGAATAACCTCAAAGTGATGCTTTCAGTCATGTAGTAAGAGTTGCTACGAACCTCAAAATAATGCGACAGTAATGTAGTAAAAGTTGCTACGAACCTCAAAATATTGCGACAGTGATGTCGGAAGAATTGCCTATGAACTCAAGATGATGCTAACAGTAATGGAGTGAAACTTTCGAATAACCTCAAAGTGATGCTTACAGTAATGTAGTAAGTGTTTCGAACAACCTCAAAGTGATGCTGACAGTCATGTAGTAAGAGTTGCTACGAACCTCAAAATAATGCGAAAGTAACGTAGTAAAAGTTGCTACGAACCTCAAAATATTGCGACAGTGATGTCGGAAGAATTGCTCATGAACTCAAAATGACGCTAACAGTCATGTAGTAAGAGTTGCTAATCAACTCAGTGATGCTAACAGTAATGTAGTAAGTGTTTCGAATAACCTCAAAGTGATGCTGACAGTCATGCAGTAAGAGTTGCTACGAACCTCAAAATAATGCGAAAGTAACGTAGTAAAAGTTGCTACGAACCTCAAAATATTGCGACAGTGATGTCGGAAGAATTGCTCATGAACTCAAAATGATGCTAACAGTCATGTAGTAAGAGTTGCTAATCAACTCAGTGATGCTAACAGTAATGTAGTAAGTGTTTCGAATAACCTCAAAGTGATGCTGACAGTCATGCAGTAAGAGTTGCTACGAACCTCAAAATAATGCGACAGTAATGTAGTAAAAGTTGCTACGAACCTCAAAATATTGCGACAGTGATGTCGGAAGAATTGCTAATGAACTCAAAATGATGCTAACAGTAATGTAGTGATAGTTGCTAATCAAGTCAGTGATGCTTACAGTAATGTAGTTAGTGTTTCGAATAACCTCAAAGTGATGCTGACAGTCATGTAGTAAGAGTTGCTACGAACCTCAATATAATGCGACAGTGATGTCAGAAGAATTGCTAATGATCTCAAAATAACGCGACAGTGATTTAGTAAGAATTGCTAATGAACTCAAAATTATGCTAACAGTAATGGAGTGAACGTTTCGAATAACCTCAAAGTGATGCTGACAGTCATGTACTAAGAGTTGCTACGAACATCAAAATAATGTGACAGTGACGTAAGAAAAATTGCTAATGATCTCAAAATGATTTGACAGTGATGTAGTAAGAATTGCTAATGAACTCAAAATGATGCTAACAGTAATGGAGTGAAAGTTTCGAATATCTCAAAGTGATGCTGACAGTGATGTACTAAGAGTTGCTACGAACCTCAAAATAATGCGACAGTGATGTCAGAAGAATTGCTAAAGATCTCAAAATGATGCGACAGTGATTTAGTAAGAATTGCTCATGAACTCAAAATGATGCTAACAGTAATGGAGTGAAACTATCGAATAACCTCAAAGTGATGCTGACAGTCATGTAGTAAGTGTTGCTACAAACCTCAAAATAATGCGAAAGTAATGTAGTAAAAGTTGCTACGAACCTCAAAATATTGCGAGAGTGATGTCGAAAGAATTGCGAATGAACTCAAGATGATGCTAACAGTAATGTAGTGATAGTTGCTAAGAAACTCAGTGATGCTTACAGTAATGTAGTAAGAGTTTTGAACAACCTCAAAGTGATGCTGACAGTCATTTAGTAAGAGTTGCCAATGAACTCAATTTAATGCTACAGTGATGTCGAGTTGTCGAGTACACTTTAGTAGCATTTCGTAGCATTTAGTAAGAGTTGCTAATGAACTCAATTTAATGCTACAGTGATGTCGAGTACAGTGATGTCAAGAGTAGCTACGAACCTCAAAATATTGCGACAGTGATGTCGGAAGAATTGCTAATGAACTCAAGATGATGCTAACAGTAATGGAGTGAAACTTTCGAATAACCTCAAAGTGATGCTGACAGTCATGTAGTAAGTGTTGCTACTTACCTCAAAATAATGCGACAGTAATGTCGGAAGAATTGCTAATGAACTCAAGATGATGCTAACAGTAATGGAGTGAAACTTTCGAATAACCTCAAAGTGATGCTTACAGTAATGTAGTAAGTGTTTCGAATAACCTCAAAGTGATGCTGACAGTCATGTAGTAAGTGTTGCTACTTACGTCAAAATAATGCAACAGTAATGTTGTAAAAGTTGCTAAGAACCTCAAAATATTGCGACAGTGATGTCGGAAGAATTGCTAATGAACTCAAGATGATGCTAACAGTAATGGAGTGATAGTTGCTAAGAAACTCAGTGATGCTTACAGTAATGTAGTAAGAGTTTCGAACAACCTCAAAGTGATGCTGACAGTCATTTAGTAAGAGTTGCTAATGAACTCAATTTAATGCTTCAGTGATTTCGTTAGAATTGCTCAAAAACTCAAAATGATGCCAACAGTAATGTAGTGATAGTTGCTAATGAACTCAAAGTGATGCTGACAGTAATGTAGTAAGAGTTGCTACGAACTTTAAAATAATGCAACAATAATGTAGTAAGAGTTGCTACGAACCTCAAAATATTGCGACAGTGATGTCGGAAGAATTGCTAATGATCTCAAAATGATGCGACAGTGATGTAGTAAGAATTGCTAATGAACTCAAAATGATGCTAACAGTAATGGAATGATAGTTGCTTATCAACTCAGTGATGCTGACAGTCATGTAGTAAGTGTTTCGAATAACCTCAAAGTGATGCTGACAGTCATGTACTAAGAGTTGCTACGGACCTCAAAATAATTCGACAGTAATGTAGTAAAAGTTGCTACGAACCTCAAAATATTGCGACAGTGATGTCGGAAGAATTGCTAATGAACTCAAGATGATGCTAACAGTAATGGAGTGAAACTTTCGAATAACCTCAAAGTGATGCTGACAGTCATGCAGTAAGAGTTGCTACGAACCTCAAAATAATGCGACAGTAATGTAGTAAAAGTTGCTACGAACCTCAAAATATTGCGACAGTGATGTCGGAAGAATTGCTAATGAAATCAAAATGATGCTAATAGTAATGTAGTGATAGTTGCTAATCAAGTCAGTGATGCTTACAGTAATGTAGTAAGTGTTTCGAATAACCTCAAAGTGATGCTGACAGTCATGTAGTAAGAGTTGCTACGAACCTCAATATAATGCGACAGTGATGTCAGAAGAATTGCTAATGATCTCAAAATGATGCGACAGTGATGTAGTAAGAATTGCTAATGAACTCAAAATGATGCTAACAGTAATGGAGTGAACGTTTCGAATAACCTCAAAGTGATGCTGACAGTGATGTACTAAGAGTTGCTACGAACCTCAAAACAATGCGACAGTGATGTCAGAAGAATTGCTAAAGATCTCAAAATGATGCGACAGTGATTTAGTAAGAATTGCTCATGAACTCAAAATGATGCTAACAGTAATGGAGTGAAACTATCGAATAACCTCAAAGTGATGCTGACAGTCATGTAGTAAGTGTTGCTACAAACCTCAAAATAATGCGAAAGTAATGTAGTAAAAGTTGCTACGAACCTCAAAATATTGCGAGAGTGATGTCGAAAGAATTGCGAATGAACTCAAGATGATGCTAACAGTAATGTAGTGATAGTTGCTAAGAAACTCAGTGATGCTTACAGTAATGTAGTAAGAGTTTTGAACAACCTCAAAGTGATGCTGACAGTCATTTAGTAAGAGTTGCCAATGAACTCAATTTAATGCTACAGTGATGTCGAGTTGTCGAGTACACTTTAGTAGCATTTCGTAGCATTTAGTAAGAGTTGCTAATGAACTCAATTTAATGCTACAGTGATGTCGAGTACAGTGATGTCAAGAGTAGCTACGAACCTCAAAATATTGCGACAGTGATGTCGGAAGAATTGCTAATGAACTCAAGATGATGCTAACAGTAATGGAGTGAAACTTTCGAATAACCTCAAAGTGATGCTGACAGTCATGTAGTAAGTGTTGCTACTTACCTCAAAATAATGCGACAGTAATGTCGGAAGAATTGCTAATGAACTCAAGATGATGCTAACAGTAATGGAGTGAAACTTTCGAATAACCTCAAAGTGATGCTTACAGTAATGTAGTAAGTGTTTCGAATAACCTCAAAGTGATGCTGACAGTCATGTAGTAAGTGTTGCTACTTACGTCAAAATAATGCAACAGTAATGTTGTAAAAGTTGCTAAGAACCTCAAAATATTGCGACAGTGATGTCGGAAGAATTGCGAATGAACTCAAGATGATGCTAACAGTAATGGAGTGATAGTTGCTAAGAAACTCAGTGATGCTTACAGTAATGTAGTAAGAGTTTCGAACAACCTCAAAGTGATGCTGACAGTCATTTAGTAAGAGTTGCTAATGAACTCAATTTAATGCTTCAGTGATTTCGTTAGAATTGCTCAAAAACTCAAAATGATGCCAACAGTAATGTAGTGATAGTTGCTAATGAACTCAAAGTGATGCTGACAGTAATGTAGTAAGAGTTGCTACGAACTTTAAAATAATGCAACAATAATGTAGTAAGAGTTGCTACGAACCTCAAAATATTGCGACAGTGATGTCGGAAGAATTGCTAATGATCTCAAAATGATGCGACAGTGATGTAGTAAGAATTGCTAATGAACTCAAAATGATGCTAACAGTAATGGAATGATAGTTGCTTATCAACTCAGTGATGCTGACAGTCATGTAGTAAGTGTTTCGAATAACCTCAAAGTGATGCTGACAGTCATGTACTAAGAGTTGCTACGGACCTCAAAATAATTCGACAGTAATGTAGTAAAAGTTGCTACGAACCTCAAAATATTGCGACAGTGATGTCGGAAGAATTGCTAATGAACTCAAGATGATGCTAACAGTAATGGAGTGAAACTTTCGAATAACCTCAAAGTGATGCTGACAGTCATGCAGTAAGAGTTGCTACGAACCTCAAAATAATGCGACAGTAATGTAGTAAAAGTTGCTACGAACCTCAAAATATTGCGACAGTGATGTCGGAAGAATTGCTAATGAAATCAAAATGATGCTAATAGTAATGTAGTGATAGTTGCTAATCAAGTCAGTGATGCTTACAGTAATGTAGTAAGTGTTTCGAATAACCTCAAAGTGATGCTGACAGTCATGTAGTAAGAGTTGCTACGAACCTCAATATAATGCGACAGTGATGTCAGAAGAATTGCTAATGATCTCAAAATGATGCGACAGTGATTTAGTAAGAATTGCTAATGAACTCAAAATGATGCTAACAGTAATGGAGTGAAACTATCGATAACCTCAAAGTGATGCTGACAGTCATGTAGTAAGTGTTGCTACAAACCTCAAAATATTGCGACAGTGATGTCGAAAGAATTGCTAATGAACTCAAGATGATGCTAACAGTAATGTAGTGATAGTTGCTAAGAAACTCAGTGATGCTTACAGTAATGCTGACAGTCATGTAGTCAGAGTTGCAACGAACCTCAAAATGATGCGACAGTGATTGAGTAAGAATTGCTAATGAACTCAAAATGATGCTAACAGTAATGAAGTGAAAGTTTCGAACAACCTTAAAGTGATGCAAACAGTCATGTTGTAAGAGTTGCAACGAACCTCAAAATGATGCGACAGTGATGGAGTAAGAATTGCTAATGAACTCAAAATAATGCTAACAGTAATGTAGTGAAAGTTGCTTAATAAACTCAAAATGTACTGACAGTCATGTAGGAAGAGTTGCTACAAACCTCAAAATAATGCTACAGTGATGTCAGAAGAATTGCTAATGATCTCAAAATGATGCGACAGTGATGTAGTAAGAATTGCTTATGATATGAAATGATGGGACAGTGATGTAGTAAGAATTGCAAATTAACTCCAAATGATGCTAACAGTAATGTAGTGAAAGTTTCGAATTACCTCAAAGTGATGCTGACAGTCATGTAGTAAGAGTTGCTACGAACCTCAAAATGATGCGACAGTGATGGAGTAAGAATTGCTAATGAACTCGAAACGATGCTAACAGTAATGTCTTGAAAGTTGCGAGTAACCTAAAAATGATGCTGACAGTCATGTAGTAAGAGCTGCTGATAACCTCAAAATAATGCTACAGTGATGTCGGAAGAATTGCTAATGATCTCAAAATGATGTGACAGTGATGTAGTAAGAATTGCTAATGATCTCAAAATGATGCGACAGTGATGTAGTAAGAATTACTTATGAACTCAAAATGATGCTGACAGTAATGGAGTAAGAGTTGCTACGAACCTTAAAATAATGCGACAGTGATGTCGTAAGAATTGCTAATGAACTCGAAATGATGCTAAAAATAATTGAGTGAAAGTTTCAAATGACCTCAAAGTGATGCTGACAGTCATGTAGTAAGTGTTGCTACCAACCTTAAAATAATGCGACAGTGATGTCAGAAGAATTTCTAATGATCTCAAAATGATGCGACAGTGATGTAGTGAAAGTTGCGAGTAACCTAAAAATGATGCTGAGAGTCATGTAGTAAGAGTTGAAACTAGAACAACAAACTGTCCTCTGATGGTTGGACAGGTTGCTTTGGTCTGTCCTCTCACCCATCATTAAAAGCCCTTATTACTCATCATTCATCCAATCTGACACTCACGTCTGCAGTGGGGAATCCCCAGCAACCCGCGGCCCACATGGAGCAGTCTCGGCCAATCACGTGGGGCCTGCAGCGGCACCGACCACCAAATGACTCGCAGGTGTCACTGTCAGCTCCAACCTCATGGCAGGCACAAGGCAGGGCGCCGTTGTTGAAGAGAGCCCAAGAGACACAGCTGAGCTGAGACAGAATGGAGACGAAGGACAGGAGGGACGACAGAGAAAAAGGAAATGTTAGCGAGACATTTTAGGAAAATTAGTTTAGTGGGGAAACGGTTCTTAGCCAAACTTGCTAAATGGAAGGACAACAAAAAAACAAAGATCTTAAAAAGAAAATTAGCACAAAGTGAAACCCTGCAAGAGAAAGTAAATCAAGAACTAAATCTTCTTGAGGCTCAGGTCTTTAGTTCCAATGCTTGTAAATGACATCTGAATGCATTCACAACCCAAATCTGAGCAGACAGAAGCGTCCCAGTCAGGCCCAGTTTAGTTCCTCTAGAACATTCAGGGATACAGAACATGGACCAACTCAGGCTGAGAGACACCGACTTGACATGAAAGCTGTTGAGGCCACAGTTGCTGATGAAGTGGTCAGATTTCTCCAGTGGTTCTTGGTTCAGGGAGCTGGAGCTGGAGCTGCTCTCAGGCACCACCAGGACGTAATCCTGGAGAGACAGAAGGAAGAAGTCCAGGCCTGACAGAGGAGAAGGAGGCACAGAGTAGAAACAGCAGATACGTGTCGGGAAAGGGAGAGGGTATCAGTCCAGCAGAGGAGCAGGAAACCTACCACCACAGGGCTCTGCCTGCAGGAACCTGCAGGTGAGGAGGACCTGGTGGTCCGGCACATCCACAATGATCTGGTTTTCAGACACCGGCACGTTTCGGCAGCCGTAAGCGTGGGGACAGAAGGAGGCGTTGGCGTGGCCTGAAAGACACAAACAACCATCTCCATTTGAATGTTTCTCAAACAGCCGGAGCAGGAAAGCTAAGATGAATCAAAGATCCTCCACCCTGCCAGATCCGACCCTGGTAATGTAGACCTGCACAGGGTGGGTGGGGTGGAGCGGCTGGTGGTGGTGGAGGATGAAGACGTATCTGCCCAAAGCCTGGACACGGTGGAGTCCACCGCAGCGTTCTGAGTAGAAGGATGAGAGCGATGTTCAATGGTACATGTTTTCTTTCCTGAACCGCCGATGTTTCCAATCACGAATCGAGGGGACACAGGAGGAGCTACAGGGGGACGGAAGGTGGATCAGAACCCTTCTAACAAGAGCGCTGAGGGGACACAGGAGGAGCTACAGGGGGAGGGAAGGTGGATCAGAACCGTTCTAACAAGAGCGCTGAGGGGACACAGGAGGAGCTACAGGGGGAGGGAAGGTGGATCAGAACCGTTCTAACAAGAGCGCTGAGGGGACACAGGAGGAGCTACAGGGGGAGGGAAGGTGGATCAGAACCCTTCTAACAAGAGCGCTGAGGGGACACAGGAGGAGCTACAGGGGGAGGGAAGGTGGATCAGAACCGTTCTAACAAGAGCGCTGAGGGGACACAGGAGGAGCTACAGGGGGAGGGAAGGTGGATCAGAACCGTTCTAACAAGAGCGCTGAGGGGACACAGGAGGAGCTACAGGGGGAGGAAGGTGGATCAGAACCGTTCTAACAAGAGCGCTGAGGGGACACAGGAGGAGCTACAGGGGGAGGGAAGGTGGATCAGAACCGTTCTAACAAGAGCGCTGTCCCACTAATGTTCCTCACCAGAATCCTCCTGTCAGGGGGGAACCGTCCATGGGTACTGATGCAGCAGACTGAAGGTTCAACGTAGTCCATGCTGAACTGGTCTTTAGGCACCAGGTGGACTTTGTGCTAAAAACAGCAGAAAAAAAAGACAAAAAGGGGAGAATTTCAACAAAAGTATGCAAATGAGCTGAAGATCAAAATACAAAAAGTAAATCACGTTTTTTTTTTTTCAAATAATTGCCAGCTATTTAGCTAAGAGAAGGACAAATGTCAATCAAGATGTCAGAATGGAACGATCCCACTGGCTTCTGGTCAAGGGAACCATGGAGATGCTAACTTCCTGTTGGACTATCAGGGTGTCTCATCCCTGACATGCTAACTTCCTGTTGGACGATCAGGGTGTCTCATCCCTGACATGCTAACTTCCTGTTGGACTATCAGGGTGTCTCATCCCTGACATGCTAACTTCCTGTTGGACGATAAGCGTGTCTCATCCCTTACATGCTAACTTCCTGTTGGACGATAAGCGTGTCTCATCCCTGACATGCTAACTTCCTGTTGGACGATAAGCGTGTCTCATCCCTGACATGCTAACTTCCTGTTGGACTATGAGGGTGTCTCATCCCTGACATGCTAACTTCCTGTTGGACTATAAAGCCTGATTTAAGCCTGATTTATGCTTCTGTGTCGAGTAGTATTCGTACCTACGCCGTCGACGCAGACCAGACGCTGTAGCCTGAAACGCGCCTCCAAAAAATCCTGTTTTCGCATCGCGTCGACGCGTGGTGACGTCTACGTCGAGGACTGTGATTGGTCCGCTCAGAACGTTATTTCCGGTTCAGTCGCAGCACAACCCCGCCATTTTCAAAGTTTCTGTGGTGAAGGCTCCAAGAAAAAATGGACCAAGCTGAAGAAAGGATTATCGAGGAGGTGCTCAAGTACGACCACCTCTACAACGCCTCTTCGCGGCACTACAAAGACTGACAAATGGCCAACAATTGTTGTCTGTGACCGGAAGAAAACCGAGGAATCCGACAAGAGCCCCGTAAACAATACAAAGACAAAGCCACGCCCCCTAGCGGTTCGGCGGTGTATTGCAGAGCAACGCGTTCCCTCGACGCAGAATAAACCAGGCTTTCCAGTCGCACCTGTTTTACCCCCGTGCCAGATAAGGACCCCCATCGGGCTGTGCCACTCTGGAGGGAGCGCGTCTCACAGTCAGTCAGCGGAACCATGCGGATCCGGGCCGGAGCTGTGGGAAGGAGCGCCAATTGTATCGGGTTGTTGTTTTCTGGACTGCAGCAGAACAGGAGCAGCCGGGACTGGAATGTAGAAGTAGGTTATCTTGAAGTTGACTCAGTTATGGTGAACGATATTGTGGTTCAACACTTTAATGAGCTTTAAGGCAAACATATTTCATGAGGAAACAACGCCGGAATTGGACGGATTTCAGCGGCACACAACAACGTATCCGAGACACCTCATTGGAAACCTGGTGGTCTAAGACTAAGAAACACCAGTCACCATGAAGAAAGGAACTTTTAGCTGAGTACTCATGTTCTTTTCTGCAGGTTGAATGTCGCATTTGTTGGACAGAAGCGTCTCATCTCAACAAAAGCACCTCTTCAGTGCTGAGGCATGATGGGGCCAGGCATGAGAATGAAGTCCCAGATCCACCAGGATGAACTCAGGTATACAGACACTCTCCAACTGACTCACAGTTGCTTCATTGATCATTAATTCCTATTCATTTCTTCTCTCCTTCATCTTTAACCATCCAGCTTCCAGGAAGCAGATGCTGGATGAGGCTCTGCTGAATTTCATCCTGAAGGACTGCCAGCCCCTCAGCACTGTTGAGAGGGAAGGGTTCAGGGAACTGGTTCAGGTCCTTGAGCCTCATATGTTTGCCAACCAGAAAGGTTTGTGTGGAAATGATCTAAAGCAGTAGTTGATATCTCCAGTTTATTTCATCTCTAATTTTAATGTATTGATTTACTCTGGGTGTCATTTTCAGACCATCAAACAAACGGTGGCTAAAAAGTACCAGGAGGAACGGGAAGGAGTGAAAAAGGAAGTCCAGCTGCCATGTGGACATCTGTGGACATGGAGGCTCCCTTTGCTCTGACCTGTCACTGCATTAGTGAGAATGATTGTGTTGGGAGTGCAAGACTTTCCACAAAGTCACCCTGCATCATTTTGAGGTTCGTAGCAGCTCTCACTACATCACTGTCGCATCATTTTGAGGTTTGTAGCAACTCTCAGTACATCACTGTAGCATCACTTCTTAGGTTTGTCGCAACTCTCATTACATCACTGTCGCATCATTTCTTAGGTTAGTAGCAACTCTCACTACATTACTGGAAGCATCAGTTTGAGCATCGTAGCAACTCTGCCTACATCACTGTAGCATCATTTCTTCGGTTAGAAGCAACTCTCATGACATCACTTTAGCATGATTTTGAAATTACTATCAACTCTCACCACAACACTGTCAGCATAATTTCTTAGGTTAGTAGCAACTCTCAATACATCACTGTAGCATCATTTTGAGGATAGTCGCAACTCTCACGACATTACTGTAGCATCATTTTGAGATTCGTAGCAACTCTCATTCCATCACTGTAGCATCATTTCTTAGGTAAGAAGCAACTCTCATTACATCACTTTAGCTTGATTTTGAGATTAGTATCAACTCTCACTACATCACTGCCACCTCATTTTGAGGATCGGAGCAGCTCTCACTACATCACTGTCGCATCATTTTTAGGATAGTAGCAACTCTCACGTCATTACTGTAGCATCATTTTGAGATTCGTAGCAACTCTCACTACATCACTGCAGCATCATTTCTTCGGTTAGTAGCAACTCTCATTACATCACTGTTTCATCATTTTGAGGTTCGTAGCAACTCTCACCACATCACTGTAGCATCATTTCTTAGGTCAGTAGCAACTCCCATGACATCACTGTAGCATCATTTTGAGGTTTGTAGCAACTCTTACAACATTACTGGAAGCATCAGTTTGAGCATCGTAGCAACTCTGCCTACATCACTGTAGCATCATTTCTTAGGTAAATAGCAACTCTCATTACATCACTTTAGCATGATTTTGAAATTACTATCAACTCTTACCACATCACGGTAGCATCATTTCTTAGGTTTGTAGCAAATCACATTACATCACTCTAGCATCATTTTGAGATTAGTAGCAACTCTCATTACATCACTGTAGCATAATTTTGCGGTTCGTAGCAAACCTCACTACATCACTGTAGCATCATTTCTTAGGGAAGTAGCAACTCTCATTACACCGCTTTAGCATTATTTTGAAATTACTATCAACTCTCACTGCATCACTGTAGCATCACTTCTTAGATTTGTAGCAACTCTCATTACATCACTTTAGCATCATTTTGAGATTAGTATCAACTCTCACTACATCACTGTCAGCATCATTTTGAGATTAGTTTCAACTCTCACAACATCATTGCCAACTCATTTTGAGGATCGTAGCAACTCTCACTACTTCACTGTCGCATCATTTTGAGGATAGTCGCAACTCTCGCGACATTACTGCAGCATCATTTTGAGATTCGTAGGAACTCTCATTACATCACTGTAGCATTATTTTGAGGTTCGTAGCAACTCTCACCACATCACTGTAGCATCATTTCTTCGGTAAGTAGCAACTCTCATTACATCACTGTAGCATCATTTTGAGGTCCGTAGCAACTCTCACCACATCACTGTCGCATCATTTCTCAGGTAAGTAGCAACTCTCATTACATCACTTTAGCATGATTTTGAAATTACTATCAACTCTCAGCACATGTCTGTAGCATAATTTCATAGGTTTGTAGCAACGCTCATTACATCACTCTAGCATCATTTGGTCATTTGTAGCAACTCTCATTACATCACTGTAGCATCATTTCTTAGGTTTGTAGCCACTCTCATTACATCACTTAAGCATCATTTGGACATTTGTGGCAACTCTCATTACATCACTGTAGCATCATTTTGCGGTTCGTAGCAACTCTCACTACACCACTTTAGCATTATTTTGAAATTAGTATCAACTCTCACCACATCACTGTAGCATCACTTCTTAGGTTTGTCGCAACTCTCATTACATCACTTAACATCATTTTGAGGATCATAGCAACTCTCACTACATCACTGTCGCATCATTTTGAGGATAGAGGCAACTCTCACGACATTACTGTAGCATTATTTTGAGGTTTTAAGCAACTCTCACAACATTACTGTAAGCATCATTTTGAGCATCGTAGCAACTGTCACTACATCACTGTCCCATCATTTTGAGCATCGTAGCAACTCTCACTACATCACTGTACCATCATTTTGAGATTAGTCGCAACTCTCACTACATCACTGTCGCATCATTTCTTAGGTTAGTAGCAACTCTCACCACATCACTGTAGCATCATTTCTTAGGTAAATAGCAACCCTCATTACATCACTGTAGCATCATTTTGCGGTTCGTAGCAACTCTCACTACATCACTGTAGCATCATTTCTTCGGGAAGAATCAACTCTCATTACACCGCTATAGCTTTATTTTGAAATTACTATCAACTCTCACTGCATCACTGTAGCATCATTTCTTAGGTTAGTAGCAACTCCCATGACATCACTGTAGCATCATTTTGAGGTTTGTAGCAACTCTCACTACATTACTGGAAGCATCAGTTTGAGCATCGTACCAACTCTGCCTACATCACTGTAGCATCATTTCTTCGGTTAGAAGCAACTCTCATGACATCACTGTAGCATCATTTCTTAGGGAAGAATCAACTCTCATTACACCGCTATAGCTTTATTTTGAAATTACTATCAACTCTCACTGCATCACTGTAGCATCAGATTGAGATTAGTATCAACTCTCACTACATCACTGTCAGCATCATTTTGAGATTAGTATCAACTCTCACTACATCATTGCCACCTCATTTTGAGGATCGTAGCAACTCTCACCACATCACTGTCGCATCATTTTGAGGATCCTAGCAACTCTCACTACTTCACTGTCGCATCATTTTGAGGATTGTCGCAACTCTCGCGACATTACTGCAGCATCATTTTGAGATTTGTAGGAACTCTCATTACATCACTGTAGCATCATTTTGAGGTTCGTAGCAATTCTCACCACATCACTGTCGCATCATTTCTCAGGTAAGTAGCAACTCTCATGACATCACTTTAGCATGATTTTGAAATTACTATCAACTCTCAGCACATGTCTGTAGCATAATTTCATAGGTTTGTAGCAACTCTCATTACATCACTCTAGCATCATTTGGTCATTTGTAGCAACTCTCATTACATCACTGTAGCATCATTTCTTAGGTTTGTAGCCACTCTCATTACATCACTTAAGCATCATTTGGACATTTGTAGCAACTCTCACTACATCACTGTCGCATCATTTCTTAGGTTAGTAGCAACTCTCACTACATCACTGTCGCATCATTTCTTAGGTTCGGAGCAACTCTCACCACATCTCTGTAGCATCATTTTGAGGATCGTAGCAAATCTCACCACATCACTGCAGCATCATTTTGAGGATCGTAGCAACTCTCAATACATCATTGTCGCATCATTTTGAGGATAGTCGCAACTCTCACGACATTACTGTAGCATCATTTCTTAGGTTTGTAGCAAATCTCCTTACATCACTCTCGCATCATTTCTGAGGTTAGGAGCAACTCCCATGACATCACTGTAGCATCATTTTGAGGTTTGTAGCAACTCTCACTACATTCCTGGAAGCATCAGTTTGAGCATCGTAGCAACTCTGCCTACATCACTGTAGCATCATTTCTTCGGTTAGAAGCAACTCTCATGACATCACTTTAGCATGATTTTGAAATTACTATCAACTCTCACCACAACACTGTCAGTATAATTTCTTAGGTTAGTAGCAACTGTCATAACATCACTGTAGCATCATTTTGAGGATCGTAGCAACTCTCACCACATCACTGTCGCATCATTTTGAAGATCGTAGCAACTCTCACTACATCACTGTAGCATCATTTTGAGGATAGTCGCAACTCTCGCGAGATTACTGTAGCATCATTTCTTAGGTAAGTAGCAACTCTCATTACATCACTGTAGCATCATTTTGAGGTTCGTAGCAACTCTCACCACATCACTGTAGCATCATTTCTTAGGTAAGTAGCAACTCTCATTACATCACTGTAGCATCATTTTGTGGTTCGTAGCAACTCTCACTACACCACTTTAGCATTATTTGTAAATTAGTATCAACTCTCACCACATCACTGTAGCATCACTTCTTAGGTTTGTAGCAACTCTCATTACATCACTTAAGCATCATTTTGAGGATCGTAGCAACTCTCACTACATCACTGTCGCATCATTTTGAGGATAGTCGCAACTCTCACGACATTACTGTTGCATCATTTTGAGATTCGTAGCAACTCTCATTACTCATTGTAGCATCATTTTGAGGATCGTAGCAACTCTCACTACATCACTGTCGCATCTTTTTGAGGGAAGTAGCAACTCTCATTTCATCACTGTAGCATCATTTTGAGGATAGTCGCAACTCTCGCGAAGTTACTGAAGCATCATTTTGAGATTCGTAGGAACTCTCATTACATCACTGTAGCATCATTTTGAGGTTCGTAGCAACTCTCACCACATCACTGTAGCATCATTTCTTAGGTAAGTAGCAACTCTCATTACATCACTGTAGCATCATTTTGAGGTTCGTAGCAACTCTCACCACATCACTGTCGCATCATTTCTGAGGTAAGTAGAAACTCTCATTACATCACTTTAGCATGATTTTGAAATTACTATCAACTCTCAGCACATGACTGTCGCATCATTTCTTAGGTTTGCAGCAACTCTCATTACATCACTCTAGCATCATTTGGACATTTGTAGCAACTCTCATTACATCACTGTCGTATCATTTTGAGGATTGTCGCAACTCTCACAACATTACTGGAGCATCATTTTGAGATTCCTAGCAACTGTCATTACATCACTGTAGCATCATTTTGAGGTTCGTAGCAACTCTCACCACATCACTGTAGCATCATTTCTTAGGTAAGTAGCAACTCTCATTACATCACTGTAGCATCATTTTGCGGTTCGTAGCAACTCTCACTACACCACTTTAGCATTATTTTGAAATTAGTATCAACTCTCACCACATCACTGTAGCATCACTTCTTAGGTTTGTCGCAACTCTCATTACATCACTTAACATCATTTTGAGGATCGTAGCAACTCTCACTACATCACTTTAGTATCATTTTGAGGATAGTCGCAACTCTCACGACATTACTGTATCATCATTTTGAGATTCGTAGCAACTCTCATTACATCACTGTAGCATCATTTTGAGGACCGTAGCAACTCTCACTACATCACTTTAGCATGATTTTTAAATTACTATCAACACTCACCACATCACTGTAGCATAACTTCTTAGGTTAGTAGCAACTCTCATTACATCACTGTAGCATCATTTTGAGATCCGTAGCAACTCTCACCACATCACTGTAGCATCATTTCTTAGGTAAATAGCAACCCTCATTACATCACTGTAGCATCATTTTGCGGTTCGTAGCAACTCTCACTACATCACTGTAGCATCATTTCTTCGGGAAGAATCAACTCTCATTACACCGCTATAGCTTTATTTTGAAATTACTATCAACTCTCACTGCATCACTGTAGCATCATTTCTTAGGTTAGTAGCAACTCCCATGACATCACTGTAGCATCATTTTGAGGTTTGTAGCAACTCTCACTACATTACTGGAAGCATCAGTTTGAGCATCGTACCAACTCTGCCTACATCACTGTAGCATCATTTCTTCGGTTAGAAGCAACTCTCATGACATCACTGTAGCATCATTTTGAGATTCGTAGCAACTCTCATTACATCACTGTAGCATCATTTTGAGGACCGTAGCAACTCTCACTACATCACTTTAGCATGATTTTTAAATTACTATCAACACTCACCACATCACTGTAGCATAACTTCTTAGGTTAGTAGCAACTCTCATTACATCACTGTAGCATCATTTTGAGATCCGTAGCAACTCTCACCACATCACTGTAGCATCATTTCTTTGGTTAGTAGCAATTCTTATGACATCACTGTAGCATCGTTTCTTAGGTTAGTAGCAACTCTCACTACATCACTTTCAGCATCATTTTGAGGTTCGTAGCAACTCTCACGACGTTACTGTAAGCATCATTTTGAGCATCGTAGCAACTCTCACTACATCACTGTAACCATCATTTTGAGATTAGTCGCAACTCTCATTACATCACTGTCGCATCATTTTTTAGGTTAGTAGCAACTCTCACCACATCACTGTAGCATCATTTCTTAGGTAAATAGCAACCCTCTTTACATCACTGTAGCATCATTTTGCGGTTCGTAGCAACTCTCACTACATCACTGTAGCATCATTTCTTAGGGAAGTATCAACTCTCATTACACAGCTTTAGCTTTATTTTGAAATTACTATCAACTCTCATTTCATCACTGTAGCATCATTTCTTAGGTTAGTAGCAACTCCCATGACATCACTGTAGCATCATTTTGAGGTTTGTAGCAACTCTCACTACATTACTGTAGCATCATTTTGATATTCGTAGCAACTCTCATTACATCACTGTTGCATCATTTTAAGGATCGTAGCAACTCTCATGACATCACTTTAGCATGATTTTGAAATTACTATCAACTCTCACCACAACACTGTCAGTATAATTTCTTAGGTTAGTAGCAACTGTCATAACATCACTGTAGCATCATTTTGAGGATCTTAGCAACTCTCACCACATCACTGTAGCATCATTTTGAGGATCGTAGCAACTCTCAATACATCATTGTCGCATCATTTTGAGGATAGTCGCAACTCTCACGACATTACTGTAGCATCATTTCTTAGGTTTGTAGCAAATCTCATTACATCACTCTAGCATCATTTTGAGATTCGTAGCAACTCTCATTACATCACTGTTGCATCATTTTGAGGTTCGTAGCAACTCTCACCACATCACTGTACCATCATTTCTAAGGTAAGTAGCAACTCTCATTACATCACTTTAGCATGATTTTGAAATTACTATCAACTCTCACCACATCACTGTCGCATTAAATTGAGGTGAGTAGCAACTCTTACTACGTGACTGTCAGCATCACTTTGAGGTTATTCGAAACACTGACAACATTACTGGAAGCATCACTGAGTTTATTACCAACTTTCACTACATTACTTTAGCATCATTTTGCGTTCATTAGCAATTCTTACGACATCACTGTCCCATCAGTTTGAGATCATTACCAATTCTTCTGACATCACTGTCGCATTATTTTGATGTTCGTAGCAACTTTTAAATAAATTGCCTTGCCTTTTACTACATTACCGTTGCATTATTTAAAGGTTCGTAGCAACTCTTACTACATTAATGTCAGCATCACTTTGAGTTTATTAGAAACTATCACTACATTACAGTTAGCATCATTTTGAGTTTATTAGCAATTCATAGACATCACTGTACCATTAAATTGAGGTTCGCAGCAACTCTTAGTCCATGACTGTCAGCATCACTTTGAGGTTATTCGAAACGTTCACTCCATTACTGTTAGCATCATTTTGAGTTCATTAGCAATTCTTACTAAATCACTGTCGCATCATTTTGAGATCTTTAGCAATTCTTCTGACATTACTGTCGCATTATTTTGATGTTCGGAGCAACTCTTACTACATGACTGTCAGCATCACTTTGAGGTTGTTCGAAACACTTACTACATTACTGTTAGCATCATTTTGAGTTCATTAGCAATTCTTACTAAATCACTGTTGCATCATTTTGAGATCTTTAGCAATTCTTCTGACATGACTGTCGCATTATTTTGAGGTTAGTGGCAACTCTTACTACATGACTGTCAGCATCACTTTGAGGTTGTTCGAAACACTTACTGCATTACTGTTAGCATCACTGAGTTTATTTGCAACTATCACTACATTACTGTTAGCATCATTTTGAGTTCATTAGCAATTCTTCTGACATCACTGTCGCGATATTTTGAGGTTCGTAGCAACTTTTACTACATTACTGTCGCATTATTTTGAGGTTCGTAGCAACTCTTAGTCCATGACTGTCAGCATCACTTTGAGGTTATTCGAAACTTTCACTCCATTACTGTTAGCATGATTTTAAGTTCATTAGCAATTCTTACTAAATCACTGTCGCATCATTTTGAGATCATTAGCAATTCTTCTGACATCACTGTTGCATTATTTTGATGTTCGTAGCAACTCTTACTACTTTACTGTTGCATTATTTTAAGGTTTGTAGCAACCCTTACCACATGACTGTCATAATCACTTTGAGGTTGTTCAAAACACTTACTACATTACTGTCAGCATCACTTTGAGTTCATTAGCAACTATCACTACATTACTGTTAGCATCATTTTGAGTTTATTAGCAATTCATAGACATCACTGTACCATTAAATTGAGGTTAGTAGCAACACTTACTTCATGACTGTCAGCATGACTTTGAGGTTCGTAGAAACTTTCACTCCATTACTGTTAGCATAATTTTGAGTTCATTAGCAATTCTTACTACATCACTGTCGCATCATTTTGAGATCATTAGCAATTCTTCTGACATCACTGTCGCATTATTTTGATATTCGTAGCAACTCTTACTACATTACTGTCAGCATCACTTTGAGGTTATTGGAAACTTTCACTCCATTACTGTTAGCATCATTTTGAGTTCATTAGCAATTATTCCAACATCACTGTTGCATCATTTTGAGATCATTAGCAGTTCTTCCGACATCACTGTCGCATTATTTTGAGGTTTGTTGCAACTCTTACTACATGACTGTCAGCATCACTTTGAGGTTGTTCGAAACACTTACTACATTACTGTAAGCATCACTGAGTTAATTAGCAACTTTCACTACATTACTGTTAGCATCATTTTGAGTTCATGAGCAATTCTTCCGACATCACTGTCGCAATATTTTGAGATTCGTAGCAACTTTTACGACATCACTTTCGTATTTTTTTTGAGGTTCGTAGCAACTCTTACTATATGACTGAAAGGATCACTTTGAGATTATTCGAAATGTTCACTCCATTACTGTTAGCATCATTTTGAGTTCATTAGCAATTATTCCTACATCACTGTTGCATCATTTTGAGATCATTAGCAGTTCTTCCGACATCACTGTCGCATTATTTTGAGGTTCGTTGCAACTCTTACTACATGACTGTCAGCATCACTTTGAGGTTGTTCGAAACACTTACTACATTACTGTAAGCATCACTGAGTTAATTAGCAACTTTCACTACATTACTGTTAGCATCATTTTGAGTTCATGAGCAATTCTTCCGACATCACTGTCGCAATATTTTGAGATTCGTAGCAACTTTTACGACATCACTTTCGTATTTTTTTTGAGGTTCGTAGCAACTCTTACTATATGACTGACAGGATCACTTTGAGGTTATTCGAAATGTTCACTCCATTACTGTTAGCATCATTTTGAGTTCATTAGCAATTCTTAGTAAATCACTGTCGCATCATTTTGAGATCATTAGCAATTCTTCCGACATCACTGTCGCATTATTTTGAGGTTCGTAGAAACTCTTCCTACATGACTGTCAGCATCACTTTGAGGTTGTTCGAAACACTGACTACATTACTGTTAGCATCATTTTGAGTTCATTAGCAATTCTTACTAAATCACTGTTGCATCATTTTGAGATCTTTAGCAATTCTTCTGACATGACTGTCGCAATTTTTTGAGGTTCGTAGCAACTTTTACGACATGACTGTCAGCATCACTTTGAGGTTGTTCGAAACACTTACTACATTACTGTAAGCATCACTGAGTTTATTTGCAACTATCACAACATTACTGTTAGCATCATTTTGAGTTCATTAGCAATTCTTACTAAATCACTGTTGCATCATTTTGAGATCTGTAGCAATTCTTCTGACATGACTGTCGCAATTTTTTGAGGTTCGTAGCAACTTTTACTACATTACTGTCGCATTATTTTGAGGTTCTTCGCAACACTTACTACATGATTGTAAGCATCACTTTGAGGTTATTCGAAAGTTTCACTCCATTACTGTTAGCATTTTTTTGAGTTCATTAGTAATTCTTACGACATCACTGTCACATCATTTTGAGATCATTACCAATTCTTCTGACATCACTGTCGCATCATTTTTACATCTTTAGCAATTCTTCTGACATCACTGTCGTATTATTTTGAGGTTCGTAGCAACTCTTACTACATGACTGTCAGCATCACTTTGAGGTTGTTCGAAACACTTACTACATCACTGTCAGCATCACTGAGTTGATTAGCAACTATCACTACATTACTGTTAGCATCATTTTGAGTTCATTAGCAATTCTTCCGACATCACTGTCGCAATATTTTGAGGTTCGTAGCAACTTTTACTACATGACTGTCGCATTATTTTGAGGTTCGTAGCAACTTTTACTACATGACTGTCAGCATCTCTGTGAGTTTATTCGAAACTTTCACTCCATTACTGTTAGCATCATTTTGAGTTCACTAGCAATTCTTACTACTTCACTGTCGCATCATTTTGAGATCATTAGCAATTCTTCTGACATCACTGTCGCATTATTTTGAGGTTCGTAGCAACTCTTCCTACATGACTGTCAGCATCACTTTGAGGTTATTCGAAACACTTGCTACATTACTTCAAGCATCACTGAGTTGATTAGCAACTATCACTACATTACTTTTAGCATCATTTAAGTTCATTAGCAATTCTTCTGACATAACTGTCGCAATATTTTGAGGTTCGTCACAACTTTTACTACATTACTGTCGCATTATTTTGAGGTTCGTAGCAACTCTTCGTACATGACTGTCAGCATCACTTTGAGGTTATTCGAAACTTTCACTCCATTACTGTTAGCATCATTTTGAGTTCATTAGTAATTCTTCTGACATCACTGTAGCATCATTTTGAGATCATTACCCATTCTTCCGAGATCACTGTCGCAATATTTTGAGGTTCGTAGCAACTCTTACTACATTACCGTAAGCATCACTGAGTTTCTTAGCAAGTATCACTACATTACTGTTAGCATCATTTTGAGTTAATGAGCAATTCTCACGACATCACTGTAGCATTGAATTGAGTTCATTAGCAACTCTTACTAAATGACTGTCAGCATCACTTTGAGGTTGTTCGAAACTCTTACTACATTACTGTAAGCATCACTGAGTTTCTTAGCAACTATCACTACATTACTGTTAGCATCATCTTGAGTTCATTAGCAATTCTTCCGACATCACTGTCGCAATATTCTGAGGTTCGTAGCAACTTTTACTACATCACTGTCGCATCATTTTGACATCATTAGCAATTCTTTCGACATCACTGTCGCATTATTTTGAGGTTCGTAGCAACTCTTACTACATTACTGTCAGCATCACTTTGAGGTTATTCGAAAGTTTCACTCCATTACTGTTAGCATCATTTTGAGTTCATTAGCAATTCTTCCGACATCACTGTCACATTATTTTGAGATCATTAGCAATTCTTCCGACATCACTGTCGCAATATTTTTAGGTTCGTAGCAACTAGCTGCTATTTTGAATCAGAAAAACCTTTTGAAGTCTACTTTTGCTTCAGTCAGAAAGTGGACTGTTGTTAACTCTCACAATGGTTGGTGATTGTGGAGGAAGACAAAATCCTTATGAACCTCTTTTTAACAGACACACGTTTCTAAAGACACTGGTTCATTTTATTTTGTTCTTTTAGCAGAGGATGGTTTTGATCCATCGACCTCTGGGTTCTGGGCCCAGCACGCTTCCTCTGCTCCACTCTGCTCTACCATTGACTGAACAGTCCATGTTTTAGGAGAGCATTATCTGTCTTTGTCTCTGCCCTGCTCTCCTGCTCTCTTTCCCCCCAACCGGTCAAAGCAGAAGGCCGTCCCCACTGATCCTGGATCTGCTCCACGTTCCTGCCTGTTAAAAGGAAGGTTTTCATCACCACTGTTGCAGGATGTGCTGCTGATGGAGAACTGTTGGTGTAGGTTCATTGAAGGAGTTTGGTGCTGGACCTGCTCTACTAGTAAAGAGTCATGAGAGAACTTTTGTTGTGACTTGACACACACACACACACACACACACACACACACACACACATTCATTTCTTCCTGCCATGAACACAGACTGTGTGTTTAATGTTAACAGAAATTCTACTTTGTCAATGAATTAATTCAGTCTCCGACTGTCAGTTTCTGTCAGGATGGCTGAGCGGTCTAAGGCGCTGCGTTCAGGTTGCAGTCTCTCCTGGAGGCGTGTGTTCAAATCCCACTTCTGACAAAGGACAATTTCTCCACATTCCTATGCATCCACAGTGGTAAATTCCAAACCCAGTTGAAGCTGCTCTCCACTGATGGGAGTGAGTGGTTGAACTGGCAGCAGAGGAGGCAAAGGAGCTTCCCTGTGACGGTCCAACATCGCCTGGTTTCCTCCAACATGGAGCAGCCACCAAAATCTAACTTCAATGTTGGATCAAAGTCTGCTGAAGAAATGTGTTTTCTTTCAATTCACATTTTGTCCATTAACTTCATCATCAGAGTCTCCATCTCATCACATGACTAAAGTCTGGGTTCTGTGTTGGTGGTAAACATCCTTCCACTCACCCAGGCTCCCCACTGGTCTGCACACAGAAATGCATATTTTACTGGTTTAACCAGTTCCTCAAGTAGTTTAGAAAAAAGACACTTTGTTAGCTCCTGTAAAGGTCCCACTTTGGGTCATAACACTTTTTTCCTGACTGCTTGACGTCTCAGTCAGAACAGCTGAGATGAGAACTGAATGTCTGGATTTCTTCCTGACATCATCAGGGTCTGAGGAGTTCATTAAAAAAAGGATTCAGCAGATGGGAGTTAGAACTTGGAGACCAAAGGAAGAACCTCCAAATTCAGGACCCTGAGATCAAAGTGAACACTCTGATCTCAGAGGTCTGGGATATTTCACATCCTGATGGCCCTCCAAAATAAGAGCCCTGTGTCACTGTCTAAAAATCATCATTTGTTTGTGAAAAAATCAGGGTATGTTTGTCAGACTTTGTCAGACCTTTCCCCAAATCATCATTTGTTTGTGGAAATTAGATCCAGAAAACCACTGCAGTCCCTCGTACATGGTTAGTGCCATAGTTTGTCTCACTCGTTTCCTCTTTGATGGTTCCATGGTGGAATGGTGAGCACTCTGGACTCTGAATCCAGTGATCCCAGTTCAAACCTCAGTGGAGCCTCCAGCAGGTCTCTGACAGGTGTTGATAGAGGAGTTGTGGCTGCTGACTATGGTGGAAGACACCATCAACAATGGTGTGTAGAAGCTCTCAGCTCCTTCAGTCACATGACTGGGCCATCCTGTCATGTGACTGATGTCACTTGGCAGGACTGCCATTGCATTATTAATTCTATAACATCTGAGATTAAAGTCTATGGAATTACAACCAACAAGCAGCCAAACACCTGATCAGATGCTCCTTCATCAGGCTGAGAAGAATCAATCAAACTGGGATGAAGAAAATTAACTGAGAGGAGAAACCTCCTGATTGGATGACATGGACCCACCTGATCCATGTCAGCCTTGTTGGAGCAGAAAGAGGTGGATAAGAGGAATCAGTGGATCAAGACTCAGGTGGCAGATGAAGAGTCTCTGTATTCACAATGGAGTCAGAGAAATCTTCCAACGTGAGAGAACGTGACAGACCATTTTATACTGAAGACAGGCTGTGTGTGTGTGTGCGTGTGTGTGTGTGTGTGTGTGTGTGTTCCTACTGACTGGAAACTGAATAATAACCAGACTAACTTTGTCATTGACCAAGTCTGGTTGACTCACTAAATTCATAACTCAAGTGATTATTTAATTAATAAACAGAACATGTGTCTAAAGTCATGATCAAATTCATGTAAAATCTGAGCAACGAGGGTTTGAAAATGTTCCAATGAGCCAAACCAATGTTGACAGTTAAAAGAAGCCAATGTGGGAGGATTCTTTCTGTCTCAGCAGTAAAGACCAATCCCACAGCTCACGTGAAGCATCAGGTCCTCTGTGAGAGGTGGGAATCCAACCAGGGACCTTTATATCCACACCAATCTTCCCTGACCTCATAGAAACTGGAACCTTTCAACAAATAAATTCAAATTCAACTCAGCAGCAACTCTAGAACAGTTGCTAACTTGCTAATTCCTGTTAGCTCCAGATCAGACAATGCAGGCTCACCTTCACGCTTGGTTGTACGACCGTCACCAGTTGAAGCTTCTCTGGTTCAACAAACTCTGGGGACTCAAGACACAAGTCAGCACCGGTGCAGGTCCAGATCCAGATGTTAGCTGAGGGGGACAATGGCTTAAGGGAGCTCCAGGGAGCTGGTTTGAACTGGTCCCTCATCTCTGTGAGTAGAAACCATCTGAGGTGGAGGGTGAAGATCTGCTTTGACCTCCTGATCTCCCAGTAAAGCCAGTATAGATGTTGAGCTTGGAGGAGTTGATGGCCTCCTTCATCTTCTTGTTGGAGGTGTTTGCTAAACTCAGCACCACCACAGATCAGAGGAAAGTCCACTTGTCAGCTGGAAACTGGAGTTTCTTGTGACCTGCAGGATCTTAGTTGTGGTGGCAGCAGGCCTGTTCCAAGAGCTTTGCTCACATTCCTGATCAGGCTTCATCATGGTTCTGGACCACTGAGTGATAGAAGCTGATCCTGGGGGTGGACTGTCTTTAGGGGGCTGAGGTGTCTGGTGGTCTTGGTGGACCCTCTGCATCTCAAGCTGAGACCACAGAGTCCTGTGTTCTTGAGTCATTGTCTATAGTCTCTGTTGTTGGAGTGCTCTGTGTGGTCCCTGATGGTCTAGTGGCTAGGATTTGGCGCTTTCACCGCCGCGGCCTGGGTTCGATTCCCGGTCAGGGAATGAGTTATTTAGAGGTTGAGGGAGAGGTGATCAGGTGGTCCACATGATGGTGGAGGTGATGAACTGTGAATCCATCATGGCTCCACTCTCACCCCCATTGTAGTGTTCTTGGTTCACTCTGCCATGGCCCCATGTTGAAGGGTGACTGTCTCATTCAGGTTCAACCCTTTGTTAGACTCTATTAAGTCACTGACTCCTGCAAGGACAAACTGTAATCCTCCTTAGTAGCTTTGGTTCCTTGCAGCACAGAAAGTCCATTCACTGATGTAGGAACTGGAAAACTTAGAGCTCCAGTCCTCGGTTCCTTGCTCCAAAGAAAGGAGGGAAATGCAATCAATGTTGAATTCATTTACATTTCTTATATTTGATCAAAGCTAGAACTTAAGAAGCTGTCATCGACCTTGATGATCAACTCCTTCACTGTGTAGTTCAAAGTCCCTGGTTTGATTTGTGTCAGGACTTCAGAAGCTCCAATCCTCTCTAAGTTCTAGTGAGAGTGGAAGAGATTATAAATGAGAGAAGCAGGGCCCTCACTCAGAACTGAACCAGCTCAGTTGGGAGAGCCTTAGACTGAAGATCTAAAGGTCCCTGGTCCGATCCCAGGTTTCAGCAGAGGCGCAGCATTGACTTTACTTTCCAGTGGAGGAACTGCAGACATGAAGGAAACTAACATCTTGTCCTGTGCATTCTTGTGACATTCAGGACATTTTTGGAGCCTCTTGTTGGATTTTGCCACAGAGAATCAGAGCCAATCAAAAGCATGGTGGACTTTAACATGGAGGACTGAACAAGTCAAGAAAGCATCAGTTTGACCTTCACAGGTGTTTCTGTTCCTGTCTCAATGCTGTAGAAAGAGCCTGAGGAGCTCAGACGGTAGAGCATCAGACTTTTAATGTGAGGGTCCAGGGTTCAAGTCCCTGTTCAGGTGCTGTGGAGGTTCCAGTGTTTGACAACATGGTACTGGATGAAGTTTAGTGTTGAACAAACTGTCATCATCAAAAGTAGAAGTGTTCTTGTCTTGACGCTGTGAGACTGTTGCTAGGAAACTGACCAATAATAATTTCATGTGGCATGCAATTAACAAAACACCTACATTGATGGTCGAGGGGGCTGGAGCCTATCCCAGCATCTACGGGCCAGAGGCGGGGTTCACCCTGGACAGGTCGCCAAAACCATTCACACTCACATCTACAGTCAATTTAGAGTGTCCAATCAGCCTAATCCCAAATTACATGTCTTTGGACGGTGGGAAGAAGCTGGAGTACCCAGAGAGAACCCACGCATGCACGGGGAGAACATGCAGATTCTGCACCCGAGCCTGGACTCAAATCCAGAACCTTCTTGCTGTGAGGCCACATTGCTGACCACTAAACCATCATGCTGCCGTGGTCTCATATACTTTTCTAAATTGTGTTTCTTTCATGTCCTCCTGAGATCAAAGACAGAATTCTAGTTACTGTCAAAGCCCTGATGACATCATCAGGAATTCTGACTTTGATCTGGAGACTCTTGCTTTAATCTGAATTTGATCTGACTAATGTTTTAGTTTAGGTTGCATGAAACCGACCACCTCATTTCTCCTGATGGACTGGTGACCTGTCCAGGGTGAACCCTGCCTCTTGAACAACGTCACCTGGGATCACCCCCCCCCCCCCCCCCGTGACCCTTAAAGGATAGAACAGAAAGTGGATGGAGGGATGGACTCAACACTGAAATCAGCTGATCTGATCCACATTCTAATGTTTCCTGTCCCTCTTTAGGAGTCAATGAGAATAGTAGTGTATATAATAATGTATATCCAACCTTGTAGTATCTTTCCAAAGCTTTTAGTATTTCTTCTTGTTTCTACTTGTAGTTTTAGTGTCTGGATCTTTTCTTTTGATGTCCTGCTGTCTGCTCTTTGCTTTTGGAGCTTCCTTCAACAACTACCAGGCCTCCTGGGTACTGTAGGAAACATGGTCAAGTTCTTCTGACTTCTCCAGGAACGTCCTGCTCACATTGGTCTGTCTTCATTTTGACTCCTCCCACTGCCACAATGACCAGCCTTTATACTCTTGGTGACTGGGGCCCTGGTTGCTGCAGGCCTCAACACCAGCCTGTGGTTGTGAGCAGGGCAGAACAGAACTGACAGTATCTCCCATGCAGGACCTGGGTCAGCACCTGCTGCCAGCTGGGGCACCGCTTTAACCTGGACCCCTAGAAGATCTTCTCCAGGAACTGGCCTTTTTGGTTCCATCAAGGCCTGAGAGGATGGTGAAGAGTGATCCTCCACCAGGCAGCACAGTCAGCAGCAGCCATTTTGTTCCACTAGAATCAAGTATGATAGTGACAGACTGGTGAGTACTTGCTAACTAACACTTCCTGTTTTTGTTGCTATTCTTCCATGAATGTGCTCATGTTGGCTGGTCCCCAACCACAGTTTCAAAGCCATGAGGACATCTTTCATCAACAATCAGACTTATTTTTTCTCTATTAGGACAAATAAGGTTTCAACTGACACGGCTGGCCAACGTCCTGGAGTTCATTCAGCCTGGAGAACCAGGTGCTGGTTCCTTCTTTTACCAGGCAGGAACGGGCAGCAGATCCAAGATCAGTAGGTGAAGATGTCTGCTTTGACTGGTAGGAGGAAAGAGAGCAGGAGAGCTGGTCAGAGACTCTCTGACCAGGGTCAGGGGTCAAGGGTCTCTGTTGTTGGCTCCACCCCCTTTAAGGAAACCACCAGGAAGAGGTGAGGACTGACCGTGACGACTGAAACTGCCACATTTACATGAGACAAACTTGACAAACCCAAAATACCAGGCCTTGCACAGTGACTCCCACTGACTGACACTGGGGTCTTCATTTTCCACAGGTAGGATGGCTGGTCCCCCTGTGCTTCCCAGGTCCCTCCCTGGAACACATGGCATCGAAAATGTTTCACATGTTTGCTGATTCAATAAACCTCACCATTAACATGTGTGTGTGCCAATAATTTACATAAACTGTTAATACCAAGACAAATGCTACCTTCAATTCATCATTTATGTCATGGAACCCTTGGTCTCCATTACATTGGTCAACCAGAGAAGCTTCAACTGGTGAAGGTCATCCAACCATGAAGGTCAACCTGCATCACCTGCTGTGCTCCTTAACAGGGGAATTAGCTCAAATGGTAGAGTGCTAGCTTAGCATGTGAGAGGTAGAGGGATCGATGCCCTCATTCTCCAGAATACTTCAGCTTGTTCTGTTGATCAGAGGAGCTGCTGGGGGATGAATGCTGATGTTTGTCCACTGCTGTGATAAAGTGTCCCCCTGTTACTGAGATGTGAATGAACACCTGCTCAGGTCAAAGCTGCAATGAAGTCAAGTCATCACCCTGTAAAGCACCAAATAACAACAAAAGTTACACTTTACAAGTAGAACAGGTCCAGTTCAACACTCCTTAAATGAATTTACACCCAACAATTCTTCATGAGCAAGCACATCCTAGCTTAGGCCCGACTTTTCTTGGCGCTCTCCCAGATGCTTGGGAGCTGCTGGGGGAGCGCTAGTTGGGCCTAAGCTAGGAGCTAAGCTAAGGTGGTCCGCACCTGCTAGTGAGGGTTGGCTAGCTCTCGCAGCTTTGGTGCAGAGCCGCTGCAGGTCCAATTCAACATCGCTAAGCCTCACCTCCAACACAACAAAAAAACTACATTTAACACACTTATCAGTATCACTAGAGGAGGCAGAGGAGGAACAAAACATGTGGCACTCTGAGCAGGAGAGAGGAGAACAAGAGGGAGAAGCCATCGTTAGCTTAGCGTGTTTACAAGGCAGAAAGACTGTTGCTACCAGAATGATGGTCTTTTAAACTTCAGCCAAATAAAGCAATTAGGTATTTATTTTTGGTGGGTAATTAGTCAATGAAATAAGGAATTAGCAGGGAGGATCACACTTTAGCGAGCACAATGAAGAAAGGCTCTACGTTCAGCAACACAGAAAAAGGAGTTGAGGTCACAGGCTTCCTGCAACCAAGGTCAAAAATCCAGGACGGACGAAGGGGAGGACAACAAAGACAAAGACACAAGAAACAGAGATAATAACCATCAACTCCATAACAACCATAACAAATATAACCATACAGAACATATATAACAAATATAACAAGAAAAGCATTAAAAATATGTCACCTCTGGTCAGATACCCTGATTTGCATTTGTGTCTGTCAGCATTTTCATTTTCATGTTAAAGCCTCCAGAATGAGGGGAGGGGTCAGGGGCAGTTTTCTGTGTTGTCTGCAAACTGAATTACAGGAAACCTGAACTTCCACTGTCAATGTATCCAATTGATGAATAATTGTTTGATCTATACATAGATAACTCGTAGTTATTGCACACACACACACACACACACACACACACACACACACACACACACATTTTGTGAAACAACTCAGGAGTCATCAGGTGTTTTACTCAGAGGGATTCATTCATGATAAATGAGCATGGAGGAGACCCAGTAATCATCAACACAAGCGTCACATGAGCAGGTCACCACCCACTTTTATTGATTGGTTCTTGTAAGAATCACTCCTAACGCCATCAGGAGGTCATTTTTTGTCCTGCCCTGTCTCAACTGTTGCTTGAGTCATTGTGTATCCTGGCTGCATTCAGTGCTTTCACCGCTGCAGCCCAGCATGATTGGCTGTCAGGACAGGTGTTATTAAGAATGGTAGAGGGGACAGTTTTGGCAGGACAAGTTGCTCCACATTCAGGAGATGGTGGGAATTTTAAAGGCTGGTGACAAACTCCTTCATTGTGTGTGGTTCAGAGTCCCTGGTTTGATTGCAGCTTTGACCTGAGCAGGTGTTCATCCTCATCTCAGTAACAGGGGACACTTTATCACACCAGTGGACAAACATCAGCATTCATCACCCAGCAGCTCCTCTGATCAACAGAACAAGCTGAAGTATTCTGGAGAATGAGGGCATGGATCCCTCTACCTCTCACGTGCTAAGCTAGCACTCTACCATTGGAGCTAAGTCCCTGCTAAGGAGCAGCAGATGATGGAGGTTGACCTTCATGCAGGGTTGGATGACCTTCACCAGTTGGAGCTTCTCTGGTTGACCAACATGTGGAATCTCTGTCAATACTCCAGTGGTGGTTTAAGTGGTGACAATATGGGTTAGTGACTGGGAGGGTGTGTGTGTGTGTGTGTGTGTGTGTGTGTGTGTGTGTGTGTGTGTGTGTCAGTGTTGTGTCAGGATGGCGCTACACTCCCCACCGTGAGGGGCAGTGTGGCAGACGATAGTGAGTGGTCACCTAGCAGTAGACCTGGTCCGACCCTTCTCCGTCCTTTCCACTTCCTCTCCCTCCTTTACAGAGCTGACAGCCGTGCGTGGTGGCGTCTCGCTGGTCAGCAGATCGGTTACAAACAAAGGTATGCATGCTTGCTCTGCTCCATTATTCAGTGTCCTGGGCCCCGTGTTTACTCCAGTTTTGCTCCGTCCAGCGGTGTGGTGTTACCGGGAGCTGGGCTGTCTCCCTGGGGCCGGTGTGTGCGTGGTGCGCTTTCTGGGGGTAAGACGCGTAGTTGTCTGCCTTTCATATCAAGCTGCCGATGGTCTGTGGTGTTCTGATTATCCTCTCCCGGCCATCGTTTGTGTAGTCTGGGCTGTGGGCTTCCTCCTCCTGCCTCGTCTGACGCCACGATTCTGCTCTCCGGTAGGAAATGTTTATTCTTAGCTTTTGTTATTCTGTAATCCCCTTCATCCACATTTTAATTAGGTGAACTTGTTTATTTTGCAGTGCGCAGCCGTCAATTGCTGCTGTGAGCCTCGCTGTTGTTTTGGTTCTTCTTCTCTTCTCCTCTTCTTCATTCTGGATTCTTGCTGATTCGGCTCATAACTAACGCTGCTCCCAGTAACGGTGGTTAAAGCCGTGCACTACGGCCTTCATAAGAGCCTCAACGTGGGCCAAGAGAGGGCATCCCGACCCTCATCGGCGCTGAGCCATCCCCCTTGGAGACTGGTTTTAATTAGAGGGGGAGACATTTCCTTAATTACTTGAGTTTATTCCTTTTCTATTTGTTATTTCTTTCTTTGAATTATTATTGTTAGTTTTTGTGGGTTACATTTGATTTATTGTTTAGAACCCTTATTATTATTATTATTATATTATTGTTATTATTATTATTATTATTATTATAGCCTTTTGCTCCCCATTTTGATCATTTGGATTTAAAACAGTTTCTGTTGGGTTATTTGTGGTAGTGATATTTGGTTCGTGTGTGAGGGTTGCCTTGATTTCATGTTTTTGATGGTGTTCTTTTCTTTTCTTTGACAGGTGTTGAGGGCCCAGAGCGGCAGCGGTCCCCCTGGTGGTGGTTCCTTATTCATGTTTTTTTGGTTTGCTGTGTCACGGGTGAAGTGTAGTTTTTTTGGATCCCTCCCCTTTTCGTTACCGCTGTCGTGGTAAGCCCCAGCCCTGTCCCCTTTTCCTTTCGGTAATTCCTCTTGCACTCCTTATTATATCCATTGGTATTCATTTAGTCTGTTGCTCATTTTAAACTATTTTTCTAATAAAAGTATTTTTATAATTGGAAATCACGGTCCTGTCCTGTTGTGTCTCTCGAACTGTGTGCCTTTGTTCAAATAGAAGCCTGGTCATTTTGAAATTTTGATTATATCCTGGGGTGAAAGCCCCCAGGTGGCGTTGTTGGCAACTGTTCCCCACCGCTCGCCTTGCCACTCTACGAACCTCAAAATAATGCGACAGTGATGTTGTAAGAATTGCTAATGATCTAAAAATGATGCTTACAGTAATGTAGTAAGAGTTGCTAATAACCTCAAAATAATGCTACAGTGATGTAGTAAGAATTGCTAATGAACTCAAAATGATGCTTACAGTAATGTAGTAAGTGTTTCGAATAACCTCAACGTGATGCTGACAGTCATGTAGTAAGAGTTGCAACGATCCTCAAAATAATGCGACAGTGATATCGTAAGAATTGCTAATGATCTCAAAATGATGCGACAGTGATGTAGTAAGAATTGCTAATGAACTCAAAATGATGCTGACGGTAATGTAGTGAAAGTTTCGAATAACCTCAAAGTGATGCTGACAGTCATGTGGTTAAAGTTGCGAGTAACCTCAAAATAATGCGACAGTGATGTTGGAAGAATGGCTAATGAACTAAAATGATGCGACAGTGATGGAGTAAGAATTGCTAATGAACTGAAAATGATGCTAACAGTAATGTAGTGATAGTTGCTAATAAACTCAGTGAGGCTTACAGTGATGTAGTAAGTGTTGCTACTGACCTCAAAATAATGCGACAGTGATGTCAGAAGAATTGCTAATGTACTCAAAATGATGCTAACAGTAATGTAGTGAAAGTTTCAAATAACCTTACAGTGATGCTGAAAGTCATGTAGTGAGAGTTGCGAGTAACCTCAAAATGATGCTGACAGTAATGTAGTAAGAGTTGCTAATAACCTCAAAATAATGCTACGATGATTTTGTAAAAATCGCAAATGATCTCAAAATGATGCGACAGTAATGTACTAAGAGCTGCTAATAACCTCAAAATAATGCGACAGTGATGTTGGAAGAATTGCTAATGAACTCAAAATGATGCTAACAGTAATGGAGTGAACGTTTCGAATACCGTCAAAGTGATGTTGACAGTAATGTGGTTAGAGTTGCAAATAACATAAAAATGATGCTGACAGTAATGTAGTAAGAGTTGCTACTAACCTCAAAATAATGCTACACTGATGTCGGCAGAATTGCTTATGTCGTCAAAATGATGCTAACAGTAATGTAGTGATAGTTGCTAATCAACTCAGTGATGCTTACAGTAATGTAGTAAGTGTTTCGAATAACCTCAAAGTGTTGCTGACAGTCATGTAGTGTGTTGCTACGAACCTCAAAATAATGCGACATTGATTTCAGAAGAATTGCTAAAGATCTCAACATGATGCGACAGTGATTTAGTAAGAATTGCTAATGAACTCAAATGATGCTAACAGTAATGGAGTGAAAGTTTGGAATAACCTCAAAGTGATGCTGACAATCATGTAGTAAGAGTTGCTACTAACCTCAATTTAATGCTTCAGTAATGTCGTAAGAATTGCTAATGAACTCAAAATGATGCTAACAGTAATGGAGTGAACGTTTCGAATAACCTCAAAGTGATTCTGACAGTCATGTAGTAAGAGTTGCTACGAACCTTAAAAAATGCAACAGTAAAGTAGTAAGAGTTGCTACGAACCTCAAAATAATGAAACAGTGATGTCAGAAGAATTGCTAATGAACTCAAAATCATGCCAACAGTGATGTTGTAAAAGTTTCTATAACCTCAAAGTGATGTTAACAGTCATGTAATAAGAGTTTCTACGAACCTCAAAATAATGCGACATTGATGTCAGAAGAATTGCTAATGATCTCAAAATAATGCGACAGTGATGTAGTAAGAATTGCTAATGAACTCAAAATGATGCTAAGATTAATGGAGTGAACGTTACGAATAACCTCAAAGTGATGCTGACAGTCATGTAGTAAGAGTTGCTTAAAACCTCAAAATGATGCTGACAGTGATGTCGTAAGAATTGCTATTGAACTCAAAATGATGCTAACAGTAATGTAGTGATAGTTGCTAATAAACTCAGTGATGCTTACAATAATGTAGTGAGTGTTTCGAACAACCTCAAAGTGATGCTGACAGTCATGTAGTAAGACTTGATACTAACCTCAAAATAATGATACAGTGATGTAGTAAGAGTTGCTACGAACCTAAAAATAATGCGACAGTGATGTCAGAAGAGTTGCTAATGAACTCAAAATGATGCTAACAGTAATGTAGTGAAAGTTTCGAATCACCTAAAAATGATGCTGACAGTCTTGTTGTAAGAGTTGCTAATGAACTCAAAATAATGCTACAGTGATGTCGTAAGAATTGCTGATGATCTCAAAATGATGCGACAGTGATGTAATAAGAATTGCTAATGAACTCGAAATGATGCTAACAGTAATGGAGTGATAGTTGCTAATAAACTCAGTGATGCTTACAGTAATGTAGTAAGAGTTTCGAACAACCTCAAAGTGATACTGACAGTCATGTAAAAAGAGTTGCTACGAATCTCCAAATAATGCAACAGTAATGTAGTAAGAGTTGCTCCGAACCTCAAAATAATGCGACAGTGATGTCAGAAGAATTGCTACTGAACCCAAAATGATGCTACAGTAATGTAGTGATAGTTGCAACTGACCTCAAAATAATGCCAAAGTGATGTCGTAAGAATTGCAAATAAACTCAAAATGATGTGAAAAGTAATGTAGTGATAGTTGCTAATAAACTCAGTGATGCTGACAGTAATGTAGTAAGAGCTGCTGGAGGCTCAAGGACCTGAACCAGTTCCCTGAACCCTTCCCTCTCAACAGGGCTGAGGGGCTGGCAGTCCTTCAGGATGAAATTCAGCAGAGCCTCATCCAGCATCTGCTTCCTGGAAGCTGGATGGTTAAAGATGAAGGAGAGAAGAAATGAATAGGAATTAATGATCAATGAAGCAACTGTGAGTCAGTTGGAGAGTGGCTGTATACCTGAGTTCATCCTGGTGGATCTGGGACTTCATTCTCATGCCTGGCCCCATCATGGCTCAGCACTGAAGAGGTGCTTTTGTTGAGATGAGACGCTTCTGTCCAACAAATGCGACATTCAACCTGCAGAAAAGAACATGAGTACTCAGCTAAAAGTTCCTTTCTTCATGGTGACTGGTGTTTCTTAGTCTTAGACCACCAGGTTTCCAATGAGGTGTATCGGATACGTTGTTGTGTGCCGCTGAAATCCGTCCAATTCCGGCGTTGTTTCCTCATGAAATATGTTTGCCTTAAAGCTCATTAAAGTGTTGAACCACAATATCGTTCACCATAACTTAGTCAACTTCAAGATAACCTACTTCTACATTCCAGTCCCGGCTGCTCCTGTTCTGCTGCAGTCCAGAAAACAACAACCCGATACAATTGGCGCTCCTTCCCACAGCTCCGGCCCGGATCCGCATGGTTCCGCTGACTGACTGTGAGACGCGCTCCCTCCAGAGTGGCACAGCCCGATGGGGGTCCTTATCTGGCATGGGGGCGTAAAACAGGTGCGACTGGAAACCCAGGTTTATTCTGCGTCGAGGGAACGCGTTGCTCTGCAATTCACCGCCAAGCCGCTAGGGGGTGTGGCTTTGTCTTTGTATTGTTTACGGGGCTCTTGTCGGATTCCTTGGTTTTCTTCCGGTCACAGACGACAATTGTTGGCCATTTGTCAGTCTTTGTAGTGCCGCGAATAATGCTTTCTTCGGCTTGGTCCATTTTTTCTTGGAGCTTTCACCACAGAAACTTTGAAAATGGCGGTGTTGTTGTGCTGCGACTGAACCGGAAATGACGTACTGAGCGGACCAATCACAGTCCTCGACGTTGACGTCACCACGCAGGATATTTTGGAAACGTGTGTCAGGCTACGGTGTAGGGGTCTGCTTCGACGGCGTAGGTACGAATACTACGCGACGCAGAAGCATAATTCAGGCTTTATAGTCGAACAGGAAATTAGCATGTCAGGGATGAGACACCCTTATCGTCCAAAAGGAAGTTAGCATCTCCATGGTTCCCTTGACCAGAAGCCAGTGGGATCGTTCCATTCTGACATCTTGATTGACATTTGTCCTTCTCTTAGCTAAATAGCTGGCAATCATTTGAAAAAAACCTTGATTTACTTTTTCTATTTTGCTCTTCAGCTCATTTGCATACTTTTGTTAAAATTCTCCCCCTTTTTTTTGTTTTTGTTTGTTTTTTTGCTGCTGTTTTTAGCACAAAGTCCACCTGGTGCCTAAAGACCAGTTCAGCATGGACTACGTTGAACCTTCAGTCCGCTGCATCAGCACCCATGGACGGTTCCCCCCTGATAGGTGGATTCTGGTGAGGAACATTAGTGGGACAGCGCTCTTGTTAGAACGGTTCTGATCCACCTTCCCTCCCCCTGTAGCTCCTCCTCTGTCCCCTCAGCGATCTTGTTAGAGCGGTTCTGATCCACCTTCCCTCCCCCTGTAGCTCCTCCTGTGTCCCCTCAGCGCTCTTGTTAGAACGGTTCTGATCCACCTTCCCTCCCCCTGTAGCTCCTCCTGTGTCCCCTCAGCGCTCTTGTTAGAACGGTTCTGATCCACCTTCCCTCCCCCTGTAGCTCCTCCTGTGTCCCCTCACGTTTCCAAACTCCCTCCCACTGGCTGGTGCTGAAGGAGGGCCAGAGCTCCTCCTACAGGATCCCATCCTGACCTCCCCCGCTGCAGCTCCTCCACTGACCTCCCACCAGAGAGATGAGCCCCCTGGTTCAGAGTGACAGACCACCTCTGGGAGCAGACAACAGAGACCACATCAGGCTGGACTCCGTGCAGGTACGGAGGCTGACGGCTGCTGAGTGAGTGAGTTTACGACGCTCCCACCACCGCTGCTGGATTGATTTAACACATCTGGAATATTTAGATTTATTCTGGGTCAACATCTGCATCTGTTGAAGTCCTCAGTCTCCATGCAGGTGGTGTTGTTCCAGATAAAAGGTCTCAATAACAGCATCACTCCAGGTGAAACCATTCCAAAGAAGGCTAAGTGGAGCTGGCATATCAGCCACCAATGGAAGCCTGCATATCTTGTTATCATGATCAACTAATCTGGCCTGGTGGAAGAACGCTGCTGTGTTTGGATTCAGACGAGTCAAATCTGAACCAGGGAATTGTAATGAACTCAAAATGATGCTTTCACTCCATTACAGTTAGCATCATTTTGAGTTCATTAGCAATTCTTCCGACATCACTGTAGCATTATTTTGAGGTTCGTAGCAACCCTTACTACATGACTGTCACCATCACTTTGAGGTTATTCGAAACTTTCACTACATTACCGTTAGCATCATTTTGAGTTCGTTACAATTCTTACTACATCACTGTCGCATCATTTTGAGGTTCGTCGTAACTCTTACTACATTACTGTCTGCATCACTTTGAGGTTGTTCGAAACACTTACTGCATTACTGTAAGCATACTGTTCGCATCATTTTGAGTTCATTACATTTCTTACTACATCACTGTCACATCATTTTGAGATCATTAGCAATTCTTACGACATCACTGTCGCATTATTTTTTAGGTTCATAGCAACTCTGACTATTATTATAACTATTATAACTTATTATTACTTATTATTATTATTTATTATTTACATTATTATTTATTATTTACATTATTATTTATTTATTTACACTTATTATTACTTATTACTTATTATAACTCTTATTATAACTTATTATAACTCTTATTACATGACTGTCAAAAATTTGAGGTTTTTCGAAACTTTCACTACATCACTGTTGGCATGATTTTGAGTTCATGAGCAATTCTTACTACATCACTGTCGCATCATTTTGATGTCATTGGCAATTCTTACGACATCACTGTAGTATTATTTTCAGGTTATTAGCAACTCCTGCTACATTACTGTCAGCATCAATTTTAGGTTACTCGAAACTTTCACTTCATTACTGTGAGCATCATTTTGAGTTCATTAGCAATTCTTAGGACATCACTGTCAAAATCATTTTTGATTTCATTAAAATTCTTCCTACATCACTGTAGCATCATTTTTAAGTCCGTAGCAACTATCACTACGTTACTGTTAGCATCATTTTAAGTTTATTAGCAATTCTTTCAACATCACTGTCAGCATCATTTTGAGTTCATTAGCAATTCTTCTGACATCACTGTTGCATTATTTTGAGGTTCGTAGCAACTCTTACTACATGACTGTCAGCATCACTTTGAGTTCATTAGCAACTATCACTACGTTACTGTTAGCATCATTTTTAGTTCAATAGCAATTCTTACGACATCAATGTAGCATCATTTTGAGGTCATTAGCAATTCGTACGACATCACTGTAGCATTATTTTGAGGTTATTAGCAACGCTTACTACATTATTGTCAGCATCATTTTTAGGTTACTCGCAACTCTAACCACATGACTGTCAGCATCACTTTGAGGTTATTCGAAACTTTCACTCCATTACTGTTAGCATCATTATGAGTTCATTAGCAATTCTTCTGACATCACTCTCGCATTATTTTGAGGTTTGTAGCAACTCTTACTACATGACTGTCAGCATCACTTTGAGGTTTTTCGAAACTTTCACTCCATTACTGTTAGCATCATTTTGAGTTTATTAGCAATTTTTACGACATCACTAATGCATCATTTTGAGATCATTAGCAATTCTTCCGACATCACTTTCACTTTATTTTGAGGTTCGAAGCAACTCTTACTACATTACTGTCAGCATCACTTTGTTTATTAGCAACTATCACTACATTACTGTTAGCATCATTTTTCGTTCATTAGCAATTCTTAAGACATCACTGTCCCATCAGTTTGAGATCATTAACAATTCTTCTGACACCACTGTCGCATTATTTTGAGGTTCGAAGCAACTCTTACTACTTTACTGTTGCATTGTTTTAAGGTTCGTAGCAACCCTTACTACATGACTGTCATAATCACTTTGAGGTTGTTCGAAACACTTAATACATTACTGTCAGCATCACTTTTAGTTTATTTGCAACTATCACTACATTACTGTTAGCATCATTCTGAGTTCATAGCAAATATCACTACATTACTGTTAGCATCATTCTGAGTTCTGTTGCATTATTTTGGGATTATTAGAAACTCTTAGTACATGACTGTCAGCATCACTTTGAGGTTATTCAAAACACTTACTACATTACTGTAAGCATCACTGAGTTGATTAGCAACTATCACTACATTACTGTTCGCATCATTTTGAGGTTGTTCGAAACAATTACTACATTACTGTTAGCATCATTTTGAGTTCATTAGCAATTCTTACTAAATCACCGTCGCATCATTTTGAGAGCTTTAGCAATTCTTCCGACATCACTGTCGCATTATTTTGAGGTTCGTAGCAACTCTTACTACATGACTGTCAGCATCACTTTGAGGTTATTCGAAACACTTACTACATTACTGCAAGCATCACTGAGATTAGCAACTATCACTACATTACTGTTAGCATCATTTTAAGTTCATTAGCAATTCTTCTGACATCACTCTCGCATTATTTTGAGGTTCATAGCAACTCTTACTTCATGACTGTCCGAATGACTTTGAGGTTATTCGAAACTTTCACTACATTACTGTTAGCATTATTTTGAATTCATTCGCGATTCTTCCAAAAATCACTGTCGCATTATTTGGAGGTTCGTAGGTACTCTTAATACATGACTGTCAGCATCACTTTGAGTTTATTAGAAACTATCACTACATTATTGTTCGCATCATTTTGAGTTCATTACATTTCTTACGACATCACTGTCGCATTATTTTTTAGGTTCATAGCAACTCTGACTACATTACTGTTGTATTATTTTAAGGTTCGTAGCAACTCTTATTACATGAATGTCAAGACTTTGAGGTTATTCGAAACTTTTACTACATCACTGTTGGCATGATTTTGAGTTCATGAGCAATTCTTACTACATCACTTTCGCATCATTTTGAGATCAGTAGCAATTCTTTGGACATCACTGTAGCATTATTTTGAGGTTATTAGAAACTCTTACTACATGACTGTGAGCATCATTTTTAGGTTAATCGCAACTCTAACCACGTTTCTGTCAGCATCAATTTGAGGTTGTTCAAAACACTTAAAACATTACTGTCAGCATCACTGAGTTGATTAGCAACTATCACTCCATTACTGTTAGCATCATTTTGAGCTTGTAAGCAATTCTTACGACATCACTGTAGCATCCTTTTGAGACCATTAGCAATTCTTCTGACATCACTGTCGCATTATTTTGAGGTTCGAAGCAACTCTTACTACTTTACTGTTGCATTGTTTTAAGGTTCGTAGCAACCCTTACTACATGACTGTCAGCATCACTTTGAGTTTATTAGCAACTATCACTACATTACTGTTAGCATCATTTTGAGTTCATCAGCAATTCTTACTAAATCACTGTCGCATCATCTTGAGATCTATAGCAATTCTTCCGACATCATTTTCGCATTATTTTGAGGTTCGTAGCAACTCTTACTACATGACTGTCACATCATTTTGAGATCATTAGCAATTCTTCCGACATCACTTTCGCATTATTTTGAGGTTCGTAGCAACTCTTACTACATGACTGTCAGCATCACTTTGAGGTTATTCAAAACGTTCACTCCATTACTTTTCACATCATTTTGAGTTCATTAGCAATTCTTCCAACATCATTGTCGCAATATTTTGAGGTTCGTAGCAACTTTTTCGACATTACTGTCTCATTATTTTGAGGTTCTTAGCAACTCTTAGTACATGACTGTCAGCATCACTGAGTTGATGAGCAACTATCACTACATTACCGTTAGCATTATTTTAAGTTCATTAGCAATTCTTCCGACATCACTGTCGCAATATTTTGAGGTTCGTAGCAACTTTTACTACATTACTGTCGCATTATTTCAAGGTTCGTAGCAACACTTACTACATTACTGTCAGCATCACTTTGAGTTTATTAGCAACTATCACTACATTACTGTTAGCATCATTTTGAGGTTAGAAGCAACTGTTACTACATGACTGTCAGCATCACTTTGAGGTTGTTCGAAACACTTACTACATCACTGTAAGCATCACTGAGTTATATAGCAAATATCACTACATGACTGTTAGCATCATCTTGAGTTCATTAGCAATTCTTCCGACATCACTGTCCCATCAGTTTGAGATCATTAGCAATTCTTCTGACATCACTGTCGCATTATTTTGAAGTTCGAAGCAACTCTTACTACTTCACTGTTGCATTTTTTAAGGTTCGTAGCAACCATTACTACATGACTGTCAGCATCACTTTGAGGTTATTCGAATCACTTACTACATTACTTTAAGCATCACTGAGTTAATTAGCAACTATCACTACATTACTGTTAGCATCATTTTGAGTTCATTCGCAATTCTTCTGACATCACTGTCGCAATATTTTGAGGTTCGTAGCAACTCTTACTTCATTACTGTCAGCATCACTTTGAGGTTATTCGAAAATTTCACTCCATTACTGTTAGCATCATTTTGAGTTCATTAGCAATTCTTACTACATCACTGTCGCATCATTTTTAGATCATTAGCAATTCTTCCGACATCACTGTCGCATTATTTTGAGGTCCGTAGCAACTCTTACTACATTACTGTCAGCATCACTTTGAAGTTGTTCGAAACACTTACTACATTACTGTCAGCATCACTTTGAGGTTGTTCGAAACTCTTACTACATTACTGTAAGCATCACTGAGTTTATTAGAAACTATCACTACATTACTGTTAGCATCATCTTGAGTTCATTAGCAATTCTTCTGACATCACTGTCCCATCAGTTTGAGATCATTAGCAATTCTTCTGACATCACTGTCGCATTATTTTGAGGTTCGAAGCAACTCTTACTACTTCACTGTTGCATTTTTTAAGGTTCGTCATAACCATTACTACATGACTGTCAGCATCACTTTGAGGTTATTCGAAACACTTACTACATTACTGTAAGCATCACTGAGTTTATTAGCAACTATCACTACATTACTTTTAGCATCATTTTGAGGTTAGAAGCAACTGTTACTACATGACTGTCAGCATCACTTTGAGGTTGTTCGAAACACTTACTACATTACTGTAAGCATCACTGAGTTAATTAGCAACGATCTCTCCATTACTGTAAGCATCATTTTGAGTTCATTGGCAATTCTTCCGACATCACTGTAGCAATATTTTGAGGTTCGTAGCAACACTTACTACATTATTGTTGCATTATTTAAAGGTTCATAGCAACTCTTACTACATTACTGTAAGCATCACTTTGAGTTTATTAGCAACTATCACTGCATTACTGTTTGCATCATTTTGAGTTTATTAGCAATTCATATGACATCACTGTGGCATTGAATTGAGTTCATTAGCAACTCTTACTACATGACTGTCAGCATCACTTTGAAGTTGTTCGAAACTCTAACTACATTACTGTAAGCATCATTTTGAGTTCATTAGCAATTCTTCTGACATCACTGTCGCATTATTTTGAGGTTCGAAGCAACTCTTACTACTTTACTATTGCAATATTTTCAGGTTCGTAGCAACCATTACTACATGACTGTCAGCATCACTTTGAGGTTGTTCGAAACTCTTACTACATTACTGTAAGCATCACTGAGTTAATTCGCAACTATCACTACATTACTGTTAGCATCATTTTGAGTTCATTAGCAATTCTTCCGACGTCACTGTAGCAATATTTTGAGGTTGTTCGAAACACTTACTACATTTCTGTAAGCATCACTGAGTTCATTAGCAACTATCACTACATTACTGTTCGCATCATTTTGAGTTCATTAGCAATTCTTCCGACATCACTGTCGCAATATTTTGAGGTTCGTCGCAACACTTACTACATTACTGTCGCATTATTTTGAGATTCGTAGCAACTCTTAGTACATGACTTTCAGCATCACTTTGAGGTTATTCAAAACGTTTAATCCTTTACTTTTAGCATCATTTTGAGTTCATTAGCAATTCTTACTAAATCACTGTCGCATCATTTTCAGATCTTTAGCAATTCTTCTGACATCACTGTCGCATTATTTTTAGGTTCGTAGCAACTCTTACTACATTACTGTCAGCATCATTTTGAGGTTAGAAGCAACTCTTACTACATGACTGTCAGCATCACTTTGAGGTTGTTCGAAACACTGACTACATTACTGCAAGCGTCACTGAGTTGATTAACATTCATCACTACATTACTGTTAGCATCATTTTGAGTTCATTAGCAATTCTTCCGACATCACTGTCGCAATATTTGAGGTTCGTAGCAACTTTTACTACATTATTGTTGCATTATTTAAAGGTTCATAGCAACTCTTACTACATTACTGTAAGCATCACTTTGAGTTTATTAGCAACTATCACCACATTACTTTTACCATCATTTTGAGTTTATTAGCAAATCTTACGACATCACTGTAGCATTAAATTTTGCTCATTAGCAACTCTTACTACATGACTGTCAGCATCACTTTGAAGTTGTTCGAAAAACTTACTACATGACTGTCAGCATCACTTTGAGGTTGTTCGAAGCTCTTACTACATTACTGGAAAAATCACTGAGTTTATTAGCAACTATCACTCCATTACTGTTAGCATTATTTTGAGGTTCGTAGCAACTCTTACTACATGACTGTCAGCATCAGTTTGAGGTCATTCGAAACTTTCACTACATTACTGTTAGCACCATTTTGAGTTCATTAGCAATTCTTAATACATCACTGTCGCATCATCTGGAGATCATTAGCAATTCTCACGAAATCACTGTAGCATTGTTTTGAGGTTCGGAGCAACTCTTACTACATTACTGTAAGCATCAGTGAGTTTATTAGCAACTATCACTACATTACTGTTAGCATCATTTTGAGATTACTAGCAATTCTTCCGACATCACTGTCGCATTATATTGAGGTTCGTAGTAACTCTTACTACATTACTGTTGCATTTTTTTGAAGTTTGTAGCAACTCTTTCTACATTACTGTCAGCATCACTTTGAGTTTTTTAGCAACTATCACTACATTACTGTTAGCATCATTTGGAGTTCATTAGCAATTCTTACTCCATCACTGTCGCATTATTTTGAGTTCATTAGAAATTCTTTTGACATCACTGTCGCATTATTTTGAGGTTCGCAGCAACTCTTACTTTATTACTGTCAGCATCAATTAGAGGTTTGAAACTTTCACTCCATTACTGTTAGCATCATTTTGACTTCATTAGCAATTCTTACTACATCACTGTCGCATCATTTTGAGATCATTAGCCATTCTTACTACATCACTGTCGTATTGTTTGGAGGTTCGTAGCCACTCTTACCACATTACTGTCAGCATCACTTTGAGGTTGTTCGAAACACTTACTACATTAATGTAAGCATTACTGAGTTTATTAGTAACTATCACTACATTAGTGTTCGCATCATTTGAGTTCATTAGCAATTCTTACTCCATCAATGTCACATCATTTTGAGATCATTAGCAATTCTTCCGACATCACTGTCGCATTATTTTGCGGTTCGTCGCAACTCTTACCACATGACTGTCAGCATCACTTTGAGGTTATTCGAAACTTTCACTACAGTACTGTTAGCATCATTTTGAGTTCATTAGCAATTCTTACTACATTACTGTCAGCATCATTTTGAGTTCATTAGCAATTCTTAAGACATCACTGTAACATTATTTTTACGTTATCAGCAACTCTTACTACATTACTGTCAGCATAATTTTTAGGTTACTCACAATTTTCACTACATTACCGTTAGCATCATTTTGAGTTCATTAGTAATTCATACTACATCACTGTCACATCATTTCAGATCATTAGCAATTCTTACTACATCACTGTCACATCATTTGAAGGTTCGTAGTAGCTCTTACTACATTACTGTTGCATTATTTTAAGGTTCGTAGCAACTCTTCCTACATGACTGGAAGCATCACTTTGAGGTTATTCGAAACTTTCACTACATTACTGTTAGCATCATTTTGAGTTCATTAGCAATTCTTACGACATCACTGTAGCATTATTTTGAAGTTATTATCAACTCTTGCTCCATCACTGTCGCATCATTTTGAGATCATTAGCAATTCTTCCGACATCACTGTCGCATTAATTGGAGGTTCGTAGCAACTCTTCCTACATGACTGTCAGCATCACTTTGAGGTTATCAGCAACTCTTACTACATTACTGTTAGCATCATATTGAGTTCATTAGCAATTCTTACTTAATCACTGTCACATCATTTCAGATCATTAGCAATTCTTACTACATCACTGTCACATCATTTTAAGGTTCGTAGTAACTCTTACTACATTACTGTTGCATTATTTTAAGGTTTGTAGCAACTCTTCCTACATGACTGTCAGCATCACTTTGAGGTTATTCGAAACTTTCACTACATTACTGTTAGCATTATTTTGAGTTCATTAGCATTTCTTACTCCATCACTGTTAGCATCATTTTGAGATCATTAACAATTCTTCCGACATGACTGTCGCATTATTTTCAGGTTATTAGCAGGTCTTACTAGATTCCCGTCAGCATCATTTTGAGTTCATTAGCAATTCTTAAGACATCACTGTAGCATTATTTTGAGGTTATCAGCAACTCTTACTACATGACTGTCAGCATAATTTTTAGGTTACTCATAATTTTCACGACATTACTGTTAGCATCATTTTTAGGTTACTCATAATTTTCACGACATTACTGTTAGCATCATTTTGAGTTCATTAGCAATTTTTACTACATCACTGTCACATCATTTCAGATCATGAGCAATTCTTACTACATCACTGTCACATCATTTTGAGGTTCGTAGTAACTCTTACTACATCACTGTTGCATTATTTTAAGGTTCGTAGCAACTCTTCCGACATGACTGTCAGCATCATTTTGAGGTTCGGAGCAACTCTTACTACATGACTTTCAGCATCACTTTGAGGTTATTCGAAACTTTCATTACATTACTGTTAGCATCATTTTGAGTTCATTAGCAATTCTTACAACATTTTAAGGGTTTTAAGCAACTCTCACTACATTCCTGTCAGCATCATTTTTAGCATAATAGCAACTCTCACTACATCACTGTCGCATCATTTGTTAGCTTAGTAGCAACTCTCATTGCATCACTTTAGCATCATTTTGAGATTAGTAGCAACACTCACCACATCACTGGAGCATCATTTTGAGGTTAGTAGAATGTCTTACTACATCACTGTCGCATCACTTGTAGGTTTGTAGCAACTCTCACTCCTCTAATGTCAGCATCATTTTGAGTTCAGTAGAACTCTCACTACATTACTGACAGCATCATTTTTAGATTTTTAGCAACTCTCTCTCCATCACTGTCAACATTATTGTAAGGTTAGTCGCAACTCTCACCACATCACTGTAGCAGCATTTCTTAGGTGAGTAGCAACTCTCATTACATCACTTTAGCATCATTTTGAGATTAGTAGAAACTCTCACCACATCACTGTCGCATCATTTCTGAGATTAGGAGCAACTCTCATGACATCACTTTAGCATCATTTTGAGGTTCGTAGCAACTCTAACGACATCATTGTGAGAATCATTTTGAGGTTAGTCGCAACTCTCACTACATTACTGTCGCATCATTTTGAGGTCATATGCAATTTTTTTTTCCATCACTGATGCTGATATTTTCAGCAATTCTTACGAAATTACTGTACCATCATTTTGAGATCATTAGCAATTCTTACTACATCTCTATAGCATTATTTTGAGATTAGTATAAACTCTTACGACATTATTCTCAGCATCATTTTGAGTTCAATGGCAATTCTTACTACATCACTGTCGCATCAGTTTGAGGTGAGTAGCAACTCTCATTACATCACTTTAGCATCATTTTGAGATTAGTAGAAACTCTCACCCCATCACTGTAGCATCATTTCTGAGATTCGGAGCAACTCTCACGACATCACTTTAGCATCATTTTGAGGTTCGCAGCAACTCTCATTACATCATTGTAGCATCATTTCTGAGGTTAGTTGCAACTCTCACTACATAACTGGAGCATCGTTTTAAGGTTGGTAGAAACTCTCATTACATCACTGTAGCATCATTTTGAGGTTCGTAGCAACTCTCATTACATCACTGTAGCATCATTTCTAAGGTTAGTTGCAACTCTCACTACATCACTGGAGCATCGTTTTAATGGTTATTAGAAACTCTCATTACATTACTGGAGCATTATTTTGAGGTCATATGCAATTTTTTTTTACATCACTGATGCTGATACTGTCAGCAATTTTTACGAAATTACTGTACCATCATTTTGAGATCATTAGCAATTCTTACTACATCTCTATAGCATTATTTTGAGATTAGTATAAACTCTTACGACATTATTCTCAGCATCATTTTGAGTTCAATGGCAATTCTTACAACATCACTGTAGCATCAGTTTGAGGTTTTAAGATACTCTCACTACATTTATGTAGCATCACTTTGAGCATCGTAGCAACTCTCACCACATCACTTTCGCATCATTTTGAGATTCGTAGCAACTCTCACCACATCACTGTAGCATCATTTTGAGGTTTTTAGCAACTTTTACTACATTACTGTCAGCATCATTTTGAGATTTGTAGCAACTCTCATTTCATCACTTTAACATCATTTCGAGGTTTTTAGCAACCCTTACCACATCACTGGAGCATCATTTGTTCGGTTAGTAGCAACTCTCACTACATCACTGGAGCATCATTTCTTAGGTTAGTTGCAACTCTTACTACAGGACTGCAGCATCACTTTAAGGGTTTTAAGCAACTCTCACTACATCACTGTCAACAACATTTTTAGCATAGTAGCAACTCTCACCACATCACTGTAGCATCATTTCTTAGCTTAGTAGCAACTCTCATGCATCATTTTAGCATCATTTTGAGATTAGTAGCAACACTCACCACATCACTGTAACATCATTTCATAGATTAGTAGCAACTCTCATTACATCACGAGCATCATTTTGAGATTTGTAGCAACTCTCACCACATCACTGGAGCATCATTTCTTAGGTGAGTGGCAATTCTTATTGCATCATTGGAGCATCATTTCTTAGTTTAGTTGCAACTCTTACTACATGACTGTAGCATCATTTTGAGGTTGGTAGCAACTCTCACTACATTACTGTAGCATCATTTTCAGGTTTGTAGCAACTCTCATTACATCACTGTAGCGTCATTTCTAAGGTTAGTTGCAACTCTCACTACATCACTGGAGCATCGTTTTAAGGTTATTAGAAACTCTTTTTACATGACTGGAGCATTATTTTGAGGTCATATGCAATTTTTTTTACATCACTGATGCTGATACTGTCAGCAATTCTTACGAAATTACTGTACCATCATTTTGAGATCATTAGCAATTCTTACTACATCTCTATAGCATTATTTTGAGATTAGTATAAACTCTTACGACATTATTCTCAGCATCATTTTGAGTTCAATGGCAATTCTTACTACATCACTGTAGCATCAATTTGAGGTTTTAAGCAACTCTCACTACATTTATGTAGCATCATTTTGAGCATCGTAGCAACTCTCACCACATCAGTGTAGCAGCATTTCTTAGGTGAGTAGCAACTCTCATTACATCACTTTCGCATCATTTTGAGATTAGTAGCAACTCTCACCACATCACTGTAGCATCATTTCGTAGGTTAGTAGCAACTCTCACTACATAACTGTAAGCATAATTTTTTAGGTTAGTCGCAACTTTCACGACATTACTGTGGCATCATTTTTGAGATTTTGAGCAACTCTCACTACATTATTGTCAGCATCATTTTGACGTTTTTAGCAACTCTCACCACATCACTGTCAGCATCATTTTGAGGTTGGTAGTGTTGTGTGCTGAAGAGCGAATTGGTCAAAAATAATGATGATTGATAATTATGAATATAATTATCGATTATTAAATAAATTACTAATTAATATTAAATATTAATTATATGGGGCACCACCCTGATGAGTTCAGGGAAACTAAAATACGACCAAACTTTTAACAGTTATCAGTCTCTAACAGAGTTTATCTACTAACAGTCAATATTCTGTAACATTAACTACCAAAGGACAGCTCTGATGTTGGAGGATGAGATCAGAGCACTGGCTATTGCTTAGACATGTGACAACATGTTGGTACACAAAAGACACTATGACTTTTCTCTCATAATAAAAATATATTGATGCTAACAGTGATGTAGTAAGAATTGCTAAAGAACTCAAAATGATGATGAAAGTGATGTCGTAAGAGTTGCTAATGAATTCAAAATGAATGAATCAATCAGCAACACGTTGGTATGACGATTATCTAACCAAAAGACACAAGTGATAATATGTGTGTGTGTGTGTGTGTGAGTGAATGAAGAAGGGGAGGGGGAGTATGGTTGCCTAGCAACCAGTTAGCGTCAGCAGTGCTAAAAGCTAGGCTAGTTAGCTGAGGCTAGCTAGCCGCTAGTTAGCACCGTGTAGGTAGAACTTACGGAATGTTAATAACTAAGCAGAGCGCTTAGCGAGAGAGAGAGAGAGAGAGAGAGAGAGAGAGAGAGAGAGAGAGAGGACAAAGGTAAACCCAAAAATGTGTGTGTTAACACACTTGTGCAGTATTAATAACAGGTAACACCTTCTTGAGAGGTCACAGTTATTAATAACTAACATCAATAAATAATGTATAATGCTATGTAATTTCTGCTAATTACAGGACTTCGTCACATAAACAGAACATTCACAGACATTATACAACACACTGAGCTATTTCTCTGCCCAGAAAATGCCTAGTTCAGGGAATCCTTACTTGACCCGGTGGAGCGGTAAGGGATTCAGTTTCAGTGTTCCGGTGCGCGTTTCGGCTCGACTCGGAAGGCAGCAGAGCGGCGGCGGGGCAGCCTGCAGGGTCTGCTGGAGTTACTGGTGGGAAGGATGAAGAAGCTGGGATGGGCTTTCTTTCTCCTGGGACCAGTTCACGCGGGTTGCGTGGCTCAACGGTGGCTTCTCTGGACGAGTGAAAAGGAGGGAGAGAGTTGTCCTTCTGGGGTCTCTGTCGTCGCTGCACTGTACTCGAGGTCCGAGGTGGAGAACCGGAGGGTTGAATCCTCTGAAGACTTGCAAACCACCCAAGGGAAGAAAATCCCCGAGAGGCGAAAATCACAGAGAGAGAGAATCTTCTTCGTGCTGAAGTTTTATATGTGGAGGCTGATGATGTCACTTCCTGTGGGATGATACTGGCTCTCAGCCAATAGCATTTTGACAGGTTCTTGGATGTGGTCAGTGGCCAGGTTCTCAGAGGGGGGTCAGTGGCCAGAGTCATAACCTTTTACGACCCTTTGTTCAAGAGCATGTGGTCACTTGAATTCAGGCTTTGTAAAGGGGTGTTAGGCCTCACAGGTCGAAAGCCTTCTTCAGCTGGACTGATTGTCACATCTCTGAATTAATCTCTTGGTCTGGTTGAGTTGGCACAACACTGTGCAGGTCCAGACCCATATTGAAGTTGGTGGAGACAATTGACTGAATGAAAAGATTTGCCCAGAGTCCAACTCACCCCTCTGAACTGACCCCTCATCTCTGTGTGGAGTAAACATCAGAGGTTGGGGGTGCAGGTTCTGCTTTGACCTCTGACCTCCTGGGTAAAGCAGTGGAGATGTTGAGCTTGAAGGAGTTGACGGCCTCCTTCATCTTCTCATTGGTTTGCTAAACTCAGCATCATGAAATGTTGCTGAAATTCAACATGTCAGCTGAGGCCAGAGATTCCTGCGTTCCCTGAGTCCTTGAGTGTCGTCTCTGTTGTTTGAAAGCACAAAGCTGTTCTTGATGGTCCAGTGTGTCAGATTCTGGGCTCCCACAGCTGTAACTGGGGTTTGAGCTCCGTTAAGGGACTGGTTTTGTGGAGAGAACCAAGCAGAAGAATTGACAGTTTCAGCAGGAAAGGTGACCATTGCTCCACAACCTCAGTCCCAGGATTCATTCCTGCCTCACCCAGCATGGCCCTATGATCAACAGAAATGAACTGCCAGTGGAGGTCCTCAGTAATCCAGGTCATGGTTTCTCTAGATTGCTGTGTTGTAGTCAGAACACATGCAAATATCAGCCTCTTTCCTCCATGATCTCTCATTCTTTCTGTTCTCTCCATTTCTCCTCTTCATTTCTACTCCTTGCTGCCTGCTGTTCCTCATTTGTGGCAGAGTTCAGTCAGTGGGCCAGACATTTTGCCACTACACTGTCCATCATCAGGGCATTTAACATCCAGGACTGGCTCCCAGATCATCGCCATGACCTCATCCCCTGCACCAGTGGACAGTTCATCAAGGATGGCAAACATGTGGGTCTCAATTCCCCTCCATCTTTGTAGGTTGGTTACATTTCCTCCTGGTCTTTAATCCATCTTTATTTGACATTTTTCTGTTGAGCCCAGTTTGTTGACTGCCAGGCTGTCTTACTTTTCAATGGCACAACAGCAGACAGCAAGAGGGTTGCTATGGTGCAGTTGGTAAACTCCCTATCAATGGTCTGCAGAAATATGCTGGGAGTTCTTTTTTATTATGAACCAGAATTCAAAGACTGACCAAGGAAACCAAAGCTCAGAATTTAGAGATCAAAGAAAGAAATCAAAGACAGAACCTGAAGATCAGGAAATGGCACAGATCAATGAGATCCATGGACTCATCAGTGAAGGTTTTCTTTTGGTTCATGGTCACTTGTTGTTGTACTGGTATGATGATGTCAGACCCTTCACATTCAGTTCAAACAGACTCCAAAGTGTAGCTGTGATGCAGAGGGCAGCAGCCTTGTGCTTGGTTCCGTCATGGTTCTCTGCATTGTTAGCAAACTCACCAAAGACCTCCCTGAAAGCAGGATCATTTTCCCAGAGTGCTTTTTTGACCAAGTACCAATTTGTCCCTCATTAAAAAACAACAAACAAAGATGAGATCAGACTGAGATGGACGAGATGATATGGATGTGATTTATGGCTTTCAGACTCCAAATATTAAATTTTTCTTCAGGGCTTTTGAGAGGTTCTGGGTAATGAATGAAAATTTAAGTTGGACAGAAACGACATGCGGGGTCACTGTGTGTGTTTACACGTGTGTGTATTTCTTGTTTTATGGTGTTGGAGACCATTTCCATCATCAACACTGATCAGGAGTCCTCGTCCTCATGGGGACCAAAGACCGGCCCTGATGCAGCGCAATGCAGTTTGTGAGTTCTTGCATGAATTTCAGAGTCAAGGGCTGGATTGAGTTTAGTTTCAAATAAAGATTAAGATTCAGTTGGTTAAGATTAAGATTAAGATTAAGGTTAGGCTGCACATAGAATGAAGTTGATCGAATGTTCTCATAAGAATAGCTGGGCACACCTGAGTGTGTTTACATGCAGACTTCCTCTTGTGACAACTGATGTCATTGGAAACCATCTTGAGGACATTTTGAGAAAGTTCAATCTTTTAGCTGCAGGTACAGTGACTTACAACACTGCAACAACAACAAAAAACACCCCTCCACAAACACTCTTGTCCAACATTTGTGCCCAAATTTTCTCCTCATGAGGCATCAAATCACTACAAAAACAGCCATTAAGTTGATCTGGTTGGGCACTGGTATTTTTTCTTGCTGCAGCTCATTTCCAGCTCTTAACAAGAACTCAGGAGTGATTCAGGAGAAGAGTTTCAGAACAGCCAAGGTTGGGGACTGGAATTTTGAAGTTTCACCATGAACCAAACAACCTTGGGAGGTAAAACCTCCAATCCTAGCCACTCAGATGCAGCAGCAGAAGAAGCTGTCATCTACCCTGACAGTCAGAGCATCAAGTCAAGAAAACATCAACCATCTTGTATTTGGAGTCTGGATTCTTTTCTAGAATGAGACGGCAATGACAGTCCTGCCAAGTGACATCACTGACATGAATGGATGACTTCAGTCATGTGACTGCATGACTTCAGTCACGTGACTGGATGACTTCAGTCACATGACTGGATGACCTGAATGAATAATAAATCAAATATAAAAATGCTTTATTTTAAGGTCTAGAATATCTTGTGAATATCTGGAGCTTCATTCCAGCAGCAGACCTCCTCAGGTGATGACTTCATATTTGACATGTTTACCATTCAATGAGACTCATTGTCAGTCCATTGAAATCTACTGGTGTTCCTGGTGAGTTGATTTAACAACATGAGCTGACAGAATCTACGTTCAGGTAGGAACCACCACATCCAGGGGTCTGGACCTTTGAGTAGGCAGAGCCATCAAAGTAGCAGACTAAGCTAGCAGACGTTAGCATTGAGAAGAAACTGAAACCTGAGCCTACTTTTGGGTCTGGTCAAGTGATGACACAATAATATGACATTGTTGTCAGACTGACGCCTGCTCAACACTGACCAAACGCCGCCCTATTGCATTGTGGGAAGTTTCTGCTTGGCTTGTGTCCATCAATACACACAAAAAAATTTGTCTCATGCTGCCGTGACCCGGATTTGAACCAGGGTTGCTGCGGCCACAACACAGAGTACTGACCACTATACGATCACGGCCTCCTCAACAGCAGCTTGAGCTTCTATGTCTTTGTCTCATTGAGTGTTAGGGCGAACAGCTGTTGAACAGCTGAGGTGCGACTGCGGCGGCCCCTGATGCAGGAGACGGGCCAGGCCCCGTTCAGAAGGTGGTGGATATTATTCTTGGTGGTTTTAGGGCATGTTTCGGCCTGTCAAATCCTGATCGGGGCCAGTTTGGTTGTGTTGTCTGCAGCGCCTGGCGCACTCAGCGGGAGCAAGTCCGATCATTATAAAGGTGGGTCAAACAATTTAGGTTGAGACAAAGGACGGCACGGGCAGAGCAGACGCAGGTCTTCATTCCACCCGCAGAGCTGTAGAGCATGGATCATGTCAAGGACTAAATGAGGGGAAAGAGAGCAGGAGAGCAGGGCAGAGACAAAGACAGATAATGCTCTCATAAAACAAGGACTGTTCCATCAATGGTAGAGCAGAGTGGCGCAGAGGAAGCGTGCTGGGCCCATAACCCAGAGGTCGATGGATCGAAACCATCCTCTGCTAGAAGAAGAAAAATAAAATGAACCTGCATCTTTAGAAATGTGTGTCTGTTAAAAAGAGGTTCATAAGGATTCTTTCTTCCTCCACAATCACCAACCATTGTGAGAGTTAACAACAGTCCACTTTCTGACTGAAGCAAAAGTAGACTTCAAAAGGTTTTTCTGATTCAACATAGCAGCTAAATTTCCATTTCCTGAACAGGACAGGTTAAAAAAAGGGAATGTCATGACTTCCTCTGTATGTTAGAATATGAACGACTAAAAATGTTCATCTCCAGTTTAAAGTTAGAATGAATTTAAAGTAGAAAAACCTCCCCTCTTCAATCCTGTCAGTCAGTGTTGTAAACTGTTTCTAACAAATTCTACTGTTCAACAGTTCAAGTGTTTCTAATGAAGCTGAATGTTCTCCTCTGCTTTCCTCAATTGGGTTTCTTTCATGTCCTCCTGAGATCAAAGACAGAATTCTAGGTACAAATAAATATACTATCAAAGCCCCCTGATGACGTCATCATCAATTCTGACTTTGATCTGGAGGCTCTTGCTTTAATCTTGGCTTTGATCTGACTAATGTTTCCTGACAGGTTGCTGTTTCCACTCCAGAGCAACCAGTAGTTGATCCTATCAGACCAGTCTGATGAACGAAGCTTTTCACTGTCAGTGGAATCACTGGGAAAAGAAACTCCTCCTGTCAGATGAAGGCTTCACAGTGTTGAGGAGGGTTTCTTCAGATGATTCTGGAAGAATAAATCAAAACCTCATCATTGAACATGAACATTAATCACTGATGACTGTTTTAACTGAACCTACTGGATACTGTGGTGCCTGATGAGGAGACAACTTGGGTACAAAGTTGAAGAAGAGGGTTTTTGGAGAGGAGATTTAGATGAGATGGTTTCCAAATCAAATCGGTTGTCACAAGGAAAAGTCTGCATGGAAACACACACACACACAAACACACACACACACACACACACACACACACACACAGAGTCCTACTGACTAACCCATGTTTTTCTTCACTTAAACTTACTTAAAAAGTATTGAAAGAGATTGCATGAGACACCATCAACTTTCATTAAAAACCCCTGACTGCCTTTAATTCCCTCCTGGCTGCAGGAAATTAGACAGACCAGCCCATAGCGGGGCTGCACGGTGGTGCAGTGGTCAGCACTGTGGCCTCACAGCAAGAAGGTTCCGGGTTCGAGTCCTGGCTCGGGCGCGGGATCTTTCTGTGTGGAGTCTCCATGTTCTCCCCGGGCCTGCGTGCGTCCTCTCTGATACTCCGGCTTCCTACCACAGTCCAAAGACATGCAATTTGGGGACGAGGCTGATTGATACTCTAAATTGACCGTAGGTGTGAGTGTGAATGTTTGTTCGTCTCTCTGTGTGTTGGCCCTGCGATGGACTGGCGACCTGTCCAGGGTGAACACCGCCTCTCGCCTGTAGATGCTGGGATAGGCTCCAGCCCCCCCCCCCCCCCGTGACGAATGGAATAAGCAGAAGATGACGATGGATGGCCCATAGAGTGGAGATGAGACCACAACCATGCTCCACAATCAATATTTACATCAAACCAGCACCATCTCAACAACTTAACCTGACTAAATATATACATGATTCCAGACTACTACACCAACTCAATCATACATCCACATAATCATTCAATGAACCTTGACTGTGATTGTACCCCCTCCCCCATCTGGGAGCAAAGGTTTGCACCTACAGCTCTTAAGGAGCTTCCTTGGGCCACTCTCCCCTTTTGGCTCCACCCCCTTTAAGGAAACCACCAGGAAGAGGTGAGGACTGACGTGACGACTGAAACTGCCACATTTACATGAGACAAACTTGATAAACACTAAATACCAGGCCTTGCACAGTGATTCCCACTGACTGACACTGGGGTCTTCATTTTCCACAGGCAGGATGGCCGGTCGCCCTGTGCTTCCCAGGTCCCTCCCTGGAACACATGGCATAGAAAATGTTTCACATGTTTGCTGATTCAATAAACCTCACCATTAACATGTGTGTGTGCCTCTAATTTACATAAACTGTTTATACCAAGACAAATGTTACCTTCAATTAATCATTGATGTCATGGAACCCTTGGTCTCCATTACATTGGTCAAGCAGAGAAGCTTCAACTGGTGACGCTCATTCAACCATGAATGAAGGTCAACCTGCATCATCTGCTGTGCTCATTAGCAGGGAATTAGCTCAAATGGTAGAGCGCTCGCTTAGCATGTGAGCGGTAGAGGGATCGATGCCCTCATTCTCCAGAATACTTTCGCTTGTTCTGTTGATCAGAGGAGCTGCTGGGTGATGAATGCTGATGTTTGTCCACTGCTGTGATAAAGTGTCCCCTGTTACTGAGATGTGAATGAACACCTGCTCAGTTCAAAGCTGCAATGAAGTCAAGTCATCACCCTGTAAAGCACTAAATAACAAAAGTTACACTTTACAAGTAGAACAGGTCCAGTTCAACACTCCTTAAATGAATTTACACCCAACAATTCTTCATGAGCAAGCACATCCTAGCTTAGGCCCAACTTTTCTTGGCGCTCTCCCAGATGCTTGGGAGCTTCTGGGGGAGCGCTAGTTGGGCCTAAGCTAGGAGCTAAGCTAAGTTGGTCTGCACCAGCTAGTGAGGGTTGGCTAGCTCTCGCAGCTTTTGGTGCAGAGCCGCTGCAGGTCCAATTCAACATCGCTCAGCTTCACCTCCAACACAACAAAAAACTACATTTAACACACTTATCAGTATCACTAAAGGAGGCAGAGGAGGAACAAAACATGTGGCACCCTGAGCAGGAGAGAGGAGAACAAGAGGGATAAGCCATCGTTAGCTTAGCGTTTTTACAAGGCAGAAAGACTGTTGCTACCAGAATGATGGTCTTTTAAACTTCAGCCAAATAAAGCAAGTAGGTATTAATTTTTGGTGGGTAATTAGTCAATGAAATAAGGAATTAGCAGGGAGGATCACACTTTAGCGAGCACAATGAAGCAAGGCTCGACGTTCAGCAACACAGAAAAAGGAGTTGAGGCCACACGCTTCCTGCAACCAAGGTCAAAAATCCAGGACGGACGAAGGGGAGGACAACAAAGACAAAGACACAAGAAACAGAGATAATAACCATCAACTCCATAACAACCATAACAAATATAACCATACAGAACAGATAGAACAAATATAACAAGAAAAGCATTAAAAAATATGTCACCTCTGGTCAGATACCCTGATTTGCATTTGTGTCTGTCAGCATTTTCATTTTCATGTTAAAGCCTCCAGAATGAGGGGAGGGGTCAGGGGCAGTTTTCTGTGTTGTCTGCAAACTGAATTACAGGAAACCTGAACTTCCACTGTCAATGTATCCAACTGATGAATAATTGTTTGATTTATACATAGATAACTTGTAGTTATTGCCCACACACACACACACACACACACACACACACACACACACACACACACACACACACACACACACACATTTTGTGAAACAACTCAGGAGACATTAGGTGTTTTACTTCGAGGGATTCATTTATGATAAACGAGCATGGAGGAGACCCAGTAATCATCAACACAAGCGTCACATGAGCAGGTCACCACCCACTTTTATTGATTGGTTCTTGTAAGAATCACTCCTAATGCCATCAGGAGGTCATTTTTTATCCTGCCCTGTCTCAACTGTTGGAGCACAACTACAGCCTGAACTCTGCCACTACCTTATCCCTCCCGAACAACCTCATACAGACCCACTATCTGGACTAGCCTGATCCCCCCTGACCCTCATCAGTCACTCCTAGTGCCTCCCACTGGAGGGAATAGGAGTATTGGTGAACTCTGACTGTTGGGATGCACATCCATGTGATGGAAGAGCTGTTTTAAACAAGGAATCATTTGACCTCTTGACCTGTGTGGGCAAGTACAGAGGGACGATTCCATCATGAACAATAATATTACTAAACAAATGGGTCTTTAGCTTCTTTCTAAAGGTGTCCACAGCGTCCTCATGTCCAGTGGGAGAGCATTCCAGAGTCTAGGAGCTGCAACCTGGAAGGCTCACTCTCCTTAACTGAGGCTGAATCCCTGTGGTCAGGGAGGATAAGGGACCCCACAGGTGTCACTAAAGTGCTTTAAACTGCAAAGGACACAGCTGATCAAGCTGGGATCAACTGCTGTGGTGATCAAGGTATCATCATATATAACAAACAAAGAAAACAAAGTTGAGGAAAAGCACACAAAGAAAAAACGATGTACATAAACAGAGCATCTTCTACACCAGATGTCACACGGCTCAGTAGACCTCTGGTTTGACCCATAGCAGGTCCAGTCTCCAGGGTGCCCCCATCATTCTGCTTTTCAGTTGCAGGACATGCAGCAGAATCCCACCGCTCCTCTGCAGAAGAACATGAGAGAGCGTCTGCTTGCTCTTCTCTGGCTGGACGTAGGGGAGAGTCTGTTTGCTCTTCTCTGGCTGGACGTAGGGGAGAGTCTGCTTGCTCTTCTCTGGCTGGACGTAGGGGAGAGTCTGTTTGCTCTTCTCTGGCTGGATGTAGGGGAGAGTCTGTTTGCTCTTCTCTGGCTGGACGTAGGGGAGAGTCTGTTTGCTCTTCTCTGGCTGGACGTAGGGGAGAGTCTGTTCGCTCTTCTCTGGCTGGACGTAGGGGAGAGTCTGTTCGCTCTTCTCTGGCTGGACGTAGGGGAGAGTCTGTTTGCTCTTCTCTGGCTGGACGTAGGGGAGAGTCTGTTTGCTCTTCTCTGGCTGGACGTATGGGAGAGTCTGTTTGCTCCTCTCTGGCTGGACGTAGGGGAGAGTCTGCTTGCTCCTCTCTGGCTGGACGTAGGGGAGAGTCTGTTTGCTCCTCTCTGGCTGGACGTAGGGGAGAGTCTGTTTGCTCCTCTCTGGCTGGACGTAGGGGAGAGTCTGTTTGCTCTTCAGAAGTTTGCTGGACCTTCGCTTGAAGGCCATGATTTTCCTCTTTCAAACAGCTTTTTAAATCATGAAGATTTCCCAGGATTTCCCAATGATGAAATCATCAATATGTGCTGTCACTGCACATAGAAGACTCTGAACTTCACCGTTCAGACTGCCAGTCTTTGTGGGGTCCTGGTCCTTCCTTGATTTGAGGTGGGCCAACTCAGCAGTGAAGGTCTCTGTCTCCTGAGATGCAGTAGAAACTCGTCTCCTCAAACATCCATTTTCTGCCTCTCTCTCCTCACTCTGGGATCTCAGCTGTTCAAGAGTCGTCTTCTTCTCAGTGAGTTCTTCTCTCCTTTTGTTCTTCTCTGCCTGGATGGAGTTGAGCTCACACTTGAGGTCACACTTCTCCTTGTAAACCATCTTCACCTCAAGCTGAAGATTGTGGACTTGTGTGTTCAGGTCTCTGATCTGAGTCTGATTCTCCTCCCTCACAGATTCAAGGTTGCCCAACATGGCAGACATGTTCTCTACCAGCTGATATGCAATGATCTTCTCTTGTCCAAGACTAGAAACCTGTCCCCACAATTCTGGTTTTCTGTCCATCTCTTGTCACACAGAGACTGAAGCTGATCAAGTGCACTTTTCTTCTCAGTCAGGTCTTCCTCAAGACATTTCATCTCCACCTGTTCACTCTCCCTCAGAGACTGAACCTGGGTCAGCTCTTTTCTGAACTCATTGTTCTCTCCATCAACCTTCCTCCCCTCACGCTGAAGACTGTGGACTGTTGCGTTCAGATCTTCTATCTTAGTCTGGTTCTTGTCCTGGACCGTTTGGAGGTTGGCCACCACAGCAGTGAGGTTCTGTAACTCCTGGATTGCTCTTTTATTCTCACGTTCAAGAGTAGAAACTTGTTCCCTCAAATTCTGGTTTTCTGCCTGTGTGTTGTCACACAGAGACTGAAGCTGCTCAAGTGCAGCTTTCTTCTCAGTCAGGTCCTCCTGCTCTGTCAGCCTGAGAGATGGAGGAGCAGGATCACATTGACCAGGATCATTCAGTGGATAAATACAGCTCTTACTGAGATCCACCAGATCTCTGAATGCTCCAACGATACAATCCAATGGAGTCATAGCCTTCTGCCCTGTGTTGATCTGAAGATCTTGAGCCAGACTAAATCTCCTGGAACTGTCAAGTCTTTAAAGACCAAAACTGCCCCAGAAATGAGGAGACTGGATTCTTTTCTAGAATGTGACGGTAATTACAGTCCTGCAGAGTGACATCACTGACATGACTGGATGACTTCAGTCACGTGACTGGATGACTTCAGTCATGTGACTGGATGACAGTGTAGATTCCAATGTAGAGGTTGGGGAAATAGTCTCTGAGAATCCAGCTTGAACCCACGCCCTCTTTGTTTTTCAAAAACCCAAACAGCGACCATCAGTCTCCCTCCAATCCTGTGCTTGGGTTAAATGTTGCTGTTCCATTTTGCAGCAGCAGGTGTCGCTGTGATACCAGGTTCAGTTCAAGATTCCCAACTCCAGCTCATGTTGGTGACCTCAGTGGCAGGTAAAATGGCGCTTCAGTGGATCATGTGATCAACTCATGTCTGTCCTCACTGCTCCACAGGTCTGTCAAATGTTCTGTAAAATAGTTGGACCCAGCAGAGCTGCTAGATTAGGAGTTGATGGAGTCGTTGCAGATACCAGGGTCCAAAGTCCAGCTTGAACCTGGTTTGTGCAGTTCTTTGTCAAGCTAGCAGCCATTCTTGTCACTGCCAAGCTAAAGTGACTTCTGTCAACAAAGGTCAACATATAAAAGGATATTTCTACTGTCAGTTCAAGATTTTGATCAAACTCCTTTTTCAGAGCTGGAACCTTCCTCTTGTGTCAGCTTCCTGTTCCCATCTCTATGGTAACGGTCAGTTTTGACCCACGTCTTCAATCAGCTGTCAAATAAACTAAAACAATTTTCTATCCTCCAAGTTGTTTCCATCTCTTGGTGACCTTGTTAGGCTTCCTTATCCATGGAAATATTGATTGATTGATTGATTGATTGTTTGTGTTTAGATTCATGTGTGACACTTGTGTGTGTTCTCTGCAGAGATGTTCCTTCAGTTGAAGCACCATCCGTCCGTCCTGCTGTCCTGACTGCTTGGGCAGTCCTGACCCTCTTTCTTCTGGAACCAGATCCTGAGTGGGGTTGTGGCTGTGGCTGTTCTGGTTGGTGTTGAGGCAGGGCTGCTGAGGAGGACGCTGTTGCACTCTTGGTGGATGTGGGTCCACAACACAAATGCATTCTATGCAGACACATCAAGGATGGTCTTTGTTGTGTTGTTGTGCAGGTCGATGGGAGAACGAGGCTGATGAGAGTCCCTGAAGCTCCCATGACTGGGAGAGGAGCTGCTGGCAGTGTTGCTGACAGTACACTTCTGACTTCAGGTTTGGCTCTGATTGTTGCTTTGTCATCTTATTTTGATAACTGGGTCTAAACCAATGCTAATGATTTTATAATTCAGTGAAAAACATTTTTTCTTTTATTTTGTTGAACTAGAGGTTCCTGACAAAGTCAAAAATCCTTGATACAATAAACAAATTGATGTGGTTCTTTGATGCATTTAAATCCTAAAACAGGTCCCACAGGAGGAAGGTTAAATCATGTGACCATCATCATAACAGCTGTTGACCTTGTTTAACTAGTTGGTGGTGCTAAATATCACCAGCTTGCTAACGTTAACTAGCTAACGTAGCCAGCTAGCTAATATTATTTTCTAACTTCAGGCCTAAATTTTGGATTGACTGTTAAAATTGTTCCCCTCACCTTTGTAACACCAGGTTTTGTCTTGATGATGTCATTGTAACTGCCTTTCTGATTCTAAAATATAAATGCATCCAAAATAAAAATGTCAAACTGCCCCTCCATGGAAACATCATATTTAATATACTGCAATATTCTTTTCCAGTGTACTTCACTATATTTTTGTTTTATCAGAGAGGCTTTAATGTCTGTCTTCGATCTCTAAACTCTGACACTGATGTCATTGGTGTTGACTGAATTCTACCCCCTGACAGACTGGGAAGGCTCATATTGGTGATGTCATCATAAATATATGAAGGTCTTGTTTCAAAGTAACTTGTTATTTTGTTCTTGGTTGTCATGGTGACTCGTGGTATCGGGGCTCCATTGATGATGTCATTTTGTCGTGGTTGTGCACGTGTGACACTCAAGGTGAACACACTCACAGTTGATTGGACCAACTCAGATCAGCTGTTCTGAACCTGATACTCAGAGTTTCCATCTCAGTGTCAACTCAGGAGTGACTGAGGAGAAGAGTTTCAGAACAGCCACAGTTGGGGGACTTCCATCCAGCAGCCATTTTCTATCCCTGTAAGGAGTGAAGGGATCTGGAGCTGCTGGGTTCAGGTGGATCCAGAACACAAGATGGAGGTCAGTCAGGACCCCAGAAGGAGACCAGCATCTGGAAGGTGGAGATGCTTTAATCTGACACCGTTGTGTCAACAGTTCTGAAATCAGAACAAAAATAAACAGTTGTATTTCCACCTGCTACTCCTGCATGTATTCAAGTGAACAGGAACACAGATTCATGCTCAACTTCTCCTGTGTGTTCATCCAGTCACCAAACAACAACCAGACTGAAGAACTCCTTCATCCCCCGAGCCACTAAACTGTTAAACTCCTCACTGGAGGGGGGGAGGGCCAACAGAAGGACTGTAGGAGAGGGCTGAGCACCATTAGCTTAACCCAATAACAACCGGACACTCGTGCAATATAAGAGACTGTACATTATTATTATTATTGTTATTGTTATTATTATTATTATTATTATTATTATTATTATTATATAATTCTTGTTACTACTGCTATTATTATTATTATTATAACTATTATATGTTTTATCATATTATATCATAATCATTATTATATTATATCATCATCATTATTATTGTTTTAATAACAATTAAGAACAATTAATATTATGATTATTCCTGTCACTATGCACAAATACATAATCATCCAGGTACACACAGGCACACGCACATGTATATATGCATATATATATATATATGCATATATATATATATATATGCATATATATATATATATATATATATATATAGTCTTTGTTTTCTCTTCTTTGCTATTTTTAGTCTAATCTATGGTAACAGTGCTGTGAATGTATGTTGAGGAGAGTGCGATTTCCCTCACGGAACGTCCAAAAGGGATTAATAAAGTAGTCTGTCTGTCTGTCTGTCTGTCCAAACCAGACAAAAGGGGGTTTGCTAGCATGGCTGCTGAGATAGAAAGGCTCTGTTTAAATTGAGTCCTTTTTCCATTTCTTTCTCGGCTTCTTCAAGCGGTGCTGTCGTCACTTCCTGTGACCACGGGAGGGAAGGGGTCCCCCTTCAGAATAAGTTTGAAATCATTGTTACTTCCTTTTCAACATGCCTTTAGCAGACCAACTCACTGACCTGCTCAGTGAGGTAGTGTGGCTGAGCGGTCTAAGGTGCTGGATTAAGGCTCCAGTCTCTGAGGAGGCGTGGATTCAAATCCCACCACTGCCATCATGTCCCAGGTCTCTGGAGAGGTGTGGCAGGTCTCTCCCAGCCTCTCTGAGCTGGAGGTGTTGGCTGCTTTTATCACTCTGGGAAGAAAATGTCCTGAACTTGAGGTGTTCTCCTCATCTTGAACTCTCCAAAACAATAATGTGCAGTAACGCTGAGCTGCCTTCAAGTCAACAACATGGGCACAGTGTACCCAGAGCCACAGGCTCCTCCCAGTATATGCAGCACTGCCAGTGACCTCTGCTCCAGCGTAACGGTGACGCTCCAAACTGAAGCTGATCCAGGACCAGCTCAGGAGGAGCCATGGAGCAGACAGGCTCTCTGATTTAATGCTGCTGTCTATTGAGAGGAACATCCCAGTTGACTCCAACAAGGCTGCTGATGTCTTCAAACCCAGGACCAGAAGAAGAACCCTCCTCTGAGTCCACAGACCTGAGCACCACTGCTCTGACTACCAGGTTACCTCCTGGTTATCAGGGTGAAGTCATGGTGAGGTGGTCAGTTGTTCCTGGTGTTTTATTCCAGAGGCCTGGGAGTTAAACACTGAATTAAATAATTTTAATTCTTTACTTGAAGTTTCACGCTATTTCCTGGAAATGTATGACAACTTCCTCCATGCTGGTGCCCCATCACACACAACAGGTGCACTTGTCCTCTTTTCACCTCTGACCCTCAAACATTCCACCAGTGAACGTCCAGAAATTGAAGCATCAACAGTTCAGCAACAATGAATTCTTCAAATCACCTCTGAAATAAGAGATGAATCTTTACCTGCTGAGGCTTCAGAGCCAAATTGTGAACCTTCAACTCTCACATTCCTGTTCTTGTCTCAATCCTGCTCTCCTAAATCAAGGCCCGTTCAATAGATGGTAGAGCAGAGAGGAGCAGAGGAAGAGAGCTGGGACCAGAACCAGAGGCTGATGGATCAAAACTGTCCTCTGGTAAAGGAAAAGAACAAAATAAACCTGTTAGTTTAGAAATGTGAATCTGATAAAAAGGGGTGGAAAACAAATTGATCTTACTGCAGAATCACAAACCATTGTGAGTTAACAACAGTCTCCTTTCTGACTGAAGCAAAAGTTTACTTCAAAAGGTTTTTCTGATTCAACATAGCAGCTAAATTTCCATTTCTATACTGATTATCTGCAATGGTACATGGGGGGTGGAGCCTATCACAGCTGACATTGGTCGAGGGGCGGGGTTCACCCTGGACAGGTCACCAGTCCATCACAGGACCAACACATAGAGACAGACAACCATTCACACTCACAGTCACACCTACAGTCAATTTAGAGTATCAATCAGCCTCGTCCTCTCTTGATGTCTTTGGACTGTGGGAGGAAGCTGGAGTACCAGAGAGAACCCACACAGGAACAGGAGAACATGCAAACCCAGAACCTTCTTGCTGTGAGGCAACAGCACGAACCATCGCACCATTTTGTCCCCTGAAAATGCCACCAGAGTGTTTGTATTTTCTGTAAAATCAAGTACACATGAACACACTACACTAATCTCAGGGGTACTGGATAATGTGTCTGACTACAAATCAGAAGCTTCTAGGTTCAACTGCTGGCCAGCTTAATTAAAACTTTACACTGAGAAGCTTTCATTTCCTCTCCTTCTTCCCAGGATGGTTCCACCTCAGTGGAAAGGTTCACTAAATACTCATCAACTTCTCTGGTCCAATCACATTTATGTTGGCACACAGAGAACAGATCCAGAGTCAGAGCTGAGACTTCAGTCTAACCACCTTAAGATGGAGGAGAAGAAGCCCTGATTTCTGGGTCTCAGTCTTTTTACTCTCTTGGCTCCACCCACACAGGGCAGGAGAACATCCTCATAGTGAGTCAGTATTTTTCCATGTTTAACCAAATCAGCTCTCAGTGGTTAAGAACAGGTGAGTTAGTGAGTGTGGTTCGTTCTAATCTGATGTCCAAGCTGCAGGGAACAGCAAAGCCAAACAGTACAGAAGCCTTTCAGCATTCATGCAGACTGTAAAGAGGCTGAAATGCTCCCTGCTTCTGGAAGGAGCAGAGATGGAGCCAGAAAAAACACAGAATTTACCCAGACTCTGATTTGAACTAGCAAGAGACTCAAGCTGGTCATGAAGTATGATTGGCTGCCTCTTCGTGATGTCATTCACACACACCTGTATAATCAGGATGTGAGCTGAGGGGTGGAGATCGATGAGTCCTGGAGACGTTCCATAATGTCCACAACTTTGGCACCAGGAAGACAGCAGGTGATGGCACCTGGGAGTTCAACAGACCTGATGATTGAACCACCAATCACAAGGATTTCAGCCTCCATTGTAAACAGAGAGTTTAGATGAGAGAGAACCTGCTGTCAGCCTCACCAGTCAGGGCAGTGGCAGAGGCAGCAGAGTTGAATGAAGCAGGATCACCTGGCAGGTCTCAGCTGGAGGTGATGACATCACTGGCCTCAGTCCTCACCAGTGCTCTGCCTAGCAACAGGGACGATGGAGAGAAACCAGTAGAAGCACTCTGAGAGTTGGAGACAGCAGGAGAGAGAGAGACCACGACAGAGTCACCCATGGGAAACTGTTGGATCCACTCAGGACCGGCTGGACAGACACAGATCAAAGACAGAATTGATGATGATGTCATCAGGAGGCTTTGATAGTGTCTTTATTTGTACCTAGAATTCTGTCTTTGATCTCAGGAGGACATGAAAGAAACCCAATTGAGGAAAGTAGAGGAGAACATTCAGCTTCATTAGAAACACTTGAACTGTTGAACAGTAGAATTTGTTTGAAACAGTTTACAACACTGACTGACAGGATTGAAGAGGGAAGGTTTTTCTACTTTAAATTCATTCTAACTTTAAACTGGAGATGAACATTTTTAGTCGTTCATATTCTAACATACAGAGGAAGTCATGTCATTCCCTTTTTAAAAAAAGAAAAAACATGTGAAGCTCCTCCCCCCAGCTCCAGATGGACAGACAGACATGAGAGTGGCCAGGAAGCAAAGAAGTGTTGTGCTCCTCTCCAGTGCTCTGGTGTTGTTGTGTTCTTCTCAGCTCCATCATGAAGACCTGCTGGCACTGGGCGCTGGTGGAAGTTTGCAGCTCTCACTGGAAAGTCCTGAGGCTCCTCCCACTCTGAAGCAGGCAGTTGCTCCCAGCCAGCCCTCACTTTCACTCTCTGGTGTAGGAGTGAAGAACAAAATCAGAATCAAGAACCATCACTCTTTCATTGGGGCTCCTTTCTCCTTGTTCTGATACAGAAATTCAACAGCTTCTATCATTGATTGACAGGAAATGTTGATGACACACTGGGATTTTTGTTCTCCTGCTGTCACTGTCAAGTGCAGCTGAACATGAGAGGTAGCAGGATCATTCATGTGTTCATGTTTCCAGCAGACAAGGAGGAAACCTGGGAGGACTTCAGTGACTTTGATCACTGGTTCTCACTTCATCTTCTCAGTATAAAGTTTAAAGCGAGCTGGCCAGGAGTTGAACCTAGAATCTTCTGATCCGTAGTCAGACGCGTTATCCATTGCGCCACCAGCCCTGTGAAGAAGCAGCTGTGTTCATGTGTGCTTGCTGTTACAGAAAAGCCCAACAACATGGTGGCATTTTCAGGGGACACAATGGTGCAGTGGTCAGCACTGTGGCCTCCCAGCAAGAAGGTTCAGCTCTCCTCCTATTTGGTTGCTAGGAACGTGAATCAGGCCTCAGTGGAGCGGTGCTGCTGAGGCTGAGTGAGGCTGAGTGAGGGACTGAGCAGGAGCCAGCAGGTCCAAGCAGGTTCAGGCAAACTCCCCTCAGTCCACCAACATCAAAGCAGAGGAACAGAGTTCATCTAACAAAATGGATTCATATCATCTCCTCTTGGAATGTTCTGGAACTACAAGTACACTTAAAATGGCTGACTTATGACAACAGAAGGAACTTTGAAGTAGATTTGATTTATTTAAGTCAGTGACAGTCATTTTTGTTCATTTTTTGTTCTTGTCTTGCCACTGTGAGACAGTCGCTAGAAAACTGACCAACAATAATTTCATGTGGCATGCAATTAACAAAAGACCCACATTGATGGTCGAGGGGTCTGGAGCCTATCCGAGCATCTACGGGCCAGAGGCGGGGTTCACCCTGGACAGGTCACCAGTCCATCACAGGGCCACATACAGAGACAAACAACCATTCATACCTACGGTCAATTTAGAGTGTCCAATCAGCCTCGTCCCAAATTACACGTCTTTGGACAGTGGGAAGGAACCGGAGTACCCGGAGAGAACCCACGCATTCATGGGGAGAACATGCAGGCTCTACACAGAAAGATTCCCCACCCGAGCCTGGACTCAAACCCAGAACCTTCTTGCTGTGAGGCCACAGTGCTCACCACTGCACCATCATGCTGCCATGCTCTCTTCTACTTTCCTCAATTGTCTTTCTTTCATGTCCTCCTGAGATCAAAGACAGAATTCTAGCTACTGTCAAAGCCCTGATGACATCATCATTCATATCTGACCATTACAGCTCACTACATTCGCGACTGGATCCTCGCATGCCATGTTCTTCAAACCAGAGCCGTGGAAACCAGCCACACAGCGAGAAAACTCAGCAGCAAATATTGTCCGCGCTGCGGAGATGACGGGCTTGTTGCACATTGGTTGCTTTGCACACCTTCTTAATTGAAGTCCCTACAGCTGCACGCTTGCTCGGCAGAGTCAGACGCATGGCTGCATTTTTTCATCGTAGCTCTACGGCGAGCCGCATCCTCAGTGAGAAGCAAAGGGTGCTGGAGCTTCCTGAGCACAAGATGGTGATTGACGTGGTGACACGTTGGAATAGCTCACTGGAGATGCTGGACCGTTTCCTCCAGCAGCAACCAGCCATCTCAGCAGCTCTGCTGTCACCTGAAGTACGCAGAAACGAGAAAGATGTCTGCACGTTGACAGACGTGGATGTAAGAGTAGCAGAGGAAATAGTCTCTGAGAATCCAGCTTGAAGCCACACCCTCCTTGTTCTTCAAAAACCCAAACAGCGACCATCAGTCTCCCTCAAATCCTGTACTTGGGTTCAGTGTTGCTGTTCCATGTTGCAGCAGCAGGGGTCACTGTGATACCAGGTTCAGTTCAAGATTCCCAACTCCAGCTCATGTTGGGGACCTCAGTGGCAGGGCTCATACAAAAAGAGTCAACACGTTCATTTGTATAACAGAAAATTTCAATGATGTGGTGGCATTTTCTTTTTCTGTGCTGTCTGATTTTCTAAATATCAGGTTTAGATCCTCAAATTAACACTGGGACACCAAAAGAGAACACAGTAATTCTCCAGTGATCTGGTGTTGTTGTGTTCTTCTCAGCTCCATCATGAAGACCTGCTGGCACTGGGCGCTGGTGGAAGTTTGCAGCTCTCACTGGAAAGTCCTGAGGCTCCTCCCACTCTGAAGCAGGCAGTTGCTCCCAGCCAGCCCACACTTTCACTCTCTGGTGTAGGAGTGAAGAACAAAATCAGAATCAAGAACCATCACTCTTTCATTGGGGCTCCTTTCTCCTTGTTCTGATCCAGAAACTCAACAGCTTCTATCATTGATTTGACAGGAAATGTTGATGACACACTGGGATTTTTGTTCTCCTGCTGTCACTGTCAAGTGCAGCTTAACATGAGAGGTAGCAGGATCATTCATGTGTTCATGTTTCCAGCAGACAAGGAGGAAACCTGGGAGGACTTCACGGACTTTGATCACTGGTTCTCACTTCAGGTGTGAAAGCTTTTGTTTATGAAGTTTGAACTGAGCTGGCCAGGAGTTGAACTTAGAATCTTCTGATCCGAAGTCAGACGCGTTATCCATTGCGCCACCAGCCCTACAGAGGGGAGGGGCTTCAACAAACTCCTCATCATTTCCACCTCCAGGAGTGAAGCCTCCCGGGACCCAAGAGGCTCCAGCTGGCAGAGCTCTCACTCATTTCTCCACCACCTCGCTAACCTGAGCTGGAGCATCTGAGAACCAAACAGTGACCCCCTTCATTCCAGAGCCCCCACCACTTTAACCACAGCCGGCCGGCCTCCTCCATACTGCTACTAAAATTGAAGACTGAAGCGTCTCATCAAGAGATCTGTCACAGGCGTCTGCTGTGGAGGGTCAATCTGTCCGTCCACATTCAGATCATCGATGCAGCGACTCTGCTAGGATCAAACTACTCAGGATGAAACAGACCAATGTTGACATCAAGCAGCAACTCAGCAGCTGATCAACAGAGTCCTCAGCACCAGTAGAGCCTGGTCCTGGTCCCTGGGGGGCTCCAACCACCAGCCTCTCTGTTAACAGCCGGGCGCCACAGAGACTCACATTCACACTCACATTCATACCTACAGTCAATTTAGAGTATCAATCAGCCTCGTCCCAAATTACATGTCTTTGGACGGTGGGAAGAAGCCGGAGTACCAGAGAGAACCCACACATGGACGGGGAGGCAAGGCAATTTTCTTTGTAGAGCCCGTTTTCACAAACAGTTTGTCTCAAAGGGCTTCACGTGGCATCTTAACAACATCCTCTGCCCTTAGACCCTCACATCGACTGAGGAAAAACTCCATAGAAAACCCTTTTAACAGGGAAAAATCTGAGAAACCTCAGGGTGAGCAACAGAGGAGGGATCCCTCACCCAGGAGGACAGACGTGCAGTAGATGTTGTTACAGAGAAGAAAACAGTTTACAATACAAAATGTGGGAAACATGGAAATGTTAATAACAGTTGAAGAAGGAAGCTTCTGGAAGGGGAGGCAGGGAGAGCAAGCCAGCTTGATGGGGGACTGGATGGCAGACTGGTTCATGGAAGGGGAGCACAGGCCGGTGTGACAGTAGGGAATAAGAGGGGGGGGGGGCGATGCAGGCGGCGGTTGGGGCTCTGGTGGATCTGTGGAAACACAGAGAGACTGCGAGACACCAAGGCCAAACTACAAAGTGCAACAAGTAATGGTAATGACAGTTCCAAAAATGTGCAGGGAGAAGAGGAGGGAAGGGCTCCATGTAACCTGATGTGTCTCCCAGCAGTCTCAGCCAGTAGCAGCATAGAGGAGGGGAGAACATGCAGACTCTACACAGAAAGATTCTGCACCCAAGCCTGGACTCAAACCCAGAACCTTCTTACTGTGAGGCCACAGTGCTCACCACTGCACCACTGTGCAGCCATGCTCTCTTCTACTTTTCTCAATTGTGTTTCTTTCATGTCCTCCTGAGATCAAAGACAGAATTCTAGCTACTGTCAAAGCCCTGATGACATCATCAGGAATTCTGACTTTGATCTGGAGACTCTTGCTTTAATCTGAATTTGACCTGACTAATGTTTTAGTTTAGGTTGCATGATACCGACCACCTCATTTCTCCTGATGGACTGGTGACCTGTCTAGGGTGAACCCTGCCTCTTGAACAATGTCACCTGGGATCGCCCCCCCCCCCCCCCGTGACCCTTAAAGGATAAGAACAGAAAGTGGATGGAGGGATGGACTCAACGCTGAAATCAGCTGATCTGATCCACATTCTAATGTTTCCTGTCCCTCTTTAGGAGTCAATGAGAATAGTAGTGTATATAATAATGTATATCCAACCTTGTAGTATCTTTCCAAAGATTTTAGTATTTCTTCTTGTTTCTACTTGTAGTTTTAGTGTCTGGATCTTTTCTTTTGATGTCCTGCTGTCTGCTCTTTGCTTTTGGAGCTTCCTTCAACAACTACCAGGCCTCCTGGGTACTGTAGGAAACATGGTCAAGTTCTTCTGACTTCTCCAGGAACGTCCTGCTCACATTGGTCTGTCTTCATTTTGACTCCTCCCACTGCCACAATGACCAGCCTTTATACTCTTGGTGACTGGGGCCCTGGTTGCTGCAGGCCTCAACACCAGCCTGTGGTTGTGAGCAGGGCAGAACAGAACTGACAGTATCTCCCATGCAGGACCTGGGTCAGCACCTGGTGCCAGCTGGGGCAACGTCCTGGAGTTCATTCAGCCTGGAGAACCAGGTGCTGGTTCCTTCTTTTACCAGGCAGGAACGGGCAGCAGATCCAGGATCAGTAGGTGAAGATGTCTGCTTTGACTGGTAGGAGGAAAGAGAGCAGGAGAGCTGGTCAGAGACAAAGACAGATCATGAAGAAGGAGTGCTGTATTCTGCTAGCACATGCTAGTGACAGTCAGAGATCAGGAGTCTCAGCAGGGAAAGATTCATCTCTTATTTCAGAGGACAATTGGACGTTCACTGGAAGACAGTGAATGTTTGAGGGTCAGAGGAGAAAAGAGGACAAGTGCACCTGTTGTGTGTGATGGGTCACCAACATGGAGGAAGTTGTCAAACATTTTGAGCGAAACAGCAGGAAACTTCAAGTAAAGAATTAAAATGATTTAGTTAACAATGAGGTCTCTGTCACAAAACAAAAGGAACAACTGACTCCCTCACCATTTCCACCCTCTTCAACAGATTCACATTTCAAAACAACCAGGTTTATTTTGTTCCCTTCTTTTAGCAGAGGATGGTTTTGATCCATCCACCTCTGGGTTCTGGGCCCAGCACGCTTCCTCTGTAAATCCATATTTTGGGTTCTGGCTTGTTCTGCTTTTCATTTTGTGTTTGTATTAAATTTCTGTTGCTGAAAAAAAGACTTTTTTGCCTTTTTAAAAACACACACACACACACACACACACACACACACTACAGCCAAGCATATAGAATGATACAGTCTGAGGTGGTTTTGACTGGTAGGCACCAGTGTGCACTGTTTGGCACTGAAATCATGTGACTGAAGTCATCCAGTCACGTGACTGAAGTCATCCAGTCATGTCAGTGATGTCACTCTGCAGGACTGTCACTGCCGTCTCATTCTAGAAAAGAATCCAGACTCCACGATAACTGATGGACCTCTGGTTGGAGGCTGGACGATGATGTTTGGTCTGGGGGGTTAAGATGGTGGGGGCTGTTTCAGTTCTAGTGCTGAAGGCTTTCACCATGACAGTCAGACTCTCCTCTGTCCTTCATGGTCCCTCAAATGTGCAGTGTGGACCTCACACACTGAATTTAGCCTGAAAACTCTTCATGAACAGCAGGAGACTCAGAGTCTCTGTGGCGCTCGGCTGTTAACAGAGAGGCTGGTGGTTGGAGCCCCCCAGGGACCAGGACCAGGCTCTACTGGTGCTGAGGACTCTGTTGATCAGCTGCTGAGTTGCTACTTGATGTCAACATTGGTCTGTTTCATCCTGAGTAGTTTGATCCTAGCAGAGTCGCTGCATCGATGATACCTTAGTATCATATATTATATTATATATATATTATATTACATTATACACCTGAGTTAGTCTGGGGTTGCAGGAATCATACAGCATCCAAATAATAGCAGGTTGAAACATTTATTTAAAAGAGTTTAACATGGTTACACACACACACACACACACACACACACACACAGCCTTTCTTTGGTATAAAATGGTCTGTCACGTTCTCTCACATTGCACAACAACACAACAAACAAAGACGGCAGGTCCAGTGTGGTCCTGATAAGACCACTGGACTGCAGGGTCCCAGTATCACTGGTGACAATGGTTTTACCAGCTGGGACCTTGGACAAGAACTTCTCAGAGGAAACTCATCATGGAGGCTCAGTGAAGAAAACTAGACCTGAGCTGCCTGCTGGAACCTAGCAGGTGAAGGACAGAGCTCCACCTCTTTAGAGACACCACCACTGTGGGCTCATGTTGGCAAAAGAAGTGGGTCAGTTTTTGACACACACACACACACACACACACACACACTTGGATATACATGCCTTTTACTGCAGGAACCAACCAGAACCATCCAGAACCTGCACCTCTATATCTGATTCTGGGTCTGTTTGTTTCCATAGGCTAGCACACGGCACAGGTCGGCCTGGTTTCAGAAAGTTTCTTGGAATCCTTATTATCAATAAAGTATCAAATATTTTGCATAATAAATGCATGCATGGCCTCATATTTTGCCATTTTAACGTGCTTTAAGTTGACGGTGCCCACCTGTCGTGTCAATGTTTCTATGTTTGTCTGTTCTGGTCTGAATGAAAGAGGAGGTTTTCTTGGTCATGTGACGTGGATGAGAGTTCAACTAGAACTTCCTGATTCAACAGGATTTTAGTTTGTTGGGATTTTGTCAAAGCCACCAACCAAACCTCTGAGTGGTGCAGATGTCTGCTGCCTCCTCAGAGCAGACTGGAGCTCAGCCTCACTCACCTGTGGGGGCCACAGCAGAGCCACCGTGGGATGGAGTTTCAGTTTAGGCTCCAAGGTCCTGGATTGAATGGTGTTTTGTGTTTTTAGGCCTCCTGGCACCATCAATGGTAGAGCAGAGTGGTGCAGAGGCAGCGTGCTGGGCCCAGAACCCAGAGGTCGATGGATCAAAACCATCCTCTGCTAAAAGAAGAAAAATAAAATGAACCAGTGTCTTTAGAAATGTGTGTCTGTTAAAAAGAGGTTCATAAGGATTTTGTCTTCCTCCACAATCACCAACCATTGTGAGAGTTAACAACAGTCCACTTTCTGACTGAAGCAAAAGTAGACTTCAAAAGGTTTTTCTGATTCAACATAGCAGCTAAATTTCCATTTCCATTTCCTGAACAGGACAGGTTAAAAAAAAGGGAATGTCATGACTTCCTCTGTATGTTAGAATATGAACTACTAAAAATGTTCATGCCAAGTTTAAAGTTAGAATTAAATTTAAAGTAGAAAACTCTTCCCTCTTCAATCCTGTCAGTCAGTGTTGTAAACTGTTTCAAACAAATTCTACTGTTCAACAGTTCAAGTGTTTCTAATGAAGCTGAATGTTCTCCTCTACTTTCCTCAATTGGGTTTCTTTCATGTCCTCCTGAGATCAAAGACAGAATTCTAGGTACAAATAAATACACTATCAAAGCCTCCTGATGACATCATCAATTCTGTCTTTGATCTGTGTCTGTCCAGCCTGTCCTGAGTGGATCCAACAGTTTCCCATGGGTGACTCTGTCGTGGTCTCTCTCCTCCTGCTGTCTCCAACTCTCAGAGTGCTTCTACTGGTTTCTCTCCATCGTCCCTGTTGCTAGGCAGAGCATTGGTGAGGACTGAGGCCAGTGATGTCATCACCTCCAGCTGAGACCTGCCAGGTGGTCCTGCTTCATTCAACTCTGCTGCCTCTGCCACTGCCCTGACTGGTGAGGCTGACAGCAGGTTCTCTCTCATCTAAACTCTCTGTTTACAATGGAGGCTGAAATCCTTGTGATTGGTGGTTCAATCATCAGGTCTGTTGAACTCCCAGGTGCCATCACCTGCTGTCTTCCTGGTGCCAAAGTTGTGGACATTATTGAACGTCTCCAGGACTCATCGACCTCCATCCCTCCTGCAGGTTCTCCCTGTTCCTGTGTGGGTTCTCTCTGGTACTCCAGCTTCCTCCCACAGTCCAAAGACATCAAGAGGGTAGTGGTTACCTGGACACTCTAAATGATTGTGAGTGTGAATGGTTGTCTGTCTGTGTGTGTTGGTCCTGGGATGGACTGGCGACCCATCAAGGGTGAACCCAGGGCTGGACTGGCCATCTGGCCGATGCACATCTTTGGGCCGGCCCATAACTGTCATAATTTTTTTTTCAAAAGTGTATAGTTTTTAATCGACCGTAACGGTATCGGAGACGCGAAACGCGGCCCATTGGTTGATTTTCTTGAAGGACATTGGGCTCGTCCAATGAAATCTCTCCGCTCTCTCTCTTTCTCTTAGTCAAGCCATGCTGTTGCAATGGAAGTGGAGGAGTCAGATCAGACAGTTGGAGACTATTTTAGTCGCCCTTCTTCCACACAGAGGACTGATTTTTTAAAGTTTCATCCTCAACAAGATTCCATAAACCCTGTCGTCCAGAGGCTCTTCGTTAGAACGGACGGCACGACGTGGAAATGGCTGACTTATTGTGGTCAACGTCATGCTTTGTTTTGTTTTGTTTGCCCTGCTTTTAGCAAGCCCAGTGATCCAAGTGTCTTCATTAGAGGCCTGACAGACTGGAGGCATGTGCACCAAAGAGTAGAGGAGCATGAGAGAGGCATGGCACAGAGGCAGTGTGCTGAGGCCTATTTTTGAAACTGCTCCAGAGCAAGACTGGCCACCTCCTTGAGGGAAGACAGCTGACAGGACACCGTGAGCAGGTTAAGAAGCAGGGCTGGACTGGGACCAAAAAATGGCCCTGGCATTTTTCATCCCTGGCAGCCCTCCATGGTTATTTACACGATATGTGTAAGCACACGCCATACCAGAGGATGTATGCGCACATTTTGAAGTTTCAAAAATTAAAATAAAGTGCAGTATTCTACATGGAAGACAGTAACCATGTTAAAAGAGTGATACTCTTTCACTACTCACAGAGACCTTCTTCTTCCACTACACGTTCCAACACCTGACGTCTCTTCTTCCCAGTCCAGCCCTGGAAAGAACGCGTCGAGTTTTGGAAATTCGGCTGCTTTTCTTCTCCGGTGTCTCTCTTTTTCGGCTCCTCCTTTCTCCTTCCTCTTACTGGGCAACATTCTTCATGGCTTCTGACTGCAAGGCGGCCGCTGAGTGGTGGCACTACAACTGGATGGGTCTGTTTCTCATTTTAACACAAAAACAAACTAACCGCTGTTTCTGCATGTTTACCAGAAATATACTGTATATTTTGAAATGCCTGCTCACACCGGCCCATCCGGCTACATCCACCAAACTTTACACACATAATATAATATAATACTAATAATATAATAACCCTGAACACAAGCCCCAAAGCAGTAGTTGTTTTGTTTTTCTTCATAAAGGAGGTGCACAGTCATGACTACGATATCTCTGGCAACAAACATGGAAGGGGCTTTGGGGTCTTGTGTTTCAGCTCTGTAACTTCTGGATGGCTGAAAATGTCAGAATCAGTCCTCTCACTGACATCAACCATTGGTGTGACTTTTGGTGGCTTCAGCTCAAATGAAACCAGGGAAGAGGGGCCAGACTTTGAGGAGCCCCTTAGGGTTAGTGGATGCCCCGGGACCGTGCTTGGGCCCCTTAGCACCTAGATGGCTGAAATTCCCAGCACATGCTACTCTGGGGCATCACACTATGTGTGTAAAGTTTGGTGGATGTAGCCCAAGCAGAAACACCAGAACCCAGATTTGATCCTCAATTCTGCTCCAAAAGGCTCTCGGAGTGCAGAAGTCCCAGACCCTGATTTTGCCCAGTTTCACAAGGGGATAGTTTTTTCTCTTTGAACCTAGGAAGTTGAAATTTGAGTGTGTTGTTCTGTTCTTGAAGGATCACATCTGTGGTGGTTTGACCCCCCTAAGTCCTTTCTGCTGTCCGTAAAGGGCGTGGCAAAGTCCAGTAATGTCTTTAACTTAAGCATCATAACTGGTCAAAGTTGCTCCAAATGAGATGAGCTTTCTGGGAGGAGTTCACACCTCTGCCAGAAACCAATATTTAAAACTTTGAAGCCCCACCTCCTTCCTGAAGCCACTTCCTGTTTGGGAGGGGGTTCTAGAATTATTCCACCAGATTAGGATTTCATAAAGTTTCAGGTCTGTATCCACTGGAGAGGCCAATGAGAGCAAAAGAGCAACAGGGTCAAAGGTCAATAGGCCTCATGTCTCAGTCAGGCCTCAAAGGGTTAAGTGAGCCTTTTGGAGCTCCTTTGAAAAAAGGCCTGTCACCAATCTTGTTCAGGACCAACATGAAGAAGGATCTTTGGAACATTTTCACATCTTTAAGACGGCCTTGACTCCTTTTTATAGCAGGAGTCACTGAACAGCACAAAGCTGCGATTGCAGCCATCAGGCCTCATTTCTGATCAGTTATTATTGTTGAAACAAAGCTGAATATCAATTATTGATTTTTATTGTCATCATTGTGAACACCTGATGAGAGAAACACAATAAAAACATTTGAAAAGGAAGGATCAGAGTGTTGTTGTACTGCAATACTACAGTACAGCATCAGAGACACTCAGTTATTGATTGCCTGAATGATTGATTTCCCCAGAAGAGGAACAGCTTTGTTGGAGCAGTAAAAATACACACATCAGAACGACAAAGTTACATTGGAAAAGAAACTACATGACATTACCAGCACAACATCTGAAGAACAGTTAGGATCAATTTAACTGGCCAGATAGTTAGGACTTCTTTAATGATATCCTTGATGAACCCAGACATCAGAGTGGTTTGTTCCCCTCAATCATAAATCTGTAAATACAGCGTGAAGTGATGGAACTAAAAGGCCACCTCTGAGTGCAGGAGTTAGCCTCTGAGACGGATGTGACGTCAGCAGACCGCCATTAGTTTGAGTCATTGTTTATATTCTTAATGCTGATTGGTCGATCTATAATGGTGACAAATGGACTTTGTAGGTAGAATAAACATCCAGAAATTAAATGAATTTGTAGATTGTCTTATTAATCAAAAGATAAAGTATTAAAAATATTTGTTTTTTTTCCTTGGAGTGAGCGACAACTACTGGATTTTCTCACAGAAGACAAACCAAACAAACAAACAAACCAAAGATTATACTCAAGAACTGAGCGAAGATTCTGAAAACAAAATGCAACCCGCCTCTCGCCCGTAGACGCTGGGATAGCAGTTGAAGAGGCCAATGACCACGAGGAAAGACAACCTGAGGCTGACGCAGCACAGAAAAGACATCAGGCAGAACCCCTGAGAGCAGAGCTTGCTAGCATTGGTGAAGGCATGAGACTCAAGCAGGAACTCCAGAACCACTGAGAACAATTAAAGACCAACTTAAAAGAACCATGAGGTAAGAAGTTCCCCCTCAGATGTGATATTGAACACAAAGTCCCAGAAAGTAATAAAGAACTAGAGGAGCAAAAATGATCTCCTGGATAAAAGTCAACACAACTGCTAGAGAACAAAATGATGACATCAATGAGTCCCTAAATAAGAGGCCACTTTGATTCTTAAGCCATGATTCAGCGCTCAGACCCTGATAAACCCTCCAGATGAGGGTTGTTCCTGATTCTCTCATGTTTGTATTCCTGCTGACCACTGACCCTGGTAACCCTCCTGATGAAGGTTGTTCCTGATTGTCTCTTGTTTGTATTCCTGCTGACCCCTGACCCTGGTAACCCTCCTGATGAAGGTTGTTCCTGATTGTCTCATGTTTGTATTCCTGCTGACCCCTGACCCTGGTAACCCTCCTGATGAAGGTTGTTCCTGATTCTCTCATGTTTGTATTCCTGCTGACCCCTGACCCTGGTAACCCTCCTGATGAAGGTTGTTCCTGATTGTCTCTTGTTTGTCTTCCTGCTGACCCCTGACCCTGGTAACCCTCCTGATGAAGGTTGTTCCTGATTGTCTCATGTTTGTATTCCTGCTGACCCCTGACCCTGGTAACCCTCCTGATGAAGGTTGTTCCTGATTGTCTCTTGTTTGTATTCCTGCTGACCCCAGACCCTGGTAACCCTCCTGATGAAGGTTGTTCCTGATTGTCTCTTGTTTGTATTCCTGCTGACCCCTGACCCTGGTAACCCTCCTGATGAAGGTTGTTCCTGATTGTCTCTTGTTTGTATTCCTGCTGACCCCTGACCCAGCTAACCCTCCTGATGAAGGTTGTTCCTGATTGTCTCATGTTTGTATTCCTGCTGACCCCTGACCCTGGTAACCCTCCTGATGAAGGTTGTTCCTGATTGTCTCTTGTTTGTATTCCTGCTGACCCCTGACCCAGCTAACCCTCCTGATGAAGGTTGTTCCTGATTGTCTCTTGTTTGTATTCCTGCTGACCCCTGACCCTGGTAACCCTCCTGATGAAGGTTGTTCCTGATTGTCTCATGTTTGTATTCCTGCTGACCCCAGACCCTGGTAACCCTCCTGATGAGGGTTGTTCCTGATTCTCTCATGTTTGTATTCCTGCTGACCCCTGACCCTGGTAACCCTCCTGATGAAGGTTGTTCCTGATTGTCTCATGTTTGTATTCCTGCTGACCCCAGACCCTGGTAACCCTCCTGATGAGGGTTGTTCCTGATTCTCTCATGTTTGTATTCCTGCTGACCCCTGACCCTGGTAACCCTCCTGATGAAGGTTGTTCCTGATTCTCTCATGTTTTTATTCCTTCTGACCCCAGACCCTGATAAAACCTCCTGATGCAGGTTTCTGGTTGCTTTTGTAACCCAATCCTGAAATATCCATGTCTCTCTGGGTTCATATGTAGCAGGGGTTCGAGTGCCATCTCCACCTTAACACCAGATGTTACAGTTGATTGCAACTTTAGTTTTGGTTTGTAATTCTAACATTGTACCACATAAAACACAAAAATACATTCATATGAACAATAATGAACTGGGCCCTTTAAGAAAATAAAGTGTCCTCATGTGAGTTTTCTCACTTTTGTTAACCTTGAAAGTTCACAGGCTCCAAGTCAGAGTTCCTTCAGATCAAGTGGGGTTTGATCTGTGAGTTCCAAAGCTAATAATCCCTGAGATTGAAAGTAGCAATGAGTGCATTCTTTCTACCGTAAACTGGAGCTGGTGCTAATCCAGATGCCTGGCGTGATCCTACCACAGAGCAGATGGTTCACCTGCTATTCCAGAGCATGTAGACACTGGTGTCTGGAATCAAGCTGGGTGGCTCACCATCTCTGGAATCTACTGGAATCTTGTGGACCGCCCCCACTGATCTAAAGACACAGGCTTCCAGTCTCTGTTGTGATTCATTCAGGACTGATCTCTCTTCTGTTTCTCTGTTGTTGAACAACTTTAGACCTGATTAGCAAAGCACTCAGTCCTGCTGAATGCAAGTACTTGTATGAAGATTCTCTCTTGTGGTTCAATTTCTTGAATTCAATTCTTGAATGAATTCACAGTAAAATTATTTTACTCTCACACAAAAAAAAAAATACGCTCAGCATATTTTGACACAATAAGAATACCATTACATATTAAACTGCTCCTGTTTAACCAACGTGTCAATAAAAATATCAACTATTTCACATGTTTAACATGCTTTAAATCAATAACCTCACCAGTTTTTGGTGAAATCAACATTGTTAGTGTTTTAACTCAGAATAAAATAAATCACTCCATGCGAATAAATCCCCATTTTTCTCTCTTTGCATAAAATACACCATTTTACATGAAGACTTGTTCTCTAAACAATAAAAACAAACATTTCACACATCAGCACAAAACAGCTGTGTGCTAAGACCAGTAGAAGAAATGTGCATTTTAGGGTGCTCCTCCAAACTGAGGTGATCTTATGGCTCCAATAAACCCTGACAGAAGAATGGAGATTCAGCATAGCACCGCCCCCACAGCGTGAGGCAGCAGCAGAAGCAGCAGCAGCAGCAGCAGCAGCAGCAGCAGCAGCAGCAGCAGCAGCTCATCTACCAACAGTCAAAGGATATCTCTCTGATTTGCATGTGCTCCACTCCTGAAGGTGTCAGGGTTCAGACTCCCAGCAGGGCGGAATGAGTTGGCCGACGTGATGACCGATTATTCTGGTGTCAAACTGGCGTCAGGACTCCTCCTGGCTCTGATTAATGTGGTCACTACCTGCGGCGCCACAGAATGGACAGCACATCTGAAATTAAAACAAGAGGACAGGCTTGGACGCCTGGGATAGAGGGTTGAATGTAGTATTTGAACGATAATCAGTCTCTAATCTCAGTTTATCTCATTGCTACCAGCAAGCAGGCTCACAATAGACAAGCAAAGGGGCAGCGTGAACATGTTAGTAACATGAACGTCCCGTAATGTGAGGCGTTGTACAGTGATATCTTTGAATTAGCATTTTAAGTTAATTTTATGTAAACACAGTCAAATAAAATCACATTACCACGCTACGCCGTAACTTGATTTTCTTCCCGCTCTTCTTGGAAACCAAACGTCTGTCAGCCGTCTCGTCTCTTCTTGCTACTGCTCTGCGTTGTGTTGAGTGTTGAGTGGGAGAAGGAGACTCAGTGTTTGGTATTCGCCCAAACAGGTGGTGTAATTTATTTCTGCACAGAAATAAATTTGAAAAATGCAGCAGCATTCATCCACCGGACCAGGGGCGCCACCAGAAATTTTCAAATTTCATGAAAGGTTCAAATTTTGCCCCCCCCCCCCAAAATTACCCCCCCCCCCCCCATCATCACAACTGCACTTTTGTCAGACTTTTCGTTGCCCCTTCATGGACCATGAGTTTGTGTGACTTTAAATAAACGTATAAACTTAATTACAAACTTATTTCATTCAATGACGTAATGCACAGCAATAAATCCACTATTGTGCTCTCTGTATTTACGCTTTCTTCTAGGCAGCAGTCACGTACAGGTTTTTCTGAGCTGCTTACACACAATTTTAAAACAATGTCCTACTCATGCTGTAACTTCTGTCTTGGCACAGTTTGGTTCGAACATATTCACTCTCTGCAAATGCGTACACACAGCTTTCTGTGCAACATACAAATACCTATAAATACCGATGGAAATCCTGTGGATTTGAGTGTGTAGGTAGAAAACTGTGCTGTGCAAAGCTCTGGCAAGACAGAAATGTGAGTGTGAGAGTAGAATATTGTGTGTCGTGTTAAAATTGTGTGTGTAAAAACCTGTCAGAGTTTGACTCTCGGTTGCCCGTTCATGGACCGTGAGTTTGTGACCTTGTATTGTCATCGATGCTGCTGTTACATTATTTGACCAGTAGATGTCAGTATGGGCCCAGACATCAGTCAACCTCCATAAAAATAAACATGAGCAACCTTGTCCAGCACACTGTTTTGGACTGTTCGTCATTCAAATGTGCAAAATTGGGTTTGTATGGAGTTTATGTGTTCCAACCTCCATGCATCACTGCATGATAGTCTTTTATCTGTATGGATTGAAACAGATTTACATTTTGTACACTTCAGAGCCAGAGAGCCCCAGGAAACATGAGTCAGCACAATTTTCTGCCTTGAACAACGAGGCAACAGTTATTTCATCAGACATAACGCGCCGCAAGAGATCCACTGAGTTTTTGCTTACTTTTAGGCAACACAAATTTATGATGAAACAAATGTTTGAATGTTCATAAACAGATATGCCAAGTGCACTGGCACAAAAAGGGGTCAAGTCAGAAGAGCTACATTGTTACACTTCACATTTTGAAACCACACCCAGTGAGCTTTGAGATGGCTTTTTTACATCAGAGGCAAGAAGAACACATGGGATGCAGAACATTTCATGTTTACGTTCACTGCCAACGAGCGACGCTCTTTTTGTCTGTTCTCTTGACGGCTGTTTTAGCGGTCAAATTTCTATCTGCTTTTTCATGGCTGAATTACTTTTCTTGTCCATCATCTTTTTTTTTTCTTGTGGTGAGCAGCGTACACATTTGAATTATTTGTTCCTTTTAACAAAGCCTGGAAAACTTTCTGAAGTGCTGAATGTTGTGTTGATTTGAACTAAGAATCTGACCAAAACTCGATCATAGACCTGCGACCTAGGATGTCCTGGTGCCACGTGCACCGGTGGGCATCCTTATGTTCAAACATGGTGTTCATTATGGACAAACTGCGACTTGCACAGAAGTCCAATAACTGAACACCACTCTGGTTCAGGTCGGGCCTGCCGTTCCTCCCAATCACACCCCTCCAGGTCACGCTGTCGTTGCCCACGTGAGCGTTGAAGTCTCCCAGTAGGACAATGGAGTCCCCAGCCGGGGCACCATCCAGTACTCTTCCCAAGGACTCCAAAAAGGGTGGGTACTCTGAACTGGTGTTCGGAGCATTCGCGCACACCACCGTCAGGACACGTTCCCCGACCCGAAGGCGCAGGGAAGCAACCCTTTCGTCCACCGGGGTAAACCCCAACGTACAGGAAGAGGGTCGAGGGGCAAAAACATGTGAGACAAGCCCCCAGCACCAGCACCACCCCACCTCTCCCACCAGCTCGTTGAGGTTTCACCACGTTTCAAAATAATGCGTCTCAATGGGGTTCCAGCTTTCACTGAGTGGCTGCCTTTTTTTCTGCCCCAGTCTGTGCAGAGATAAAAGCAATTCCAATCCTTTTTTGTCTTTTCCCTGCCATTTGCTGCCTTTTTGTACTTCAAGTTCATCACCAAAATATTTCCACTACATACAAACAACATGAAGACATCTTCACTTACACTGCTCACACAGTAAAGACTTCAATGCCCAAGTCGAGGCGCCGAGTCTTCTTTGTAGCAAAGTCACAAATTCAATATTTGAAGTCCAGTGAGCGAGCCAATTCCCTTTCAGCTGAAAGTGTTGCAGGACCCTTCAGGCTCTCTTGCCCCATGGTCGACCTGAGGTGACTCAGGATCAGTCTGAGTTCACTGAATGCCCTTCCTCCACCAGCAACCGTAACGGGCAGAGGGCAAAAAAATCCAAAGTGCACACAAACCTCTCCAAAAATGCTCTGGAGTTGCATTTGATAGACTGCATAGAGCAGATCAGGACGAGTGCAGTCAGAAGGGAGAGTGGCAGAATGGACTGCACTGTTTCAGGGATGCAGGCCAGTGAGATGCATTGTAGTGAACTCACACTCAGCCTTCCATGAGTTCCCCTAACAGTCAATAATTTAACTGAACTGTGATAAAGGCTGGAAGTAACACAATAAAGAAATCAACTATAAAGAACGTGTGACAGATTAGACCCACATAGGGATACCCACACGCCCCCAACCCACAAGTTGGGTTTGTGGCAGAGCACTGATGGACCGGGGCCTTAAAAACTAGAATCCTACAGCCTTTATGTACTGCTTAGCTCCTTCTCCAAACCTGGTTCCAGTAGTTTGGGTGGGCGTGTCCTCCTGAAGCTGAATCTGTGCATATTTAGGGCACCCATTAGTCATGAGTTCAGCACCAGCAGAACGTAGTATTTTATCTTGTACTGAGTCCAGTTTATCTCGCAAGTTCACCCACTTCAGCTGTTTGTTCACCGTGACGACAAAGGCAGCGTTTTTAAATGAGAACTGGCACTGCACCGCTCGCTGTAAACTTGTTCTCCTGGTTGGCTCATCGGGCCGCGTTCATCAGAACCCTGTTCTCATTCACGAGCGTTTAGAACTCTCAAGGCCAGTGAGCCTACCTTCTTGGAGAAGAACTGAGGGACCAGTTGTCTGCCTCTTTTCTTCCTCTCTTCTTTCTCCCGTCTTCCTCTTCGTTTGAGCCAACCAGACTTCATTATTACCGCTCGTTTCTCACACCGTCCATCAGCGACTCAGCGGCTGTGAGCGCACACCTGCAGCAGCGGCAGAGTGACGGAGCTCAGAGCGGCATTCGCGGGTTTGAATTGGACTGCACCATTGTGCAAGTGTGGGGGGGGGGGTTAAATGACAATGTGATGAAGAACTCAAGAAAAAAGTAATGGAAATCGACAACCATGTTTAATTAGCTCATTTTAAGGTATCTTTTTTTTTTTTTTTACTTTACAGCCCCACTGAGGGCCCCTGTCAGTGCTCGGGCCCTTAGAACCGTTCCCATGTACCCCCCCCCCCCAGCAGCGCCCATGGTCATGCCATCCATTGGATCACCAGCCCTGTGAAAACCTCTTCATGTTCATGTGTACTTCATTTTACAGAGAATCCAAACGATCTGGTGGCATTTTCAGGGGACACAATGGTGCAGTGGTGAGCACTGCTGCCTCCCAGCAGGAAGGTTCCAGATTGGAGCCCCAGCTGTGTGAGTCTCCATGTTCTCCCTGTTCCTGTGTGGAGTCTCCATGTTCTCTCTGTTCCTGTGTGGGTTCTCTCTGGTACTCCAGCTTCCTCCCACAGTCCAAAGACATCAAGGGAGGACGACGCTGATTGATTCTCTAAATTGACTGTAGGTGTGACTGTGAGTGTGAATGGTTGTTTGTCTCTATGTGTTGGCCCTGAGATGGACTGGTGACCTGTCCAGGGTGAACCCGCCTCATGTCCAATGTCAGCTGTGATAGGCTCCACCCCCCCACACAAACCTTGACATATAATCAGTGTAGAAAAGGAAATTTATTGACACTAATGACTGAATCTGTCAGAACTGAACTGGATGTAAACTCTGAGAATTCAGAGTAAGGACCAGGAGGGAGGAACACAATAATAGATAAGAGGAAATGTGGAGTCTGGGTTCTTTTCTAGAAGGAGACGGCAATGACAGTCCTGCAGAGTGACATCACTGACTTGAAAGGATGACTTCAGTCACCTGACTGGATGACTTCAGTCACCTGACTGGATGACTTCAGTCACATGACTGGATGACAGTGCAGATTCCAATGTAGAGGTTGGGGAAATCGTCTCTGAGAATCCAGCTTGAAGCCACGCCCTCCTTGTTCTTCAAAAACCCAAACAGCGACCATCAGTCTCCCTCCAATCCTGTACTTGGTTCAGTGTTGCTGTTCCATTTTGCAGCAGCAGGTGTCGCTGTGATACCAGTTTCAGTTCAAGATTCCCAACTCCAGCTCATGTTGGTGACCTCAGTGGCAGGTAAAATGGTGCTTCAGTGGATCATGTGATCAACTCATGTGTGTCCTCACTGCTCCACAGGTCTGTCAAATGTTCTGTAAAATAGTTGGACCCAGCAGAGCTGCTAGATTAGGAGTTGATGGAGTCGTTGCAGATACCAGGGTCCAAAGTCCAGCTTGAACCTGGTTTGTGCAGTTCTTTGTCAAGCTAGCAGCCGTTCTTTTCACTGCCAAGCTAAAGTGACTTCTGTCAACAAAGGTCAACATACAAAAGGATATTTCTACTGGCAGTTCAAGATTTTGATCAAACTCCTTTTTCAGAGCTGGAACCTTCCTCTTGTGTCAGCTTTCTGTTCCCATCTCTATGGTAACGGTCAGTTTTGACCCACGTCTTCAATCAGCTGTCAAATAAACTAAAACAATTTTCTACCCTCCAAGTTGTTTCCATCTCTTGGTGACCTTGTTAGGCTTCCTTATCCATGGAAATATTGGTTTGAATATTTAGTTGTGGGCCTCTGGGCCTTTTTTTAGTCACTAAATCTTCAATTTCAGTTAAAAAAAATGGCAAAAAGAACCTCAAGAAAATCCTAGAAATGAACCAAAGGTTGTTGTGTTTCCTGACCGTTACTGAGGGTGTTAGAACACATCTCTGACATGGACTGGTTTGATTTAGTATTCATTTTAATATCATTAACTATTGGAACATCCATGGTGTTATGGGTCAGTTTAGACCCTCATATATTTACTTCAAGAAAAAGAGAAAAAAGTCTCTTTTTCAGCTACAGAACTTTAATACAAACACAAAATGAAAAGCAGAACAAGCCAGAACCCAAAATATGGATTTGCAAGGTCAACAAACAACAACCAGTCAAGCAAACCAAACCAACAGAAACCAGTTACTGGTTCAAAACCAGGAAAAAACAAAAACAGAGTAAGAGTCGTTTAAAGTTCAGATGCTTGTGTGTCACTTCTGTGTGTTCTTTCCAGAGATGTTCCTGCAGTTGAAGCACCATCCGTCCGTCCTGCTGTCCTGACTGCTAGGGCAGTCCTGACCCTCTTTCGTCTTGAACCAGGTCCTGAGGGGGTTGTGGCTGTGGCTGTTCTGGTTGGTGTTGAGGCAGGGCTGCTGGGGAGGACGCTGGTGTGGATGCTCTCTGTGTTGCTGATGGCATGGATGGAGTGCTGCTGAGCTCTGCAGGTGTCTGAGCAAGGCTGCAGCGTCTGGGTCTCGGGGCGTCCGTTCCCTTCCCTCAGTGTGTGGCTTGACCAGGGAACTTCCCAGCTCCTCCACAAACATTCCCCTCTTGCTCTTCTTGGTTGAGCTCCACTCCTGGTGGATGTTGGTCCACAACACCAATGTTTCTATGCAGACTCATCAAGGATGCTGCAAAACACAAGAATCCACCACAAGACTTTCTCTTCAACCATGTTGAGGTCTTCATGGCTGGGATGATGCAGGTTCTCTTTCTTATTTTCTTTTTAAAAAATTCAGTAGTTTCATGTTAAATAATTAATGTAATATTAAAAAAGTTGATCATCTTTTATTAATTACTGTATTCTGTTTTGTTCCAGTGTTGATGATCTAAACCTGATATTTAGAAAAGCAGACAGCACAAAAACAGAAAATGCCACCATATCATTGAAATTTTCTTTCATGCATCTGAATGTGTAGACTCTTTTTGCAGAAGCCCCTCCCCTCTGTAGGGCTGGTGGTGCAATGGACAACGTGTCTGACTTTGGATCAGAAGATTCTAGGTTCAACTCCGGGCTCCGTTCAAACTTCATAAACAAAAGCTTTCACACCTGAAGTGAGAACCAGTGATCAAAGTCCGTGAAGTCCTCCCAGGTTCCCTCCTTGTCTGCTGGAAACATGAACACATGAATGATCCTGCTACCTCTCATGTTAAGCTGCACTTGACAGTGACAGCAGGAGAACAAAAATCCCAGTGTGTCATCAACATTTCCTGTCAATCAATGATAGAAGCTGTTGAGTTTCTGGATCAGAACAAGGAGAAAGGAGCCCCAATGAAAGAGAGATGGTTCTTGATTCTGATTTTGTTCTTCACTCCTACACCAGAGAGTGAAAGTGTGGGCTGGCTGGGAGCAACTGCCTGCTTCAGAGTGGGAGGAGCCTCAGGACTTTCCAGTGAGAGCTGCAAACTTCCACCAGCGCCCAGTGCCAGCAGGTCTTCATGATGGAGCTGAGAAGAACACAACAACACCAGAGCACTGGAGAGGAGCACAACACTTCTTTGCTTCCTGGCCACTCTCATGTCTGTCTGTCCATCTGGAGCTGGGGGGAGGAGCTTCACATGTTTTTCTTTTTTTAAAAAGGGAATGACGTGACTTCCTCTGTATGTTAGAATATGAACTACTAAAAATGTTCATCCACAGTTTAAAGTTAGAATCAAATTTAAAGTAGAAAAATCTCCCCTCTTCAATCCTGTCAGTCAGTGTTGTAAACTGTTTCAAACAAATTCTACTGTTCAACAGTTCAAGTGTTTCTAATGAAGCTGAATGTTCTCCTCTACTTTCCTCAATTGGGTTTCTTTCATGTCCTCCTGACATCAAAGACAGAATTCTAGGTACATATAAAGACACTTTCAAAGCCTCGTGATGACATCATCATCAATTCTGTCTTTGATCTGTGTCTGTCCAGCTGGTCCTGAGTGGATCCAACAGTTTCCCATGGGTGACTCTGTCGTGGTCTCTCTCCTGCTGTCTCCAACTCTCAGAGTGCTTCTACTGGTTTCTCTCCATCGTCCCTGTTGCTAGGCAGAGCACTGGTGAGGACTGAGGCCAGTGATGTCATCACCTCCAGCTGAGACTTGCCAGGTGATCCTGCTTCATTCGACTCTGCTGCCTCTGCCACTGCCCTGACTGGTGAAGCTGACAGCAGGTTCTCTCTCATCTAAACTCTCTGTTTACAATGGAGGCTGAAATCCTTGTGGTTGGTGGTTCAATCATCAGGTCTGTTGAACTCCCAGGTGCCATCACCTGCTGTCTTCCTGGTGCCAAAGTTGTGGACATTATGGAACGTCTCCAGGACTCATCGATCTCCACCCCTCAGCTCACATCCTGATTATACAGGTGTGTGTGAATGACATCACGAAGAGGCAGCCAATCATACTTCATGACCAGCTTGAGTCTCTTGCTAGTTCAAATCAGAGTCTGGGTAAATTCTGTGTTTTTTCTGGCTCCATTTCTGCTCCTTCCAGAAGCAGGGAGCATTTCAGCCTCTTTCCAGTCTGCATGAATGCTGAAAGGCTTCTGTACTGTTTGGCTTTGCTGTTCCCTGCAGCTTGGACATCAGATTAGAACGAACCACACTCACTAACTCACCTGTTCTTAACCACTGAGAGCTGATTGGGTTAAACATGGAAAAATACTGACTCACTATGAGGATGTTCTCCTGCCCTGTGTGGGTGGAGCCAAGAGAGTAAAAAGACTGAGACCCAGAAATCAGGGCTTCTTCTCCTCCAGCTTAAGGTGGTTAGACTGAAGTCTCAGCTCTGACTCTAGATCTGTTCTCTGTGTGCCAACATAAATGTGATTGGACCAGAGAAGTTGATGAGGATTTTGTTAACCTGAACCATGATAGAAAATTGTTTTAGTTTATTTGACAGCTGATTGAAGACGTGGGTCAAAACTGACCGTTACCATAGAGATGGGAACATGAAGCTGACACAAGAGGAAGGTTCCAGCTCTGAAAAAGGAGTCTGCAACCATTAACAGGAATGAGCGGAAGACAATGGATGAATGGATGGATGGATGTGAAAATTAAAACCTGACAACCACTGTAGTCCCTCCTACATGATAAGCGCCATAATTTTTCTCACTCATGTCTTTTTTTTTTTAGACTGGTTCCATGGTGTAATGGTTAGCACTCTGGACTTTGAATCCAGTGATCTGAGTTCAAATCTCGGTGGAGCCTCCAGCAGGTCTCTGATGGACTTTGAAAGAGGAATTGGATTTTTCTATGGCCAACTCCTGCTACTTGGCTGTGGCTGGTTGGGAGGAGGCTCAGGCCCTAACAACGCTGCCACCACCTTCAATTAAGACCTCAGTTTTGTCCTGGTTGAGCTGGAGAAAGTTCTCTGTCACCATGACAGGTAAATGGACATCAACTGGTCCTGAGTCATCAGGAGACACGGCGATGTGAAAAGGAAAGAATCGCTGCAAGCTTGACAAATAACTGGCACAAACCAGGTTCAAGCCTGGACTTTGGACACTGGTATCTCCCATCAACTCCTAATCTAGCATCTCTGCTGAGGGTCCAACTATTTTACAGAACATTTGAGCATCACAACACTTAGCAGGACCTTCAAGTTGGATTCTCAGAGACTATTTCCCCAACCACTACATTGGCATCTACACTGCCCAGATAGCAGGAGTCTTTGGGCCAGATCCGTTTGAAAGCTTCCTGATCCGGCTGTGGTGCACACATGACGGTTGTGGCCCACACATGAAATACAGGTTTTAACCCGAAAGCTCCAAAATCCAAGGTGAAATGAAAATGTGTGGAACTAACTGGATTCGGTCCGAACATCCGAAGGTGCCAAATACTAAAGTAAAATCAGAACTGGACCAATCCTGGGTCTGGTGTGGTGCAGATCTGCAATCGGGATGCGGGCCGTTTTTGGGCCATCGTGCGTCTAGACACTGTTTGTGTTCAAAGTTAAAATCCCACAATAAGAAGTAGCTGAATCTGACAGGTGAAGGTTTGGAACTACAAGATGGTTGATGTTTCCTTGACTTGATGCTCTGACTGTCAGGGTAGATGACAGCTTCTTCTGCTGCTGCATCTTAGTGGCTAAGATTTGTGTCCAACCAGATCAACTTAAAGAGTTTCAACAGACAAACTGTCCAGTTTAACAACAAATACCAGTCAGTAGGGCTGAGTATCGATTCAGATTTTCCTAATCGATTGGATTCGATTTTCCGAGGTCCGATTCAATTCAATTCACGATTCAATTCGATATCCATTTATTTATTTATTTAAACCTGACCAAGTGACTGACAACACAAAAAAATGAATGAATATAAATCAAATTAAAATAAATTACAAGATAGACAATGTAAATTATGTATATGTATATATACAATGTATATTATTAAAGTATCTCCAAAGATGACACACATAAACAGGACACTCACTTAGCTACAACTGTCTCACAGCTTCTGTGCAATAACACTACAATGGTTGTGACAACTGCATCAGAACAGAATTAAAAGCCATCTGTTGACTCAAATAAATATAGGCAAATTAAAATAGCGCCAATATCTCCATTTTTTGGAACATGGTCTGTATATTTGAAACATACAATGTAAACTGAAAAACACCATCAGACAAGTGGTGACATTCCATCTTGTTTTCCAGGCATTCTGAACTTCCTGTTTGGGTTTGGTTTGTTTTTCATTCATGCAAAAAAGAAAAGTATTTACAAGTCTAAACAGCTCTGAATTACTCCTTAAAGGGTTTTCTTGACACACAAATAAAAAAGATCTTGTAAACTTCTTAACAATAATCACAAACCTAAGTCCATAAAACTTCAAGACCTGTCATCCCTTTTCTTACTTGTTGGAGAGAGTAAGATTTTTCTGCATGAAAAGGAGTTGATCAACATGTTGAGGAGTAAGGCAGCTCCTTTTTGCCGTCACAACATCCCCAGTGGTGGAAAAAACCCGCTCGGACGGGACACTGGTACCAGGTACACAAAGGTACCATTTTGCTTGGTGGGCCAATAGGGGATCCTGCTTTGCATGTGTTCTCCACCAGCAGAGAGGATTCTCAGAGTGGAATGGGTGTTACTTCCCTGTATATTTTGATTTCATCCTGGGCCTTTTCAAATACAGTTTTCTGTGTAACTGTGTCTTTCCACATGTAGGCTGACCCTAGGAGAGACATCAGCGCAGAGGATTCCTTTGGTCTCTTTGGTGGAGCAACATCTTTAACGGGATCAGGCACAGCTTCTTCTTTTCCACCAAAAGCAGATGTTTGCTGTTTGAAAATAGCAAGAAAATGATCTGGAAAGACACTTGGAACACAATTCAGAATACAACTGCTTAATATTAAAATAATGAAGACAAATTAAATTTGAGTTGAATACAGTAAAGTACAAAAACTGTAGGAAATACGTTTTTTTTGTGTCAATAACTTACATTAGAAGCCTCCGCCTGTGCCACAACAGAAGCTTCAGTCACCAGTTGGGAGAATGTGTGGTTCCAGGCCTCATCAGACAAGAAAGGCAGAGCCTTGAAACGAGGGTCTGACGCTGAAGCAACATAGAGCCTGTCCTTCAAGGCACGAACCTTGAAAAGATATATTTGATCACTTAAATATAATTTAATTGGAAATGAATGTGCATGAATGCACACGCATTCACCTGCATACTTTTTAAGCTTACCTTGAATTGAGGTTGTTGTCTGCTGCTGTCCTGACCTCTTTGATGACTGTTGAATCCTGGGGGACACAGCGCATCTCTTCCAACAGTTGTGCATGCAAGGGTGCAATGATGGACAGAGTCGGGGATTTTTCCTCAGACGTGGCAAGAGTGGCTGCTTTCAGTGGCTGAAGGGCTTTGACCACATCCTCTGCTACTCTTTCGTCCACTTCTGTCAACGTGCAGACATCTTTCTCGTTTCTGCGTACTTCAGGTGACAGCAGAGCTGCTGAGATGGCTGGTTGCTGCTCGAGAAAACGGTCCAGCATCTCCAGTGAGCTATTCCAACGCGTCACCACGTCAATCACCATCTTGTGCTCAGGAAGTGCCAGCACTCTTTGCTTCTCACTGAGGATGCGGCTCGCCGTAGAGCTACGATAAAAAAATGCAGCCATGCGTCTGACTCTGCCGAGCAAGCGTGCAGCTGTAGGGACTTAAATTAAGAAGGTGTGCAAAGCAACCAATGTGCAACAAGCCCGTAATCTCCGCAGCGCGGACAATATTTGCTGCATTGTCAGTTTCGATGGCTGGCACCTTGTTCCTAAGCTTCCACTCGCCTATTGCACTGAATAACAGTTCACTGAGTTTTCTCGCTGTGTGGCTGGTTTCCACGGCTCTGGTTTGAAGAACATGGCATGCGAGGACCCAGTCGCTAATGTAGTGAGCTGTAATGGTCAGATATGAATCTGTTGCTCTTGACGTCCAACAATCACAAGTCAATGCCACGTTCTCTGCTGAGTGAAGCGAAGTTTCGATGCTTTGTTTTAAGCTTGCGTTCATGTTTGGTATTGTCACTTCACTTAGGTGTTTGCGAGTCGGCAAAATGTAGCGCGGCTCCAAAGGTTTTATGAGACCTCGGAAACGGTCGTTTCCCCGATGCTGTAAAGTCGAATGTCTCTGCATATAAAAACTGCGACAGCCTCGGTTATCTTATACCTGCTCCAGGCTGCGTTGTTTGAGCCGTGTCGACTGGTTTTCTGCTGGGTGATGTCTTGACAAGTGGAGATTTGTCGTATTCCCACAGTACTTTACCATCCCGTTGCATAGTTTGCATATTGCCCCCCCCCCCCAAGTCGTCGTTTTCTCCGTCCTTAAAACCAAAGTGCACCCAAACATCGGCCTTTAATCTCACCGAGTGTGCCTTCAGGGTTGTGCTTCAGTCCGCCATGTTTGCTTGACTCGTAGTAAATTCTCGCAAGATCACATTCCATTAAAACTGCCGCCAAACGCTGATCACGCGAGACTGCCAGAGTTGATACACAGGCTGTTCTCTGCGAGTTAGGAATCGATCTGTGGGTTTTATGAATCGATATCAAACCATGAAAAGGAAAATTGATTCAAATGGATTAAATCGATTTTTTTAACCCAGCCCTACTCATTAACGATAAATCTTCCATGCAAACCAAAGTTAAACACGGTGTTCCCCAAGGTTCAGTGCTGGGGCCGATACTCTTCACTTTATATATGCTTCCTTTAGGTCATATTATTCAAAAACACTCCATACATTTCCATTGTTTCACAGATGATAATCAATTATATTTATCAATAAAGCCGGATGAAGGCCAACAGTTATCCAAACTACAAGCATGCATTCCAGACATGAAGAACTGGATGACTTATAACTTGTTACTGTTCAACTCTGATAAGACAGAAGTTCCTGTGCTTGGCCCAAAACCCCTTAGAGACATTATCTAGTGATGTCACTGCTCTATTGTGACTCTTTATTATCATATATTTTTATTTACTTTATTATCAGGCTGTACTAACAAGTGGTTGAAGACTCTGCAGCTGGTCCACAATGCAGGTGCACGCATAGAAATAAAGCGTAAAGCATAGACAAGAAGCATAGACAGAAACTAGGAAGAGAGAGCACATCACGCAAATCTTAGCTTCGCTGCACTGGCCTCCAGTAAAATCCAGAGTAGTGTTTAAAATCCTTCTCCCAGCTTGTGAAGCTCTTAAAGGACAATTCCAGTGCAAAACAAACCAAATGTGTGTTCTTGTATTATTAATTATTTTTGAAGAATTGCAGGGATGTATTTTTGCAACATTCAAAAGTAACCTGGTTTGGTTGCATACTGCAAATTAGCTCTCAACACAGGTTTAACAGAAAAGTCACGCAGAATCTCGTGTCTTTCATGATGTTTCTTGTGTTGCAGCAGGTATCTGGAGGGTGGGGAGCTGTTCATTCCTCCTAGTTGGAAGCACCTGGGCCCATTTTTGATTTAATTGTTGTGTTTTTTTTTAGTTAAATACATTCATTATTGGCTTTCAACCTGCGTCTCCCACTCTTTTGTCATGGCTTCAGTGTCATGTTTGGAAAAATGGTTTCTCCCCACTGTGCATTCTCATGTGTCTTTTCAGGCGTCCCTTTACCGAGAATCTTTTAGCACAAACTGAGCAGGGGAATGGTTTCTCCCCAGTGTGCGTTCTTATGTGTTTTTTCAGTTGTGCCTTTATCAAGAATCTTTTAGCACAAAGTGTGCAGGGGAATGGTTTCTCCCCAGTGTGCGTTCTCATGTGTTTTTTCAGATTTCCACTGTCTGACCATCTTTTTCCACAAATTGAGCAGGGGAATGGTTTCTCCCCAGTGTGTGTTCTCGTGGTTTTTCAGATATCTCTTTTCTGAGAATCTTGTGCCACAAATTGAGCAGAGGAATGGTTTCTCTCTAGTATGTGTTCTTATGTGGCTTTTCAAATATCCTTGAACAGAGAACATTTTTCCACAAATGGAGCAGGGGAATGGCTTCTCCCCTGTGTGAGTTCTCATGTGCATTTTCAGATGCCCTTTTTCTGAGAATCTTGTGCCACAAACTGAGCAGGGGAATGGTTTCTCCCCATTGTGCATTTTCATGTGTCTTTTCAGACTTCTCTTTTCTGAGAATCTTTTGCCACAAACTGAGCAGGGGAATGGTTTCTCTCCAGTGTGTCTTCTCATGTGTCTTCTCAAATTACCCTTTTCTGAGAATCTTCTGCCACAAACTGAGCATGGGAATGGTTTCTCCCCAGTGTGTGTTCTCATGTGATTATTCAAACTCCTTCTGTTCCTAAAATCTTTACTGCATGTTGAGCACCTAAAGGGACGCTCATCCTTCCTGACTTCTGTCTCAGACTCAGAAGGACCAAAGTTCACGTTCCTGATGATCTCTGATTCTCTTTCAGTCTTTACTTTTTGCTCTTTTGAGCTGCAATGACTCACTTCCTGTCCTGGTCTCAATTTCTGAAGCAAATTCCTCCTTGAGCCAAAGGGTTCCTTGTGCTCAGAGGTGGCCGTGTTATCAGGTCTGACCCAATCATCCTCACTGACTTCAGGCTCAGCTTCAGAAGAGTCTGACATCTGGTCTTCAGTCTGGGGTTGTACAAGTGGATCTGGATCTACCTTGCTGGCTGGTTCTTGTTCTGGTCCTCCACTCTCTTCTCCATCAGCTTCTGTTTTCAGAGGATGAACTGGGCTGCTGCTCAGAGACTCTTCTTTCAAGTTCTCCTCAGTTAGACTCTGATGAAGCTGTGGGAACTGAGGTTTCTCTTCGTCCCCTTCACTCTTCACAGGGACCAGAGTGAAGGGGAACGTGGTGATATCAGCCTCCTGCTGCCCTTGAAGCTGCCCTCCCTCCTCACTGGTCCAGAGCTCCTCCCACTCCTCTTTAATGTGGGGGGGCTCTGGGTCCTGCAGCTCAGGGGGAACCTCTTCTTTAATCACCAGCAGCTGCTCCACATCTGCAGGACACAAACAGCAACATCAGAAATCTCTTCATGTGACTCTGAAACAGCGGAGCAACAGACAGAAACAGAAATCAACTCAATGAAAAGAGACGTCCTGCTACTGACGACCAGTCAGCAAACTGGGAACAGAAACGCTGGCTTCAGATGCTTGGATCAACGTTGGGTCACCCAGGTCAAAGGTCATAGGTCCCCATCACTGAATGGTTTTGTCCATTCATAATCACAAGGTGAGGTTTAACCACTCTAACAACACCAAATAGCCGTCAGCTATTAAAATCTTCTATGTTTCTATGTTTTAACATTCCTGCTCAGTTGGAACACAATGGCCCGCATTACAGACACAACAAGACTGGGGACACTTGCTGGCTACCATTAGCATGAGTACCGCCTTCCAGTGTCCTGGTCAGTGTGTGGGGTCCAGGGACATCCTGGCCACTGGGAAAAGTGGGGCAATTCTTGAATGGCCGGTCCAGCCCAGGCCGGCTGGGCAGTGAACAAAAATAACTTTTTAATAGGCCTGTATAGTTTCCATTATAGGAGGCACAGTGGTGCAGTGGTTCACCCTGTCACCTCACAGCAACAAGGTTCTGGGTTCTAGCCCCTGCTCAGGCACAGGATCTTTCTGTGTGAGTCTGCATGTTCTCCCTGTTCCTACGTGGGTTCTCTCCAGGTTTTCTGGCTTTGCATTTGTGTTGTACATGTAGCTGAGTCAATGACTATGATATCATTTTACTCTTAATTTGGTGAACTTTCTAAACCTCTAATACTGTAATATTGTAGTAGGAACAGTGTGATAGCCTTTTATTTAGAAGTGGAAACTCTTCTCATTGTTCTATACTGTTGATGAATGGTTGATGGTCTTCAAAGTTCCTGTTCATGTTGGAGCACTGGAGGTCTGAACCACTGAGACACTCAAAGAGCTGCATGAGTGACGACACTTCAAGCTGGCAGAACGACTCCAGCCAGGGTCCTGCTGAGTGTTGTGATGCTCCGTGTTTAGCTGTCAAGCTAGCAGCTCTGGACTCACTGATCTGGACTGAAACTGCATTGAAATGAAACAACAGAGCTTCACTGGTGTCTGCAGGAGGTTTGCCTTTGGATTTTGTCCCCCAAAGTGACTGTAACATTGGTTCATTCTGACGGGACTCATTTGGATATCATGTGACTTGCTGCAGGAGACAGAGAGACTGCTGACACGCGTGTGTGTGTCTGTGTGTGTGCGTGTGTGTGCTGACTGAGTCAGTGCTGCTCTTTCAGCATCACCATCCTGGTCCTCCTGATGTGTCTGGTGGTCTTCAGCCTGGCAGCAACCACCTTCAGCTGCTCCACAGCTTTCCTCATGTGTCTGATCCATGATGGTGGTAGAATGGAGCTCCATCATCAGAACAAGTCCCACCAACATTGTGCTGCCTGCTCTTTGACTTTTACTGACTTGTTGTTGCTGATTTGATCCACCATCTTTATCTGAGGGGGCACTGAGCAGGTCTGGGATCATGGATGGGATTGGACCACCTTTGCCTTCAGAAAAACAATCCAATCCTTCTTTCTGGCTCCTGAAGGTGGAGTTTGTCTCTGGGATTTTTCCACAAAATTTTAGAAGTTAAAAACCCCACAAATCCTGATGGACTCCCAACATTACTGGATTAAGAGTTGACAAAATGATCTGCAGCAGCGGAAAAATCTGCTGAAAAGGGTGCGTGATACAGTGTCAGCTTCCTCTCATCTCTCTGTCACACCGCTGTGTGTGTGTGTGTGTGTGTGTATCTTCTCGTGACACACACGCACACACACACACACACACACCCTCCCAACCCCACTGCCTCCATCACCATCAATCACTGCTTGGACCCTAACGAGCCAGGACGTAGCCCGTCAGGTTCCAGCACAGCTTTTTGCTGCGTTGGGCTGCACTCAGAATGACGTTTCTCTTTCTCTCTCTCTCCCTTCAGAAAGTAACAGATGAGCCACAAACTGAATGTGGACCAGATTCACTGCAGAAGCTGAAGAATCCATTGGAAAAGGCAGCACTGAGAGGACAGGTTCACCTCCTCTCTTTCCCTCCGAGCCCTGTCATTGATGCGTCTCAGCATCTTGGGAGAGTTCCTTCTCTGCTTTGTCACAGATCTGAACCCCCTACCATCAAACCACGTTCCATCAAAGAAAGAGGACTTTGGTCAACTTGGGCCATGAGAAGTCCAGAACACATGACTTGGATATGGAGGTTTGTTAGAGTTTGCAAAGGGAAACAGGAGGCTGTTGTTGAGGAGTGGATGGGTGAGAAAGGAGAGTGGAGCTGTTCAGGTGCAAACAGAGTTCAGGTGCTCCAAACAAGAAGCTGAGAACAGGACAAGAAGACAAACAAGAGGTTTAACACAACGCCAACCCTTCAGTTTGGTAAATATCGGCTACATTGAGAGCTCTTATAATTCTGACTTTATTTTGTAAGTTGATCTCAGAATTGGAACCAGAAATGTTTTTTTAGTTTTCTTTTTTAATTTGGCCCCGAGGGACTGCCACCTCCTCCTGGTCAGGGGTTTGGGGCCTCAGGGACCCTCAGAGTTCCACCAGCAGAAGCTCAAGCCCTGTTCAAACTACGCTACTTTTTGTTAGCGACAGGCCCTGCTGTTCACACCATCGGCGCTCAATCAGGCTGCTGTTCACACTACAAGATTTGTCGGTGCACAGGAGTGTTCAGACTACAGGATTTTCCCCGTCAGGAGGCGTGGCCAACTGCACAGCTGACCAGGAAACTCTTGGACGCAGCGCACGCCCCTTTCATTGTAAACATGGAGGTGGAACAGAACGCAGCCCTCCAGGTCCTTAGTGCGCTACCATGGAGCCAAGAATCCTGTGTCCAAGGATATGGTGAACCCTTCCTAGAATCCATGCCCCTCCTCATTGTTGTTGGTGGCTCTGCGTCACTCCCCCACTGCCAGAGCTCCCATGTCTGCTGTCATTGGCTGCAGCTCCGTTTACGTCACTGCCACAAGTCCTGATATCCAGCAGTGCTGGTGTCCACTTTTTGTCACCGACGTCGCATGCGACCTCCCAGTCCACTGTCTTGGATCTGTTCACCCTCATTACTGTAGTGTGGTGGTCATTAATGCCTCAGCCTGATTGGGGGAGGGAAGTCACTGATGCCTAAAATCTTGGAGTGAACTGGGCTTTAGCCTTCATGTGGGACCAGGTTGAACCGGTCTGAGGGTGAAGGTCTGACAAAGTGCAATCCAATTACATGACAACAACAGTGATCCAGAGACCCACCTACCCCCCCCCCCCCAACACCACCACACCCTTTCCCGCCTCAGTCGCCATCATGTGCCCCTTCACATTTCTGTCTGCCCCCTTATAAATGCCCGTCGAGAACCGGCCCTGCTGCAGCTCCACTTCTTGGACTGAATGAGGGGCCCAGCAGGTCCCTGCGGGGACTCACCTGCTCTGTCCAGCCTGACTCGGGGCTTCAGCACGGCATCGAGCAGCAACCTCTGCCGGCGGTTCTCCCGCTCGTACTCCGCCACGGTTTCCTCCAGCAGAGCCACAATCTGCTCCGCGGCCGCCGCCAGCCGCTCGGTGAGCAGCGCTCCCAGCACCGGGACTCCAGCCGCTGAGTCTCCTTCTCCCAGCTGCAGCAGGAAGTCTTCAGCGGCGGCGAGGATCCGCTCCTGGACCGACACCCGCAGCAGCTGCGCGGCGCACATGTTGAGGTTCTACCGGCGCCACTCAGCCTTCAGGAGACAAAGACCGAGGCGGGGGTTCACGGACTTCTCCTTCTTTCCTTGTTGTGTTCAAAGCTTCCCGCGTCTTCTTCTCGTTTTTTGAAGTGCGTATTGATGACGTATGTGGTGACGTCCGAAGCCTCGCCAGCCGGCAGTGACCACGTGACTGATTCAGGACCTGCTTCTCCGGCTTGGCGTGAGATTCTAAATCTAAAGCAGTGAAACGCCGTGGTTTCCTCCCTCTGGTCCGCGCATCTGTTGGAGTTTCGTTTCCAGAGGTGAACCAGCGAGGAAGAGCAGGTTTTCCCCGTCTGGGAACATCTGGAGTTGATTTCTCCTCATCAGCTCTGCTCCTACTGATGACTGTAGGAATTTTTCAACAAGTCATCATTAATCAATCAGAAGGACCCACAGAGTCTATATTGCGCTGTTCAAAATCTGAAGAGGACACCCTCTAGTCTAAAGTGATCCTTAAATGTGACAACAGTTGATAACAAACTACCAGAAGAGAAACCAGTCTGTTGCATATCAAAGTATTTGTAGCAGGGTCAGTGTGACTGTGAGCCTTCATAGCCAGCATGAAGGAGCTGGTTTTATCTTTGCTGGGGAAATCCCACACACACTGCTCTCAGTTCCAAATGTGTGTGTCCTCACTCCTCCGTCCTCCCGCTGCCCTCAGAATACAGACACAATTCAACCTGGCAAGTTTGGAGCATAGAAGTGCTCCTGAAGAGATGTGTGTCAGCCCACAGCTGGCTGTTCTTACCTGGAACCTCAAGATGAAACTGCTTCCACAGATTGGAAATGAATCTGATGTTGACTTTTGGACAAATCACCTGTTCATCAGTTCATCATCACTTCCATCCATTTCTACTGCTTATCTTGTTATAGAAAGGAGTCTATCTGCTGTGTGACTGAGGCAGTTACTGTGAGCTGCTGCATGTCTCAGTGTGTGTGTGTGTGGGGGGGGGGGGCTGTGTGTGTGTCAGTGACGTGCGGTCAGGGGAGGCAAGTGAGGCCGTGCCTTGCCCGTCATCATGGAAAGAAAAAAATGTAAATTGAAAAAAATAAAAGCAATTATTGTATTTTTCCTTTGATTTGTACGATAAAGTTATTTTGCTTTTAACTCAACCAGTTTTAAGTTATTTTTTATTCAAAATCACAGTTTTTTCATATTTATCGTTTAAATACTGAGAAGAGATGTGCGGTGAGGCACCAGGCAGCTGAGCCTCACCAGGCATTGCTCAATGACTCGGCTAACTGTGCTGCATGCTACGCAGGGAGCCCGTATTGCTGTCTCTTTCTATGGCGCTATTAAAATGTTCAAATACTTCTGCTAAACAAACTACATTTCTATAGTTTAGCTGGTGAATATCATGTAGAGTGTTTTTGTATACACTGAGTGTACGTGTTTCTTGTGCTGAGCGATCATAAAAACGGCTGCGAAAAGGTGCCGGGTGAGGCACGCAGTTCTCCTGCCTCATGGAGGAGGCGCTAGTGAGCCCAGGGATTCTGCTTGCGCCTCCTCCGGTCCGCTGCAGAAGAAGAAGTGACAGCGAGCTACAATTTACTGTTAGGAAAGTCAAGTGCAGTCATTCAGTTATTGTTTTTCTCCTGAGTGGCCGTAATGTCACAATGGAGGATTCCATTTCTAAGCTAAAACAATTTTCTAAATTGGATTTTCAATGGAAGCAGGAGGTTCACGCTAAAGTATCCAGAGCGCTGAAGAAGCTGTGGCAGACAGAAGCCAAAACATGGAGAACATTTTTTGACTGTTTTTATTATTAAATGCAGGTTTTTTTTCATATGTTGACAGATCTGATTGTGATGGAGTCGGTGCCTCACCAGCCATGAACCTCACCACACGTCACTGTCTTCCAGTGAACGTCCAACTATCCTCTGAAATAAGAGATGAATCTTTCCCTGCTGAGACTCCTGATCTCTGACTGTCACTAGCATGTGCTAGCAGAGTACAGCACTCCTTCTTCATGATCTGTCTTTGTCTCTGACCAGCTCTCCTGCTCTCTTTCCTCCTACCAGTCAAAGCAGACATCCGCACCTACTGATCTTGGATCTGCTGCCCGTTCCTGCCTGGTAAAAGAAGGAACCAGCACCTGGTTCTCCAGGCTGAATGAACTCCAGGACGTTGGCCAGCCGTGTCAGTTGAAACCTTATTTGTCCAAATAGAGAAAAAATAAGTCTGATTGTTGATGAAAGATGTCATCATGGCTTTGAAACTGTGGTTGGGGAGCAGCCAACATGAGCACATTCTAGAAGAATAGCAGTAAAAACAGGAAGTGTCAGTTAGCAAGTACTCACCAGTCTGTCACTATCATACTTGATTCTAGTGGAACAAAATGGCTGCTGCTGACTGTGCTGCCTGGTGGAGGATCACTCTTCACCATCCTCTCAGGCCTTGATGGAACCAAAAAGGCCAGTTCCTGGAGAAGATCCTCTAGGGGTCCAGGTTAAAGCGGTGCCCCAGCTGGCACCAGGATCTGACCCAGGTCCTGCATGGGAGATACTGTCAGTTCTGTTCTGCCCTGCTCACAACCACAGGCTGGTGTTGAGGCCTGCAGCAACCAGGGCCCCAGTCACCAAGAGTATAAAGGCTGGTCATTGTGGCAGTGGGAGGAGTCAAAATGAAGACAGACCAATGAGAGCAGGACGTTCCTGGAGAAGTCAGAAGAACTTGACCATTTTTTCTTACAGTACCCAGGAGGTTTGGTAGTTGTTGGGATGGAAGCTCCAAAAGCAAAGAGCAGACAGCAGGATATCAAAAGAAAAGATCCAGACACTAAAACTACAAGTAGAAACAAGAAGAAATACTAAAAGCTTTGGAAAGATACTACAAGGTTGGATATACATTATTATATACACTACTATTCTCACTGACTCCTAAAGAGGGACAGGAAACATTAGAATGTGGATCAGATCAGCTGATTTCAGTGTTGAGTCCATCCCTCCATCCACTTTCTATTCTTATCCTTTAAGGGTCATGGGGGGGGGGGGGGGCGATCCCAGGTGACATTGGGCAAGAGGCAGGGTTCACCCTGGACAGGTCACCAGTCCATCAGGAGAAATGAGGTGGTCGGCATCATGCAACCTAAACTAAAACATTAGTCAGATAAAATTCAGATTAAAGCAAGAGTCTCCAGATCAAAGTCAGAATTCCTGATGATGTCATCAGGGCTTTGACAGTAACTAGAATTCTGTGTTTGATCTCAGGAGGACATGAAAGAAAGACAATTGAGAAAAGTAGAGGAGACCACGGCGGCATGATGGTGCAGTGGTTAGCACTGTGGCCTCACAGCAAGAAGGTTCTGGGTTTGAGTCCAGGCTCGGGTGCAGAATCTGCATGTTCTCCCTGTTCATGCGTGGGTTCTCTCTGGTACTCCGGCTCCTTCCCACCGTCCAAAGATGTGTAATTTGGGACGAGGCTGATTGGACACTCTAAATTGACCGTAGGTATGAATGTGAGTGTGAATGGTTGTTCGTCTCTGTATGTTGGCCCTGCAATGGACTGGCGACCTGTCCAGGGTGAACCCTGCCTCTGGCCTGTAGATGCTGGGATAGGCTCCACCCCCCTTGACCATCAATGTCGGTGTTTTGTTAATTGCATGCCACATGAAATTATTAGTGGTCACTTTTCTAGCGACTGTCTCACAGTAGCAAGACAAGAACACTTCTACTTTTGACATTGACAGTTTGTTCAACACTAAACTTCATCCAGTACCATGTTGTCAAACACTGGAACCTCCACAGCACCTGAACAGGGACTTGAACCCTGGACCCTCAGATTAAAAGTCTGATGCTCTACCGTCTGAGCTCCTCAGGCTCTTTCTACAGCATTGAGACAGGAACAGAAACACCTGTGAAGGTCAAACTGATGCTTTCTTGACTTGTTCAGTCCTCCATGTTAAAGTCCACCAGGCTTTTGATTGGCTCTGATTCTCTGTGGCAAAATCCAACAAGAGGCTCCAAAAATGTCCTGAATGTCACAAGGTAAGGCGATTTTATTTGTAGAGCCCATTTTCACTAACAGTTTGTCTCAAAGGGCTTCACATGGCATCATAACAACATCCTCTGCCCTTAGACCCTCACATCGACTGAGGAAAAACTCCATAGAAAACCCTTTTAACAGGGAAAAATCTGAGAAACCTCAGGGTGAGCAACAGAGGAGGATCCCTCACCCAGGATGGACAGACATGCAGTAGATGTTGCTACAGACAAGAAAACAGTTTACAATGCAGAATGTGAGAAACATGGAAATGTTAATAACAGCTGAAGAAGGAAGCTTCTGGTAGGGGAGGCAGGGAGAGCAAGCCAGCTTGATGGGGGACTGGATGGTAGACTGGATGGTAGACTGGTTCATGGAAGGGGAGGCAGGGAGAGCCATCAAGCCAGCTTGATGGGGGACTGGATGGCAGACTGGTTCATGGAAGGGGAGCGCAGGCCAGTGTGACAGTAGGGAATAAGGGGGGGGGGGCGGTGCAGGCGGCGGTTGGAGGAGTTTCCAGTAAAGTTGTGTGTCATCTGCATAACAGTGAACAGAGGGCAGTAGAATATCAAATCTAGAGGTTCGGTCCATTGTGTCACGATGACATCAAAGACAAAATTCTGAAATCAAAGAGTAAAAAAAATTCTGGGTTCAAAGAATTCTGAAGTCAAGTTTTGGAAGTCGACCATGAACATGAACCTCCAAGTCTGAAGTTTAAACTGGTAGCTGTGGTTTGACTGGTTTGTTGTTTAAGTTACCAGGTTTGTAAATACTTTCCCATTCAGGGCCTTGAATTTCAGGGGAGTCCTTCGACAAAGTCATGTCCAAATAAGGGCATTTCTGGTTCCTTGAAGCTGCCTTTGATGCTCAGCCACAGGTAAATCCCTCCTCCTGGTAACAGGACAAAGTAAACATTGTCCCCATGGTACTGAATCAGGGAGATTTGAATGTGTGGGGTTTCTTTGTTCTTCATCTTCATGACTGAACAGAGAAGCTTTAGTTGATGGCAGTTTTCAAAGTGGAGCTGCTGCCAAAGGGGCTTTCCTCCATTGTCAGGGTCCTGCTTCTATTTGGGCGGTGAGGACTCTTTCTGAGCCGCTTCTTGAAGGGAAGTGAAACAATGTGTGAATGAGTGACTGCTGGAGCAGAGAAACATCTGACAGAAACTCCTTCAAGAGGAAATCTGCTCTCACAGTCCTGGTGTCCAAGCAGCAGGGTTTGATTGACAGCTAGCCTGTCCTCTAATCTGAGCGGTGTCTTCTAGGTGATGTCCCTCCCTCCCTAACGGTGCTGCCCCCCTCCAGCCAGGAGCTGCAGCAGGGGAGGGTCACGCTGGTGTTGTTGGCCAACAAGGGCTTCCCTTCAGACTGGAGTCTGGCCTGGAAGGTGGACGGCAGCAGCAGCGGCGGCGGGGAGGAGAGCAGGAGCCCCGGGGTGCTGGAGAAGGACGGCCTCTACAGCTGGAGCAGCACCCTGAGGCTCCCCGCAGACCAGTGGAGGAAGGTGGGCTGGGTGAGCTGTGAGGCCACCCAGGGCTCCCAGACTCCAGTGTCAGAGGTGCTGAGGAGAGACCAGTGTTCCCAGTCCTGACCTGACTCACTGGGACTCTGAACTCTGCAACAGTTTTCCTCTGTAAACGTTGCCATCAGAATGTTTGCTGCTCCATTTTGATTGTTGCTCTCCAGCTTCAGCTCAATAAAAACCTCTTCATCACATCAGTCCCATGTGGAGCTGCGTTGTTCCAACAACACTGAGCTCTCAGCTCATAGCAGTTCTACAATAAAGGTTCCAACACAACGTTCCATTGATCCATGAACAAAGCAGGCAGTGAGACCATGATGATGTCACATCTGTCCACTGTCCAGATGTCAGAGCTGAAAATGATAGGATACCATGTTCCCTTCAACAACAGTCCAGCAGAAAGCCACCATGAAGACCTGAGGAGAAGCAAGGCAGCTCACCACAGTCAGGAACTCCCAGTCACCTCAACAAGGTTTCTGTCCACTCACGTTCAACCAGACCAGCAGATCACCTGCATCCCCACTGCCTCACCACCAGAGGGCAGTAGAACATCAACCATAGAGGCTCCCACTGAGGAATGAACACCACCACCAGCAGACGGCACTCCCTCTCTGACAGCATTTAAAGGAGGTTTCCTGGAGTGACTGGTCTGATCAGTCACTCCAGCTTCCAGTAAACCATTCAGTTGAAAATACCAGCAAGTCCCATAAACCTCCTGAACATAGAGAGGGAAACATCCCTCAGAATAAGGACACACAATAAAAACCAAAGAAATGCTTGGGTCCAGTCCCCCCTGACTGAGGACACCTGAGCAGATCTGACTCAGGCTGACCAGGTTGTGTTTGTTCATGTTTAGTGTTGGTGAGTGTGTGTCCTTGTGTGTTTGTGAGTGTTCATATGTGTGGTGTGACTGAGCTTCATCCAGGAGTGTGGCTGAGAGGAGCAGAGAGAGCAGTGCTGTGTGACAGGAACTAAACTCCACGTTCCAGTACACAGAGCTTGATGGGCTCTGTTGGTCCTCTAGCAGTCAGACCTGGGTTCAACACTGCTGCAGTTCTACATCTGGACCACGTTTTGTTCAAGTCTAATTCATGTTTCCCCTTCACACAAAACTGGTCATGCATTTGTTTTAAATCAAAGAATTCTTGTACTTTATTCCATCAATGTGAACCCTTTGTTCATGGAAACTGTTTCATCTAGCAAATCTATAACCTGCACTTCTTCTGAAGATCTTGTGTCGCTCCATGTTGGAGTTCCAAAGTTGGAGGTAAGAGTGAGGGTGTGAGAGGAGGGCTGGACGGGTGAGGAGGGAGAGGTTGAAGTGGACAAAAGGCCAGGCTGCAGCACAGATAGAAGAGTTGTTGTTGCCCAGTTCTGATGGAGGAGTCAGAGTGAAAGGAGGGATAGGAACCTGAACGAGTGAAAGGAGAGGTGTGTATGACTGAAGGGGAAACGCCTCCTGGCTCCTCCAGCTGTGATTGGTGGGAATGGTCAGTGGGCGTGACTAAGGTGTGTGGGTATTGTAGTACAGTTGACTAATAGCTTGGCAACCGGCCCAGAAGATACACAGACACAGAAAGTTAAAAATAGTCCCCCCGTGCTCACCTGGACTCCTGCACAGAGGTTCATGTTTTTCCTCTTGTCTTTTATTCCAAGTGCCAATAGAAGAACAGGTTAAAGGTGCAACTTGTAAAATGAGTATCGTATCAACCGTCCTAATCGGGGTGAAGAACCCTGAGCTTTTAAAACAAAGGTTAGAAATTTCTGAAAAGTGGGAGAAGCGAACCAAAGGGACGACCCCAGCATGGCCCAAGGGTGGCACCTCTGATGTGTAAAGACTTCAGTCAGATAACAACATGAATAATATTGATGGCAGTTCAGGTCTGAATGGGGGAGCAGGAGGAAAACTGGGAGATGATGATGAGACTCTGGACAGAGACAAGCTGCAGCTCTCCAAAGACGTCTCTCAGGGAATCCTGGAAGAACTTGATGTGACCTCATGAAGGTCTGGAAGTGTTGAAGCAGGGACAGGAACTCAACTGCTGCTGCTGGGATCCATCTGATCTGGAGCCATCATAGAGGCAGGCAGCACCATCTAGTGGAGAGATGGGACAACAGCATGTAACTGGTTTCTGCCTGTGGCCTGACTGGTTTTCAGGTTGTTCTCGTTGACTTGTTATGAGGAAGCGACGCCAGATCAAATGCACATAAACACCTGGACTGAGGAGGGAGAAGGAGCAGCGTCTCTCTGATCCAGGTATGAAGGCCATGATTAATGGACATGTCTGTCCATGTCGGTCACCTGTTTGTCTTGAACCGCTAACTGAATTAAAGGAGGGGGAAGAAGGAGGGAAGAAAAGAACCATTGAACGAGTGTGCAGGTTGAGTTCAGGTGAGTTCAGCAGGTGAGAACCCCCCAGACCAACAGGATCCCTCTGACTGAGTCGGCTCCCTGCTTGAGTGTCCAGCTGAACCGTCTCCATCAGGACGTGTGAAGGTGGGATTCTAGCTGGTTCACAACGAGCGTCAGCGGGAACGTTCACAGCAAACCAGCAGCGCTTGGTTTCTCATGTTGCGTCATCAGGGAAGAATGCAGGGAGAGTCTGAACGGGTCCAACCGGATCTTAACATGCCAGACTTCACACTGGAGTTGAGGGACAGCCGCTGTGTGTCAGCCAGACATGAAAGAGGGTCCTGACCACAGCATCATTCAGTGTTGCTGTTTGAGGTCCTGGAGGAGGAGCAGCTGCTAGAAAAGCCTGAGTTTATGATTCTGAGCTGTTGGAGGAGTGAAGCTGAGACTCAAACCTGGAATCTGATCAGAACCATCAGAGTTTCCTGATGCTTTGATCAACATTCCGAGTAGGAATGTTGGACTGAGATCTTTCCAAAGTCAGAGCTGCTGGTTCCTTCACCTGCACTCGCTGCTTCATGGAGATTCTGTTCTCCATCAGAAGGTGATGACACCAACAGTCTGATAGTCAGGTTGTCATGGTGATAGCTTCATTTGTCAGACTTTGATGTTGGATCTGATAACAGCTCTTTCAGTTCAGAGCAGCTAAACCAGACAAAGTTCAACTGTCCTGCTGGAGTCCAGAGGTTCAGGTCTTCTTGCTGCTATCAGATGACTTCCGTCCTCCAGACAGAGAAGAATGAATGTCTCTCCACCATGTTTCTGAAGAGGAGAAGGATTTGAACTTGGAGGAGTCACAAGTTTGGGTCCTGAGATGTGAAGCTTGTTGATAAATGAAGGTGTTGTTGTGTTTGTGTGAAGGTTTGAACTCTGATATGAATCAGAGTGAGGACTCAGAGGAGGGAGCCCCTCCCCAGAAAACCAGGCTGGACTCTACTGGTCCTGGAGCTGGACCTGGACCTGGACCTGGACCTGGAGCTGAACCTGGACCTGGCCCTGGACCTGGACCTGGACCCAGCTGTGTGTCCTTCAGAAGCAACAACTCTATGAATCGGGGGATTTCTTTCAAAGATGGTCAACAGTCTTCTGGTCAGAGGTGAGCTCTGAGGACTGAAACTCATTTTTCTCAGGCATTTTTTTTATCGTCATCATTAAAACGTTTGACCTTCAACATTTTCCTGTTTTCCTGGATGATTTTTCCTGATCGTCAGCATTGATCAGTGTTGTTTCCATCAGGTTCTCTCAGAGGAGACCAGACCCCCCTGAACCCAGCTGTGTGTCCATGAAGAGTGATTGGTCTATGGGTCTTCCTATAGACTTCAAAGGTGGACTGGAGTCTGATCCCAGGTGAGAATGTAAACTGTCTGTTCTGATACGATCTCTTCCACTCAAGAGCAGGGGGCTGTGGGCAGGTCTGGGACCAGCCACAGACCCCCCATCTCTGCTGGGTCCAGGTCCCTGCTACCATGAAGGTCCCTGGTGTTCCTTTACTATTGGTTCTTTGACTTCATCTTGTCTCCACAGACTTGATCAGCAGAACTCAGATGGTCTCAGTGGTGAGTCCATCCAGCAACACCCAGCACACCTGGACTCCATCTTTATGGTCCGTGAGGGTTCAGTCACTCACTGGAGACCAGCAGGTTTTCAGTCACATGACCTGTTGTTGCCTCCACTCGTTTCACTCTGACATTTATTCTGTTCCAGCTGCTGGAGGAGAAGATTGTTGACTTTGTGAAGAAGGAGCTGAAGAGAGTCCGGAGGGTTCTGAGTCCAGATGAACCAGAGGAGTGGTTGGATGATGAGGAGGAGCAGAGGAGGAGCAGAGAGGCGTTCATGAAGATCACACTGGACTTCCTCAAGAGAATGAATCAGGAGCAGCTGGCTGACCGTCTGCTCAGCAGTAAGATGATTTGAACAGCTTTAAAGCTGGAGTGCATCATGTTTTGATCCAAATGAAGGTTCCTCACATTCAAGCCCTCGTCAAACCAGTTCCAGCTTCCTTCCTGCAGCACCCAGATATATCAGGACCAGGACGAGTCCCAGTCTTCACCCTTGACTCCATTTGTTCTTTGTTCATTCAGGAGGAACTTCTGCAGCCTGCCGACGTCAACTGAAGTCCAACCTGCAGAAGAAGTTTGAGTGTGTGTTTGAGGGGGTCGCTAAAGCAGGAAACCCAAGCCTTCTGAATCAGATCTACACAGAGCTCCACATCACCGAGGGAGGGGCTGCAGAGGTCAATGAGGAACACGAGGTCAGACAGATTGAGGCAGCATCCAGGAAACCAGCTGCACGAGAAACAACCATCAGACTAGAAGACCTCTTTAGAGCCTCAGCTGGAAGAGAGACAGCAGTCAGGACCGTGCTGACAAAGGGAGTGGCTGGCATTGGGAAGACGGTCCTAACACACAAGTTGACTCTGGACTGGGCTGAAGGCAGAACCAACCGGCACATAGACTTCATGTTCCCGTTCACCTTCAGAGAGCTGAATGTGCTGAGGCAGAGGAACTTCAGTTTGGTGGAACTTGTTCATCTCTTCTTCTCTGAAATCAAAGAAGCAGGAATCAGCAGGTTGGAAGAGTTCCAGGTTGCATTGATCTTTGACGGTCTGGACGAGTGTCGACTCCCTCTGGACTTCCATAACAACCGGACCCTGACTGATGCTACCGAGTCCACCTCAGTGGACGTGCTGCTGACAAACCTCATCAGAGGGACGCTGCTTCCCTCCGCTCACCTCTTGATGACCACACGACCTGCAGCAGCCAATCAGATCCCTGCTGAGTGTGTTGACATGGTGACGGAGGTCAGAGGGTTCACTGACCCCCAGAAGGAGGAATACTTCAGGAAGAGATTCAGAGATGAGGAGCAGGCTGAGACCGTGGTCTCCCACATCAAGAGGTCCCGAAGCCTCCAAATCATGTGTCACATCCCCGTCTTCTGCTGGATCACTGTGACCGTCCTGGAGGACCTGTTGACCACCAGACAGAGAGGAGAGCTGCCCAAGACCCTGACTGAGATGTACATCCACTTCCTGGTGGTTCAGGCCAAAGTCAAGAAGGTCAAATATGATGGAGGAGCTGAGACGGATCCACACTGGACTCCAGAGAGCAAGAGGATGATGGAGGCTCTGGGAAAACTGGCTTTTGATCAGCTGCAGAGAGGCAACCTGATCTTCTATGAATGCGACCTGACAGAGTGTGGCATCGACATCAGAGCAGCCTCTGTGTACTCAGGAGTGTTCACTCAGATCTTCAGAGAGGAGAGAGGACTGTACCAGGACCGGGTGTTCTGCTTTGTCCATCTGAGTGTTCAGGAGTTTCTGGCTGCTCTTCATGTCCATCTGACCTTCATCAACTCTGGAGTCAATCTGCTGACAGAGGAACAAACATTCTGGAGGTCACGAGTCTTCAGAAAGAAACCTGAACTAAAACACCTGCACCAGAGAGCTGTGGACCATGCCTTGAAGAGTCCCAATGGACACCTGGACTTGTTCCTCCGCTTCCTCCTGGGTCTCTCACTGCAGACCAATCAGACTCTCCTGCAAGGTTTGGTGTCACAGACAGGAAGAAGCTCAGAGACCAAACAGGAAATAGTTAAGTTCATCAAGGGGAAGATGAATGAGGATCTGTCTCCAGAGAGAAGCATCAACCTGATCCACTGTCTGAATGAACTGAACGATGGTTCTCTGGTGGAGGAGATCCAGCGTCTGCTGGGATCAGGACGTCTGTCCTCAGCTAAACTGTCTCCAGCTCAGTGGTCGGCTCTGGTCTTCATCTTACTGTCCTCAGAAGATCTGGACGTGTTTGACCTGAGCAAATATTCAGCTTCAGAGGAGGCTCTTCTGAGGCTGCTGCCAGTGGTCAAAGCTTCAACTGCAGCTCGGTAGGTGGATGAAGTCCTGGATGTGTGATGAGACTTTTACCAGTTGAACTTCATACGTGAGGAACACCTCTGGTTCTCATCCTCCTTCCTCTCATGGTCTGAGTCTCTGTGGGAAGTTGGAGCAGGATAGAACAGGAAAGAACAGAGACCAGAATGTGGTGGAACAGGGAGGACATTTGGCCGATGTCCCGTCCAAAGAGTTTGGTCAGAATGATGAGAGCAGAACATCCTGAGCTGGACTACTAGATATTTCTTCTAGTTTAACAAGCTCTCCTCCACATGAAGGGAAGGCATTCATGAGGGCTGAAGTTCAATCATGATGTCCATGTTCTGTTTCTCCAACAACTGATCAGAAGAGTCTTTTTGTTCTGATCTCATCAGATGTTCTTCTGGTTTTACTTTGTTCTTCTCCTCCTTTTCCTCTGGTGGATGCTTGATAAATTCCCTCCAGAGCCTATTTTTCTTCTTAAAGTCTTTCTCCAAACCCTTTGTTCACCTTGGTTCCCTCCTCTTTAGGAACTTGTCTAAACTCCCTCAACAGACAACGTCGGTCAACAAGAGTCCAAAATGGCTATAAAACCTCATCCTAGGATTCCCTGCTGTCCTCTCCAGAAACTTCCTGTCAATCAGGACTCTCAGGTTCTGCTCTGAGCCTTCATTGCCTCTGGTGATTTGTTCCCTCCAAACTGTTCCTCTGTCTGTTTGTTCTGAGTTTGAAGTTCTTCTTCATCTCTGCCACTGTAAACAGGCAAACGGTGGCTCCCACCAGCCACTAACAGTTGACTTTCCTCTGTCCATCAATCACATTGATAGAAAGATTGTCAATCAGTGCTGCTCTGTTCTCTCAGGTTCTCTTAGGTTCTACAACGATTGGATAGAAACTCCACTAAACATGAAGGAACAAATTCTGCAGTTTTGAATGATCAACAGATTTCACCAAATCCAACAAACCAAACTCTCACTTTATCCTGATGCTCTTCACGTCATCCTGGAAGTGGATGAAACTGATCGACGCGTGACCCGGCGCTCTAGAAACACAACTAACTAATATGGTTCTGCATCTGTCAGCCTCAATTTCAGAGGTCACACATCCATCAGCTTCTCAGTAACCATGGTGATCTGATCAAGAACCTGGCATTGAAGAGCAACAGCCCCCTCTCTCTCTGACCCTGGTTGGACTAAACCTTTCAGAGCCTCTCCTCCATGCTGCAGCTCATTATTATCATTCAGCCAAGGCTCCAAAGTTGCTGCTCACTAAATCTCTGCTGAAACTGATGACGCTCTCTTTGATTGAGGAGAAGTTGCTGCAGAGCCTCCTGCTGGTTAAGTGAAGGACTGAAAACTGCTCCATTTGACTCCAGAACTGAACTCCTCTTCAGAATAACAGTCACAGTTCAAGCTGATGTTCTGGTGGAAGTGGATCTCTGATCAGTGACCGTTTCTAACTCCTAAATTGTTGGATCTTGACATCAGAAGACTTCCAAAGTGTGGATTCACTAATTTTCTTCCAGTTTTCCCAGATTTATCTCTCCCAAACTGAGGTTGCTGATATTTCACAGCACAACTCCATTGACAGTGGGACATCTCCTCACTCCTCCTCCTCTCCTCCTCAACATTAAACATTGTCATGAATGTTGATCAAGATCTTCCAGGTCTCTGACCACTGTCACTTTTACCTGCTCAGGTGAGCGTTCAGTCTGATCAGGACTCTCCAGCTCCTCTCCACCAGTCCTGAATTCTCTTCCTCTTTGTCAGGATTCTGTCTCAGTCTCAGTTTGTCTTTGTGAGAGGCTCTTCTGCATGGACACCTGGACTCTTTGCTCCTCAGCTTCATGTTTTCTGCTCACAAATGGAGCGATGATGCTGAGCCTGTTGTTGTGTCTCTGGTTTGGTGGACGAGCAGCGATCTGGTCCCTGTTCATAGGAACCTCTCTGTTGTTGAAGAACTCCCTGACTCCCTGCTCAAGTGACTGCAGTTCACCTCTGGGTGCGTCCTCACCCTGCTGGTCAGCAGCTGTGAGGCAGCAGAGGTGCGGTGGCTGGTCTCAGGTCCAGACATCACCAAGTCCTCGTCCTTGTTTGTTGCTCCAAATCTTCCCCTCTCTTTTCAGTCTCTTCTCTTCTCTGGTCTTCTTCTTTGATGGCAGCCTTCAGGTGCTGCTCTTCATCAGTCTAATCTAGTTGGTCCCTCTGTTGCTGGCAACCTGACGTCGATCCTCTGACTTGAAGTTCAGAGACTTTTGAACTTCCTCCTCGTCTTCTGCTGGTTTATTAGCAGTGTTTTCTTTGGTTCATTATGAATGGACTTGGAGAGAAAAAAGAAAACAACTTTCCTGAGAGACTCCAGCTCATCCAATATGGCCGCTGTGACATCACATTGTAGCACACGTCATCAAAAGAGACCAAAAATAGTAGAAATCAATCAGACAAGTTTTTTTTTTTTAACCTGTCCTGTTCAGCAGCAGCATCCATGTTTCTGGTGCGTTGTTGGAATGAAGCAGTTCTACTCTGCTAAGGAGGAACCTGATAAACTCCTCCTATCACCATCTGTGTTGAACTTTATTAGGAATGGTGTTGGTTCATTGATGAAGCTACCGGACTGAGGCTCAGGAGAGGACAGGAAGAGAGAGCAGGGACAGGACAGGGAGGACAAGGGGGGGGGGGACAAAAACAACAACAGCAATAGCAGAAAAAAAACAAAAAACAAACAAACAAACAAAGAAAAAGTAACAACAACAACAGAGAGGAGAAAAGAAAAAAAAAAGGAAAAAACATTGGTTGCAGAATTTCCAGTGCAGGTTTACCATTTGGTTTAATATAATTTTTAGATAAATGTCTGAGTGTGTGATTATGGGTCAGTTGTGCACCGCATGCGTTTATGTGTGTATACGTGTGTGTATGTGTATGTGTGTGTGCAACAGTTTGTCTTGGATGCTGTGCGTAGCTGGCTGTAGCTGATGTGGGGGGCCAGGACATCACACCCCCAGTCCAGGATAGCAGGCAGGTCAGGAACAAGCCACCAGAGCACCCAGAAACCCCCAGGACACAGGGAGCCCCAGGCCACCCCTCCCCCAGGAAACAGCCACAGGCCAAACCCATGCCAGGACCCGTAGGAAAGCATAGGAGCAGCAAACCCCACCCAGAAGCAACCCACAGAGAGACGGGGCAGAGAGAGGACCCCGGTCCCACCGAGCACCCCCCCCCCCCCACAGCATGAGCAGAGCCCAGGGGCACAGGGCCCCTCTGGCCCGAGACCCGACCAGAGCCCCCCAAGAGGTCCGCCAGCGGCGAGGCCGACACCCAGCCACACCCCACACCCAGGCGGGGCAGCCACAGCCCACCACAACGACCAGGCCCACCGCCCCCGAATGGAGCTACCCCCCCCAACCCCCGATCCCCATCCCCTCCACCCATCCCCTGTTCTCCCCCTCCCCCCAGAGCAGGCGGGCTTCAGGCTATAGGGCACCACCAGCCAGCCAGCCGGGAACCCCCACTCCCCTGAGAGGCCCAGCCCACCCGCCAGGGTGAGCTGAAGGCACGCACGCCCAGGACCGCCACCCCCGAACAAAACAATCATACTCTCATCTTCCTCCATACAGGGGCTGAGTACTCCATAGAAGCTGATACGGTCCAGGGCACCTCAGACTTAGTGAAACCGCCAGCGAGCGATCCACCACACAACAGCAGGGCCCGTGACCAACCCCAGCCCAACCACCATGCTGGGAAGAGGACCAGCCTCCCCCACAAAGAGCCCCGGCCAGGCCCCCAGGCCTGCAATCGTGCAGTTAGCAAAGGAGGCAGCACTGGACCCACTCCCTGCCCCAGCTGCCCCCCCATCCCAACATGGTGCAGGGTGCGTGTTGTGCGTAGGAATGTAGATGTGATGATGTGGATGACTAGAATGTAGTTAAAATTGGCGGAGGCACCCAGGGCATGGGAGCCCCGCCGGTTGCAGACGGCAGAGTCTCCCAGTACATCCTCATGCACTCCCCCAAGCCCTAAATGTCTACGATGTGATTAAAATTGGGGGGTCCAGCCCCTCAAGGCCTAGTGACACAAAAGATGTGATGTGATGGGACAGAGAGGCGATGAGAGGAGCTGAGGAATGGGCCAGACCTGCAGGGGGCCAACTTCCAGACTGGCCCCGCTGACCACCCAGTCATCACTGCAACCAGCCGACAGGGAGTCTAGCCTACCTGGTCCAGGGGTCTGATTGGAGCACCAAGGGGCACTGTCCGGAGATCCGGGCAGAGGGCCCACCACCGCGCAGTGCGAGGGCAGACTCCAGCTCCAGCTGTGACATCACATTGTAGCACACGTCACGCCAGTTGAGGCTTCCTGTTCTTGTAAAGCTGGAAACTCCCTCAGAATCAGACCAGTGGGTTCAAACTAGTTCACATTGTTAAAGTGATGCTTCACCTAAAAAGTGGATTCTGCTGGTCAAGAACTCACCAACAGGAGTCGTGAGCTCTCAGAGAGGTTCTCCTCCTGCATGACTTGTGTGGGACTGCAGAATGCAGGAGGATCCGGCCACGTCTCTTTAGCTTGAAGCTACTTTACTTTATTTATATCTATATGGCACTTTTCAGACAGAAACTGCAACACAAAGTGCTTCACAGAAATAAAAGAAAAACATTAGATACAATATAAAGCCACCGAGACCGCCCGACCCGGACAGACGGGTACACTCCACATATAATGCAGAGCCCCCCGGCTCTCTGGGCCTGGACGATCCCAAGCATGACGCCCCTGCGGGCGGACCAGACACACCTCCCAGTGTGGAGGGCCCCCACCAGGAAACACTGGAGCTAAAAACTAAAAGACTAAAAACTAAAAGACTAAAAGAAGGTAGAATAGGAAAGAACAGAAATTACAATCATATTAAAGTATCAGAATGACATAGAATATATATATATATACATATATACTTTTATATATATATATATATATGAAATCTAAAAGTTTAAGAGCTAATTGAAAAGTTGAATAAAAAAATTAAAAGATAAAATATAGTGATAAAATTAAAGGATACAAGAGACTGCATCAGTTAAATCAGTTCAAAGCGAAGCTAAAAAGGTGAGTCTTGAGCCTGATAACGACAGCTACCAACCGCTAAACTGTCCAGAAACTTCTGATTCCAAACTCTCCAGGTCATCGTCTTCTTGTCCAGGCGCATATTTTTGAGTACTTGAAAGTCAAAAGCACTCATTGGGTGATGTATCGCTTTAAAGATGAACACGAAAGAATTAAAATCAATCACTGAGCAGAGAATAAGAACAGATTTCATCATTGATGAGTTGGTGTTAACGCCATGTTTGCTCATGTTTCCATTTCTTCTTCAGGCTGGAGACGTGTGAGCTCTCAGAGAGAAGTTGTTCAGTTCTGTCTTCAGTTCTCAGCTCTCAGTCCTCCAGTCTGAGACAACTGGACCTGAGCCTGAACCTGCTGCAGGATTCAGGAGTGGAGCTGCTGTCTGCTGGACTGGAGGATCCCCACTGTCACCTGGAAACTCTCAGGTCAGAGTCCAGCTCTCATCTTAGCAGGCCTCCACTCCACCCTCTCCTGGTGGGATATATATATATATAGATATATAGATATATATAGATATAGATTTAGATATAGACATAGATATATTGATATATAGATATATAGACATATATATATATATATATATAGATAGATAGATAGATAGATAGATATAGATATATATATATATAAAGATATATAGATATATATAGATATATATAGATAGATATAGATATATATAGATATATGTGTGGAGTGGAGATATATATATATATACATATATATATATATATATATATATACACACACACACACATATGTACATATTATGGCATGCCGTTAAGGAAATTAATCTTTGAATATATTGAGTGAACCTCTGAATATATTGAATGAAACTCTGAATACATATACGAAACTCTGAATATATATACGAAACTCTGAATATATGGAATGAAACTTTGAATATATGGAATGAAACTTTGAATATATATATCCAAAACTCTGAATATATTGAATGAAATTCTGAATATATATATGAAACTCTGAATATATATATGAAACTCTGAATATATTGAATGAAACTCTGAATAAATTGAATGAAACTCTGAATATATATATGAAACTCTGAATATATATATATGAAACTCTGAATATATTGAATGAAACTCTGAATATATTGAATGAAACTCTGAATATATTGAATGAAACTCTGAATATATATATGAAACTCTGAATATATTGAATAAAACTTTGAATATATGGAATGAAACTTTGAATATATATATATATATATATATATATATATATATATATATAATGAATCCTGAATATATGGATTGAAACTCTGAATATATGGAATGAAACTCTAAATATATTGAATGAAACTCTGAATATATGGAATGAAACTCTGAATATATATACGAAACTCTGAATATATGGAATGAAACTTTGAATATATGGAATGAAACTTTGAATATATATATCCAAAACTCTGAATATATTGAATGAAATTCTGAATATATATGTGAAACTCTGAATATATATATACGAAACTCTGAATATATTGAATGAAACTCTGAATATATTGAATGAAACTCTGAATATATATATGAAACTCTGAATATATATATGAAACTCTGAATATATATATGAAACTCTGAATATATTGAATAAAACTTTGAATATATGGAATGAAACTTTGAATATATATATATGTATATATATATATATATATATATATATATATTTTCATTCCATATATTCAGAGTTTCATATATATATATTCAGAGTTTCATTCCATATATTCAGATTTTCATTCCATAAATTCAGATTTTCATTCAATATATTCAGAGTTTCATTCAATATATTCAGATTTTCATTCCATATATTCAGATTTTCATTCCATATATTCAGAGTTTCATTCAATATATTCAGATTTTCATTCCATATATTCAGATTTTCATTCCATATATTCAGAGTTTCATATATATATATATTCAGAGTTTCATTCCATATATTCAGATTTTCATTCCATATATTCAGATTTTCATTCCATATATTCAGAGTTTCATATATATATATTCAGAGTTTCATTCCATATATTCAGATTTTCATTCCATAAATTCAGATTTTCATTCAATATATTTAGAGTTTCATTCCATATATTCAGATTTTCATTCCATATATTCAGATTTTCATTCAGTATATTCAGATTTACATTCCATATATTCAGATTTTCATTCCATATATTCAGATTTTCATTCCATATATTCAGATTTTCATTCAATATATTCAGATTTTCATTCCATATATTCAGAGTTTCATTCAATATATTCAGATTTTCATTCCATATATTCAGATTTTCATTCCATATATTCAGAGTTTCATATATATATATTCAGATTTTCATTCCATATATTCAGATTTTCATTCCATATATTCAGAGTTTCACATATATATATTCAGAGTTTCATTCCATATATTCAGATTTTCATTCCATAAATTCAGATTTTCATTCAATATATTCAGAGTTTCATTCCATATATTCAGATTTTCATTCCATATATTCAGATTTTCATTCAGTATATTCAGATTTACATTCCATATATTCAGATTTTCATTCCATATATTCAGATTTACATTCCATATGTTCAGATTTTCATTCCATATATTCAGAGTTTCATATATATATATTCAGAGTTTCATTCCATATATTCAGATTTTCATTCCATATATTCAGATTTTCATTCAATATATTCAGAGTTTAATATATATATATTCAGATTTTCATTCCATATATTCAGAGTTTCATTCCATATATTCAGATTTTCATTCCATATATTCAGAGTTTCATTCCATATATTCAGATTTTCATTCCATATATTCAGATTTTCATTCCATATATTCAGATTTTCATTCCATATATTCAGAGTTTCATTCAATATATTCAAGGTTTCGGCAAATCTCATTTGCATTTGTCTGTCTGTCCACAGTCCGCTGTGTGAGTAACGAGTCCAAAGCTGACAATGTGTTGCCGATCATCAAATATGTTCAGTACTGAACTTACGTTCAGCCTGCATTGGTCTATGAATGTGGGCGATTCTTACTGTATATGAACAATATATGAAGAGCTACCCTTTCAGTTCACGAAATCCCTGCAGCCGCAGCAGCTTCTCCAGTCCCGGAGAAGTGCCGCGTCAGAGCGCAGTGCCATTACGCACGGCCAATCACTGTTTTACCTTCATTGAACCACCTGAAAACTATATCGAGCGAACCATACAGATCTAAATACGATCACTGTTTTACCTTCATTGAACCACCTGAAAACTATATCAAGCGAACCATACAGATCTAAATACGTTCACTGTTTTACCTTCATTGAACCACCTGAAAACTATATCAAGCTAACCATACAGATCTAAATACGATCACTGTTTTACCTTCATTGAACCACCTGAAACCTATATCAAGCGAACCATACAGATCTAAATACGATCACTGTTTAACCTTCATTGAACCACCTGAAAACTATATCGAGCGAACCATACAGATCTAAATACGATCACTGTTTAACCTTCATTGAACCACCTGAAAACTATATCAAGCTAACCATACAGATCTAAATACGATCACTGTTTAACCTTCATTGAACCACCTGAAAACTATATCGAGCGAACCATACAGATCTAGATACGATCACTGTTTTACCTTCATTGAACCACCTGAAAACTATATCAAGCGAACCATACAGATCTAAATACGATCACTGTTTAACCTTCATTGAACCACCTGAAAACTATATCGAGCGAACCATACAGATCTAAATACGATCACTGTTTAACCTTCATTGAACCACCTGAAAACTATATCGAGCGAACCATACAGATCTAAATACGATCACTGTTTTACCTTCATTGAACCACCTGAAAACTATATCAAGCGAACCATACAGATCTAAATACGATCACTGTTTTACCTTCATTGAACCACCTTAAAAACTATATCGAGCGAACCATACAGATCTAAATACGATCACTGTTTAACCTTCATTGAACCACCTGAAAACTATATCGAGCTAACCATACAGATCTAAATACGATCACTGTTTAACCTTCATTGAACCACCTGAAAACTATATCAAGCGAACCATACAGATCTAAATACGATCACTGTTTTACCTTCATTGAACCTCCTGAAAACTATATCAAGCGAACCATACAGATCTAAATACGGACCTCTACACACAGCAGAGTGTTCCCTTAATAGTTCTGCTTTTTTATGAAGGAAAAACATGGCCGCCCGCAGGCACTGCCGTGAAGTCTGACGTCAGTCGAGTTTCATATATATATATTCAGAGTTTAACTCCATATATTCAGGATTCATTATATATATTCAAAGTTTCATTCAATATATTCAAAGTTTCATTCAACATATTCAAAGTTTCATTCAATATATTCAAAATTTCATTCCATATATTCAGGGTTTCATTCAATATATTCAGAGTTTCACTCCATTTTTTCAGGATTCATTATATATATTCAAAGTTTCATTCTATACATTCAAAGTTTCATTCAATATATTCAAAGTTTCATTCAATAGATTCAAAGTTTCATTCCATATATTCAGGGTTTCATTCAATATATTCAGAGATTCACTCCATATATTCAGGATTCATTATATATATTCAAAGTTTCATTATATATATTCAAAGTTTCATTCAATATATTCAAAGTTTCATTCAATATATTCAAAATTTCATTCCATATATTCAGGGTTTCATTCAATATATTCAGAGTTTCACTCCATATATTCAGGATTCATTATATATATTCAAAGTTTCATTCAATATATTCAGAGTTTCATTCCATATATTCAGGGTTTCATTCAATATATTCAGAGTTTCACTCCATATATTCAGGATTCATTATATATATATTCAGAGTTTTGTATATATATTCAGAGTTTCATTCAATATATTCAGAGTTTTGTATATATATTCAGAGTTTCATTCCATATATTCAGATTTTCATTCCATATATTCAGATTTTCATTCAATATATTCAGAGTTTCATGTATATATATTCAGTTTCATTCAATATATTCAAAGTTTCATTCAATATATTCAAAGTTTCATTCCATATACTCAGGGTTTCATTCAACATATTCAGAGTTTCACTCCATATATTCAGGATTCATGATATATATTCAAAGTTTCATTCAATATATTCAAAGTTTCATTCAACATATTCAAAGTTTCATTCCATATATTCAGGGTTTCATTCAATATATTCAGAGTTTCACTCCATATATTCAGGATTCATTATATATATTCAAAGTTTCATTCAATATATTCAAAGTTTCATTCCATATATTCAAAGTTTCATTCAATATATTCAAAATTTCATTCCATATATTCAGGGTTTCATTCAATATATTCAGAGTTTCACTCCATATATTCAGGATTCATTATATATATTCAAAGTTTCATTCAATATATTCAAAGTTTCATTCAATATATTCAAAGTTTCATTCAATATATTCAAAGTTTCATTCCATATATTCAGGGTTTCATTCAATATATTCAGAGTTTCACTCCATATATTCAGGATTCATTATATATATTCAAAGTTTCATTCAATATATTCAAAGTTTCATTCAATATATTCAAAGTTTCATTCAATATATTCAAAGTTTCATTCCATATATTCAGGGTTTCATTCAATATATTCAGAGTTTCATTCAATATATTCAGGGTTTCATTCAATATATTCAGAGTTTCACTCCATATTTTGAGGATTCATTATAGATATATTCAGAGTTTTGTATATATATTCAGAGTTTCATTCAATATATTCAAAGTTTCATTCAATATATTCAAAGTTTCATTCAATATATTCAAAATTTCATTCCATATATTCAGGGTTTCATTCAATATATTCAGAGTTTCACTCCATATATTCAGGATTCATTATATATATTCAAAGTTTCATTCAATATATTCAAAGTTTCATTCAATATATTCAAAATTTCATTCCATATATTCAGGGTTTCATTCAATATATTCAGAGTTTCACTCCATATATTCAGGATTCATTATATATATTCAGGATTCATTATATATATTCAAAGTTTCATTCAATATATTCAGGGTTTCATTCAATATATTCAGAGTTTCATTCCATATATTCAGGGTTTCATTCAATATATTCAGAGTTTCACTCCATATTTTGAGGATTCATTATAGATATATTCAGAGTTTTGTATATATATTCAGAGTTTCATTCAATATATTCAGAGTTTTGTATATATATTCAGAGTTTCATATATATATTCAGAGTTTCGTATATATATTCAGAGTTTCGTATATATATTCAGAGTTTCATTCAATATATTCAGAGGTTCACTCAATATATTCAAAGATTAATTTCCTGAACGGCATGTATATATGTGTGTATATATATATATATATATATATATATATATATATATATATATTTTTTTTTTTTTTTTTTTAGATATTAATACAATGTAGAAACCATTTAGAGTCAAATGCTTCAAGGAGCAACTTCCAACCAGTAAAGCCTGTCAATGGTGACTGGTGTCTTTACTGGTGTCTCTTTAGATGGTCAGGCTCAGACTGGACCAGCAGCTGGGAGTCTGAAGCTCAAGGGGCCTCACCAGAGGTTTTAGTGGGCACTTTAGAGCAGCGACTAAACTCCTCGGAGGAGCTGAGGGGCTGCACTGGTTCATCCACTGAAGACCAGTAGACATGCTGGTGGAGACCAGGAAGTGCTTGAACAACAAGCCCACAACAGGTCCATCAATGTGCACACTGGAAGACAACCAGTGGAGAGACTTAGAACCATGAAATGTGGCTCTGCTTCTGGTTCTGCTCAGGACTGGGACTGCCCAGTTCTGACTGATGACACGGATCCTAAAGGTCAAAGGTCAACTTTACTGTGACATCATCATCCATCACTGAAGGCCTCTTAGTGACATCTTCAGGATCAATGATGACTTCATTTTCCCACCATGACATTTCAATGTTCTATCAAAGTTCTTGAAGGTTTCCTATCAACCTGTTTAAATATGCAAATGTATAATGTATATATATATATATGTATATATATATATATATATATATATATATATATATATATATATATATACACACACACGTATATATATATGTGTATATATATACACGTATATATACATATATACGTATATATATATACGTATATATGTATATTCATTTATTTATTAATACAATGTAGAAAGAAGGTTTCCTATCAACCTGTTTAAATATGCAAATGAGGCATCAACTCCAAACGTCCACATATCAAAGCTGATCCTGAACCAGAGATGAGAACAGATTTCATCATTGATGAGTTGGTGTTGACGCCATGTTTGCTCATGTTTCCATTTCTTCTTCAGGCTGGTGAAGTGTGAGCTCTCAGAGAGAAGTTGTTCAGTTCTGTCTTCAGTTCTCAGCTCTCAGTCCTCCAGTCTGAGACAACTGGACCTGAGCCTGAACCTACTGCAGGATTCAGGAGTGGAGCTGCTGTCTGCTGGACTGGAGGATCCCCACTGTCACCTGGAAACTCTCAGGTCAGAGTCCAGCTCTCATCTTAGCAGGCCTCCACTCCACCCTCTCCTGGTGGGATATATATATATATATATGGGTTAGGGTTAGGGTTAATGTATATATGTATATATATATATATATATATATATATATATATATATATATATATATATATATATATATATACATATATATATATATATGTATATATGTATATATGTATATTTATGTTTATATTTATATATGTATGTATATATATATGTATATATACGTATATACATATATATGTATATATATGTATATACACATATATGTATATATGTATATATATACATATATATGTATATATACATATATATGTATATATATACATATATACATATATATGTATATATATACATATATATGTATATATATACATATATACATATATATGTATATGTATGTATATATATGTATATATGTGTATATGTATATGTATATATATGTATATGTATATATATGCGTATATGTATATATATGTATATGTATATATATGCGTATATGTATTTGTATATATATATGTATATATGCATATTATGTATATATATATATATATTCATTTTTTTATTAATACAATGTAGAAAGAAGGTTCCCTATCAACCTGTTTAAATATGCAAATGAGGCTTCAACTCCAAACGTCCACATATCAAAGCTGATCCTGAACCAGAGATGAGAACAGATTTCATCATTGATGAGTTGGTGTTGACGCCATGTTTGCTCATGTTTCCATTTCTTCTTCAGGCTGAGGGGCTGTGAGCTCTCAGAGAGAAGTTGTTCAGTTCTGTCTTCAGTTCTCAGCTCTCAGTCCTCCAGTCTGAGACAACTGGACCTGAGCTGGAACCTGCTGCAGGATTCAGGAGTGGAGCTGCTGTGTGCTGGACTGGAGGATCCCCACTGTCACCTGGAAACTCTCAGGTCAGTAGCAGAAACCTGCCTCCCCCACTGAGCGTCACCTGGATGGATCTTATGTGGTTGGAATGATTCACCTTAACAACGATTTGATTTGAATCACGATTCATGACTGCAGCTTTGATTCATTTAGAACGATTGGAGTCGATTCAATTCGGGGTCTCTAAAGTGATTCAGTCACTTTTTGCCAGACTTCAACTGAACTGTCCAACTGTGCCATGAATACCAGGCTACTAGAGAGTTCAGGGAGGAGTTCCAGATCTCTGCTGTTTGCTGGAGGGAATCAGGTTTAAAATAATGGACAGAAACAAGAACACAACAGTTCATGGCAAATGTCTACCTTTTGTTTCAATTATCAGTGCTTTGCATGTTGCAGCATCACAGCACAACAAAGTGCACCAAAGCTCTGTTCAGGTTCATGAGGGCGGTCCTGGCCGGCCCAGGTGTGGCGCCTCAGGAGGTGGTTGAACAGATCAGTGGTGTTGCCATTGTGTTTTATTCCACATTTACATTCTCCAAACAGCCACCGACTGATTGAAACCTCCTCCGTCTTTGTAAGAGACAAAGTGTTGACATAGACTCTCCAAAACCATGGCAGGAAAATGTCTCTCTCTCCTCTGCGTGTCCATCAGAACGCCAGTTTGCTGAGCACAGATGGATGCATGTGAATGGTAGGGTTAGAAAGTGGTTCATCGATCTCTGGATGAGTGGTTCCACACCTGGATCTGATAGTGGGAGAGAGACACAGAGAGCAGAGAATGAGTGGACACGGCAGCCAAACGTCCTGAAACGTGACCTGTGATTGAGACACAACCCCATGAGGTCATGTTGTCCTCAGAGCCGTCAGAAGAATCTCTCTCAGTGAGCTGTCACGTGATCAGACGGTGTCATAATACGCCGCCGTTCGCTCAGCGATGGTCTTTCTGCTTCAACAGAGGACATCAGCTGATCCTTCACTGGGGCCCAGGACTCATTGGTGGACAAACCACTGGGAGAATGTGGCCCCATGTGGACCAGACCACCTCTGAATGTGGTTCCAGTGATCAGATCTCAGGAAACATGGAGTGCTGGCACGCCTGCTATTAAGACTGACAGCAAGAGGAGAGAGAAGTCAATGATTCACTGTGAAGAAACAAGAGACTCTCAAACGTCTGTGAGCATGAAATCATGACAATTAATATCCCAAAGGTCAACTTGACTGTGACATCATCGTCCATCACTGACGGCCTCTTAGTGACATCTTCAGGATCAATGATGACTTCATTTTCCCACCATGACATTTGAATGTTCTATCAAAGTTCTTGAAGGTTTCCTATCAACCTGTTTAAATATGCAAATGAGGCATCAACTCCAAACGTCCACATATCAAAGCTGATCCTGAACCAGAGATGAGAACAGATTTCATCATTGATGAGTTGGTGTTGACGCCATGTTTGCTCATGTTTCCATTTCTTCTTCAGGCTGGAGACGTGTGAGCTCTCAGAGAGGAGTTGTTCAGTTCTGTCTTCAGTTCTCAGCTCTCAGTCCTCCAGTCTGAGACAACTGGACCTGAGCCTGAACCTGCTGCAGGATTCAGGAGTGGAGCTGCTGTCTGCTGGACTGGAGGATCCACACTGTCACCTGGAAACTCTCAGGTCAGAGTCCAGCTCTCATCTTAGCCGGCCTCCACTCCACCCTCTCCTGGTGGAGGTTTTCTCCAATCCAAACGTGTTTGTAGGAACATTTTCTGAGACGTTCCTTCAGTTGAAAAAGCTTCAGAGTTGCCAAGCTGATCAGAAGAGAGAATCAAAGCTACAGAACAAGAGACTGAAGCTGCAAGAAAGATCTCATCAGTGTGGTCGTCTGGAAGGGGGGCAGCATAGAGGACAAGGTGGAGGTCAGAGGGGTTCTGGCTCTGGGGGACAAACTGTCCTTGAACCTGTTCATCTGAGCCCTGATGCAGTGGTAGCGCCTCCTGGAGGACAACAGGTCAAACAGCTGGGAGCTGGGGGGGGGGTGTAAGAATGAATGGACTGAGAGCTTAACTGCAGCAGAGGAAAAGCCTTCTTCCAGAGCTCCCCCTGGTGGTGAAAATGGCTCAGTGCAGAGTGAAGAGCTGTGGCTCTGGCATCCTCAGCTGATGTGAGACTTTCCATCATCTCAGACACAAATTCAAGCGTCTGAGTTCAAGCGGCGCTCTTTGAGTCAGGAATACTGTCACTGTCCTCCATGCTGCTGCTGCTGCAGCTGACAAAGATGGTTTCAGAGCTGAAGAGGCTTCACTCTGGTGCTGCTGGACAAGACTGAAGACTTTGATCTGATGTGTGGAAGAGACTCAGTTGAAGAAGTGATGATGACCTGGAATGAAAGGAAGCTGAATTGAAACTGGAGGGCAGACCTCCAGAGGGTGTGTGTGTGTGTGTGTGTGTGTGTGTGTGTGTGTGTGTGTGTGTGTGTGTGTGTGTGTGTGTGTGTGTGTGTGTGTGTGTGTGGAGCAGACATCCTCCCACTCATGATCAGACCAGTTCCATTCTCTCTGAATGGTGATCATTCCTGTCTTGTTTCATCGCTCAGAGGGAAAAATGTCAGTGTCAGGTTTTCCTGGTCTGGTGCCTCCTGCTGGAGACGAGAAAGACAACAAAGCAGAGATCAGAGCCATGAGACAAAGACACACCTGAGACCGATGGACGCATGAAAATAATGAATGGGAATAAAATAGAGGCAGATAGGAAATGATGGCAAAAGACAAAGAGAATTAAAATGGAGCAGTGAAATACAGGAAGATGAGGATCAAAGCTCTGGTGAAGAGAGAACAATGTTGAAGAATGAATGAAGGAAGAAAGACAGAACTAGAAACTGATTCAAAATGGAGTCAAACCATCAACCAGGAAGACATCAGTTTAATTGAAAGCATATATATAAACATATATATTTATATATGTATATATATATATATATATATATATATATATATACGTATATATGTATATTCATTTATTTATTAATACAATGTAGAAAGAAGGTTCCCTATCAACCTGTTTAAATATGCAAATGAGGCTTCAACTCCAAACGTCCACATATCAAAGCTGATCCTGAACCAGAGATGAGAACAGATTTCATCATTGATGAGTTGGTGTTGACGCCATGTTTGCTCATGTTTCCATTTCTTCTTCAGGCTGGTGAAGTGTGAGCTCTCAGAGAGAAGTTGTTCAGTTCTGTCTTCAGTTCTCAGCTCTCAGTCCTCCAGTCTGAGACAACTGGACCTGAGCTGGAACCTGCTGCAGGATTCAGGAGTGGAGCTGCTGTGTGCTGGACTGGAGGATCCCCACTGTCACCTGGAAACTCTCAGGTCAGGCCAGCTCTCATCTTAGCAGGCCTCCACTCCACCCACAATTTCTTTACTTTGACTCAAACGTTCATGATGAACTGGTTAGATTTTGGGGTTCAAAGGTCACTGTGACAACAAAACATGTCCTTAATGAAGAGATTTGAGCCGATGTTCAAGCCACATGAAGGTCAGTTTTATTCTGGAGGGTCGATCGTTGCCTGATCAGTGAGCAACCGGCCGTCTGACATTTGGAGGAATTTCAAACGCTCAGAAGTGTCGGTCAGCGTCGTCGTGATCTCCTACAGTGGAAGCAGAGCTACCAGCCCTTTCTCCAACCTCAGGTCACCTGACACTTATACAGTGATGAGCCACATCACGGAGGCAGGTTGGTTGCTATGGCAACAGCAGGAATGCCTGTCAACGACTGCTGTGAATCTGTTCTTTATAAATAGTCACCTTCCAAACCTCCCTCAGTGGTCACCATGTAGCAGTGGGACGTCACTCAAGAAGTGATGGTCAACTTCAGCACGAGTGCCTGAGTCCAATGTGTTGTTTTCCTGACCTCCAGCCTGGATTTCCAGTTGTTTCCAGGCAGCAGCAGCGTTTGCTGCCGCCTCCATAAAAAGGCTCCAGCCACCCAGAGGTGTCTGCCTGTTTAGTGCAGCGACTCCAAGCACTTCTGGTTGAACACGTCTCTCTTTGATGTGGGTGGGGACTCGTCACCATGGTAACACAGTGGAGGAGGAGCTTGTTCCTGTGGTTCATCCTTAACTATGAATGTGTGATAGATTCTCTAGTAATGGAGAAAGAAGCGTTATATCAGAGGGTAGTGAGAAGGTGAACTCCTGTCGTGAGTGACGGGACTCAACAACCTGCACGCTGTCATGACAGTGAAACAGCAGAAACCTCACTGATCAAAGCAGGTCACCAGAGAGAAGTCAGAACAAAGACTGGAGGAGGAAGTGTTCCATTTGTTGGTGAAGACCAGAGGAACTTGACAAAGCAGCTGCTGGTGTGGGAAGCAGTGAGAGCAGATGGACAGAATCCAGCTGTTTGTCAACAGTTCCTCTGGAATATCCTGCTGGTAGTAGATTACTGAGGCCTGGTAGCTTTGTTCCTGACGAAACTGTCACTGTGCCGGTGCAGTTGGACCACAGCCTTTAGCCTGGCACTGCTAAAGCAACTATAAACACCTCACTAACTTGGAGTGAAGACCATCAACATCTGAGAGGTTCAGGTTCCAGGATTTGGTAGAACAGTGAATTAACTCTGTTCTCTTAACTGCAGCCTTTTAGGTTGTGGGATCAGAGAGGAAGGTTTTACTTCTCTGGCCTCGGCTCTGAGCTCCAACCCCTCCCACCTGAGAGAGCTGCACCTGAGCCTCAATCATCCAGGAGGCCCAGGAGTGGAGCTGCTGTCTGCTGGACTGAAGGATCCTCACTGGAGGCTGGAGACTCTCAGGTAGGAACATAGAAGCAGAGCTTCAGAACAACACCGTAGGTTCTCCCCAGAACTTCCTCAGAATTGATTTATTCATATTTGCTTTGCTCTCTGGTGTTTGATGGGACTTCAGACCAACTGGAGGAGGCCCTCGGAGAGATGTTGGGCCCCAAAGTGTCATCAAAGTTTATCAGACATGATGGACAGTTTCACAAAATACTGATTATTTTTAGTTTGTTTCATTCATAACTGTTACAGTGAAATACTATAAACCAGCACATCTAAAGTTCACTGCAGTTTGTAAAGACAATGTCCCTGAAACGTGGGTGCAGAGGGACTTCCTGCAAGGTGGTGCCTGAGGCCTCCATCAGAACCTCCTGTGTCTTTAAACTGTCCAGCTAAGGTGAGCGTTTGCTTCCTGCTGAGGCTCATAACCACCACATCTTTGTGATTTCTTTTCTCCAGTTTTGAGCCACGAGCCTGATGGACTTGAAGGTGCTTCAAATGTGGAGTTTGTCTCCTGAAGGACGAGCTACTTGAGTGCATCCTTGCTGGTCTCTCCCTGCCCAGAAAAGGAGTGTTGAGTTTCTCTGTACAGCTCCTGAGCCCAACCAGCGGAGGTTGATTCCCTGAGGCTCAGTTCCCCAGACAGCTTCAAGATTCAGGCTTTCTCAGCTTTTCCAGATGAAGGTTGTTCCTGATTGTCTCATGTTTGTATTCCTGCTGACCCCTGACCCTGGTAACCCTCCTGATGAAGGTTGTTCCTGATTGTCTCTTGTTTGTATTCCTGCTGACCCCTGACCCTGGTAACCCTCCTGATGAAGGTTGTTCCTGATTGTCTCTTGTTTGTATTCCTGCTGACCCCTGACCCTGGTAACCCTCCAGATGAAGGTTGTTCCTGATTGTCTCATGTTTGTATTCCTGCTGACCCCTGACCCTGGTAACCCTCCTGATGAAGGTTGTTCCTGATTGTCTCATGTTTGTATTCCTGCTGACCCCAGACCCTGGTAACCCTCCTGATGAAGGTTGTTCCTGATTGTCTCTTGTTTGTATTCCTGCTGACCCCTGACCCTGGTAACCCTCCAGATGAAGGTTGTTCCTGATTGTCTCATGTTTGTATTCCTGCTGACCCCTGACCCTGGTAACCCTCCTGATGAAGGTTGTTCCTGATTCTCTCATGTTTGTATTCCTGCTGACCCCTGACCCTGGTAACCCTCCTGATGAAGGTTGTTCCTGATTGTCTCTTGTTTGTATTCCTGCTGACCCCTGACCCTGGTAACCCACCTGATGAAGGTTGTTCCTGATTGTCTCTTGTTTGTATTCCTGCTGAGCCCTGACCCTGGTAACCCTCCTGATGAAGGTTTCTGCTGCATTCAAAGAGAACTTCTTGACATGAACTTTTTTATAGACTTTACAACGACGTTAAAATGAAACAGATGTTTGATTCCCAAGAACTCAGGTTGTCAAAGGTTGTTGAAGCTGAGCTGAAACGAATCCCTTGGGCCAGCAGACGTTCTCTTTTCTATCCATGTTAGAATTAAATAGATGAGGACTCCCAACTCCTTGAACCGTTGAGCAAAGGAAGTCAGAAGTGAGGTTCATCTTGAAAGAGTACCAAACTCCATGTGACGTTAAAGGGAGACAGGATTCAGGTCTGTCCTCCTCAGCATGGATGAGGACTGCAAGGTAGTGATTGGATGATGATCCCTTAAGGAGTGAACTGACACACTACACTAACTGTGTCGGCACTGTTTTGACACTGTGTTGGCCACTCAATAGCGACCCCTGCAGGAGTTCTCAATCATTGCAGGTAAACAAACTGAAAAAAGATGGAAAAGCTTCCATACTGCTAACCCAACATCAGCCTGTGAAATAACATTTAATCGCTCATCCTTTCCTTCAAATATCATCTCATCGTTGTAGAATTTCATTTGTTCAATTTGTTTGTGTAAATGCTGAAATGAGTCGCTATGTAAAATGGAGCAAATTTGTCTATAAAAAAATTCAGAACTGAAATTTTCAACTTCTCTATGGAATTTTGTGAACTTAAGTGTTGAATCATATAAAATAAAAGACTAAAAAGTGATTCATTTCTGCATTTTTATTGAGGAACACAAGTTCTGTCAGGTCCATTCACGTCAAGAAACAATGGGATGATAATGTGCTTGATTGTTTATTCTAGCACAAACTGGTGGTACGGCTCTGTTCAGAGGAGTCCCCTGAGAATTTTTCATGAGCACCATGAAACAGGGGACCAGCAGCATGAGGGAAGGTTCTCCCAGTTTAAGACTGGAAGAGCAAACATACCCCCGTGAACAGAGCAGCAACATGACATGGAATGAACTATGACATGTATACAGGACAAGGTGGAGCTGGGGAGGTGGAGGGTAGCAAGTTGCGAGCAGGAGCAATTGTACAGGAAATGGCAGCAGATAGCAGCAGGCAGAGCAGCATAGCCAGAAGCTAGCAGAGCGGTCGTTGAGGCCGGGTGACATTTAAGTTGAGAGGGGTCAATCAGAAGTGAGGGATTTGATCAGCTGATGCGGAGCAGCTGTAGATAAGCTGATTGATCAGTTCGATTGATGGATGGGAAAGCCAATCGCGGCTTTCTCGCGGACTTTAGCTTTTTGGTGACAGCGCCACCTATCGAATTAGATGACAGCAAAATACTCCTTTCTAACTATAGTATAAATGGTTTCTTCCAATTCCACCAAATACTTTCTAATTTATAGTTTTAAAGGTTCATTCCACCAAAATACTTTCTAATTTATAGTTTTAAAGGTTCGTTCCACCAAAATACTTTCTAATTTATAGTTTTAAAGGTTCGTTCCACCAAAATACTTTCTAATTTATAGTTTTAAAGGTTCGTTCCACCAAAATACTTTCTAATTTATAGTTTTAAAGGTTCATTCCACCAAAATACTGCTTTCTGTCCAACTTCTCAGTTTTAAAGGTTCCTTCAGTTGAGGGCTCCTGGTTCTGTGTGAGGGGTTGAGGGTCGATATGGGATGATGAGGAAGATTTCATGTCCCGATGGTCCTGCTAAAGTAACTGTGAGTCATGATATCAAACAATGTCACCAAAATATGCTTGAACTCTTAAAATGGCAATAAAATCTACTGGAATCATTTTACCACAAACACTTTTATAGTGTTTTTGTGAGCTTCATTTTTCAAACATTATAACATAAACTTTAAAAAGGGTCCATTCACTAACACTCTTACTTGAAGGTAGTCACTGATATCAGTAAACAGCTGATAAAGATTTGTGTTCATGTTTTAATTCTCTACTCTGACCTGTGCTGAGACACTGGACCAGAGAGGAAGACCTGCTCAGCCTCCTGCATGGACCAATTCTGCAGCTCAGTGATGACGATGAGGGATTCAGCATTGAGTTCATTTTAAACTTTTTGGAGGAAACAACTGTAAATTAACCAGCAGTTACTGGTGATGCTTCACAGTTTCCAAGCTCAAACGGCCTCCTGCTTGTTGGACTCACAATTTCCAAAAAATGGAGACATCAAAAGTCAAATCATGTTTTTGTTTGGTTTTGTTTTTTACTGGAGGAAAACTTCAAATTGTGATGATGTGTCTGACTTAGAAACTGAACCCCCAAAAATCAAAAAGTCTCCTTCTTCTGTGCCGTGATCTCAGAGCTGATCATGATTGATCTCATCAATAATCCTTGGCAGCCGACCAGTCACACACAGCCCCCCCCCCCCACACACACACACTGAGACATGCAGCAGCTCACAGTAACTGCCTCAGTCACACAGCAGATAGACTCCTTTCTATAACAAGATAAGCAGTAGAAATGGATGGAAGTGATGATGAACTGATGAACAGGTGATTTGTCCAAAAGTCAACATCAGATTCATTTCCAATCTGTGGAAGCAGTTTCATCTTGAGGTTCCAGGTAAGAACAGCCAGCTGTGGGCTGACACACATCTCTTCAGGAGCACTTCTATGCTCCAAACTTGCCAGGTTGAATTGTGTCTGTATTCTGAGGGCAGCAGGAGGACGGAGGAGTGAGGACACACACATTTGGAACTGAGAGCAGCTGTGTGTGGGATTTCCCCAGCAAAGATAAAACCAGCTCCTTCATGCTGGCTATGAAGGCTCACAGTCACACTGACCCTGCTACAAATACTTTGATATGCAACAGACTGGTTTCTCTTCTGGTAGTTTGTTATCAACTGTTGTCACATTTATGGATCAATTTAGCTGATAAGATGAAGGCTCCAAAGGACCAGCTGGAGATGCCGGGGATTGAACCCGGGGCCTCATACATGCGAAGCATGCGCTCTACCACTGAGCTTCATCCCCTCTGTCAGAGTCACTGTTTAACTGATGCAGCAACACAAACACAGACACAACATTTTTATTCTTCATTTTAGGGATAAAAAGGAAGTCAGCCTGTGATCTCAAAGGCTCTGTGATCTCAGTAGTTTCACTGTGATGTCAGCCCACACAGCCTTAGACCACAGAGGCAAGTCAGGCTCCAGGAAGCTGAGGCTGCTCCGTTCTCAGTCCAGTCCAGAGTGAAGGTTTTCCTCTCAGAAGCTTTCCAATCCAGCCCAGATCCTCTCTGACTAGCAGGGGTCTTTGACCAGGAAATGAGAATTATATTGAACGTCTGCTCATCCTCAGAATGAAGTAAAAGTATTTGTGTTCCTAAAATAATCTCCAGATGCTAAGATCAGTTATTAACATTGATTGACAGCTCTAAACTGAGCCACCATCACTATACAGTTGCAACTGAAATATTTAGAAATATTTCAAGGAAGCAGCAGGCCCTCATCCGCCCCGGTCCACCCGACTGTGTCCCCTGAGACAGATGACAGCTCACTTCTGGCAGAGGCAGTTAGGTTGAGGACCGTTGCTGATGTCATCAACTGATGTCTCCATCACCAAAGGTGACAGACAGGATGGTCATGGACATAAAACAGAGGTCGAAGAATGAGAAAGAATGGTTGTCCTGACTGAAGTTTAGCTTGAGCTTTTTAATTTGTTACTAAAGGAAGTATTGGTACAAGTAAAGGCAGGCGAACTTTCCACAAATATTCAGAATTAACTTTGACAACCAAAACATGAACCAAGACGACAAAATAGTGAACATGAAAAAGGAACCAGTCCCACCTTCTTGTGTGTTCCTGCTGAAGTAAATGTTTATGAAGATTTGTTGTGGTCTTTTTCCAAAGGTCCAGCCAGCATTGCAGGTCTCAGGAGAAGGAGCCACTTCAGCAGGATCTGTGGGACAAATCCCCCCACGGTGAGACCTGTCCAGCTCCCTGCAGCTCTGCAAGTGTTACCAACTCTTCATTCCAGCTGTTTGGTTGAATCCCATTTTTTCACCTTTGAACCTTTTGAACACTGATGAGGAGGTGAGGCTGGAGGCAAAACCACAACCTCACGTCAGCTCACAGGATGAACCAAAATGCCAGACACTTCCTGTCACTGCTCCAGCACCACCTGTCTCCCCTCCATGTCTTTACCATCTGTGCAGCTTCCTGCTGTCCCTGGACCCTCACAGGTGATCGCTCCACCTGGAGCCTCACAGATGGGTTCAAACCTCCCAATACCTGCAGCCCAGCCTCAACCCACTCAGACACAGTCACCCGTTCAAGCTGGGCCTGGTACCACACTCCAGTACAGACAGAGAGAAAGAAGACACACGGGATCCTTTGAAGAAAATGTAATAAAGACAGGAAGCCCCCATCACATTGTCAGTGTTTCAGTGACTGGCATTGGGAAGAGACTGAGACAAAGTCAGTTATGAATGGAGGGCTGAGTTGGAGCAGAGGGGGGCAGGATCCTGGGGGTGGACTGTCTTTAGGAGGCTGAGGTGTCTGGTGGTCTTGGTGGACCCTCTGCATCTCAAGCTGAGACCACAGAGTCCTGTGTTCTTGAGTCATTGTGTATAGTCTCTGTTGTTGGCGAGGTCAGTGTGGTCCCTGGTGGTCTAGTGGCTAGGATTCGGCGCTTTCACCGCCGCAGCCCGCGTTCGATTCCCGGTCAGGGAATGAGTTATTTAGAGGTTGAGGGAGAGGTGATCAGGTGGTCCACATGATGGTGGAGGTGATGAACTGTGAATCCATCATGGCTCCACTCTCACCCCCATTGTAGTGTTCTTGGTTCACTCTGCCATGGCCCCATGTTGAAGGGTGACTGTCTCATTCAGGTCCAACCCTTTGTTAGACTCTATTAAGTCACTGACTCCTGCAAGGACAAACTGTAATCCTCCTTAGTAGCTTTGGTTCCTTGCAGCACAGAAAGTCCATTCACTGATGTAGGAACTGAAAATCTTAGAGCTCCGGTCCTTCGTTCCTTCCTCCACTGAGCAGAAGAAACACAGAATAGTGGGCAGTTCCTCCTACAGTTCTCAGAAAGTCTGAGGGCACCAAAGAAAGGAGGGAAATGCAATCAATGTTGAATTATTTTACATTTCTTATATTTGATCAAAGATAGAACTTAATAAGCGTCCATCAACCTGCAGGACAAACTCCTTCACTGTGTGGGAGGTTCAGAGTCCCTGGTTTGATTGCAGCTTTGACCTGAGCAGGTGTTCATCCACATCTCAGTAACAGGGGACACTTTATCACACCAGTGGACAAACATCAGCATTCATCACCCAGCAGCTCCTCTGATCAACAGAACAAGCTGAAGTAATCTGGAGAATGAGGGCATGGATCCCTCTACCTCTCACATGCTAAGCTAGCACTCTACCATTGGAGCTAAGTCCCCTTTTGAGCTTCCATTTGAGTTTTCTGTTCCCATCTCTATGGTAACGGTCAGTTTTGACCCACATCTTCAATCAGCTGTAAAATTCACTAAAAACAATTTTCTATCATCCAAGTTGTTTCCATCTCTTGGTTTCCTTGTTAGGCTTCCTTATCCATGGAAATATTGATTTGAATATTTTGTTGTGGGCCTCTGGACCTTTTTTTAGTCAGTAAACCCTTGATTTCAATTAAAAAAATGATAAAATGAACCTTTGGGTTTGGCATAAAAGTCTTTTTTTCAGCAACAGAACTTTAATATAAACACTAAATGAAAAGCAGAACAGGCCAGAACACAAACTCTGCTCTGCCGTCCTTCCTGGTTACTGGGCATGGACTGCTGGAAGGGGCATTTTCCTCAGAAAGGGACAAGACGTTCATCCACTCTCACCTCTGGCCCTGGGTTGAATGTTGGTGCAAGGAGCTGCACCCATCTTTCCCAGACATCCCCAATGGGGGCAAGCTTGTCAGTTCTTGCTCCGGTGTCTCTGTCGTCAAATCTGAGGACTCTTGATGTTCGTTGAAAGTTCTGAAGTGGCCTTGTGGCCCGGAAAATATTTCTGCCTGTCGATGCGTCCCAGAGACGATCAGTGGCCTCACTGCAGGATCTGAACACTCCAGGAAGAAGAAGAACACCAATAGAAGCATCCAGGTGTCCCTCATCAATGTCTTTCCACTTGTCACCATGGACTTTTTTTCCTTTGAGGTTTGTCACAGCAATGCTGACTCTTTTTAGTGACAGTGGCATGAACAGAACCATCAACCATAAACAGCTCCAAACATGTCTTGATGTCAGTGCCTCTCGTCACAGCAAACCTTGTGATTCCAGGGCTCATTTTGATGACATCAGCAGCAGCTGCCCTGCCATGTACATCAGGAGACACTGAGCTTCAGCCAATGTTCCCTCTAGTTTTTCATGTGTCTGGTTATCCTCACAAGCTCCCTGAGCTCACTGAGGACCACTGTGAGCACTGAAACTGGGAGACGGTTCCACAGGAGGGGAGCCTGATAGCTGAAGCCTCTGGCTCCATTCTACTTTTAGAACTCTAGGAACCACCAGTAACCCTGCATCCTGGGAGCGAAGGGTTCTAGCTGGATAATAGGGGACTAGGAGCTCTGTCAGGTAGGAAGGAGCCTGACTGTTGAGGACTTTGATGGTAGAAGGAGAATTTAGAATTCTATTCTGAATGTGACAGGGAGCCATGCAGAGAAGCCAGTACAGGAGAGACATGGTCTCTTCTACTAGTTCTAGTCAGGCAGCAGCGTTCTGGACCAGCTGGAGAGTTTTCAGGACCCACTTCTTCTTTTGGTCACAGGTTTGAAGATACCTGTGGAAGTGAAAGGAAAGGCTGCGAGAGACCTGCCACACCTCTCCAGTGACATGATGGCAGTGGTGGGATTTGAACCCACACCTCCTCAGAGACTGGAGCCTTAATCCAGCGCCTTAGACCGCTCGGCCACACTACCTCACTGAGCTGTTCTCTGAGTTGGTCTGCTAAAGGCATGTTGAAGAGGAAGTAACATAATGATATAAAACTTATTCTGAAGGGGGACCCCTTTCCTCCCACGGTCACAGGAAGTGACGACAGCGCTGCTAGAAGCAGGAAAGAAATGGTAAAAGGACTCAGTTTGTACAGAGCCTTTCTACCTCAGCAGCCCTCAAGGAGCTGAACAATGTCCTCTCATTCACACACACTCACACACTGATGCTGAAGGCTGCCATGCAAGGAGCCAACCTACTCATCAGAAGTATTTAGGGGTTCAGTATCTTACTCAAGGACACTTTGACATGGTCACTGGAGAAAGTGAGGATCAAACCAGCCACCCTTTGGTTGCCAGACGGCCACGCTACTCCTGAGTCATGTGACCTGGATAAGATGGTGAACTACAGCTGATCGCCATGCTAGCAAACCTCTTTTGTTTGGTTTGGTTGTTGTTTAGTGACTGTGGATGAATACACAGGAGAAGTTGAGCATAAATTTGTGTTCCCTGTTCACTTGAATATCTGTAGGAGTGTGAGGTGGAAATAATAGTTGGAGGAGAATGAGAGTTCAGTCTCAGCGCTATGACCTGTGCTGACACTAAAACATGTCAGCCCACAGAACAAAGATGGCAGTCCTCTGGGAGAGCAGGTACACCACACATACATGAAGAAACCCTACAGGAAACAAATATGTTGCCAGAGACTTTTACTCTGTTTTTGTTGTTTACCCAAGTACAGGATTGGAGGGAGACTGATGGTCGCTGTTTGGGTCATGTGACTGAAGTCATCCATTCATGTCAGTGATTTCACTTGGCAGGACTCTCATTACCAAATCGGCCGCTCTGCAGCACAATACACAATCATTAGCTCAGTGCTACGTGAGCCAAGAGCAGCAGGTGAGCAGACAAGCCGCGTTACCTGTCCGAAGCAAAACATCCGGCGCGGAAATGACGTCACCCGTCAGGAGCAGCGAGAGAGAGAGAGAGAGAGAGATGGGGCAGGGAGGGAATCGCCCCTCTTATGAGTGAGGGCGCCTCCGGTGGTTGGCTGTGCAATTGCCAATTAGGCATGACAGCTCACAGCTGTCTGTGCTGCCACACACCGATTCAGGCCTGGACTCCTGTCTCGCTGCCAAACTCCGCCTGACTCCGTAGAGCTGGTCAGCCTCCACTCAGTCCTCTTCATTTGGTTGGAGGTCACCATCGTTCATCCTACACACCTTTCCACCTGCCTCTTTGACGTCTACTTGAAGCTCAGATAAATCCAGGCTAATTCATACCTGCTACTCAATATGGGCCTTAATTACTCTGCTGGAATTATCACTCTGTCTTAAGGGTTTTCTTAATTGTATTAAATCCTCTTTAATTTCCAAGAAGTCTTCCAACTCATTCATTCATGCAAGCCACTGATCCACAAGACCTCATTGATGAGCTTCAACCTGAGACTGATTGTTTCTCATTGGACGAGACACCCATTCAATGAGACTCATTGTCAGTCCATTGAAATCTACTGGTGTTCCTGGTGAGTTGATTTAACAACATGAGCTGACAGAATCTACGTTCAGGTAGGAACCACCACATCCAGGGGTCTGGACCTTTGAGCAGACAGAGCCATCAAAGTAGCAGACTAAGCTAGCAGACATTAGCATTGAGAAGAAACTGATACCTGAGCCTACTTTTGGGTCTGGTCAGGTGATGACACAATAATATGACATCATTGTCAGACTGACGCCTGCTCAACACTGACCAAACACTATGGCATTGTGGGAAATTTCTGCTTGGCTCGCGTCCATCAATACATATGAAGAAATTTCTCCAGAATCAGGATTGACAGTGGATACAATTGATTCCACACTGGTTTTTCATTCTGAGTCGGGTGCAGGTGTGGAACTTCAGACACAGTCTGTGTTTGTGTTGTTCATTCAGTGATTTTTCTTACAATTCCCAATCACAGCTGCAGAAAGTGAGAGGACAAGCAGGGATGTTCAAGATGAACGCCCAACGTGGGGCTTGAACCCACGACCCTGAGATTAAGAGTCTCATGCTCTACCGACTGAGCTAGTCAGGCTACATCAGAGTAGCTTCAATAGCCTGAACTGATCAGAGTGAGAGACGCTACAAGCTCTCCATCAGACTCACAGTCACATGAGCCATCACATGATTGATGAATGACCACAAACACCTTCATCTTTGACAAAGAAGTCAAATAAAAGGTGAACCACAGATGAGACACCAGTGGTAAAAACACTAAAGTGCTGTCAAGGAGAAACAGGATACGAGCAAACACACACACAAGTTATAGAGAGAGAACTCTCCCAGAGGGAACCACTCAAAGGAGAACCTAGAGATCATCAGGCTGGATGACCTCATCAACATGAGACAGGTGGATAGGAAACAAGCTCAGAGATGTCAGGAACATGAGATCCAAGTGGTGAGAGAGCAAGAACTGGTGAGGTTCCAGAACCAGGAGTGAGGTGGAGCCTGCATCACCTACTGGGAGCTTTTAGTCTAAGGTTCAACTTGGACTTGAATGATTTCTGGAGAGACAACGTGCAGGGAGGGAATTTGGAGATGAAGAACAAGTTCCTCTCAGGCTTTAATGGAGTTTTCAGGAGTCAAACAGACCCTCCTCTGATTGGTTGTCAGATGTGTTCTCATTGCACCACAGCCTCCAGGTTGAGGGTTCTGGTCCGAGTCAGACACATTGACACTGATGCTGCTGAGCCTGAAGGGAGGATGAAGAAAGGAGTGTCTGAGAGAGCTTCACCAGACAAACTGTCCAGTTGAACAACAAACACTAGTCAGTAGGAATGTTGCTGCTGGGACCCTGATTCAAACCAGGGTTGCTGCAGCCACAACACAGAGGACTGACCACTAGAGGATCAGGGCCTCCTGGAGGCTGAGGTTGGAGCTGCTCTGTCTTTGTCTCACTGAGAGATCAGAGACAATTGGAGTCCACAAAGAAATCATTGAGAAATCAAGGAGAGATCAAAGAAAGAATTCTAAGATTAAAAACAGAACTCTGAGATCAAAGGTTGAAGTTCCCCAAGGTTCAGTTTTAGCTCAGACCCTCTTTAATATCTCTGTACTGCCACTTGTCGTCAGGAGACTCAGTATAAACCTCCACAGTCCTGCTGATGTCACTCAGCTGGACATGTCTGTGTCTCCTGGTGACTCAGGACCAGTTGATGTCCATTAACCTGTCATGGAGGCAGAGAACAAAACTGAGGTCTTAATTAAAGCTGGAGGCAGTGTTGTTAGGGCCTGAGCCTCCTTCTGTCCACTGCAGAAAAGTAGCAGGAGTCATCCTGAATCCAAGGATGTATTTTATGAGAGCGGTGGGACTTGTAGTTTAGGAGGTAGAAGCCTCAGTGTGACACCAAGTGAGAATCAGAGCTGAGCCTCTAAGAGCCCCTCCCCCGCTGCTCTCTGTCAGAGTGGAGAGGAGAGAGGATTTTTGGAGAGTTTGTTGTTTGAAAAAGGCTCATCAATCCCCAGATTGTGGTCAAAAGTTGAATGTAACACATTTTAGTAGGCATTTTTGTCAGGAATGTAGTGAAGTTATTTGTGAAGTGGAGAGAGTTACAGTGTAGACGAGAGAAGCGTCAGTTTGAGGCTATGTGTGTCTGAGGAGACAGCCTCCCATTGGTTTACATTGTAGGGTGAAAAGTGGGTCCTGGACTTTGTCATGACTCAAACAATTTGTAGTTGGTTTCTGTTGGTTTGGTTTGCTTGACTGGTTGTTGTTTGTTGACCTTGCAAATCCATATTTTGGGTTCTGGCTTGTTCTGCTTTTCATTTTGTGTTTGTATTAAAGTTCTGTTGCTGAAAAAATAAATCCAGGGTTTAGTGACTAAAAAAAGGTCCAGAGGCCCACAACTAAATCTTCAAACCAATATTTCCATGGATAAGGAAGCCTAACAAGGTCACCAAGAGATGGAAACAACTTGGAGGATAGAAAACTGTTTTAGTTTATTTGACAGCTGATTGAAGACGTGGGTCAAAACTGACCGTTACCATGGAGATGGGAACAGAAAGCTGACACAAGAGGAAGGTTCCAGCTCTGAAAAAGGAGTTTGATCAAAATCTTGAACTGCCAGTAGAAATATCCTTTTGTATGTTGACCTTTGTTGACAGAAGTCACTTTAGCTTGGCAGTGAAAAGAATGGCTGCTAGCTTGACAAAGAACTGCACAAACCAGGTTCAAGCTGGACTTTGGACCCTGGTATCTGCAACGACTCCATCAACTCCTAATCTAGCAGCTCTGCTGGGTCCAACTATTTTACAGAACATTTGACAGACCTGTGGAGCAGTGAGGACACACATGAGTGGACCTTTGCTATCTGGGTGTCCTCCAGTCACGTGACTGAAGTCATCCAGTCACATGACTGAAGTCATCCATTCATGTCAGTGATGTCACTTGGCAGGACTCTCATTGCCGTCTCATTCCTGAAAAGAATCCAGACTCCACCTGTGGCTCCATGATAACTGATGGACCTCTGGTTGGAGGCTGGACGATGATGTTTGGACTTGAAGGAAAACTCCTTGTCCAAATTCCATTGTGTTCAAGTTTAAAGTCCCACAATAAGAAGTAGCTGAATCTGACAGGTGGAGGTTTGGAACTACAAGATGGTGATGTTTCCTTGACTTGATGCTCTGACTGTCAGGGTGGATGACAGCTTCTTTCTGCTGCTGCATCTGAGTGGCTATGATTGGAGGTTTTACCTCCCAAGGTTGTTTGGTTCCAGGGGAAATTTTAAAATTCCAGTCCCCAACCTGGGCTGTTCTGAAACTCTTCTCCTGAATCACTCCTGAGCTGCAGCAAGAACAAATACCAGTGCCAACCAGATCAACTTCATGGCTGCTAACAGCCTCAGACACTTTATTTCCATCAATCTGGAGCCAAGAAGGCCCTCACCTGTGGTTCTCCTCCAGGAGGGTCCAGGTTCTGCCATTGGGGCTCCTGGTGCCACTGCCAGAGAGCCTCAGCTGCACACTGCAACATTTCAACAGGAGATTGACATTCCTTCAAATGTCCTGACATCTTATTCCAATGGTTCTGTTCCATATTTATATTTTAAAATGAATCACACAATGAAAGCTGCCTCAGCTGGTTTAAGAGAGAGAACAAGCTAAGAGATCTGAAACCAGTAAAATATGCTTTTCTGTGTGCAAACTAGTGAGGGGCATGGAAGGATATTTTACCACCAATACAGAACCCAGACTTTAGTCATGTGATGAGATGGCGACTCTGATTATGAAGTTAATGGACAAAATGTGACTTGAAAGAAAACACATTAAAAAATACTAACTAAACTAAATAAATGAATAAAGAAGCAGCACAAATAACGTTTTCTTCTGCACAAATTTACTGGTATGAGACTGTATTTTTGGTCAATGAGTAGATGAAAGAGTGTCACATATATATTATATACATGTGATACATGAACGTGGCTTTGGACAAAAGCTCAATGAAACTGTAGGATTGTAGAATTATTTAAACGTTCCAAGTGGACTGTTTCAGGTTTCTAGAAGACGCTTCAGCTCTCATCCAAGAGGTGTCTTCAGTTTTCTTCACTGATGGGAGGATTTATGGCTCTAAGGGGGCGGGACCTTCTCCAGAGGTGATTGACACATGTGAGCTCTGGGTGTCAGAGTTGTTTTGGTCAGGTTGTGAAAGGGAAGTTGACTCAACTGGTATCTGTGTCAGTTAAAAGCCTCACAGTTCAGAGTCTTTCCATAATCTAGGAGCAGAAACTAGAGACACTTGCGACGAGGATGGGATTCGAACCCACGCGTGCAGAGCACAATGGATTAGCAGTCCATCGCCTTAACCACTCGGCCACCTCGTCTGCTAACAGCAACCCTGACCTTTGAAACAGCTGAACTCTTTGGAGCCCATTTGTCGGAAATGGACCCAGCAGGAGCCACTGAACACAACTCTGACATCATCAGGCTTCTTCCCAGCAGCTTGGTGCTCCAGAAGGAAGAATCCAGACCATCGCTACATCATCAGAGTGAACACCAGCTGATGTTGACCAGTTTAACAAGCCTTTGACTGCTAAATGACATCCAAGCTCAGATTCTCTTGTCCTGGTAGAACAAGTCAGTGTTGAAGAAGATGAGAGCACCAGTCTCTTTCATCCAATGCTGGAACAGCGTTAGACTGAAGGTTAAAGGCAAGTTTTGAACTGAAGAAGCTTCTTGGACCTCTAAACTTCTTAACTCTCTTTCTCCAAGAACTGCGCCTGGACGACGGCCGTTTCCAGCGCTACTTCAGGCTGACGAGGTTCCTGTTCGATGACCTGTTTGTGAGGATCGGTGCCAGGATATCAAGGTCCAACACCAACTCCAGGCTCCAGGACCGTTGACATGACTTCCCTGACGCCAGGGGAATCTCAACGCTGACAGGCTCTCTGGACTCCTTGTCATGAGAATTTGTCACAAAAGTTGAATACTTTCAAATGCATGAATACGCGTCACTCACGTTGCCGGCGAGTACACACACCAGTTCAGCTCTCTACATGGACTTTACATGTGAACTTGTTGCACGAAAATTTGTGTCACGATTGATGTGAACACGCCTTCAGACTGTGAGGGCTGACATCACAGTGAAATGACAGAGATCACAGAGCCTTTGAGATCACAGGCTCAGTTACGTCCAGTTGACCAGATTTTACTTCGCTTCGATCTACGATGACCTGGATGAATGAGAACCTACACAGACATCTTGCCGAACACTATGGGAAGGACATCCTTAGTGTGGTGCGGGAATGCGAAAGGACTGCAAGGAAAATCGCAGACTACAGGAACCATCTACGTTCCAACCTCCGATGCCGCCAACACAACCTCATTCCCACTAGCCTACTACTAGGATCCACCGTGAGGGGCCACAGGGCCAGCAAGATTTTGGAACGGGCACAAAATCAGCTTCTCAACGAGAGAGTGAGACAGGTCCATTTCACCATCGAGGGACTAAAGACCAAGCTAGATCACCTTAATCAAGAGTTATCGCCATTTTTGCCACCCGCCATCTTGGACAAGGTCACCTCCTTCGTTGGGACAGCCCAACTATCTCAACATCAGAAGAGCAAGGAGAGGCAGAAAAGGACATTCGCTCGCCTCCAGTCTCGCCTCGACCGGGAACGAGAAGCAGAAGGCCCAACCCCAGCGGACTCGCAGGACAGGTGGATAAGGAACTTATCCAACAGGGAGCTCACCAGTCCTGAGAAACGCGTCCTTGCCAAAGGAATGAACTTTGCTGTCACCCCGAAACATCTCCCGACGGTGGACCTCATCACTGCCACAGAATCCGCCATCAAGAAGAACAACCTCTCCACCACAAAAGCAGATGAACTACGACTCAAGGTCACAGCGGCCCTCTCCGAAGCGAAGGTCCCCTCTGCCAACCTCTCGGTCCAGGAAAGGAAGGCCTTGAATGCACTGAGCAAAGATGAGAACATCACCATCCTTCTGGCTGACAAAGGAAGATGCATGGTGGTCCTTGACACAACTGACTACCAGGACAAGATCAGTTCTCTTCTCAGTGACATTCACACATATGAGACCTTAAAACGCGACTGAGTTGCTGCTGCCAGCACAGTCCATTAGCATCTGAGTGGTCGGTGAAACTCCCTGACACCGCACAACGACTGTCGTTTGGGGAGGCCAGGTGAGTCTCGGGAGGGTCGTTTCCACCACAATAGCACTGACCACTCCCACATAGGTTTATAAGCTGGAGTTTCCACACTCTTCACTAGAACTGAAGAAGCCTCTCGGATGAGAGGTGAAACGTCTTCAAGATAAACTTACGTCCATTTGACCAGATTTTACTTCGCTTCGATCTACGATGACCTGGATGAATGAGAACCTACACAGACATCCCTAAAATGAAGAAAATAAATGTTGTGTCTGTGTTTGTGTTCCTGCATCAGTTAAACAGTGACTCTACCAGAGGGGGTGTAGCTCAGTGGTAGAGCGCATGCTGAGCATGTATGAGGCCCTGGGTTCAATCCCTGGAATCTCCAGCTGGTCCTGTGTAGCCTTCATCTTATCAGCTCAAGTGATCCTTAAATGTGACAACAGTCGATTCACTATCAGAAGACATCTTCTCCATGTTCAAGTTGGGCTAACTTTCCACAAATATTCAAAATTACTTTTGAAAATGAAAACATAGATCAAACCTGCCCTGTCAATCACCCACAATGGGCGGGTCATCCCACTCCCTATCAGGTTCCCCACTCCGTGACCCAGGAGGCTCCCTCTCCCTATCAGGACTAGAAATCCATTGGGGTCTCCCTGCTCAGGTAGGAGTCCTGCCCACAACGTTAAGCTGTTGATGTTCTAGAGGAGACAACATCTGATCTTTGTTAGATCCACCAGTCAAAGGGTTTCTTTAAAGGCTGTAGCAGCTGAGAATGAGGAATTAATAACCATCTTAGTGAGGACATTTTGAAACATGATGACATTTTATTGACTTGTAGCACTGCAAAAATCATCTCCCCTCCAAAAACCCTCTTCTCCAACTCTGTACTCAAGTTGTCTCCTCATCAGGCACCACAGGATCCAGGACGTTCAGTCAAAAAATCATTAGTGATTTTAAAAATGTCCATCAAACACAAAATAAGACTTCAAACAGGTTTACAATTTTATTTTATGTTAACACATTTTGTCCATTTTGCCTCCACACTGTCCTTCATCTCATCATTTAACATCAGGACTGCTCCCAGATCAGCTCCATGACCTCATCCCAGCACCACAGTACCGCCCAAGTTCATCAAGGATGGCCAACATGAGCAGGTCTAGATTCACCTCCATCTTTGGAGGTTGTTGGATTTCCTCCTGAGGACCGTCAGGCTGTTTCCTTACTTTGCTGTGACCCAACAGCAGACAGCAACAAGGACTGTGGTGCACTTGGTAAAATCACCATCTGGAGTCTGGACCAAGATGCTGATGTGATCCTTTGATGAGTTTAGAATCAGTCAGAGATCAAAGACTGGAGCAGGAATTCAATGCACAGAACCCAGAGATCAAAGACAGAATTCAGACATCAAACACAGAATTCAACAATCAATCAATTTGAGGAACCAGCATCTCATGTGAAGATGCTTCTGAACTCATGAAGTGAAATCCTACCATATAGAGATGAATGAGTCCAACTGGGACTGGCGACCTGTCCAGGGTGCACCCCGCCTCTTGCCCGTAGATGCTGGGATAGGCTCCAGCCCCCCCGCGACCCTTAATAGTAAGGAATAAGCGGAAGATGATGATGGATGGAGTCCAACTGGACCTGAACAGGAGAGAAATAAAGGAGTTGTTATGTAATTGTTATTTATTTCCAGGCCAGGTGAGGGTTGGATTTTGTTCGTCCATGTTGAAGTGAACTGACAGTGGGACTGAGGACCTGGGCTGAAGTCCAGCTCACTGCTGGTTTAATAAAACCACCTGATTGTTTTTCCTATCAGCTCTGATCTGATGGAAGAAACAAAAAGCCAAACTTCATTCGTCCGTGTCCAAACACCAAGTCTGTTGATGTGCAGCACTCCAGTTATTTGTTTCTTTCCAGACAGAAGCAGGTTGGTGGAGGAATAAAACCTCAACAGTGAACAAACAGCAATGAGAGAAGTGAACCCTGCACTCAGAGAAGTTGTGTCTGCACTCGCCAACCAGGAAACGCGTCTATCTTCTGTGTGACTGAGGCAGCTGCTCAGAGCTGCGTTTCTCAGCTGTGTGGGGGCGGGACTCTGTGTGCCCCGGCTCAACCACGAGACCTCTGTGTACACTGTCAAGAAAAAAAACTATAAAAAAACGGTAAAAAGTCTGGCAGCAGAGTTTCCAGACGAATACCGTCAAATTACAGTGATGAACTGTTCCACAAAATTACATGGAATAAACTGTAAAAATACACAGCAGCTTTCACAGGCCGGACTCATTAAATTACAGTACATTAAAGGTGCCATAGAGAGGTTGAAGGGGTATTAATTCTTGTTCTGTGGTGTGATATGTAACCCCACAAAAAATGGTTGGGTCTGTGATGGCTCAGAAGCTTCCTAAAAGGCTCTCTGAAACCGCTATGTTACCATGTTGGGTTTAGAATGCCTCATTTGTCCCTATTGGGGTCGTTTCTGACCTCATCTGGCAACCTCATTATTTATGCAAGTGCATGAGTTGACGGCGATCAGTTGCCGTTGTTTATCTGGCAACCTCATTTAACTACTACTCGGTGATTGGCTGCCCTCACTGTCACTGAAAAGAAAGTACTCCCACTTTCTCGGCTAACTGTCGCCAGTGCTAAGTGTGACGGCTACTGTCAATTGACAACATTCCATATCATACAACAACATTCGTAAGATAAGATACCAAGTAGCCACGGCCCATTCGCAGATCCAGCCGTATATGCAGCGGCGGGGTGACCGTCGGGACAACTGGGAGTTTTCCTGGTGGCCTGGCCCCTTGGTAGCCTGCCTGGCTGGTGAGATTCCTTCCCCCTCAAGCCAGGCCAGGCCAGCTAGCGACAGACAGCGCAGATAAAACAAAGGTCTCAATTGTATCGAGGCCATTCCTTCAATCAATCTGCTCAGTCAGTGCTGCTGCTGCAGGCTCCAGTTGCGACACAAGAGCGCTGCACTCACTCGGCTCGCTCGCATAATCGCCCCCCCCCCCGAAATATGTCAAAGGGGTGTGTGTGAGTGGGGGGGGGGGGGGGGCACTGACTGAACTGTGACGTAACACTTCAGCCAAAATCGCATTGGTCCATTTTCCCACGGCGATTCAAAAAAGGGGAGATCCTTCAAACAGAGGTTATGACACTGCCTCACACTTGGTGTGTGTTCCCCACAGCTGGGGGACGTTGAAGAAACACCAAAAACACAAAAACAATGATTTTCATTCTAGGTGCCCTTTAATTGTTGATAAATGTGAATTAAACTGCAGGAAAAAAGGCCCATCACGTAAAAACACATGAAGAACAAGGACCTTTCAGGTTCTTCTCTAAGTTCAGGGCTCTTACTGGTTCATGTATGAAACAAACCACTCTATGAGCAGGAATTTCCCATTAAAAAGTTCATTTGACAGTGGAAAAGCAAGCATAGTGATTAAAATTGCCAAGTTTAAGGTCAATCACTGTCAATTGAAGCTATTTAGTTGTTACTTTATGAAACTGAGCCAACTTTCTACAGTGATTTCCTGTTAGATTCTGGTTTCTCCAAGTATAAAAACTACAACAATGTATAAACACAGAATCTGTACTTTGAACAATAGAGAATTTCTACATATTTACAGTATCACTCCATCACTTTAGAGGATTGGAATGTAAAATAATCATTGGACAATGGAAATCATTTATCCTTTAACGAAACAACTTCAGTGCAGAGTTGATAACTGCACTTCAAACTTTGAACTGGTGTCCACATCAATGTGGAATTTGAGGAGGCCACAGCCACCAAATTTCCCAGAGTTCTTGACTATTTGCAGTCTCTTCCCTTGGAGAAGTCAAGTGGAACTACAAGACAAGGAGCAGAAATCCAAGCTGCTGGTGGACCACGTGGTGCTGTGTTGATGCTACTTTCCCACTCAAAGGGGATCGTGCAGGAATGTTCCACACGGTTGACCAAACTTCCATTGCAGAAGAGATTCAGGCAGTTCCACCCACGCCATGCATCCTTGTATGCTGTAAGTGTGAGGCAATACAATACAGTATGTTTCAGTGACATACATTGAGACAGAAGACCTTGGTTTATTGGGTGATGTTTATTGACATGCCAATTGGATTGTGGTGCCAATATGGCTGACTTGGTCGGTGTAAATCTTATCATCACAAAACAAAGTACACACAAATGTTCAAATTACTTTTCTAGACTTTAGTCCCCAAAGGAATTTCAGGCACCTGAAAGTGACTTTCATAAATCTGTGTGTCTGTGTACAGTACATGTCCCCAAAATGGAAAATAAAATGATTGGTCCCCAATCTCAAGGATAAAATTACGCTACAGTGATGTAGTGAGAGTTGCTACAAACCTCAAAATGATGCTACAGTGATGTAGTGACAGTTTCTACTAAACTTAAAATAATGCAACAGTATTGTAGTAAGAGTTGCTACGAACCTCAAAATAATGCGACAGTCATGTAGTGAGAGTTGCTACTAACCTCAAAATAATGCGACAGTGATGTCGGAAGAATTGCTAATGATCTCAAAATGATGCTAACAGTAATGTAGTGAAAGTTTCGAATAACCTCAAAGTGATGCTGACAGTCATGTGGTTAGAGTTGCGAGTAACCTAAAAATGATGCTGACAGTGATGTAGTAAGAGTTGCTAATAACCTCAAAATGATGCTACAGTGATGTCGTAAGAATTGCTAATAAACTCAAAATGATGCTAACAGTAATGGAGTGATAGTTGCTAATAAACTCAGTGATGCTGATAGTAATGTAGTAAGGGTTGCAACAAACCTTAAAATAATGACACAGTAATGTGGTAAGAGTTGCTACGAACCTCAAAATAATGCGACAGTGATGTCAGAAGAATTGCTAATGATCTCAAAATGAGGTGACAGTGATATTCTTAAGACTTGCTAATAAACTCAAAATGGTACTGACGGTAATGTAGTGATAGTTGCTAATAAACTCAGTGATGCTTACAGTAATGTAGTAAGTGTTTCGAACAACCTCAAAGTGATGCTGACAGTCATGTAGTAAGAGTTGCTACGAACCTCAAAATAATGCGACAGTGATGTCGGAAGAATTGCGAAAGCTCTCAAAATGATGCGACAGTGATGTAGTAAGAATTGATACCAATCTCAAAATAATGCAACAGTGATGTCGTAAGAATTGCTAATGAACTAAAAATGAGGCTAAAAGTAATGTAGTGAGAGTTGCTAATAAACTCAGGAATGCTTACAGTAATGTAGTAAGTGTTTACAACAACCTCAAAGTGATGCTGACAGTCACGTAGTAAGAGTTGGTACGAACCTTAAAATAATGCAACAATAATGTAGTAAGAGTTGCTACGAATATCAAAATAATGCGACAGTGATGTCAGAAGAATTGCTAATGAACTCAAAATGATGCTAACAGTAATGTAGTGAAAGTTTTGAATAACCTCAAAGTGATGTTGACACTCATGCGGTTAGAGTTGCGAGTAACCTAAAAATGATGCTGACAGTAAGATAGTAAGAGTTGCTAATAACCTCAAAATAATGCTACAGTGATGTCTAAAGAATTGCTAATGATCTCAAAATGATGCGACAGTGATCTAGTAAGAATTGCTAATGAACTCAAAATGATGCCAACAGTAATGGAGTGAAAGTTTCGAATAACCTCAAAGTGATGCTGAAAGTCATGTAGTAAGAGTTGCTACGAACCTCAAAATAATGCGAAAGTGACATCGGAAGAATTGGTAATGATCTCAAAATGATGCGACAGTGATGTCGGAAGAATCGCTAATGATCTCAAAATGATGCAAACGAAATGCAGTGATAGTTATTAATCAAGTCAGTGATGCTTACAGTAATGTCGTAAGTAATTCGAACAACCTCAAAGTGATGCCGACAGTCATGTAGTAAGAGTTGGTACGAACCTCAAAATAATGTGACAGTGATGTCGGAAAAATTGCTAAAGCTCTCAAAATGATGCGACAGTGATGTAGTAAGAATTGCTAATGAACTAAAAATGATGCTAAAAGTAATGTATTGAGGGTTGCTAATAAACTCAGGGATGCTTACAGTAATGTAGAAAGTGTTTACAACAACCTCAAAGTGATGCTGACAGTCACGTAGTAACAGTTGGTACGAACCTTAAAATAATGCAAAAATAATGGAGTAAGAGTTGCTACGAATATCAAAATAATGCGACAGTGATGTCAGAAGAATTGCTAATGAACTCAAAATGATGGTAACAGTAATGTAGTGAAAGTTTTGAATAACCTCAAAGTGATGTTGACACTCATGCGGTTAGAGTTGCGAGTAACCTAAAAATGATGCTGACAGTAATATAGTAAGAGTTGCTAATAACCTCAAAATAATGCTACAGTGATGTCTTAAGAATTGCTAATGATCTCAAAATGATGCGACAGTGATCTAGTAAGAATTGCTAATGAACTCAAAATGATGCCAACAGTAATGGAGTGAAAGTTTCGAATAACCTCAAAGTGATGCTGAAAATCATGTAGTAAGGGTTGCTACGAACCTCAAAATAATGCGAAAGTGACATCGGAAGAATTGGTAATGATCTCAAAATGATGCTACAGTGATGTCGTAAGAATTGCGAATGAACTCAAAATGATGCTAACAGTAATGTAGTGAGAGTTGCTAATAAACTCAGTGATGCTTACAGTAATGCAGTAAGTGTTTCAAACAACCTCAAAGTGATGCTGACAGTCATGTGGTTAGAGTTGCTACGAACCTTAAAATAATGCGACAGTGATGTCGGAAGAATTGCTAATGATCCCAAAATGATGCGACAGTGATGTAGTAAATATTGCTAATGAACTCAAAATGATGCTAACAGTAATGGAGTAAAGTTTCGAATAACCTCAAAGTGATCCTGACAGTCATGTAGTAAGAGTTGCTACAAACCTCAAAATAATGCTACAGTGATGTAGTAAGAGTTGCTACGAACCTCAAAATAATGCGACAGTGATGTCAGAAGAATTGATAATTATCTCAAAATGATGCTAACTGTAATGTAGTGAAAGTTTCGAATAACCTCAAAGTGATGCTGACAGTCATGTGGTTTGAGTTGCGAGTAACCTTAAAATGATGCTGACAGTGATGTAGTAAGAGTTGCTAATAACCTCAAAATAATGCTACAGTGATGTAGTAAGAGTTGCTACGAATCTCAAAATAATGCGACAGTGATGTCGGAAGAATTGCTAATGATCTCAAAATGATGCGACGGTGATGTCGTAAGAATTGCTTATCATCTCAAAAGGATGCTAACTGTAATGTAGTGAAAGTTTCGAATAACCTCAAAGTGATGCTGACAGTCATGTAGTAAGAGTTGCTACGAACCTCAAAATGATGCTGACAGTCATGTAGTAAGAATTGCTAATGAACTCAAAATGATGTTAACAATGACGTAGTGATAGTTGATAAACTCAGTGAAGCTTACAGTAATGTAGTAAGTGTTTCGAAAAACCTCAGAGTGATGCTGACAGTCATGTAGTAAGTGTTGCTAATGAACTCAAAATGATGCTAACAGTCATGTAGTGATGGTTACTAATAAACTCAGTGATGCTTACAGTAATGTACTCAGTGTTTCGAACAACCTCAAAGTGATGCTGACAGTCATGTAGTAAGAGTTGCTACGAACCTTAAAATAATGCAACAGTAACGTATTAAGAGTTGCTACGAATATCAAAATAATGCGACAGTGATGTCAGAAGAATTGGTAATGATCTCAAAATGATGCGACAGTGATGTCGTAAGAATTGCTTATCATCTCAAAAGGATGCTAACTGTAATGTAGTGAAAGTTTCGAATAACCTCAAAGTGATGCTGACAGTCATGCTGTTGGAGTTGCAAGTAACCTAAAAATGATGCTGACAGTGATGTCTTAAGAACTGCTATTAAACTCAAAAAGATGCGAACAGTAACGTAGTGATAGTTGCTAATAAACTCAGTGATGCTTCCAGTAATGTAGTAAGTGTTTCGAACAACCTCAAAGTGATGCTGACAGTCATGTAGTAAGAGTTGCTACAAACCTCAAAATAATGCTACAGTGATGTCGTAAGAGTTGCTACAAACCTCAAAATAATGCTACAGTGAAGTCGTAAGAATTGCTAATGAACTCAAAATGATGCTAACAGTAATGTAGTGAGAGTTGCTAATAAACTCAGTGATGCTGAAAGTAATGTAGTAAGTGTTTCGAACAACCTCAAAGTGATGCTGACAGTCATGTGGTTAGAGTTGCTACGAACCTTAAAATAATGCGACCGTGATGTCGGAAGAATTGCTAATCATCTCAAAATGATGCTGACAGTCATGTAGTAAGAGTTGCTACTAACCTTAAAATAATGCAACAGTAACGTATTAAGAGTTGCTACGAACCTCAAAATAATGCGACAGTGATGTCAGAAGAATTGCTAATGATCTCAAAATGATGCGACAGTGATGGAGTAAGAATTGCTAATGTACTCAAAATGATGCTAACAGTAATGTAGTGAAAAATTCGAATAACCTCAAAGTAATGCTGAAAGTCATGTGGTTAGAGTTGCGAGTAACCTAAAAATGATGCTGACAGCGATGTCGTAAGAATTGCCATTAACCTCAAAATGATGCTAACAGTAATGTAGTGATAGTTGCTAATAAACTCAGTGATGCTGACAGTAATGTAGTAAATGTTTCGAACAACCTCAAAGTGATGCTGACAGTAATGTAGTAAGAGTTGCTACGAATATCAAAATAATGCGACAGTGATGTCAGAAGAATTGATAATGATCTCAAAATGATGCTAACTGTAATTTAGTGAAAGTTTCGAATAACCTCAAAGTGATGCTGACAGTCATGTGGTTTGAGTTGCGAGTAACCTAAAAATGATGCTGAAAGTAATGTAGTTAGAGTTATTAATAACCTCAAAATAATGCTACAGTGATGTAGTAAGAGTTGCTCCGAACCTCAAAATAATGCGACAGTGGTGTCGGAAGAATTGCTAATGATCTCAAAATGATGCGACAGTGATGTAGTAAGAATTGCGAATGTACTCAAAATGATGCGAATAGTAATGGAGTGAAAGTTTCGAATAACCTCAAAGTGATGCTGACAGTGATGTCATAAGAACTGCTATTAAACTCAAAAAGATGCTAACAGTAACGTAGTGATAGTTGCTAATAAACTCAGTGATGCTTACAGTAATGTAGTAAGTGTTTCAAACAACCTCAAAGTGATGCTGACAGTCATGTAGTAAGAGTAGCTACAAACCTCAAAATAATGCTACAGTGATGTCGTAAGAATTGCTAATGAACTCAAAATGATGCTAACAGTAATGTTGTGAGAGTTGCTAAAAAACTCAGTGATGCTGACAGTAATGTATTAACTGTTTCGAACAACCTCAAAGTGATGATGACAGTTATGTAGTAAGAGTTGCTACGAACCTTAAAATAATGCAACAATAATGTAGTAAGAGTTGCTACGAACCTCAAAATAATGTGACAGTGATGTCGCATGAATTTCTAATGAACTCAAAATGATGCTAACAATAATGGAGTGAAAGTTTCTAATAACCTAAAAATGAAGCTGACAGTGATGTCGTAAGAAATACTATTAAACTCAAAATGATGCGAACAGTAACGTAGTGATAGTTGATAATAAACTCAGTGATGCTTACAGTAATGTAGTAAGTGTTTTGAACTACCTCAGAGTGATGCTGACAGTCATGTAGTAAGAGTTGCAACGAACCTCAAAATAATGCCACAGTTATTTCGCAAGAATTGCTAATGAACTCAAAATGATGCGAAGAGTAATGTAGTGATAGCTGCTAATAAAATCAGTGATGCTTTCAGTAATGTACAAAGTGTTTCGAACAACCTCAAAGTGAGGCTGACAGTCATGTGATTAAAGTTGCGAGTCACCTAAAAATGATGCTGACAGTATTGTAGTAAGAGTTGCTACGAAGCTAAAAATAATGCGACAGTGATGTAGTAAGAATTGCTCATGAACTCAAAATGATGCTAACAGTAATGTAGTAATGGTTACTAATGAACTCAGTGATGCCTACAGTAATGTAGTAAGTGTTTCGAACAACCTCAAAGTGATGCTGACAGTCATGTAGTAAGAGTTACTACTCACCTCAAACTAACGCAAAAGTAATTTAGTAAGAGTTGATACGAACCTCAAAAAAATGCGACAGTGATGTCGGAAGAATGGCAAATGATCTCAAAATGATGCTAACAGTAATGTAGTGAAAGTTGCGAATAACCTAAAAATGATGCTGACAGTACTGTAGTAAGAGTTGCTAATAACCTCAAAATAATGCTACAGTGATGTCGTAAGAATTGCTAATGATCTCAAAATGATGCTTACAGTAATTTTGTGACAGTTGCAAATAAACTCAGTGATGCTGACCGTCATGTGGTTAGAGTTGCTACGAACCTTAAAATAATGCGACTGTAATGTCGGAAGAATTGATAAACATCTCAAAATGATTCGACAGTGATGGAGTAAAAATTGCTTATGCACTCAAAATGATGCTAACAGTAATGTAGTGAAAGTTGCAAATATCCTCAAAGTGATGCTGACAGTCATGTAGTAAGAGTTGCTACGAACCTAAAAATAATGCCACAGTTATTTTGTAAGAATTGCTAATGAACTCAAAACGATGCTAACAGTAATGTAGTGATAGCTGCTAATAAAATCAGTGATGCTTTCAGTAATGTACTAAGTGTTTCGAACAACCTCAAAGTGAGGCTGATAGTCATGTGATTAAAGTTGCGAGTCACCTAAAAATGATGCTGACAGTAATGTAGTAAGAGTTGCTACGAAGCTCAAAATAATGCGACAGTGATGTCGGAAGAATTGGTATTGATCTCAAAATGATGCTAACAGTAATGTAGTGATAGTTGCTAATCAACTCAGTGATGCTGACAGTGATGTAGTAAGTGTTTCGAACAACCTCAAAGTGATGCTGACAGTCATGTAGTGAGAGTTGCTACGAACCTCAAAATAATGCGACAGTGATGAAGGAAGAATTTCTATTGATCTCAAAATGATGTGACAGTGATGTCGTAAGAATTGCTAATGAACTCAAAATGATGCTAACAGTAATGGAGTGAAAGTTTCGAATGACCTCAAAGTGATGCTGACAGTCATGTGGTTCGAGATGCAAGTAACCTAAAAATGATGCTGACAGTGATGTAGTAAGAGCTGCTAATAACCTCAAAATAATGCTCCAGTGAGGTAGGATAAATTGTTAATTAACTCAAAAATGATGCGAACAATAATGTAGTGAAAGTTTCGAATAACCTCAAAGTGATGCTGAGAGTAATGTGGAACATGTTTTGAATAACCTCAAAGTGATGCTGACAGTCCTGTAGTAAGTGTTGCTACAAACCTAGAAATAATGCGAAAGTAATGTAGTAAAAGTTGCTACGAACCTCAAAATATTGCGACAGTGATGTCGGAAGAATTGCTCATGAACTCAAGATGATGCTAACGGCAAAGTAGTGATAGTTGCTAAGAAACTCAGTGATGCTTACAGTAATGTAGTAAGAGTTTCGAACAACCTCAAAGTGATGCTGACAGTCATTTAGTAAGAGTTGCTAATTAACTCAATTCAATGCTACAGTGATGTCGGAAGAATTGCTCATAAACTCAAAATGATGCTAACAGTAATGTAGTGATAGTTGCTAATAAACTCAAAGTGATGCTGACACTCATGTACTAAGAGTTGCTACGAACCTCAATATAATGCAACAGTAATGAAGTAAAAGTTGCTACGAACCTCAAAATATTACGACAGTGATGTCAGAAGAATTGCTCATGAACTCAAAATGATGCTAACAGTAATGTAGTGATAGTTGCTAATCAACTCAGTGATGCTGACAGTGACGTAGTAAGTGTTTTGAACAACCTCAAAGTGATGCTGACAGTCATGTAGTAAGAGTTGCTACGAACCTTAAAATAATGCAACAATAATGTAGTAAGAGTTGCTACGAACCTCAAAATAATGTGACAGTGATGTCGGAAGAATTGCTAATGAACTCAAAATGATGCTAACAGTAATGGAGTGAACGTTTCGAATAACCTCAAAGTGATGCTGACAGTCATGTAGAAAGAGTTGCTATGAACCTCAAAATAATGCGACAGTGATGTCAGAAGAATTGCTAAAGATCTCAAAATGATGCGACAGTGATGTAGTAAGAATTGCTAATGAACTCAAAATGATGCTAACAGATATAGAGTGAAAGTTTCGAGTAACCTCAAAGTGATGCTGACAGTCCTGTAGTAAGTGTTGCTTCGAACAACCTAAAGGTGATGCTGACAGTCATTTAGTAAGAGTTGCTATTGAACTCAATTCAATGCTACAGTGATGTCGTGGGAATTGCTCATAAACTCAAAATGATGCTAACAGTAATGTAGTGATAGTTGCTAATAAACTCAAAGTGATGCTGACAGTAATGTAGTAAGAGTTGCTAGGAACCTTAAAATAATGCAAAAATAATGTAGTAAGAGTTGCTACGAACCTCAAAATATTGCGGCAGAGATGTCAGAAGAATTGCTGATGATCTCAAAATGATGCGACAGTGATTTAGTAATAATTGCTAATGAACTCAAAATGATGCTAATAGTAATGGAGTGAACGTTTAGAATAACCTCAAAGTGATGCTGACAGTCATGTAGTAAGAGTTGCTACGAACCTCAAAATAATGCGACAGTGATGTCGGAAGAAATGCTAATGAACTCAAGATTATGCTAACAGTAATGTAGAGATAGTTGCTAAGAAACTCAGTGATTTTTACAGTAATGTAGTAAGAGTTTCGAAAAACCTCAAAGTGATACTGACAGTCATTTAGTAAGAGTTGCTAATGAACTCAATTTAATGCTAAAGTGATGTCGTGAGAATTGCTCATAAACTCAAAATGATGCTAACAGTAATTTAGTGATAGTTGCTAATAAACTCAAAGTGATGCTGACAGTAATGTAGTAAGAGTTTCTACGAACCTTAAAATAATGCAAAGATAATGTAGTAAGAGTTGCTACGAATCTCAAAATAATGCGACAGTGATGTCAGAAGAATTGCTCATGAACTCAAAATGATGCTAACAGTAATGTAGTGATAGTTGCGAATCACCTCAGTGATGCTGACAGTGATGTAGTAAGTGTTTTGAACAACCTCAAAGTGATGCTGACAGTCATGTAGTAAGAGTTGCTACGAACCTTAAATTAATGCAACAATAATGTAGTAAGAGTTGCTACAAACCTCAAAATAATGTGACAGTGATGTCAGAAGAAATGCTAATGACCTCAAAATGATGCGACAGTGATGTAGTAAAAATTGCTAATGAACTCAAAATGATGCGAACAGCAATGGAGTGAAACTTTCGAATAACCTCAAAGTGATGCTTACAGTCATGAAGTAAGTGTTGCTATGAACCTCAAAATAATGCGACAGTAATGTAGTAAAAGTTGCTACGAACCTCAAAAAATTGCGACATTGATGTCGGAAGAATTGCTAATGAACTCAAAATGATGCTAACAGTAATGTAGTGATAGTTGCTAATCAATTCAGTGATGCTTACAGTAATGTAGGAAGTGTTTCGAATAACCTCAAAGTGATGCTGACAGTCATGTACTAAGAGTTGCTACGAACCTCAATATAATGCAACAGTAATGAAGTAAAAGTTGCTAAGGACCTTAAAATATTGCGACAGTGATGTCGGAAGAATTGCTAATGAACTCAAAATGATGCTAACAGTAATGCAGTGATAGTTGCTAATCAACTCAGTGATGCTGACAGTAATGTAGTAAGTGTTTCGAATAACCTCATAGTGATGGTGAAAGTCATGTAGGAAGAGTTGCTACGAATCTCAAAATAATGCGACAGTGATGTCAGAAGAATTGCTAAAGATCTCAAAATGATGCGACAGTGATTTAGTAAGAATTGCACATGAACTCAAAATGATGCTAACAGTAATGGAGTGAACGTTTCGAATAACCTCAGAGTGATGCTGACAGTCATGTACTAAGAGTTGCGACGAACCTGAATATAATGCAACAGTAATGAAGTAAAAGTTGCTACGAACCTAAAAATATTGCGACAGTGATGTCGGAAGAATTGCTAATGAACTTAAAATGATGCTAACAGTAATGTAGTGATAGTTGCTAAACAACTCAGTGATGCTAACAGTAATGTAGTAAGAGTTTTGAACAACCTCAAAGTGATGCTTACAGTAATGTAGTAAGAGTTTCGAATAACCTCAAAGTGATGGTGAAAGTGATGTAGTAAGAGTTGCTACGAACCTTAAAATAATGCAACAATAATGTAGTAAGAGTTGCGACGAAACTCTAAATAATGTGACAGTGATGTCAGAAGAATTGCTAATGATCTCAAAATGATGCGACAGTGATTTAGAAAGAATTGCTAATGAACTCAAAATGATGCTAACAGTAATGGAGTGAACGTTTCGAATAACCTCAAAGTGATGCTGACAGTCATGTACTAAGAGTTGCTACGAACCTCAAAATAATGCGACAGTGATGTCGGAAGATTTGCTAATGAACTCAAAATGATGCTAACAGTAATGTAGTGATAGTTGCTAATCAAGTCAGTGATGCTTACAGTAATGTACTAAGTGTTTCGAATAACCTCAAAGTGATGCTGACAGTCATGTAGTAAGAGTTGCTATGAACCTCAAAATAATGCGACAGTGATGTCGGAAGAATTGCTAATGATCTCAAAATGATGCGACAGTGATGTAGTAAGAATTGCTAATGAACTCAAAATGATGCTAACAGTAATGGAGTGAAAGTTTCGAATAACCTCAAAGTGATGCTTACAGTCATGTAGTAAGTGTTGCTTCGAACAACCTAAAGGTGATGCTGACAGTCATTTAGTAAGAGTTGCTATTGAACTCAATTCAATGCTACAGTGATGTCGTGGGAATTGCTCATAAACTCAAAATGATGCTAACAGTAATGTAGTGATAGTTGCTAATAAACTCAAAGTGATGGTGACAGTAATGTAGTAAGAGTTGCTAGGAACCTTAAAATAATGCAACAATAATGTAGTAAGAGTTGCTTCGAACCTCAAAATATTGCGGCAGTGATGTCAGAAGAATTGCTAATAATCTCAAAATGATGCGACAATGATTTAGTAAGAATTGCTAATGAACTCAAAATGATGCTAACAGTAATGGAGTGAACGTTTAGAATAACCTCAAATTGATGCTGACAGTCATGTTCTAACAGTTGCTACGAACCTCAAAATAATGCGACAGTAATGTAGTAAAAGTTGCCACGAATCTCAAAATATTGCGACAGTGATGTCGGAAGATTTGCTAATGAACTCCAGATGATGCTAACAGTAATGGAGTGAAACTTTCGAAAAACCTCAAAGTGATGCTGACAGTCATGTAGTAAGAGTTGCTACGAACCTCAAAATAATGCGACAGTAATGTAGTAAAAGTTGCTACGAACCTCAAAATATTGCGACAGTGATGTCGGAAGAATTGCTAATGAACTCAAGATGATGCTAAAAGTAATGGAGTGAAACTTTCGAAAAACCTCAAAGTGATGCTGACAGTCATGTAGTAAGAGTTGCTACAAACCTCAAAATAATGCTACAGTGATGTCGTAAGAATTGCTAATGATCTCAAAATGATGCTTACAGTAATTTTGTGACAGTTGCAAATAAACTCAGTGATGCTGACCGTCATGTGGTTAGAGTTGCTACGAACCTTAAAATAATGCGACTGTAATGTCGGAAGAATTGATAAACATCTCAAAATGATTCGACAGTGATGGAGTAAAAATTGCTTATGCACTCAAAATGATGCTAACAGTAATGTAGTGAAAGTTGCAAATATCCTCAAAGTGATGCTGACAGTCATGTAGTAAGAGTTGCTACGAACCTAAAAATAATGCCACAGTTATTTTGTAAGAATTGCTAATGAACTCAAAACGATGCTAACAGTAATGTAGTGATAGCTGCTAATAAAATCAGTGATGCTTTCAGTAATGTACTAAGTGTTTCGAACAACCTCAAAGTGAGGCTGATAGTCATGTGATTAAAGTTGCGAGTCACCTAAAAATGATGCTGACAGTAATGTAGTAAGAGTTGCTACGAAGCTCAAAATAATGCGACAGTGATGTCGGAAGAATTGGTATTGATCTCAAAATGATGCTAACAGTAATGTAGTGATAGTTGCTAATCAACTCAGTGATGCTGACAGTGATGTAGTAAGTGTTTCGAACAACCTCAAAGTGATGCTGACAGTCATGTAGTGAGAGTTGCTACGAACCTCAAAATAATGCGACAGTGATGAAGGAAGAATTTCTATTGATCTCAAAATGATGTGACAGTGATGTCGTAAGAATTGCTAATGAACTCAAAATGATGCTAACAGTAATGGAGTGAAAGTTTCGAATGACCTCAAAGTGATGCTGACAGTCATGTGGTTCGAGATGCGAGTAACCTAAAAATGATGCCACAGTTATTTTGTAAGAATTGCTAAAGAACTCAAAACGATGCTAACAGTAATGTAGTGATAGCTGCTAATAAAATCAGTGATGCTTTCAGTAATGTACTAAGTGTTTCGAACAACCTCAAAGTGAGGCTGATAGTCATGTGATTAAAGTTGCGAGTCACCTAAAAATGATGCTGACAGTAATGTAGTAAGAGTTGCTACGAAGCTCAAAATAATGCGACAGTGATGTCGGAAGAATTGGTATTGATCTCAAAATGATGCTAACAGTAATGTAGTGATAGTTGCTAATCAACTCAGTGATGCTGACAGTGATGTAGTAAGTGTTTCGAACAACCTCAAAGTGATGCTGACAGTCATGTAGTGAGAGTTGCTACGAACCTCAAAATAATGCGACAGTGATGAAGGAAGAATTTCTATTGATCTCAAAATGATGTGACAGTGATGTCGTAAGAATTGCTAATGAACTCAAAATGATGCTAACAGTAATGGAGTGAAAGTTTCGAATGACCTCAAAGTGATGCTGACAGTCATGTGGTTCGAGATGCGAGTAACCTAAAAATGATGCTGACAGTGATGTAGTAAGAGCTGCTAATAACCTCAAAATAATGCTCCAGTGAGGTAGGATAAATTGTTAATTAACTCAAAAATGATGCGAACAATAATGTAGTGAAAGTTTCGAATAACCTCAAAGTGATGCTGAGAGTAATGTGGAACATGTTTTGAATAACCTCAAAGTGATGCTGACAGTCCTGTAGTAAGTGTTGCTACAAACCTAGAAATAATGCGAAAGTAATGTAGTAAAAGTTGCTACGAACCTCAAAATATTGCGACAGTGATGTCGGAAGAATTGCTCATGAACTCAAGATGATGCTAACGGCAAAGTAGTGATAGTTGCTAAGAAACTCAGTGATGCTTACAGTAATGTAGTAAGAGTTTCGAACAACCTCAAAGTGATGCTGACAGTCATTTAGTAAGAGTTGCTAATTAACTCAATTCAATGCTACAGTGATGTCGGAAGAATTGCTCATAAACTCAAAATGATGCTAACAGTAATGCAGTGATAGTTGCTAATAAACTCAAAGTGATGCTGACACTCATGTACTAAGAGTTGCTACGAACCTCAATATAATGCAACAGTAATGAAGTAAAAGTTGCTACGAACCTCAAAATATTACGACAGTGATGTCAGAAGAATTGCTCATGAACTCAAAATGATGCTAACAGTAATGTAGTGATAGTTGCTAATCAACTCAGTGATGCTGACAGTGACGTAGTAAGTGTTTTGAACAACCTCAAAGTGATGCTGACAGTCATGTAGTAAGAGTTGCTACGAACCTTAAAATAATGCAACAATAATGTAGTAAGAGTTGCTACGAACCTCAAAATAATGTGACAGTGATGTCGGAAGAATTGCTAATGAACTCAAAATGATGCTAACAGTAATGGAGTGAACGTTTCGAATAACCTCAAAGTGATGCTGACAGTCATGTAGAAAGAGTTGCTATGAACCTCAAAATAATGCGACAGTGATGTCAGAAGAATTGCTAAAGATCTCAAAATGATGCGACAGTGATGTAGTAAGAATTGCTAATGAACTCAAAATGATGCTAACAGATATAGAGTGAAAGTTTCGAGTAACCTCAAAGTGATGCTGACAGTCCTGTAGTAAGTGTTGCTTCGAACAACCTAAAGGTGATGCTGACAGTCATTTAGTAAGAGTTGCTATTGAACTCAATTCAATGCTACAGTGATGTCGTGGGAATTGCTCATAAACTCAAAATGATGCTAACAGTAATGTAGTGATAGTTGCTAATAAACTCAAAGTGATGCTGACAGTAATGTAGTAAGAGTTGCTAGGAACCTTAAAATAATGCAAAAATAATGTAGTAAGAGTTGCTACGAACCTCAAAATATTGCGGCAGAGATGTCAGAAGAATTGCTGATGATCTCAAAATGATGCGACAGTGATTTAGTAATAATTGCTAATGAACTCAAAATGATGCTAATAGTAATGGAGTGAACGTTTAGAATAACCTCAAAGTGATGCTGACAGTCATGTAGTAAGAGTTGCTACGAACCTCAAAATAATGCGACAGTGATGTCGGAAGAAATGCTAATGAACTCAAGATTATGCTAACAGTAATGTAGAGATAGTTGCTAAGAAACTCAGTGATTTTTACAGTAATGTAGTAAGAGTTTCGAAAAACCTCAAAGTGATACTGACAGTCATTTAGTAAGAGTTGCTAATGAACTCAATTTAATGCTAAAGTGATGTCGTGAGAATTGCTCATAAACTCAAAATGATGCTAACAGTAATTTAGTGATAGTTGCTAATAAACTCAAAGTGATGCTGACAGTAATGTAGTAAGAGTTTCTACGAACCTTAAAATAATGCAAAGATAATGTAGTAAGAGTTGCTACGAATCTCAAAATAATGCGAGTGATGTCAGAAGAATTGCTCATGAACTCAAAATGATGCTAACAGTAATGTAGTGATAGTTGCGAATCACCTCAGTGATGCTGACAGTGATGTAGTAAGTGTTTTGAACAACCTCAAAGTGATGCTGACAGTCATGTAGTAAGAGTTGCTACGAACCTTAAATTAATGCAACAATAATGTAGTAAGAGTTGCTACAAACCTCAAAATAATGTGACAGTGATGTCAGAAGAAATGCTAATGACCTCAAAATGATGCGACAGTGATGTAGTAAAAATTGCTAATGAACTCAAAATGATGCTAACAGCAATGGAGTGAAACTTTCGAATAACCTCAAAGTGATGCTTACAGTCATGAAGTAAGTGTTGCTACGAACCTCAAAATAATGCGACAGTAATGTAGTAAAAGTTGCTACGAACCTCAAAATATTGCGAAAGTGATGTCGGAAGAATTGCTAATGAACTCAAGATTATGCTAACAGTAATGTAGTGATAGTTGCCAAGAAACTCAGTGATGCTTACAGTAATGTCGTAAGAGTTTCGAAAAACCTTAAAGTGATGCTGACAGTCATTAGGTAAGAGTTGCGAATGAACTCAATTTAATGCTAAAGTGATGTCGTGAGAATTGCTCAAAAACTCAAAATGATGCAAACAGTAATGTAGTGATAGTTGCTAATGAACTCAAGATGATGCTCACAGTAATGTAGTGATAGTTGCTAATGAACTCAGTGATGCTGACAGTGATGTAGTAAGTGTTTCGAACAACCTCAAAGTGATGCTGACAGTCATGTAGTAAGAGTTGCTACGAACCTTAAACTAATGCAAAAATAATGTAGTAAGAGTTGCTACGAACCTCAAAATAATGTGACAGTGATGTCGGAAGAACTGCTAATGATCTCAAAATGATGCGACAGTGATGGAGTAAGAATTGCTCATGAACTCAAAATGATGCTAACAGTAATGGAGTGAAACTTTCAAATAAACTCAAAGTGATGCTTACAGTCATGTAGTAAGTGTTGCTACGAACCTCAAAATAATGCGACAGTAATGTAGTAAAAGTTGCTACGAACCTCAAAATATTGCGACAGTGATGTCGGAAGAATTGCTAATGAACTTAAAATGATGCAAACAGTAATGTAGTGATAGTTGCTAAAAAACTCAGTGATGCTTAAAGTAATGTAGTAAGTGTGTCGAATAACCTCAAAGTGATGCTGACAGTCATGTAGTAAGAGTTGCTACGAACCTCAAAATAATGCGACAGTGATGTCAGAAGAATTGCTAAAGCTCTCAAAATGATTCAAAAGTGATTTAGTAAGAATTGCTCATGAACTCAAAATGATGCTAACAGTAATGGAGTGAACGTTTCGAATAACCTCAAAGTGATGCTGACAGTCATGTAGTAAGTGTTGCTACGAACCTCAAAATATTGCGACAGTGATGTCGGAGGAATTGCTAATGAACTCAAGATGATGCTAACAGTAATGTAGTGATAGCTGCTAATGAACTCACAGTGATGCTGACAGTAATGTATTAAGAGTTGCGAAGAACCTCGAAATAATGCAACAATAATGTAGTAAGAGTTGCTATGAACCTCAAAAAATGCGACAGTGATGTCAGAAGAATTGCTAATGATCTCAAAATGATGCTGACAGTCATGTAATAAGAGTTGCTACTAACCTCAAAATGATGCTAACAGTAATGTAGTGATAGTTGCTAATAAAGTCAAAGTGATGCTGACAGTAATGTAGTAAGTGTTTCGAACAACCTCAAAGTGATGCTGACAGTCAAGTCAGTAAGTTAGTAAAAGTTGCTACGAACCTCAAAATATTGCGACAGTGATGTCGGAAGAATTGCTAATGAACTTAAAATGATGCTAACAGTAATGTAGTGATAGTTGCTAATCAACTCAGTGATGCTTACAGTAATGTACTAAGAGTTTCGAACAACCTCAAAGTGATGCTGACAGTCATGCAGTAAGAGTTGCTACGAACCTCAAAATAATGCGACAGTGATGTCAGAAGAATTGCTAATGATCTCAAAATGATGCTACAGTGATTTAGTAAGAATTGCTAATGAACTCAAAATGATGCTAACAGTAACGGAGTGAACGTTTCGAATAACCTCAAAGTGATGCTGACAGTCATGTAGTAAGAGTTGCTATTGAACTCAAAACGATGCTAACAGTAATGTAGTGATAGTTGCTATAAACTCAAGTGATGCTTACAGTAATGTAATAAGTGTTTCGAACAACCTCAAAGTGATGCTGAAAGTCATGCAGTAAGAGTTGCTACTAACCTCAATTTAATGCTACAGTGATGTCTTTAAATAGATAAAAAACTCAAAGTGATGCTGAATGTATTGTAGTAAGAGTTGCTACGAACCTTTAAATAATGCAACAGTAATGTAGTAAAAGTTGCTACGAACCTCAAAATAATGCGACAGTGATGTCAGAAGAATTGCTAATTAACTAAAAATGATGCGACAGTGATGTAGTAAGAATTGCTAATGAACTCAAAATGATGCAAACAGTAATGTAGTGATAGTTGCTCATCAACTCAGTGATGCTGACGGTAATGTAGTAAGAGTTGCTACGAACCTTAAAATAATGCGACAGTGATGTCAGAAGAATTGCTAAAGATCTCAAAATGATGCTACAGTGATGTCAGAAGAATTGGTAATGATCTCAAAAAGATGCTAACAGTAATGGAGTGATAGTTGCTAATCAAGTCAGTGATGCTGACAGTAATGTAGTAAGTGTTTCGAATAACCTCAAAGTGATGCTGACAGTCATGTAGTAAGAGTTGCTATGAACCTCAATATAATGCGACAGTGATGTCGGAAGAATTGCTCATGATCTCAAAATGATGCTAACAGTAATGGAGTGAAAGTTTCGAACAACCTCAAAGTGATGCTGACAGTCATGTAGTAGGAGTTGCTACGAACCTCAAAATAATTCGACAGTGATGTCAGAAGAATTGTTAAGGTCTCAAAATGATGCAATAGTGATGTCAGAAGAATTGGTAATGATCTCAAAATGATGCTAACAGTAATGGAGTGAACGTTTCGAATAACCTCAAAGTGATGCTGACAGTCATGTACTAAGAGTTGCTACAAACCTAAAAATAATGCGACAGTAATGTCGTAAAAGTTGCTACGAACCTTAAAATAATGCAACAATAATGTAGTAAGAGTTGCTACGAACCTTAAAATAATGCAACAATAATGTAGTGAGAGTGTCAACGAACCTCAAAATATTGCGACATTGATGTCGGAAGAATTGCTAATGAACTCAAAATGATGCTAACAGTAATGGAGTGAAACTTTCGAATAACCTCAAAGTGATGGTGACAGTCATGTAGTAAGAGTTGCTACGAACCTCAAAATAATGCGACAGTGATGTCAGAAGAATTGCTAAAGATCTCAAAATGATGCTACAGTGATATCAGAAGAATTGGTAATGATCTCAAAATGATGCTAACAGTAATGGAGTGAACGTTTCGAATAACCTCAAAGTGATGCTGACAGTGATGTACTAAGAGTTGCTACGAACCTCAAAATATTGTGAAAGTGATGTCGGAAGAATTGCTAATGAACTCAAAATGATGCTAACAGTAATGGAGTGAAACTTTCCAACAACCTCAAAGTGATGCTGACAGTCATGTAGTAGGAGTTGCTACGAACCTCAAAATAATTCGACAGTGATGTCAGAAGAATTGGTAATGATCTCAAAATGATGCTAACACTAATGTAGTGATAGTTGCTCATAAACTCAAAGTGATGCTGACAGTAATGTAGTAAGAGTTGCTACGAACCTTAAAATAATGCAACAATAATGTAGTAAGAGTTGCTACGAACCTGAAAATGATGCGACAGTGATGTCGGAAGAATCGCTAATGATCTCAAAATGATGCAAACGAAATGCAGTGATAGTTATTAATCAAGTCAGTGATGCTTACAGTAATGTCGTAAGTAATTCGAACAACCTCAAAGTGATGCCGACAGTCATGTAGTAAGAGTTGCTACGAACCTCAAAATAATGCGACAGTGATGTCAGAAGAATTGCTAAAAATCTCAAAATGATGCGACAGTGATGTCAGAAGAATTGGTAATGATCTCAAAATGATGCTAACAGTAACGTAGTGATAGATGCTCATAAACTCAGTGATGCTTACAGTAATGTAGTAAGAGTTGCTACTAACCTCAAAATGATGCTAATAGTAATGTAGTGATAGTTGCGAATAAAGTTAAAGTGATGCTGACAGTAATGTAGTAAGAGTTGGTTTGAACCTCAAAATAATGCGACAGTGATGTCAGAAGAATTGGTAATGATCTCAAACTTATGCTAACAGTCATGTAGTGATAGTTGCTAATCAACTCAGTGATGCTTATAGTAATGTAGTAAGTGTTTCGAACAACCTCAAAGTGATGCTGACAGTCATATTGTAAGAATTGCTACGAACTTCAAAATAATGCGACAGTGATGTCAGAAGAATTGCTAAGATCTCAAAATGATGCGACAGTGATTTAGTAAGAATTGCGAATGAACTCAAAATGATGCTAACAGTAATGCAGTGAACGTTTCGAATAACCTCAAAGTGATGCTGACAGTCATGTACTAAGAGTTGCAACTAACCTCAAAATGATGCTCATAGTAATGTAGTGATAGTTGCTAATAAAGTTAAAGTGATGCTGACAGTAATGTAGTAAGTGTTTCGAACAAACTCAAACTGATGCTGACAGTCATGTAGTAAGGGTTTCTACGAAACTTAAAATAATGCAACAGTAAAGTAGTAAGAGTTGCTTTGAACCTCAAAATAATGCGACAGTGATGTCAGGAGAATTGGTAATGATCTCAAACTGATGGGACAGTGATGTCGTAAGAATTGCGAATGAACTCAACATGATGCTAACAGTAATGTAGTGATAGTTGCTAATCAACTCAGTGATGCTTACAGTAATGTAGTAAGAGTTTCGAACAACCTCACAGTGTTGCTGACAGTCATTTAGTAAGAGTTGCTTATGAACTCAATTTAATGCTACAGTGATGTCGTAAGAATTGCTAATAAACTCAAAAGGATGCTCAAGTAATGTAGTGATAGTTGCTAATAAACTCAAAGTGATGCTGACAGTAATGTAGGAAGAGTTGCTAGGAACCTTAAAATAATGCAACAATAATGTAGTAAGAGTTGCTACGAACCTTAAAATAATGCAACAATAATGTAGTAAGAGTTACTACGAACCTTAAAATAATGTGACCGTGATGTCAGAAGAATTACTAGAGATCTCAAAATGATGCGACAGTGATGTAGTAAGAATTGGTAATGATCTCAAACTGATGGGACAGTGATGTCGTAAGAATTGCGAATGAACTCAACATGATGCTAACAGTAATGTAGTGATAGTTGCTAATCAACTCAGTGATGCTTAAAGTAATGTAGTAAGAGTTTCGAACAACCTCACAGTGATGCTGACAGTCATTTAGTAAGAGTTACTTATGAACTCAATTTAATGCTACAGTGATGTCGTAAGAATTGCTAATAAACACAAAAGGATGCTAACAGTAATGTAGTGATAGTTGCTAATAAACTCAAAGTGATGGTGACAGTAATGTAGGAAGAGTTGATACGAACCTTAAAATAATGCAACAATAATGTAGTAAGAGTTACTACGAACCTTAAAATAATGTGACCGTGATGTCAGAAGAATAGCTAATGATCTCAAAATGATGCGACAGTGATGTCGTAAGAATTGCTAAAGAACTCAAAATGATGCTAACAGTAATGGAGTGAAAGTTTCGAATAACCTCAAAGTGATGCTGAAAGTCATGTTGTAAGAGTTGCTACGAACCTCAAAATAATGTGACAGTAATGTAGTAAGAGTTGTTACGAACCTCAAAATATTGCGACAGTGATGTCGGAAGAATTGCTAATGAACTCAAAATGATGCTAAAAGTAATGGAGTGAAAGTTTCGAATAACCTCAAAGTGATGCTGACAGTCATGTACTAAGAGTTGCTTTGAACATCAAAATAATGCGACAGTAATGTCAGAAGAATTGGTAATGATCTCAAACTGATGGGACAGTGATGTCGTAAGAATTGCTAATGAACTCAACATGATGCGAACAGTAATGTAGTGATAGTTGCGAAGAAACTCAGTGATGCTGACAGTAATGTAGTAAGGGTTGCTACGAACCTTAAAATAATGCAACAATAATGTAGTAAGAGTTGCCACGAAACTCAATAAAATGCGACAGTAATGTAGTAAAAGTTGCTACGAACCTCAAAATATTGCGACAGTGATGTCGGAAGAATTGCTAATGAACTTAAAATGATGCTAACATTAATGTAGTAAGAGTTGCTACGAACCTTAAAATAATGCAACAATAATGCAGTAAGAGTTGCTACGAACCTCAAAATAATGCGACAGTAATGTAGTAAAAGTTGCTACAAATCTGAAAATATTGCGACAGTGATGTCGGAAGAATTGCTAATGAACTCAAAATGATGCCAACAGTAATGGAGTGAACATTTCGAATAACCTCAAAGTGATGTTGACAGTCATGTAGTAAGAGTTGCTACAAACCTAAAAATGATGCTAACAGCAATGTAGTGATAGTTGCTAATAAACTCAAAGTGATGCTGACAGTAATTTAGTAAGTGTTTCGAAAAACCTCAAAGTGATTCTGACAGTAATGTAGTAAGAGTTGCTAGGAACCTTAAAATAATGCAACAATAATGTAGTAAGAGTTGCTACGAACCTCAAAATAATGCGACAGTGATGTCAGAAGAATTGCTAATGATCTCAAAATGATGCGACAGTGATGTAGTAAGAATTGCTAATGAACTCAAAATGATGCTAACAGTAATGGAGTGAAACTTTCAAATAACCTCAAAGTGATGCTGACAGTCATGTACTAAGAGTTGCTCAGAACCTCAAAATAATGCGACAGTGATGTCGGAAGAATAGCTAATGAACTCAAAATGATGCGAACAGTAATGTAGTGATAGTTGCTAATTAACTCAGTGATGCTTACAGTAATGTAGTAAGTGTTTCGAACAACCTCAAAGTGATTATGACAGTCATGTAGTAAGGGTTCCTACGAACCTTAAAATAATGCAACAATAATGTAGTAAGAGTTGCTACGAACCTCAAAATAATGTGACAGTGATGTCAGAAGATTGCTAATGATCTCAAAATGATGCAATAGTAATGTAGAAAGAGTTGCAAAGAACCTGAAAATAATGCGACAGTAATGTAGTAAAAGTTGCTACGAACCTCAAAAAAAATGCGAAAGTGATGTCGGAAGAATTGCTAATGATCTCAAAATGATGCGACAGTGATGTAGTAAGAATTACTAATGAACTCAAAATTATGCAAACAGTAATGGAGTGAAAGTTTCGAATAACCTCAAAGTGATGCTGACAGTCATGTTGTAAGTGTTGCTACGAACCTCAAAATAATGCGAAACTAATGGAGTAAAAGTTGCTACGAACCTCAAAATATTGCGACAGTGATGTCGGAAGAATTGCTAATGAACTCAAATTGATGCTTACAGTAATGTCGTGATAGTTGCTAAAAAACTCAGTGATGCTTACAGTAATGTAGTAAGAGTTTGGAACAACCTCAAAGTGATGCTGACAGTCATGTAGTAAGAGTTGCAACGAACCTCAAAATAATGCAACAGTAAAGTAGTAAGAGTTGCTTCGAACCTCAAAGTAATGCAACAGTGATTTCAAAAGAATTGTTAATGATCTCAAACTGATGGGACAGTGAGTGTCGTAAAAATTGCTAATGAACTCAAAATGATGCTAACAGTAATGTAGTGATAGTTGATATAAACTCAGTGATGCTTACAGTAATGTTGTAAGAGTTTCGAACAACCTCAAAGTGATGCTGACAGTCATGTAGTAAGTGTTTTGAACAACTTCAAAGTGATGCTGACAGTCTTGTAGTCAGAGTTGCTAATGAACTCAATTTAATGCTACAGTGATGTCGTAAGAATTGCTAATAACCTCAAAATGATGTAAAAGTAATGTAGTAAGAGTTGCTAAGAACCTCAAAATAATGCGACAGTAATTTAGTAAAAGTGGCTACGAACCTCAAAATATTGCGACAGTCATGTCGGAAGAATTGCTAATGAACTCAAAATGATGCTAACACTAATGTAGTGATAATTGCGAATCAACTCAGTGATGCTTACAGTAATGTAGTAAGTGTTTCAAACAACCTCAAAGTGATGCTGACAGTCATGTAGTAAGAGTTGCTACGAACCTCAAAATAATGCTAACAGTAATATAGTGATAGTTGCTAATAAACTCAAAGTGATGCTGACAGTAATGTAGTAAGAGTTGCTACGAACCTCAAAAAAAATGTGAAAGTGATGTCGGAAGAATTGCTAATGATCTCAAAATGATGCGACAGTGATGTAGTAAGAATTGCTAATGAACTCAAAATTATGCTAACAGTAATGGAGTGAAAGTTTCGAATAACCTCAAAGTGATGCTGACAGTCATGTGGTTTGATTTGCGAGTCAATTAAAAATGATGCTGTCAGTCATGTAGTAAGAGTTGCTACTAACCTTAAAATGATGCTAACAGTAATGTAGTGATAGTTGCTCATGAACTCAAAGTGATGCTGACAGTAATGTCGTAAGTGTTTCGAACAACCTCAAAGTGATTATGACAGTCATGTAGTAAGGGTTTCTACGAACCTCAAAATAATGCGACAGTGATGTCGGAAGAATTGCTAACGATCTCAAAATGATGCGACAGTGATTTAGTAAGAATTGCTAATGAACTCAAAATGATGCTAACAGTAATGGAGTGAACATTTCGAATAACCTCAAAGTGATACTGTCAGTCATATAGTAAGAGTTGCTACGCACCTCAAAAAAAATTCGAAAGTGATGAAGTAAAAGTTGCTACGAATCTCAAAATATTGCGACAGTGATGTTGGAAGAATTGCTAATAAACTCAAAATGATGCTAACTGTAATGTAGTGATAGTTTCGAATAAACTCAAAGTGATGCTGACAGTAATGTAGTACGAGTTGCTACGAACCTTTAAATATTGCGACAGTGATGTCGGAGGAATTGCTAATGAACTCAAGATGATGCTAACAGTAATGTAGTGATAGCTGCTAATGAACTCACAGTGATGCTGACAGTAATGTATTAAGAGTTGCGAAGAACCTCGAAATAATGCAACAATAATGTAGTAAGAGTTGCTATGAACCTCAAAAAATGCGACAGTGATGTCAGAAGAATTGCTAATGATCTCAAAATGATGCTGACAGTCATGTAATAAGAGTTGCTACTAACCTCAAAATGATGCTAACAGTAATGTAGTGATAGTTGCTAATAAAGTCAAAGTGATGCTGACAGTAATGTAGTAAGTGTTTCGAACAACCTCAAAGTGATGCTGACAGTCAAGTCAGTAAGTTAGTAAAAGTTGCTACGAACCTCAAAATATTGCGACAGTGATGTCGGAAGAATTGCTAATGAACTTAAAATGATGCTAACAGTAATGTAGTGATAGTTGCTAATCAACTCAGTGATGCTTACAGTAATGTACTAAGAGTTTCGAACAACCTCAAAGTGATGCTGACAGTCATGCAGTAAGAGTTGCTACGAACCTCAAAATAATGCGACAGTGATGTCAGAAGAATTGCTAATGATCTCAAAATGATGCTACAGTGATTTAGTAAGAATTGCTAATGAACTCAAAATGATGCTAACAGTAACGGAGTGAACGTTTCGAATAACCTCAAAGTGATGCTGACAGTCATGTAGTAAGAGTTGCTATTGAACTCAAAACGATGCTAACAGTAATGTAGTGATAGTTGCTATAAACTCAAGTGATGCTTACAGTAATGTAATAAGTGTTTCGAACAACCTCAAAGTGATGCTGAAAGTCATGCAGTAAGAGTTGCTACTAACCTCAATTTAATGCTACAGTGATGTCTTTAAATAGATAAAAAACTCAAAGTGATGCTGAATGTATTGTAGTAAGAGTTGCTACGAACCTTTAAATAATGCAACAGTAATGTAGTAAAAGTTGCTACGAACCTCAAAATAATGCGACAGTGATGTCAGAAGAATTGCTAATTAACTAAAAATGATGCGACAGTGATGTAGTAAGAATTGCTAATGAACTCAAAATGATGCAAACAGTAATGTAGTGATAGTTGCTCATCAACTCAGTGATGCTGCGGTAATGTAGTAAGAGTTGCTACGAACCTTAAAATAATGCGACAGTGATGTCAGAAGAATTGCTAAAGATCTCAAAATGATGCTACAGTGATGTCAGAAGAATTGGTAATGATCTCAAAAAGATGCTAACAGTAATGGAGTGATAGTTGCTAATCAAGTCAGTGATGCTGACAGTAATGTAGTAAGTGTTTCGAATAACCTCAAAGTGATGCTGACAGTCATGTAGTAAGAGTTGCTATGAACCTCAATATAATGCGACAGTGATGTCGGAAGAATTGCTCATGATCTCAAAATGATGCTAACAGTAATGGAGTGAAAGTTTCGAACAACCTCAAAGTGATGCTGACAGTCATGTAGTAGGAGTTGCTACGAACCTCAAAATAATTCGACAGTGATGTCAGAAGAATTGTTAAGGTCTCAAAATGATGCAATAGTGATGTCAGAAGAATTGGTAATGATCTCAAAATGATGCTAACAGTAATGGAGTGAACGTTTCGAATAACCTCAAAGTGATGCTGACAGTCATGTACTAAGAGTTGCTACAAACCTAAAAATAATGCGACAGTAATGTCGTAAAAGTTGCTACGAACCTTAAAATAATGCAACAATAATGTAGTAAGAGTTGCTACGAACCTTAAAATAATGCAACAATAATGTAGTGAGAGTGTCAACGAACCTCAAAATATTGCGACATTGATGTCGGAAGAATTGCTAATGAACTCAAAATGATGCTAACAGTAATGGAGTGAAACTTTCGAATAACCTCAAAGTGATGGTGACAGTCATGTAGTAAGAGTTGCTACGAACCTCAAAATAATGCGACAGTGATGTCAGAAGAATTGCGAAAGATCTCAAAATGATGCTACAGTGATATCAGAAGAATTGGTAATGATCTCAAAATGATGCTAACAGTAATGGAGTGAACGTTTCGAATAACCTCAAAGTGATGCTGACAGTGATGTACTAAGAGTTGCTACGAACCTCAAAATATTGTGAAAGTGATGTCGGAAGAATTGCTAATGAACTCAAAATGATGCTAACAGTAATGGAGTGAAACTTTCCAACAACCTCAAAGTGATGCTGACAGTCATGTAGTAGGAGTTGCTACGAACCTCAAAATAATTCGACAGTGATGTCAGAAGAATTGGTAATGATCTCAAAATGATGCTAACACTAATGTAGTGATAGTTGCTCATAAACTCAAAGTGATGCTGACAGTAATGTAGTAAGAGTTGCTACGAACCTTAAAATAATGCAACAATAATGTAGTAAGAGTTGCTACGAACCTGAAAATGATGCGACAGTGATGTCGGAAGAATCGCTAATGATCTCAAAATGATGCAAACGAAATGCAGTGATAGTTATTAATCAAGTCAGTGATGCTTACAGTAATGTCGTAAGTAATTCGAACAACCTCAAAGTGATGCCGACAGTCATGTAGTAAGAGTTGCTACGAACCTCAAAATAATGCGACAGTGATGTCAGAAGAATTGCTAAAAATCTCAAAATGATGCGACAGTGATGTCAGAAGAATTGGTAATGATCTCAAAATGATGCTAACAGTAACGTAGTGATAGATGCTCATAAACTCAGTGATGCTTACAGTAATGTAGTAAGAGTTGCTACTAACCTCAAAATGATGCTAATAGTAATGTAGTGATAGTTGCGAATAAAGTTAAAGTGATGCTGACAGTAATGTAGTAAGAGTTGGTTTGAACCTCAAAATAATGCGACAGTGATGTCAGAAGAATTGGTAATGATCTCAAACTTATGCTAACAGTCATGTAGTGATAGTTGCTAATCAACTCAGTGATGCTTATAGTAATGTAGTAAGTGTTTCGAACAACCTCAAAGTGATGCTGACAGTCATATTGTAAGAATTGCTACGAACTTCAAAATAATGCGACAGTGATGTCAGAAGAATTGCTAAGATCTCAAAATGATGCGACAGTGATTTAGTAAGAATTGCGAATGAACTCAAAATGATGCTAACAGTAATGCAGTGAACGTTTCGAATAACCTCAAAGTGATGCTGACAGTCATGTACTAAGAGTTGCAACTAACCTCAAAATGATGCTCATAGTAATGTAGTGATAGTTGCTAATAAAGTTAAAGTGATGCTGACAGTAATGTAGTAAGTGTTTCGAACAAACTCAAACTGATGCTGACAGTCATGTAGTAAGGGTTTCTACGAAACTTAAAATAATGCAACAGTAAAGTAGTAAGAGTTGCTTTGAACCTCAAAATAATGCGACAGTGATGTCAGGAGAATTGGTAATGATCTCAAACTGATGGGACAGTGATGTCGTAAGAATTGCGAATGAACTCAACATGATGCTAACAGTAATGTAGTGATAGTTGCTAATCAACTCAGTGATGCTTACAGTAATGTAGTAAGAGTTTCGAACAACCTCACAGTGTTGCTGACAGTCATTTAGTAAGAGTTGCTTATGAACTCAATTTAATGCTACAGTGATGTCGTAAGAATTGCTAATAAACTCAAAAGGATGCTCAAGTAATGTAGTGATAGTTGCTAATAAACTCAAAGTGATGCTGACAGTAATGTAGGAAGAGTTGCTAGGAACCTTAAAATAATGCAACAATAATGTAGTAAGAGTTGCTACGAACCTTAAAATAATGCAACAATAATGTAGTAAGAGTTACTACGAACCTTAAAATAATGTGACCGTGATGTCAGAAGAATTACTAGAGATCTCAAAATGATGCGACAGTGATGTAGTAAGAATTGGTAATGATCTCAAACTGATGGGACAGTGATGTCGTAAGAATTGCGAATGAACTCAACATGATGCTAACAGTAATGTAGTGATAGTTGCTAATCAACTCAGTGATGCTTAAAGTAATGTAGTAAGAGTTTCGAACAACCTCACAGTGATGCTGACAGTCATTTAGTAAGAGTTACTTATGAACTCAATTTAATGCTACAGTGATGTCGTAAGAATTGCTAATAAACACAAAAGGATGCTAACAGTAATGTAGTGATAGTTGCTAATAAACTCAAAGTGATGGTGACAGTAATGTAGGAAGAGTTGATACGAACCTTAAAATAATGCAACAATAATGTAGTAAGAGTTACTACGAACCTTAAAATAATGTGACCGTGATGTCAGAAGAATAGCTAATGATCTCAAAATGATGCGACAGTGATGTCGTAAGAATTGCTAAAGAACTCAAAATGATGCTAACAGTAATGGAGTGAAAGTTTCGAATAACCTCAAAGTGATGCTGAAAGTCATGTTGTAAGAGTTGCTACGAACCTCAAAATAATGTGACAGTAATGTAGTAAGAGTTGTTACGAACCTCAAAATATTGCGACAGTAATGTCGGAAGAATTGCTAATGAACTCAAAATGATGCTAAAAGTAATGGAGTGAAAGTTTCGAATAACCTCAAAGTGATGCTGACAGTCATGTACTAAGAGTTGCTTTGAACATCAAAATAATGCGACAGTAATGTCAGAAGAATTGGTAATGATCTCAAACTGATGGGACAGTGATGTCGTAAGAATTGCTAATGAACTCAACATGATGCGAACAGTAATGTAGTGATAGTTGCGAAGAAACTCAGTGATGCTGACAGTAATGTAGTAAGGGTTGCTACGAACCTTAAAATAATGCAACAATAATGTAGCAAGAGTTGCCACGAAACTCAATAAAATGCGACAGTAATGTAGTAAAAGTTGCTACGAACCTCAAAATATTGCGACAGTGATGTCGGAAGAATTGCTAATGAACTTAAAATGATGCTAACATTAATGTAGTAAGAGTTGCTACGAACCTTAAAATAATGCAACAATAATGCAGTAAGAGTTGCTACGAACCTCAAAATAATGCGACAGTAATGTAGTAAAAGTTGCTACAAATCTGAAAATATTGCGACAGTGATGTCGGAAGAATTGCTAATGAACTCAAAATGATGCCAACAGTAATGGAGTGAACATTTCGAATAACCTCAAAGTGATGTTGACAGTCATGTAGTAAGAGTTGCTACAAACCTAAAAATGATGCTAACAGCAATGTAGTGATAGTTGCTAATAAACTCAAAGTGATGCTGACAGTAATTTAGTAAGTGTTTCGAAAAACCTCAAAGTGATTCTGACAGTAATGTAGTAAGAGTTGCTAGGAACCTTAAAATAATGCAACAATAATGTAGTAAGAGTTGCTACGAACCTCAAAATAATGCGACAGTGATGTCAGAAGAATTGCTAATGATCTCAAAATGATGCGACAGTGATGTAGTAAGAATTGCTAATGAACTTAAAATGATGCTAACAGTAATGGAGTGAAACTTTCAAATAACCTCAAAGTGATGCTGACAGTCATGTACTAAGAGTTGCTCAGAACCTCAAAATAATGCGACAGTGATGTCGGAAGAATAGCTAATGAACTCAAAATGATGCGAACAGTAATGTAGTGATAGTTGCTAATTAACTCAGTGATGCTTACAGTAATGTAGTAAGTGTTTCGAACAACCTCAAAGTGATTATGACAGTCATGTAGTAAGGGTTCCTACGAACCTTAAAATAATGCAACAATAATGTAGTAAGAGTTGCTACGAACCTCAAAATAATGTGACAGTGATGTCAGAAGATTGCTAATGATCTCAAAATGATGCAATAGTAATGTAGAAAGAGTTGCAAAGAACCTGAAAATAATGCGACAGTAATGTAGTAAAAGTTGCTACGAACCTCAAAAAAAATGCGAAAGTGATGTCGGAAGAATTGCTAATGATCTCAAAATGATGCGACAGTGATGTAGTAAGAATTACTAATGAACTCAAAATTATGCAAACAGTAATGGAGTGAAAGTTTCGAATAACCTCAAAGTGATGCTGACAGTCATGTTGTAAGTGTTGCTACGGACCTCAAAATAATGCGAAACTAATGGAGTAAAAGTTGCTACGAACCTCAAAATATTGCGACAGTGATGTCGGAAGAATTGCTAATGAACTCAAATTGATGCTTACAGTAATGTCGTGATAGTTGCTAAAAAACTCAGTGATGCTTACAGTAATGTAGTAAGAGTTTGGAACAACCTCAAAGTGATGCTGACAGTCATGTAGTAAGAGTTGCAACGAACCTCAAAATAATGCAACAGTAAAGTAGTAAGAGTTGCTTCGAACCTCAAAGTAATGCAACAGTGATTTCAAAAGAATTGTTAATGATCTCAAACTGATGGGACAGTGAGTGTCGTAAAAATTGCTAATGAACTCAAAATGATGCTAACAGTAATGTAGTGATAGTTGATATAAACTCAGTGATGCTTACAGTAATGTTGTAAGAGTTTCGAACAACCTCAAAGTGATGCTGACAGTCATGTAGTAAGTGTTTTGAACAACTTCAAAGTGATGCTGACAGTCTTGTAGTCAGAGTTGCTAATGAACTCAATTTAATGCTACAGTGATGTCGTAAGAATTGCTAATAACCTCAAAATGATGTAAAAGTAATGTAGTAAGAGTTGCTAAGAACCTCAAAATAATGCGACAGTAATTTAGTAAAAGTGGCTACGAACCTCAAAATATTGCGACAGTCATGTCGGAAGAATTGCTAATGAACTCAAAATGATGCTAACACTAATGTAGTGATAATTGCGAATCAACTCAGTGATGCTTACAGTAATGTAGTAAGTGTTTCAAACAACCTCAAAGTGATGCTGACAGTCATGTAGTAAGAGTTGCTACGAACCTCAAAATAATGCTAACAGTAATATAGTGATAGTTGCTAATAAACTCAAAGTGATGCTGACAGTAATGTAGTAAGAGTTGCTACGAACCTCAAAAAAAATGTGAAAGTGATGTCGGAAGAATTGCTAATGATCTCAAAATGATGCGACAGTGATGTAGTAAGAATTGCTAATGAACTCAAAATTATGCTAACAGTAATGGAGTGAAAGTTTCGAATAACCTCAAAGTGATGCTGACAGTCATGTGGTTTGATTTGCGAGTCAATTAAAAATGATGCTGTCAGTCATGTAGTAAGAGTTGCTACTAACCTTAAAATGATGCTAACAGTAATGTAGTGATAGTTGCTAATGAACTCAAAGTGATGCTGACAGTAATGTCGTAAGTGTTTCGAACAACCTCAAAGTGATTATGACAGTCATGTAGTAAGGGTTTCTACGAACCTCAAAATAATGCGACAGTGATGTCGGAAGAATTGCTAACGATCTCAAAATGATGCGACAGTGATTTAGTAAGAATTGCTAATGAACTCAAAATGATGCTAACAGTAATGGAGTGAACATTTCGAATAACCTCAAAGTGATACTGTCAGTCATATAGTAAGAGTTGCTACGCACCTCAAAAAAAATTCGAAAGTGATGAAGTAAAAGTTGCTACGAATCTCAAAATATTGCGACAGTGATGTTGGAAGAATTGCTAATAAACTCAAAATGATGCTAACTGTAATGTAGTGATAGTTTCGAATAAACTCAAAGTGATGCTGACAGTAATGTAGTACGAGTTGCTACGAACCTTTAAATAATGCAACGGTAATGTAGTAAAAGGCAAGGCAATTTATTTAAAAGTTGCTACGAACATCAAAATAATGCGACAGTGATGTCAGAAGAATTGGTAATGATCTCAAACTGATGGGACAGTGATGTCGTAAGAATTGCTAATGAACGCAAAATGATGCTCAAAGTAATGTAGTGAAAGTTGGTAATAAACTCAATGATGCTTACAGTAATGTTGTCAGTGTTTCGAATAACCTCAAAGTGATGCTGACAGTCACGTAGTAAGAGTTGCTACGAACCTCAAAATAATGCGACAGTGATGTCGGAAGAATTGCTAATGATCTCAAAATGATGTGACAGTGGTGCAGTAAGAGTTGCTACTAACCTCAATTTAATGCGACAGTGATGTGGTGAGAGTTGATAGTAATTTCAAAATCACGCTAAAGTGATGTAATGAGAGTTGCTATATACCTAATAAATGATGCTACAGTGATGTGGTGAGAGTTGCTACGATCCTCAAAATGATGCTAAAGTGATGTAATGAGAGTTGCGACAAACCGAAGAAGTGATGCTACAGTGATGTCGTGAGAGTTGCTACATACCTAAGAAATGATGCGACAATGATGTAGTGAGAGTTGCTACGATCCTCAAAATGATGCTACAGTGATGTTATGACAGTTGCTACTAACCTAAGAAATTATGCTGACAGTGTTGTCTTGACAGTTGATAGTCATTTCAAAATCATGCTAAAGTGATGTCATGAGAGTTGCTTCTAACCAAACAAATGATGCTACAGTGATGTGGTGAGATTTGCTACGAACCTCAAACTGATACTTCCAGAAATGTCGTGAGAGTTGCTACAAACCTCAAAATGATGCTACAGTGATGTCATGGGAGTTGCTACTAACCTAAGAAATGATGCTACAGTGATATAATGAGAGTTGCTACAAATGTCAAAATGATGCAACAGTGATGTAGTGAGAGTTGCTACGATCCTCAAAATGATGCTAAAGTGATGTAATGAGAGTTGCGAATAACCTAAGAAGTGATGCTACAGTGATGTGGTGAGAGTTGATACTAATTTCAAAATAATGCTAAAGTGGTGTAGTGAGAGTTGCTACGAACTGCAAAATGATGCTACAGTGATGTAATGAGAGTTGCTACTTACCTAAGAAATGATGTTACAGTGATGTGGTGAGAGTTGCTACGAACCTCAAAATGATGCTACAGAGATGTAATGAGAGTTGCTACAAATGTCCAAATGATGCTAGAGTGATGTAATGAGAGTTTCTACAAACCTAAGAAATGATGCTACAGTGATGTAATGAGAGTTGCTAAAAATGTCCAAATGATGCTAGAGTGATGTAATGAGAGTTGCTAAAAACCTAAGAAATGATGCTACAGTGATGTGGTGAGAGTTGATAGTAATTTAAAAATCATGCTAAAGTGATGTAATGAGAGTTACTGCTTACCTTAGAAATGATGGTACAGTGATGTGGTGAGAGTTGCTACGAACCTCAAAATAATGCTACAGTAATGTGGTGAGAGTTGATAGTCATTTCAAAATCATGCTAAAGTGATGTAATGAGAGTTGCTACTTACCTTAGAAATGATGGTACAGTGATGTGGTGAGAGTTGCTACGAACCTCAAAATGATGCAACAGTTATGTAATGAGAGTTGCCACGAATCTCAAAATGATGCTACAGTAATGTCGCGAGAGTTGCGACTATCCTCAAAATGATACGACAGTGATGTAGTGAGAGTTGCTACGATTCTCAAAATGATGCTACAGTGATGTGGTGAGAGCTGCTACGATCCTCAAAATGAGGTGGCAGTGATGTAGTGACAATTGATACTAATCTCAAAATGATGCTAAAGTGATGTAATGAGAGTAGCTACAAACCTAAGAAGTGATGCTACAGTGATGTGGTGAGAGTTGATAGTAATTTCAAAATAATGCTAAAGCGGTGTAACGAGAGTTGCTACTAACCGAAGAAATGATGCTACAGTGATGTGGTGAGAGTTGCTACGAACCTCAAAATGATGCAACAGTGATGTAATGAGAGTTGCTACGAATCTCAAAATGATGCTAGAGTGATGTAATGAGATATGCTACAAACCTAAGAAATGATGCTACAGTAATGTCGTGAGAGTTGCGACTATCCTCAAAATGATGCGACAATGATGTATTGAGAGTTGCTACGATCCTCAAAATGATGCTGCAGTGATGTGGTGAGAGATGCTACTTACCTAAGATATGATGCTACAGTGATGTAGTGAGAGTTGCTACGAACCGCAAAATGATGCTACAGTGATGTAATGAGGGTTGCTATTTACCTAAGAAATGATGCTACAGTGATGTGGTGAGAGTTGCTACTAACCTAAGAAATGATGCGACCGTGATGTAGTGAGAGTTGCGACTAATCTCAAAATGATGGTTACAGTGATGTAGTGAGAGTTGCGACGATGCTCAAAACGATGCTTACAGTAACGTCGTGAGAGTTGCTACGAACCTCAAAATGATGCTGAAAGTGATGTCATAAGAATATCTACTAACCAAAGAAATGATGCTTCAGTGATGTGGTGAGAGTTGCTACGAACTTCAAAATGATGCTACAGTGATGTGGTGAGAGTTGTTACGAATCTCAAAATGATGCTACAGTGATGTAATGAGAGTTGCTACTAACCTAAGAAGTTATGCCACAGTGATGTGGTGAGTGTTGATAGTAATTTCAAAATCATGCTAAAGTGATGTAGTGAGAGTTGCTACGATCCTCAAAATGATGCTACAGTGATGTAATGAGAGTTGCTACGAATCTCAAAATGATGCTACAGTTATGTCGTGAGAATTGCGACTGTCCTCAAAATGATACTAAAGTGATGTAGTGAGAGTTGCTACGATCCTCAAAATGATGCTACAGTGATGGAATGAGAGTTGCTACGAATCTCAAAATGATGCTACAGTAATGTCGTGAGAGTTTCGACTATCCTCAAAATGATGCGACAGTGATGTAGTGAGAGTTGCTACGATCCTCAAAATGATGTTAAAGTGATGTAATGAGAGTTGCGACAAACCTAAGAAGTGATGCTACAGTGATGTGGTGAGAGTTGATACTAATTTCAAAATAATGCTAAAGTGGTGTAGTGAGAGTTGCTACGATCCTCTAAATGATGTGAAGTGATGTAATGAGAGTTGCGACAAACCTAAGAAGTGATGCTACAGTGATGTGGTGAGAGTTGATACTAATTTAAAATAATGCTAAAGTGGTGTAGTGAGAGTTGCTACGAACCGCAAAATGATGCTACAGTGATGTAATGAGAGTTGCTACAAATGTCCAAATGATGCTAGAGTGATGTAATGAGAGTTGCTAAAAACCTAAGAAATGATGCGACAGTCATGTGCTGAGAGTTGATAGTAATTTCAAAATCATGCTAAAGTGATGTAATGAGAGTTGCTACTTACCTCAGAAATGATGCGACAGTGATGTGGTGAGAGTTGCTACGAACCTCAAAATGATACTACAGTGATGTGATGAGAGTTGCTACGAACCTCAAAATGATGCTACAGTGATGTAATGAGAGTTGCTACTTACCTAAGAAATGATGCTACAGTGATGTGGTGAGAGTTGCTACGAACCTCAAAATGATGCTTCAGTAATTTCGCGAGAGTTGCGACTATCCTCAAAATGATGCTACAGTGATGAAATGAGAGTTGCTACTTCCCTCAAAAAGATGCGACAGTGATGTAGTGAGAGTTGCTACGATCCTCAAAATGATGCTACAATGAGTAATGAGAGTTGTTACGAATCTCAAAATGATGCAACAGTAATGTCGTGAGAGTTGCGACTATCCTCAAAATGATGCGACAGTGATGTAGTGAGAGTTGCTCCGATCCTCAAAATGATGCTTAAGTGATGTAATGAGAGTTGCTACAAACCTAAGAAGTGATGCTACAGTGATGTGGTGAGAGTTGATACTAATTTCAAAATAATGCTAAAGTGGTGTAGTGAGAGTTGCTACGAACCGCAAAATGATGCTACAGTGATGTAATGAGAGTTGCTACTTACCTAAGAAATGATGCTACAGTGATGTGGTGAGAGTTGATAGTAATTTCAAAATCATGCTAAAGTGATGTAATGAGAGTTGCTACTTCCCTAAGAAATGATGCGACAGTGATGTGGTGAGAGTTGCTACGAACCTCAAAATGATGCTACAGTGATGAAATGAGAGTTGCTACTTACCTGAGAAATGATGCTACAGTAATTTCGCGAGAGTTGCGACTATCCTCAAAATGATGCAACAGTGATATAGTGAGAGTTGCTACGATCTTCAAAATGATGCGACAGTGATGTGGTGAGAGTTGCTACGATCCTCAAAATGATGCTACAGTGATGTTATGACAGCTGCTACTAACCTAAGAAATTATACTGACAGTGTTGTGGTGAGAGTTGATAGTAATTTCAAAATCATGCTAAAGTGATGTCATGAGAGTTGCTACAATCCTCAAAATGATGCTACAGTAATGTCATGGGAGTTGCTACTAACCTAAGAAATGATGCGACAGTGATGAAATGAGAGTTGCTACCTACCTCAAAATGATGCTAAAGTGATGTAATGAGAGTTGCTACTTACCTCAAAATGATGCGACAGTGATGTAGTGAGAGTTGCTACGATCCTCAAAATGATGCGACAGTGATGTTATGACAGTTGCTACTAACGTAAGAAATTATACTGATAGTGTTGTGGTGAGAGTTGATAGTAATTTCAAAATAAAGCTAAAGCGGTGTAATGACAGTTGATACTTCCCTAAGAAATGATGCTACAATAATGTAGTGAGGTTTGCCACGAACCGTAAAATGATGCTACAGTGATGTAATGAGAGTTGCTACGAATCTCAAAATGATGCTATAGTGATGTAACGAGATTTGCTACAAACCTAAGAAATGATGCTACAGTAATGTCGTGAGAGTTGCGACTATCCTCAAAATGATGCGACAATGATGTATTGAGAGTTGCTACGATCCTCAAAATGATGCTCCAGTGATGTGGTGAGAGTTGCTACGATCCTCAAAATGATGCTACAGTGATGTGGTGAGAGTTGCTACGAACCTAAGAAATGATGCGACAGTGATGTAGTGAGAGTTGCTACTAACCTAAGAAATGATGCGACAGTGATGTAGTGAGAGTTGCTACAAATGTCCAAATGATGCTTAAGTGATGGAATGAGAGTGGCTACAAACCTAAGAAATGATGCTACAGTGATGTAATGAGAGTTGCTACAAATGACCAAATGATGCTAGAGTGATGTAATGAGAGTTGCTACAAACCTATGAAATTATGCTACAGACATGTGCTGAGAGTTGATAGTAATTTCAAAATCATGCTAAATTGATGTAATGAGAGTTGCTACTTACCTGAGAAATGATGCGACAGTGATGTGGTGAGAGTTGCTACGAACTTCAAAATGATGCTACAGTGATGTAATGAGAGTTGCTACTTACCTAAGAAATGATGTTACAGTGATGTGGTGAGAGTTGCTACGAACCTCAAAATGATGCTACAGTGATGTCATGAGAGTTCCTACGAATCTCAAAATGATGCTGCAGTAATGTCGCGAGAGTTGCGACTATCCTCAAAATGATGCGACAGTGAAGTAGTGAGAGTTGCTACGATCCTCAAAATGATGCGAAAGTGATGTGGTGAGAGTTGCTACGATCCTCAAAATGATTTGGCAATGATGTAGTGAGAGTTGATACTAATCTCAAAATGATGCTCAAGTGATGTAATGAGAGTTGCTACAAATCTAAGAAGTGATGCGACAGTGATGCAGTGAGAGTTGATAGTAATTTCAAAATAATGCTAAAGCGGTGTAATGAGAGTTGCTACTTCCCTAAGAAATGATGCTACAGTGATGTAGTGAGGTTTGCTACGAACCGCAAAATGATGCTACAATTATGTAATGAGGGTTGCTATTTACCTAAGAAATGATGCTACAGTGATGTGGTGAGAGTTGCGACTATCCTCAAAATTATGCTACAGTGATGTAATGAGAGTTGCTACGATGCTCAAACTGATGCTTCCAGTAATGTAGTGAGAGTTGCTACAAACCTCAAAATGATGCTTCAGTGATGTAGTGAGAGTTGCTACGATCCTCAAAATGATGCTACAGTGATGTGGTGAGAGTTGCTACAATCCTCAAAATGATGCTACAGTGATGTCATGGGAGTTGCTACGAATCTCAAAATGATGCTACAGTGATGTAGTGAGAGTTGCTACGATCCTCAAAATGATGCTAAAGTGATGTAATGAGAGTTGCTACAAACCTAAGAAATTATGCTGCAGTGATATAGTGAGAGTTGCGACGAACCTCAAAATGTTGCAACAGTGATGTAATGAGAGTTTCTATTAACCGAAGAAATGATTCTACAGTGATGTAGTGAGACTTGCTACGAATCTCAAAATGATGCTACAGCAATGTTGTGAGAGTTGCTACTATCCTAAAAATGATGCGACAGTGATGCGATAATTGCGATGAAGCTCATAATGAAACTACAGTGATGTATTGAGAGTTGCTTAAAACCTCAAAATGATGTTGAAAGTGATGTAGTGAGAGTTGCTAAAAACCTCAAAACGATGCTCCAGTGATGTCATAAGAATTGCTACTAACCAAAGAAATGATGCTAAAGTGATGTAGTGAGAGTTGCGACGAACCTCAAAATGATGCAGGGTGACTTTGTGGAAAGTCTTGCACTCCCAACACAATCATTCTCACTAATGCAGTGACAGGTCAGAGCAAAGGGAGCCTCCATGTCCACAGATGTCCACATGGCAGCTGGACTTCCTTTTTCACTCCTTCCCGTTCCTCCTGGTACTTTTTAGCCACCGTTTGTTTGATGGTCTGAAAATGACACCCAGAGTAAATCAATACATTGAAATTAGAGATGAAATAAACTGGAGATATCAACTACTGCTTTAGATCATTTCCACACAAACCTTTCTGGTTGGCAAACATATGAGGCTCAAGGACCTGAACCAGTTCCCTGAACCCTTCCCTCTCAACAGTGCTGAGGGGCTGGAAGTCCTTCAGGATGAAATTCAGCAGAGCCTCATCCAGCATCTGCTTCCTGGAAGCTGGATGGTTAAAGATGAAGGAGAGAAGAAATGAAGAGAAATTAATTCTCAATGAAGCAACTGTGAGTCAGTTGGAGAGTGGCTGTACACCTGAGTTCATCCTGGTGGATCTGGGACTTCATTCTCATGCCTGGCCCCATCATGCCTCAGCACTGAAGAGGTGCTTTTGTTGAGATGAGACGCTTCTGTCCAACAAATGCGACATTCAACCTGCAGAAAAGAACATGAGTACTCAGCTAAAAGTTCCTTTCTTCATGGTGACTGGTGTTTCTTAGTCTTAGACCACCAGGTTTCCAATGAGGTGTATCGGATACGTTGTTGTGTGCCGCTGAAATCCGTCCAATTCCGGCGTTGTTTCCTCATGAAATATGTTTGCCTTAAAGCTCATTAAAGTGTTGAACCACAATATCGTTCACCATAACTTAGTCAACTTCAAGATAACCTACTTCTACATTCCAGTCCCGGCTGCTCCTGTTCTGCTGCAGTCCAGAAAACAACAACCCGATACAATTGGCGCTCCTTCCCACAGCTCCGGCCCGGATCCGCATGGTTCCGCTGACTGACTGTGAGACCGCTCCCTCCAGAGTGGCACAGCCCGATGGGGTCCTTATCTGGCACGGGGGCGTAAAACAGGTGAGACTGAAAAGCCTGGTTTATTCTGCGTCGAGGGAACGCGTTGCTCTGCAATTCACCGCCAAGCCGCTAGGGGGTGTGGCTTTGTCTTTGTATTGTTTACGGTGCTCTTGTCGGATTCCTCGGTTTTCTTCCGGTCACAGACAACAATTGTTGGCCATTTGTCAGTCTCTGTAGTGCCGCGAAGAGGCGTTGTAGAGGTGGTCGTACTTGAGCACCTCCTCGATAATCCTTTCTTCAGCTTGGTCCATTTTTTCTTGGAGCCTTCACCACAGAAACTTTGAAAATGGCGGGGTTGTGCTGCGACTGAACCGGAAATAACGTTCTGAGCGGACCAATCGCAGTCCTCGACGTTGACGTCACCACGCGTCGACGCGTCGCGTAAGCAGGATTTTTTGGAGGCGCGTCTCAGGCTACGGCTTACGGTCTGCGTCGACGGCGTAGGTACGAATACTACTCGACACAGAAGCATAAATCAGGCTTTAATCAGGCTTTATAGTCCAACAGGAAGTTAGCATGTCAGGGATGAGACACCCTGATAGTCCAAAAGGAAGTTAGCATGTCAGGGATGAGACACCCTCATCGTCCAACAGGAAGTTAGCATGTCAGGGATGAGACACGCTCATCGTCCAACAGGAAGTTAGCATGTCAGGTATGAGACACGCTCATCGTCCAACAGGAAGTTAGCATGTCAGGGATGAGACACGCTTATCGTCCAACAGGAAGTTAGCATGTCAGGGATGAGACACGCTTATCGTCCAACAGGAAGTTAGCATGTCAGGGATGAGACACCCTCATCGTCCAACAGGAAGTTAGCATGTCAGGGATGAGACACGCTTATCGTCCAACAGGAAGTTAGCATGTCAGGGATGAGACACGCTTATCGTCCAACAGGAGGTCAGCATGTAAGGGATGAGACACGCTTATCGTCCAACAGGAAGTTAGCATGTCAGGGATGAGACGCGCTTATCGTCCAACAGGAAGTTAGCATGTCAGGGATGAGACACCCTGATCGTCCAACAGGAAGTTAGCATGTCAGGGATGAGACACCCTGATAGTCCAACAGGAAGTTAGCATCTCCATGGTTCCCTTGACCAGAAGCCAGTGGGATCGTTCCATTCTGACATCTTGATTGACATTTGTCCTTCTCTTAGCTAAATAGCTGGCAATTATTTGAAAAAAAAACCCTTGATTTACTTTTTGTATTTTGATCTTCAGCTCATTTGCATACTTTTGTTGAAATTCTCCCCTTTTTGTCTTTTTTTTCTGCTGTTTTTTGCACAAAGTCCACCTGGTGCCTAAAGACCAGTTCAGCATGGACTACGTTGAACCTTCAGTCCGCTGCATCAGCACCCATGGACGGTTCCCCCCTGACAGATGGATTCTGGTGAGGAACATTAGTGGGACAGCGCTCTTGTTAGAACGGTTCTGATCCACCTTCCCTCCCCCTGTAGCTCCTCCTGTGTCCCCTCAGCGCTCTTGTTAGAAGGGTTCTGATCCACCTTCCCTCCCCCTGTAGCTCCTCCTGTGTCCCCTCAGCGCTCTTGTTAGAACGGTTCTGATCCACCTTCCCTCCCCCTGTAGCTCCTCCTGTGTCCCCTCAGCACTCTTGTTAGAAGGGTTCTGATCCACCTTCCCTCCCCCTGTAGCTCCACCTGTGTCCCCTCAGCGCTCTTGTTAGAAGGGTTCTGATCCACCTTCCCTCCCCCTGTAGCTCCTCCTGTGTCCCCTCAGCGCTCTTGTTAGAACGGTTCTGATCCACCTTCCCTCCCCCTGTAGCTCCTCCTGTGTCCCCTCAGCGCTCTTGTTCGAAGGGTTCTGATCCACCTTTCCTCCCCCTGTAGCTCCTCCTGTGTCCCCTCAGCGCTCTTGTTAGAAGGGTTCTGATCCACCTTCCCTCCCCCTGTAGCTCTTTCTGTGTCCCCTCAGCGCTCTTGTTAGAACGGTTCTGATTCACCTTCCCTCCCCCTGTAGCTCCTCCTGTGTCCCCTCAGCGCTCTTGTTAGAACGGTTCTGATCCACCTTCCCTCCCCCTGTAGCTCCTCCTGTGTCCCCTCAGCGCTCTTGTTAGAATGGTTCTGATCCCCCTTCCCTCCCCCTGTAGCTCCTCCTGTGTCCCCTCAGCGCTCTTGTTAGAATGGTTCTGATCCATCTTCCCTCCCCCTGTAGCTCCTCCTGTGTCCCCTCAGCGCTCTTGTTAAAACGGTTCTGATCCACGTTCCCTCCCCCTGAAGCTCCTCCAGTGTCCCCTCAGGTTTCCAAACTCCAAACTCAACAACGGCGCCCTGCCTTGTGCCTGCCATGAGGTTGGAGCTGAGAGTGAAACCTGCGAGTCATTTGGTGGTCGGTGTCGCTGCAGGCCCCACGTGATTGGCCGAGACTGCTACATGTGGGCCGCGGGCTGCTGGGGATTCCCCATTGCAGACGTGAGTGTCAGATTGGATGAATGATGAGTTTTAAGGGCTTTTAATGATGAGTGAGAGGACGGACCAAACCAACCTGTCCAACCATCAGAGGACAGTTTGTTGTTCGAGTTTCAACTCTTACTACATGATTCTCAGCATCATTTTTAGGTAACTCGCAACTTTCACTACATTACTTTTAGCATCATTTTGAGGTTCGTAGCAACTCTTACTACATGACTGTAAGCATCACTTTGAGGTCATTTGAAACTTTCACTCAATTATTGTTAGCATCATTTCGAGTTCATTAGCAATTCTGATGACATCATTGTCGCATCATTTTGAGATCATTAGCAATTGTTACGACATCACTGTCACATTTTTTGGATCATTAGCAATTCTTCCGACATCACTGTTGCATTATTTTGAGGTTCGTAGCAACTCTTACTACATGACTGTCAGCATCACTTTGAGGTTATTCAAAACTTTCACTACATTACTGTTCGCATCATTTTGAGTTTATTTGCAATTCTTCCGACATCACTGTAGCATTATTTTGAGGTTATCAGCAGCTCTTACTACATGACTGTCAGCATCATTTTTAGGTTACTCGCAACTTTCACTACATTACTGTCAGCATCATTTTGAGTTCATAAGCAATTCTTACTACATCACTGTCCCATCATTTCAGATCATAAGCAATTCTTACTACATCACTGTCACATCATTTTGAAGTTCGTAGTAACTCTTACTACATTACTGTTGCATTATTTTAAGGTTTGTAGCAACTCTTACTCCATGACTGTCAGTACATTTTGAGTTTATTGGCAACTTTCACTACATTACTGTTAGCATTATTTTGAGTTCATTAGCAATTCTTACTCCATCACTGTCGCATCATTTTGAGGTTCGTTGCAACTCTTACTACATGACTGTCAGCATCATTATTAGATCATTAGCAATTCTTCTGACGTCACTGTCGCATTATTTTGAGGTTCGTAGCAACTCTTACTACATTACTGTCAGCATCACTTTGAGGTTGTTCGAAACTTTCACTCCATTACTGTTAGCATCATTTTGAGTTCATTAGCAATTCTTACTCAATCACTGTCGCATAATATTGAGGTTCGTAGCAACTCTGACTACATGACTGTCAGCATCACTTTGAGGTTATTCGAAACATTCACTACATTACTGTTAGCATCATTTTGAGTTCATTTGCAATTCTTACTACATCACTGTCCCATCATTTCAAATCATAAGCAATTCTTACTACATCACTGTCACATCATTTTGAAGTTCGTAGTAACTCTTACTACATCACTGTTGCATTATTTTGAGGTTCGTAGCAACTCTTCCTACATGACTGTCAGCATCACTTTGAGGTTATTCGAAACTTTCACTACATTACAGTTAGCATCATTTTGAGTTCATTACAATTCTTACTACGTCACTGTCGCATCATTTTGAGTTCATTAGCAATTCTTACGACATCACTGTCGCATCATGTTGACATCATTACCGAGTCTTCTGACATCACTCTCGCACTATTTTGAGGTTCATAGAAACTCTTACTACATTAATGTTGCATTATTTTTAGGTTCATAGCAACTCCTACTGCATTACTTTCAGCATCAATTTGAGTTCATTGGAAACTTTCACTACATTACAGTTACCATCATTTTGAGTTCATTAGCAATTCTTACGACATCACTGTCGCATCATTTTTAGATGATTAGCAATTCTTACGACATCACTGTAGCATAGTGGTTAGTTTCAACTCTTCCTCCATTACCGTCTGCATCATTTAGAGTTTACTAGCAATTCTTACGAAATAACTGTCGCATTATTTTGAGGTTTGTAGCAACTCTTCCTACATGACTGTCAGCATCACTCTGAGGTTATTCGAAACTTTCACTCCATTACTGTTAGCATCATTTTGAGTTCATTAGCAATTCTTACTACATCACTGTCACATCATTTTGAGATCATTCGCAATTGTTCCGAGATCACTGTCGCATTATTCGGAGGTTCGTAGCAACTCTTATTACATGACTGTCAGCATCACTTTGAGGTTCTTCGAAACTTTCACTCCATTACTGTTAGCATCATTTTGAGTTCATTAGCAATTCTTACTACATCACTGTCGCAATATTTTGAGGTTCGTAGGAACTTTTACTACATTACTGTCGCATTATTTTGAGGTTCGTAGCAACACTTACTACATGACTGTCAGCATCACTTTGAGGTTATTCGAAACTTTCACTCCATTACTGTTAGCATCATTTTGAGTTCATTAGCAATTCTTACTACATCACTTTCACATCATTTTTGAGATCATTAGCATTTTTTCCGACATCACTGTCGCAATATTTTGAGGTTCGTAGCAACTCTTACTACATTATTGTCAGCATCATATAAGTTTATTAGCAACTATCACTACATTACTATTAGCATCATTTTGAGTTCATGAGCAATTCTCACGACATCACTGTAGCATTAAATTGAGTTCATGAGCAACTCTTACTAAATGACTTTCAGCATCACTTTGAGGTTGTTCGAAACTCTTACTACATTACTGTAAGCATCACTGAGTTTCTTAGCAACTATCACTACATTACTGTTTGCATCATCTTGAGTTCATTAGCAATTCTTCTGACATCACTGTCGCAATATTTTGAGGTTCGTAGCAACTCTTAGTACATGACTGTCAGCATCACTTTGAGGTTATTCGAATCATTCACTCCATTACTGTTAGCATCATTTTGAGTTCATTAGCAATTCTTACTACATCACTGTCGCATCATTTTGAGATCATTAGCAATTCTTCCGACATCACTGTCGCATTATTTTGAGGTTCGTAGCAACTCTTACTACATGACTGTCAGCATCACTTTGAGGTTATTCGAAACACTCACTACATTACTGTAAGCATCACTGAGTTGATTAGCAATTATCACTACATTACTGTTAGCATCATTTTGAGTTCATTAGCAATTCTTCCGACATCACTGTCACATTATTTTGAGGTTCGTAGCAACCCTTTGTACAAGACTGTCAGCATCACTTTGAGGTTATTCGAAAGTTTCACTCCATTACTGTTAGCATCCTTTTGAGTTCATTAGCAATTCTTCCGACATCACTGTCGCATCAGTTTGAGGTTCGGAGCAACTGTTACTAAATGACTGTCACCATCACTTTGAGGTTGTTCGAAACTCTAACTACATTACTGTAAGCATCACTGAGTTGATTAGCAACTATCACTACATTACTGTTAGCATCATTTTAAGTTCATTAGCAATTCTTCCGACATCACTGTCGCATCATTTTGAGATCATTAGCAATTCTTCTGAAATCACTGTCGCAATATTTTGAGGTTCGTAGCAACTTTTACTACATTACTGTCGCATTATTTTGAGGTTCGTAGCAACACTTACTACATGACTGTAAGCATCACTTTGAGGTTAATCGAAAGTTTCACTCCATTACTGTTAGCATCATTTTGAGTTCATTAGCAATTCTTACTACATCCCTGTCGCATCATTTTGAGATCATGAGCAATTCTTCCGACATCACTGTCGCAATATTTTGAGGTTCGTAGCAACTCTTACTGCATTACTGTTGCATTATTTTAAGGTTCATAGCAACTCTTACTACATTACTGTCCGCATCACTTTGAGTTTATTAGCAACTATCACTACATTACTGTTAGCATCATTTTGAGTTGTTGAGCAATTCTTACTAAGTCACTGTCGCATCTTTTTGAGATCTTTAGCAATTCTACTGACATCACTGTCGCATTATTTTGAGGTTCGTAGCAACTCTTACTACATTACTGTCGCATTATTTTGAGGTTTGTAGCAACTCTTACTACATGACTGTCAGCATCACTTTGAGGTTATTCGATGCTTTTACTCCATTACTGTGAGCATCATTTTGAGTTCATTAGCAATTCTTACTACATCACTGTCGCATCATTTTGAGATCTTTTGCAATTCTTCTGACATCACTTTCACATTATTTTGAGGTTCGTAGCAACTCTTACTACATGACTGTCAGCGTCACTTTGAGGTTGTTCGAAACACTTACTACATTACTGTAAGCATCACTGAGTTGATTAGCAACGATCACTACATTACTTTTAGCATCATTTTGAGTTCATTAGCAACTATCACTACATTACTGTTAGCGTCATTTTGAGTTGATTAGCAATTCATAGACATCACTGTAGCATTAAATTGAGGTTAGTAGCAACTCTTACTACATGAGTGTCAGCATCACTTTGAGGTTGTTTGAAACACTTACTACATCACTGTAAGCATCACTGAGTTGATTAGCAACTATCACTACATTACTGTTAGCATCATTTTGAGTTCATTCGCAATTCTTCCGACATCACTGTCGCAATATTTTGAGGTTCGTAGCAACTTTTACTACATTACTGTCGCATTATTTTGAGGTTCGTAGCAACTCTTTGTACATGACTGTCAGCATCACTTTGAGGTTATTCGAAACGTTCACTGCATTACTGTTAGCATCATTTTGATTTCATTAGCAATTCTTACTAAATCACTGTCGCATCATTTTGAGATCATTAGCAATTCTTCTGACATCACCGTCACATTATTTTGAGGTTCGTAGCAACTCTTACTACATTATTGTTGCATTATTTTAAGGTTCGTAGCAACTCTTACTACATTACTGTCAGCATTACTTTGAGTTTATTAGCAACTATCACTACATTACTTTTAGCATCATTTTTAGTGTATTAGCAACTATCACTACATTACTGTTAGCGTCATTTTGAGTTTATTAGCAATTCATAGACATCACTGTAGCATTAAATTGAGGTTAGTAGCAACTCTTACTACATGACTGTCAGCATCACTTTGAGGTATTTTGAAACACTTACTACATTACTGTAAGCATCACTGAGTATATTAGCAACTATCACTACATTACTGTTAGCATCATTTTGAGTTCATTAGCAATTCTTCCGACATCACTGTCGCAATATTTTGAGGTTCGTAGCAAATCTTACCACATGACTGTCAGCATCACTTTGAGGTTCTTCGAAACTTTCACTCCATTACTGTTAGCATCATTTTGAGTTCATTAGCAATTCTTACGACATCACTGTCGCATCAGTTTGAGATCATTAACAGTTCTTTTGACATCACTGTCGCATTACTTTGAGGTTCGAAGCAACTCTTACTACATTACTGTCAGCATCACTTTGAGTTCATTCGCAACTATCACTAAATTACTTTTAGCATCATTTTGAGGTTAGAAGCAACTCTTACTACATGACTGTCAGCGTCACTTTGAGGTTGTTCGAAACTCTTACTACATTACTGTAAGCATTACTGAGTTGATTAGCAACTATCACTACATTACTTTTAGCATCATTTTGAGTTTATTTGCAACTATCACTCCATTACTGTTAGCTTCATTTTGAGTTTATTAGCAATTCATAGACATCACTGTAGCATTAAATTGAGGTTAGTAGCAACTCTTACTACATGACTGTCAGCATCACTTTGAGGTTATTCGAAACATTCACTACATTACTGTTAGCATCATTTTGAGTTCATTTGCAATTCTTACTACATCACTGTCCCATCATTTCAAATCATAAGCAATTCTTACTACATCACTGTCACATCATTTTGAAGTTCGTAGTAACTCTTACTACATCACTGTTGCATTATTTTGAGGTTCGTAGCAACTCTTCCTACATGACTGTCAGCATCACTTTGAGGTTATTCGAAACTTTCACTACATTACAGTTAGCATCATTTTGAGTTCATTACAATTCTTACTACGTCACTGTCGCATCATTTTGAGTTCATTAGCAATTCTTACGACATCACTGTCGCATCATGTTGACATCATTACCGAGTCTTCTGACATCACTCTCGCACTATTTTGAGGTTCATAGAAACTCTTACTACATTAATGTTGCATTATTTTTAGGTTCATAGCAACTCCTACTGCATTACTTTCAGCATCAATTTGAGTTCATTGGAAACTTTCACTACATTACAGTTACCATCATTTTGAGTTCATTAGCAATTCTTACGACATCACTGTCGCATCATTTTTAGATGATTAGCAATTCTTACGACATCACTGTAGCATAGTGGTTAGTTTCAACTCTTCCTCCATTACCGTCTGCATCATTTAGAGTTTACTAGCAATTCTTACGAAATAACTGTCGCATTATTTTGAGGTTTGTAGCAACTCTTCCTACATGACTGTCAGCATCACTCTGAGGTTATTCGAAACTTTCACTCCATTACTGTTAGCATCATTTTGAGTTCATTAGCAATTCTTACTACATCACTGTCACATCATTTTGAGATCATTCGCAATTGTTCCGAGATCACTGTCGCATTATTCGGAGGTTCGTAGCAACTCTTATTACATGACTGTCAGCATCACTTTGAGGTTCTTCGAAACTTTCACTCCATTACTGTTAGCATCATTTTGAGTTCATTAGCAATTCTTACTACATCACTGTCGCAATATTTTGAGGTTCGTAGGAACTTTTACTACATTACTGTCGCATTATTTTGAGGTTCGTAGCAACACTTACTACATGACTGTCAGCATCACTTTGAGGTTATTCGAAACTTTCACTCCATTACTGTTAGCATCATTTTGAGTTCATTAGCAATTCTTACTACATCACTTTCACATCATTTTTGAGATCATTAGCATTTTTTCCGACATCACTGTCGCAATATTTTGAGGTTCGTAGCAACTCTTACTACATTATTGTCAGCATCATATAAGTTTATTAGCAACTATCACTACATTACTATTAGCATCATTTTGAGTTCATGAGCAATTCTCACGACATCACTGTAGCATTAAATTGAGTTCATGAGCAACTCTTACTAAATGACTTTCAGCATCACTTTGAGGTTGTTCGAAACTCTTACTACATTACTGTAAGCATCACTGAGTTTCTTAGCAACTATCACTACATTACTGTTTGCATCATCTTGAGTTCATTAGCAATTCTTCTGACATCACTGTCGCAATATTTTGAGGTTCGTAGCAACTCTTAGTACATGACTGTCAGCATCACTTTGAGGTTATTCGAATCATTCACTCCATTACTGTTAGCATCATTTTGAGTTCATTAGCAATTCTTACTACATCACTGTCGCATCATTTTGAGATCATTAGCAATTCTTCCGACATCACTGTCGCATTATTTTGAGGTTCGTAGCAACTCTTACTACATGACTGTCAGCATCACTTTGAGGTTATTCGAAACACTCACTACATTACTGTAAGCATCACTGAGTTGATTAGCAATTATCACTACATTACTGTTAGCATCATTTTGAGTTCATTAGCAATTCTTCCGACATCACTGTCACATTATTTTGAGGTTCGTAGCAACCCTTTGTACAAGACTGTCAGCATCACTTTGAGGTTATTCGAAAGTTTCACTCCATTACTGTTAGCATCCTTTTGAGTTCATTAGCAATTCTTCCGACATCACTGTCGCATCAGTTTGAGGTTCGGAGCAACTGTTACTAAATGACTGTCACCATCACTTTGAGGTTGTTCGAAACTCTAACTACATTACTGTAAGCATCACTGAGTTGATTAGCAACTATCACTACATTACTGTTAGCATCATTTTAAGTTCATTAGCAATTCTTCCGACATCACTGTCGCATCATTTTGAGATCATTAGCAATTCTTCTGAAATCACTGTCGCAATATTTTGAGGTTCGTAGCAACTTTTACTACATTACTGTCGCATTATTTTGAGGTTCGTAGCAACACTTACTACATGACTGTAAGCATCACTTTGAGGTTAATCGAAAGTTTCACTCCATTACTGTTAGCATCATTTTGAGTTCATTAGCAATTCTTACTACATCCCTGTCGCATCATTTTGAGATCATGAGCAATTCTTCCGACATCACTGTCGCAATATTTTGAGGTTCGTAGCAACTCTTACTGCATTACTGTTGCATTATTTTAAGGTTCATAGCAACTCTTACTACATTACTGTCCGCATCACTTTGAGTTTATTAGCAACTATCACTACATTACTGTTAGCATCATTTTGAGTTGTTGAGCAATTCTTACTAAGTCACTGTCGCATCTTTTTGAGATCTTTAGCAATTCTACTGACATCACTGTCGCATTATTTTGAGGTTCGTAGCAACTCTTACTACATTACTGTCGCATTATTTTGAGGTTTGTAGCAACTCTTACTACATGACTGTCAGCATCACTTTGAGGTTATTCGATGCTTTTACTCCATTACTGTGAGCATCATTTTGAGTTCATTAGCAATTCTTACTACATCACTGTCGCATCATTTTGAGATCTTTTGCAATTCTTCTGACATCACTTTCACATTATTTTGAGGTTCGTAGCAACTCTTACTACATGACTGTCAGCGTCACTTTGAGGTTGTTCGAAACACTTACTACATTACTGTAAGCATCACTGAGTTGATTAGCAACGATCACTACATTACTTTTAGCATCATTTTGAGTTCATTAGCAACTATCACTACATTACTGTTAGCGTCATTTTGAGTTGATTAGCAATTCATAGACATCACTGTAGCATTAAATTGAGGTTAGTAGCAACTCTTACTACATGAGTGTCAGCATCACTTTGAGGTTGTTTGAAACACTTACTACATCACTGTAAGCATCACTGAGTTGATTAGCAACTATCACTACATTACTGTTAGCATCATTTTGAGTTCATTCGCAATTCTTCCGACATCACTGTCGCAATATTTTGAGGTTCGTAGCAACTTTTACTACATTACTGTCGCATTATTTTGAGGTTCGTAGCAACTCTTTGTACATGACTGTCAGCATCACTTTGAGGTTATTCGAAACGTTCACTGCATTACTGTTAGCATCATTTTGATTTCATTAGCAATTCTTACTAAATCACTGTCGCATCATTTTGAGATCATTAGCAATTCTTCTGACATCACCGTCACATTATTTTGAGGTTCGTAGCAACTCTTACTACATTATTGTTGCATTATTTTAAGGTTCGTAGCAACTCTTACTACATTACTGTCAGCATTACTTTGAGTTTATTAGCAACTATCACTACATTACTTTTAGCATCATTTTTAGTGTATTAGCAACTATCACTACATTACTGTTAGCGTCATTTTGAGTTTATTAGCAATTCATAGACATCACTGTAGCATTAAATTGAGGTTAGTAGCAACTCTTACTACATGACTGTCAGCATCACTTTGAGGTATTTTGAAACACTTACTACATTACTGTAAGCATCACTGAGTATATTAGCAACTATCACTACATTACTGTTAGCATCATTTTGAGTTCATTAGCAATTCTTCCGACATCACTGTCGCAATATTTTGAGGTTCGTAGCAAATCTTACCACATGACTGTCAGCATCACTTTGAGGTTCTTCGAAACTTTCACTCCATTACTGTTAGCATCATTTTGAGTTCATTAGCAATTCTTACGACATCACTGTCGCATCAGTTTGAGATCATTAACAGTTCTTTTGACATCACTGTCGCATTACTTTGAGGTTCGAAGCAACTCTTACTACATTACTGTCAGCATCACTTTGAGTTCATTCGCAACTATCACTAAATTACTTTTAGCATCATTTTGAGGTTAGAAGCAACTCTTACTACATGACTGTCAGCGTCACTTTGAGGTTGTTCGAAACTCTTACTACATTACTGTAAGCATTACTGAGTTGATTAGCAACTATCACTACATTACTTTTAGCATCATTTTGAGTTTATTTGCAACTATCACTCCATTACTGTTAGCTTCATTTTGAGTTTATTAGCAATTCATAGACATCACTGTAGCATTAAATTGAGGTTAGTAGCAACTCTTACTACATGACTGTCAGCATCACTTTGAGGTTGTTTGAAACACTTACTACATTACTGTAAGCATCACTGAGTTTATTAGCAACTATCACTACATTATTGTTAGCATCATTTTGAGGTTAGAAGCAACTGTTACTACATGACTGTCAGCATCACTTTGAGGTTGTTTGAAACTCTTACTACATTACTGTAAGCATCACTGAGTTAATTAGCAACTATCACTACATTACTGTTAGCATCATTTTGAGTTCATTAGCAATTCTTCCGACATCACTGTCGCAATAGTTTGAGGTTCGTAGCAACACTTACTACATGACTGACAGCATCACTTTGAGGTTGTTCGAAACATTTACTACATTACTGTAAGCATCACTGACTTGATGAGCAACTATCACTACATTACTGTCGCATCATTTTGAGATCATTAGCAATTATTCTAACATCACTGTTGCATCATTTTGAGATCTTTAGCAATTCTTCAGACATCACTGTCGCATTATATTGAGGTCCGTAGCAACTCTTACTACATGACTGTCAGCATCGCTTTGAGGTTTTTTGAAACACTTACTACATTACTGGAAGCATCACTGACTTGATTAGCAACTATCACTACATTACTGTGAGCATCATTTTGATTTCATTAGCAATTCTTACTAAATCACTGTCGCATCATTTTGAGATCATTAGCAATTCTTCTGACATCACAGTCACATTATTTTGAGGTTCGTAGCAACTCTTACTACATGACTGTCAGCATCACTTTGAGTTTATTAGCAACTATCACTACATTACTGTTCGCATCATTTTGAGTTTATGAGCAATTCTCACGACATCACTGTAGCATTGAATTGAGTTCATTGGCAACTCTTAATACATTATTGTTGCATTGTTTTAAGGTTCGTAGCAACTCTTACTACATTACTTTCAGCATCACTTTGAGTTTATTAGCAACTATCATTACATTACTGTTAGCATCATTTTGAGTTAATGAGCAATTCTCACGACATCACTGTAGCATTGACATGAGTTCATTAGCAACTCTTACTAAATGACTGTCAGCATCACTTTGAGGTTATTCAAAACGTTCACTACATTACTGTGAGCATCATTTTGAGTTCATTAGCAATTCTTCTGACATCACTGTCGCATCATTTTGAGATCTTTTGCAATTCTTCTGACATCACTGTCGCAGTATTTTGAGGTTCGTAGCAACTCTTACTACATGACTGTCAGCATCACTTTGAGGTTCTGCGAAACACTTACTACATTACTGAAAGCATTACTGACTTGATTAGCAACTATCACTACATTACTTTTAGCATCATTTTGAGTTCATTAGCAGTTCTTCCGACATCACTGTCGCAATATTTTGAGGTTCGTAGCAACTTTTACTACATTACTGTCGCATTATTTTGAGGTTCGTAGCAACTCTTAGTACATGACTGTCAGCATCACTTTGAGGTTGTTCGAAACACTTACTACATTACTGTAAGCATCACTGAGTTGATTAGCAACTATCACTACATTACTGTTCGCATCATTTTGAGTTTATGAACAATTCTCACGACATCACTGTAGCATTGAATTGAGTTCATTAGCAACTCTTACTACATTATTGTTGCATTATTTTAAGGTTCCTAGCAACTCTTACTACATTACTGTCAGCATCACTTTGAGTTTATTAGCAACTATCACTACATTACTGTTAGCATCATTTTGAGTTCATGAGCAATTCTCACGACATCACTGTAGCATTGAATTGAGTTCATTAGCAACTCTTACTACATTACTTTCGTATTATTTTGAGGCTTGTAGCAACACTTACTACATGACTGTCAGCATCACTTTGAGGTTATTCGAAAGTTTCACTCCATTACTGTTAGCATCATTTGAGATCATTGTCAATTCTTCTGACATCACTGTCGCATCATTTTGAGATCTTTAGCAATTCTTCTGACGTCACTGTTGCAATATTTTGAGGTTCGTAGCAACTCTTACTACATTATTCTTGCATTATTTAAAGGTTCATAGCAACTCTTACAACATTACTGGAAGCATCACTGAGTTGATTCACAACTATCACTACATTACTGTAAGCATCATTTTTAGTTCATTAGCAATTCTTACTACATCACTGTCGCATCATTTTGAGAACATTAGCAATTCTTCCGACATCACTGTCGCATTATTTTGAGGTTTGTAGCAACTCTTACTACATGACTGTCAGCATCACTTTGAGGTTGTTCGAAACACTTACTACATTACTGTAAGCATCACTGAGTTGATTAACAACTATCACTACATTACAGTTAGCATCATTTTGAGTTCATTGGCAATTCTTCCGAAATCACTGTCGCAATATTTTGAGGTTCGTAGCAACTTTTACTACATTACTGTCGCATTATTTTGAGGTTCGTAGCCATTCTTACTACATTACATTCAGCATCACTTTGAGTTTATTAGCAACTATCACTACATTACATTTCGCATCCATTTGAGTTTATTTGCAATTCTTACGACATCACTGTAGCATTAAATTGAGTTCATTAGCAATTGTTACTACATGACTGTCAGCATCACTTTGAAGTTGTTTGAAACACTTACTACATGACTGTCAGCATCACTTTGAGGTTGTTCGAAACTCTTACTACATTACTGTAAGCGTCACTGAGTTTATTAGCAACTATTACTACATTACTGTTAGCATCATTTTGAGGTTAGAAGCAATTCTTCCGACATCACTGTCGCAACATATTTAGGTTCGTAGCAACACTTACTACATGACTGTCAGCATCACTTTGAGGTTATTCGAAACTTTCAGTACATTACTGTTAGCATCATTTTGAATTCATTCGCAATTCTTACGACATCACGGTCGCATCATTTTGAGATCAATAGCAATTCTTATGACATCACTGTCACATTATTTTGAGGTTCGTAGCAACTCTTACTACGTTATTGTTGCATCATTTAAAGGGTCATAGCAATTTTTACTACATTACATTCAGCATCACTTTGAGTTTATTAGCAACTATCACTACATTACTGTTAGCATCATTTTGAGTTTATTAGCAATTCTTACTACATCACTGTCGCATTATCTTGAAGTTCGTAGCAACTCTTACTACATGACTGTCAGCATCACTTTGAGGTTATTCGAAACTTTCATTCCATTTCTGTTAGCATCATTTTGAGTTCATTAGCAATTCTTCTGATATCACTGTTGCATTATTTTGAGGTTCGTAGCAACTCTTACTACATGACTGTCAGCATCACTTTGAGGTTGTTCGAAACACTTACTACATTACGATAAGCATCACTGAGTTTATTAGCAACTATCACTACATTACTGTTAGCATCATTTTGAGTTCATTAGCAATTCTTACTACATCACGGTCGCATCATTTTGAGATCATTAGCAATTCTTCTGACATCACTGTCACATTATTTTGAGGTTCGTAGCAACTCTTACTACATTATTCTTGCATTATTTAAAGGTTCATAGCAACTCTTACAACATTACTGGAAGCATCACTGAGTTGATTCGCACCTACCACAACATTACTGTTAGCATCATTTTTAGTTCATTAGCAATTCTTACTACATCACTGTCGCATCATTTTGAGAACATTAGCAATTCTTCCGACATCACTGTCGCATTATTTTGAGGTTTGTAGCAACTCTTACTACATGACTGTCAGCATCACTTTGAGGTTGTTCGAAACACTCACTCCATTACTGTTAGCATCATTTTGAGTTCATTGGCAATTCTTCCGACATCACTGTCGCAATATTTTGAGGTTCGTAGCAACTTTTACTACATTACTGTCGCATTATTTTGAGGTTCGTAGCCATTCTTACTACATTACATTCAGCATCACTTTGAGTTTATTAGCAACTATCACTACATTACTGTTAGCATCATTTTGAGTTTATTTGCAATTCTTACGACATCACTGTAGCATTAAACTGAGTTCATTAGCAATTCTTACTACATGACTGTCAGCATCACTTTGAAGTTGTTTGAAACACTTACTACATGACTGTCAGCATCACTTTGAGGTTGTTCGAAACTCTTACTACATTACTGTAAGCGTCACTGAGTTTATTAGCAACTATCACAACATTACTGTTAGCATCATTTTGAGGTTAGAAGCAATTCTTCCGACATCACTGTCGCAACATATTGAGGTTCGTTGCAACACTTACTACATGACTGTCAGCATCACTTTGAGGTTATTCGAAACTTTCAGTACATTACATTTAGCATCATTTTGAATTCATTAGCAATTCTTACGACATCACGGTCGCATCATTTTGAGATCAATAGCAATTCTTATGACATCACTGTCACATTATTTTGAGGTTCGTTGCAACTCTTACTACGTTATTGTTGCATCATTTAAAGGGTCATAGCAATTTTTACGACATTACATTCAGCATCACTTTGAGTTTATTAGCAACTATCACTACATTACTTTTAGCATCATTTTGAGTTTATTAGCAATTCTTACTACATCACTGTCGCATTATCTTGAAGTTCGTAGCAACTCTTACTACATGACTGTCAGCATCACTTTGAGGTTATTCGAAACTTTCATTCCATTACTGTTAGCATCATTTTGAGTTCATTAGTAACACTTACTAAATCACTGTAGCATCATTTTGAGATCTTTAGCAATTCTTCTGATATCACTGTTGCATTATTTTGAGGTTCGTAGCAACTCTTACTACATGACTGTCAGCATCACTTTGAGGATGTTCGAAACACTTACTACATTACTATAAGCATCACTGAGTTTATTAGCAACTATCACTACATTACTGTTAGCATCATTTTGAGTTCATTAGCAATTCTTCCGACATCACTGTCGCAATATTTTGAGGTTCGTAGCAACTTTTACTACATTACTGTCAGCGTCACTTTGAGGTTGTTCGAAACACTTACTACATTACTGTAAGCATCACTGAGTTGATTAGCAACGATCACTACATTACTGTTAGCATCATTTTGAGGTTAGAAGCAACTGTTACTAAATGACTTTCAGCATCACTTTGAGGTTATTCGAAACTCTTACTACATTACTGTAAGCATCACTGAGTTGATTAGCAACTATCACTACATTACTGTTAGCATCATTTTCAGGTTAGAAGCAATTCTTCCGACATCACTGTCGCAATATTTTGAGGTTCGTAGCAACACTTATGACATGACTGTCATCATCAGTTTGAGGTGATTCGAAACTATCACTCCATTACTGTTAGCATCATTTTGAGGTTAGAAGCAATTCTTCCGACATCACTGTCGCAATATTTTGAGGTTCGTAGCAACACTTATGACATGACTGTCAGCATCACTTTGAGGTTTTTCGAAAAACTGAATACATTACTGGAAGCATCACTGAGTTGATTTGCAACTATCACGACATTACTGTTAGCATCATTTTGAGTTTATTAGCAATTCTTACGACATCACTGTCGCATTATCTTGAGGTTCGTAGCAACTCTTACTACATGACTGTCAGCTTCACTTTGAGGTTATTCGAAACACTTACTACATTACTGTAAGCATCACTGAGTTGATAGGCAACTATCACTACATTACTGTTAGCATCATTTTGAGTTCAATGGCAATTCTTCCGACATCACTGTCGCAATATTTTAAGGTTCGTAGCAACTCTTACTACATGACTGTCAGCATCACTTTGAGGTTATTCGAAACTTTCACTCCATTACTTTTAGCATCATTTGAGTTCATTAGCAATTCTTACTACATCAGTGTCGCATCATTTTGAGATCATGAGCAATACTTCTGAAATCACTGTCACATTATTTTAAGTTTCGTCGCAACTCTTCCTACATTATTGTTGCATTATTTGAAGGTTCATAGCAACTCTTACTACATTACTGTCAGCATCACTTTGAGTTTATTAGCAACTATGACTACATTACTGTTCGCATCATTTTGAGTTTATTAGCAATTCTTACGACATCACTGTAGCATTAAATTGAGTTCATTAGCAATTCTTACTACATGACTGTCAGCATCACTTTGAAGTTGTTCGAAACACTTACTACATGACTATCAGCATCACTCTGAGGTTGTTCGAAACTCTTACTACATTACTGAAAGTATCACTGAGTTTATTAGCAACTCTCACTACATCACTGTAGCATCATTTTGAGGTTTTAAACAACTCTCACCACATCACTGTAGCATCATTTCTTAGGTTCGTAGCAACTCTCATTACATCACTTTAGCATCATTTTGAGATTCGTAGCAACTCTCACTACATGACTTTAGCATCATTTAGAGCATTGTAGCAACTCTCATCACATCACTGTAGCATCATGTCTTAGGTTTGTTGCAGCTCTTATTACAACACTTTCGCATCATTTTGAGATTCGTAGCAACTCTCACTACATCACTGTAGCACCATTTCTTTGGTTTGTAGCAACTCTCATTACATCACTTTGGCATGATTTTGAGCATCGTAGCAACTCTCATCACATCACTGTAGCATCATTTCTTAGGTTCGTAGCAACTCTCATTACATCACTTTAGCATAATTTTGAGAATAGTAGCAACTCTCACCTCATCACTTTCGCATCATTTCTTTGGTTCGTAGCAACTCTCATTCCATCACTGTATCATCATTTCTTATGTTAGTAGCAACTCTCATCACATCACTGTAGTTTTATTTTCTTAGGTTCGTAGCAACTCTCATTACATAATTTTAGCATCATTTTCAGGTTTTAAGCAACTCTCACCACATCACTGGACCATCATTTCTTAGGGAAGGAGCAACTCTCATGAAGTCACTGTCGCATCATTTTGAGGTTCGTAGCAACTCTCATTTCATCACTTTCGCATCAGTTTGAAATTAGGAGCAACTCTCATTACATCACTGTAGCATCATTTTGAGGTTCGTAGCAACTCTCATCACATCACTGTAGTATCATTTCTTAAGTTCGTAGCAACTCTCATTAAATCACTTTAGCATCATTTTGAAATTAGTAGCAACTCTCACTACATCACTGTAGCATCATTTCTGAGGTTAGTAGCAACTCTTACGACATCACTGCACCATCATTTTTAGGTTCGTAGCAACTCTCACTACATCACTGTAGCATCATTTTGAGGTTTTAAACAACTCTCACCACATCACTTTAGCATCATTTTGAGATTAGTAGCAACTGTCACCACATCACTGTAGCATCATTTTGAGGTTCGTAGCAACTCTCACTACATCACTGTCAGCATCTTTTTTAGGTTCGTAGCAAATATCACCACATCACTGTGGCATGATTTTGAGTTTGGTTGCAACTCTCACTACATTAATTTCAGCATTATTTTGAGATTCGTAGAAACTCTCACGACATCACTGTAGCACCATTTCTGAGGTTCGTAGCAACTCTCATTACATCACTTTAGCATCATTTTGAGATTCGTTGCAAATGTGATTACATCACATTGGCATTATTTTGAGATTAGTAGCAACTCTCACCTCATCACTTTCGCATCATTTCTTGGGTTCGTAGCAACTCTCATTACATCACTGTAGCATCATTTATTAGGTTTGTAGCAACTCTCATTACATCACTGTAAGCATCATTTTGAGGTGAGTAGCAACTCTCACTACATGACTGTAACATCATTTTGAGGTTTTAAGCAACTCTCTCCACATCACTGGAGCATTATTTCTTAGGTTAGTAGCAACTTTCATGACATCACTTTAGCATCATTTTGAGCATCGTAGCAACTCTCACCACATCACTGGAGCATCATTTCTTAGGTTAGTAGCAAACCTTACGACATCACTGTAACATCATTTTGAGGTTTGTCGCAACTCTCACTACATCACTGGAGCATTATTTCTTAGGTTAGTAGCAACTCTCATTACATCACTTTAGCATCATTTTGAGATTCGTTGCAAATGTGATTACATCACATTGGCATTATTTTGAGATTAGTAGCAACTCTCACCTCATCACTTTCGCATCATTTCTTGGGTTCGTAGCAACTCTCATTACATCACTGGAGCATCATTTATTAGGTTTGTAGCAACTCTCATTACATCACTGTAACATCATTTTGAGGTTTTAAGCAACTCTCACCACATCACTGGAGCATCATTTCTTAGGTTAGTAGCAAACCTTACGACATCACTGGACCATCATTTTGAGGTTTGTCGCAACTCTCACTACATCACTGTAGCATCATTTTGAGGTTCGTAGCAACTCTCACTACATCACTGTAGCATCATTTTGAGGTTCTTAGCAACTCTCACTACATCACTGTCAGCATCATTTTGAGGTTAGTCGCAACTCTCACTACATCACTGTAGCATCATTTTGAGGTTAGTCGCTACTCTCACTATAATACTGTCAACATCATTTTAGCATAGTAGCAGCTCTCACCACATCACTGTAGCATAATTTCTTAGGTTAGAAGAAACCCATTATATCACCTCAGTATCATTTTGAGATTAGTAGCAACTCTCACTACATCACTGTAGCATCATTTATTAGGTTAGTAGCGACATTCATTACATTACTTTAGCATCATTTTGAAATTAGTAGTAACTCTCACTACATTACTGTCAGCATCATTTTGAGGTTAGTAGCAACTCTCACTACATGACTGTGTCTTCATTTTGAGGTTAATAGCAACTCTCATTTCATCACTTTCGCATCAGTTTGAAATTAGGAGCAACTCTCATTACATCACTTTCGCATCAGTTTGAAATTAGGAGCAACTCTCATTACATCACTTCAGCATCATTTTGAGGTTAGTCGCAACTGTCACAACATCGCTGTCAGCATCATGTTGAAATTAGTAGCAACTCTCATTACATCACTGTAGCATCATTTTGAGAGGAGTAGAATCTGTCACTACATCACTGCAGCCTTATTATGAGGTAAGCAGAAACTCTGAATACATTACTGTCAGCATCATTTTGAGGTTAGTAGCAACTCTCACTACATTACTGTCAGCATCATTTCTCAGGTTCGTAGCAACTCTTACGACATCACTGCACCATCATTTTTAGGTTCGTAGCAACTCTCATTACATCATTTTAGCATCATTTTCAGGTTTTAAGCAACTCTCACCACATCACTGTAGCATCATTTCTTTGGTTTGTAGCAACTCTCATTACATCACCTTGGCATGATTTTGAGCACCGTAGCAACTCTCACCACATCACTGTAGCATCATTTCTTAGGTTTGAAGAAACTCTCATTACATCACTGTAGCATAATTTCTTAGGTTTGAAGAAACTCTCATTGCATCACTGTAAGCATCATTTTGAGATGAGTAGCAACTCTCACTACATCACTGTAGCATCATTTTGAGGTGAGCAGCAACTCTCACTACATGACTTTAGCATCATTTTGAAGTTCGTAGCAACTCTCACTACATCACTGTATCATCATTTCTTATGTTAGTAGCAACTCTCATCACATCACTGTAGCATCATTTCTTATGTGAGTAGCAACTCTCATCACATCACTGTAGTTTTATTTTCTTAGGTTTGTAGCAACTCTCATTACATCATTTTAGCATCATTTTCAGGTTTTAAGCAACTCTCACCACATCACTGGACCATCATTTCTTAGGTGAGGAGCAACTCTCATGAAGTCACTGTAGCATCATTTTGAGGTTCGTAGCAACTTTCATTTCATCACTTTCGCATCAGTTTGAAATTAGGAGCAACTCTCATTACATCACTTCAGCATCATTTTGAGGTTAGTCGCAACTCTCACTACATCACTGTTGCATCATTTTGAGGTTTTGAACAACTCTCACCACATCACTTTAGCATCATTTTGAGATTAGTAGCAACTGTCACCACATCACTGGAACATCATTTTGAGGTTCGTAGCAACTCTCACTACATCACTGTCAGCATCTTTTTTAGGTTCGTAGCAAATATCACCACATCACTGTGGCATGATTTTGAGTTTCGTTGCAACTCTCACTACATTAATTTCAGCATCATTTTGAGATTCGTAGAAACTCTCACTACATCACTGTAGCACCATTTCTTAGGTTCGTAGCAACTCTCATTACATCACTTTAGCATCATTTTGAGATTCGTTGCAAATGTGATTACATCACTTTGGCATTATTTTGAGATTAGTAGCAACTCTCACCTCATCACTTTCGCATCATTTATTAGGTTTGTAGCAACTCTCATGACATCACTGTAACATCATTTTGAGGTTTTAAGCAACTCTCACCACATCACTGGAGCATAATTTCTTAGGTTAGTAGCAAACCTTACGACATCACTGGACCATCATTTTGAGGTTAGTCGCAACTCTCACTACATCACTGTAGCATCATTTTGAGGTTCGTAGCAACTCTCATTCCATCACTGTATCATCATTTCTTATGTTAGTAGCAACTCTCATCACATCACTGTAGTTTTATTTTCTTAGGTTCGTAGCAACTCTCATTACATAATTTTAGCATCATTTTCAGGTTTTAAGCAACTCTCACCACATCACTGGACCATCATTTCTTAGGGAAGGAGCAACTCTCATGAAGTCACTGTCGCATCATTTTGAGGTTCGTAGCAACTCTCATTTCATCACTTTCGCATCAGTTTGAAATTAGGAGCAACTCTCATTACATCACTGTAGCATCATTTTGAGGTTCGTAGCAACTCTCATCACATCACTGTAGTATCATTTCTTAAGTTCGTAGCAACTCTCATTAAATCACTTTAGCATCATTTTGAAATTAGTAGCAACTCTCACTACATCACTGTAGCATCATTTCTGAGGTTAGTAGCAACTCTTACGACATCACTGCACCATCATTTTTAGGTTCGTAGCAACTCTCACTACATCACTGTAGCATCATTTTGAGGTTTTAAACAACTCTCACCACATCACTTTAGCATCATTTTGAGATTAGTAGCAACTGTCACCACATCACTGGAACATCATTTTGAGGTTCGTAGCAACTCTCACTACATCACTGTCAGCATCTTTTTTAGGTTCGTAGCAAATATCACCACATCACTGTGGCATGATTTTGAGTTTGGTTGCAACTCTCACTCCATTAATTTCAGCATTATTTTGAGATTCGTAGAAACTCTCACGACATCACTGTAGCACCATTTCTGAGGTTCGTAGCAACTCTCATTACATCACTTTAGCATCATTTTGAGATTCGTTGCAAATGTGATTACATCACATTGGCATTATTTTGAGATTAGTAGCAACTCTCACCTCATCACTTTCGCATCATTTCTTGGGTTCGTAGCAACTCTCATTACATCACTGTAGCATCATTTATTAGGTTTGTAGCAACTCTCATTACATCACTGTAAGCATCATTTTGAGGTGAGTAGCAACTCTCACTACATGACTGTAACATCATTTTGAGGTTTTAAGCAACTCTCTCCACATCACTGGAGCATTATTTCTTAGGTTAGTAGCAACTTTCATGACATCACTTTAGCATCATTTTGAGCATCGTAGCAACTCTCACCACATCACTGGAGCATCATTTCTTAGGTTAGTAGCAAACCTTACGACATCACTGTAACATCATTTTGAGGTTTGTCGCAACTCTCACTACATCACTGGAGCATTATTTCTTAGGTTAGTAGCAACTCTCATTACATCACTTTAGCATCATTTTGAGATTCGTTGCAAATGTGATTACATCACATTGGCATTATTTTGAGATTAGTAGCAACTCTCACCTCATCACTTTCGCATCATTTCTTGGGTTCGTAGCAACTCTCATTACATCACTGTAACATCATTTTGAGGTTTTAAGCAACTCTCACCACATCACTGGAGCATCATTTCTTAGGTTAGTAGCAAACCTTACGACATCACTGGACCATCATTTTGAGGTTTGTCGCAACTCTCACTACATCACTGTAGCATCATTTTGAGGTTCGTAGCAACTCTCACTACATCACTGTAGCATCATTTTGAGGTTCTTAGCAACTCTCACTACATCACTGTCAGCATCATTTTGAGGTTAGTCGCAACTCTCACTACATCACTGTAGCATCATTTTGAGGTTAGTCGCTACTCTCACTATAATACTGTCAACATCATTTTAGCATAGTAGCAGCTCTCACCACATCACTGTAGCATAATTTCTTAGGTTAGAAGAAACCCATTATATCACCTCAGTATCATTTTGAGATTAGTAGCAACTCTCACTACATCACTGTAGCATCATTTATTAGGTTAGTAGCGACATTCATTACATTACTTTAGCATCATTTTGAAATTAGTAGTAACTCTCACTACATTACTGTCAGCATCATTTTGAGGTTAGTAGCAACTCTCACTACATGACTGTGTCTTCATTTTGAGGTTAATAGCAACTCTCATTTCATCACTTTCGCATCAGTTTGAAATTAGGAGCAACTCTCATTACATCACTTTCGCATCAGTTTGAAATTAGGAGCAACTCTCATTACATCACTTCAGCATCATTTTGAGGTTAGTCGCAACTGTCACAACATCGCTGTCAGCATCATGTTGAAATTAGTAGCAACTCTCATTACATCACTGTAGCATCATTTTGAGAGGAGTAGAATCTGTCACTACATCACTGCAGCCTTATTATGAGGTAAGCAGAAACTCTGAATACATTACTGTCAGCATCATTTTGAGGTTAGTAGCAACTCTCACTACATTACTGTCAGCATCATTTCTCAGGTTCGTAGCAACTCTCATCACATCACTGTAGTATCATTTCTTAAGTTCGTAGCAACTCTCATTAAATCACTTTAGCATCATTTTGAAATTAGTAGCAACTCTCACTACATCACTGTAGCATCATTTCTGAGGTTAGTAGCAACTCTCATTACATCACTGTAGCATCATTTCTGAGGTTAGTAGCAACTCTTACGACATCACTGCACCATCATTTTTAGGTTCGTAGCAACTCTCATTACATCATTTTAGCATCATTTTCAGGTTTTAAGCAACTCTCACGAAATCACTGTAGTATCATTTCTTTGGTTTGTAGCAACTCTCATTACATCACTGTAGCATCATTTCTTTGGTTTGTAGCAACTCTCATTACATCACTTTGGCATGATTTTGAGCATCGTAGCAACTCTCACCACATCACTGTAGCATAATTTCTTAGGTTTGAAGAAACTCTCATTGCATCACTGCAAGCATCATTTTGAGATGAGTAGCAACTCTCACTACATCACTGTAGCATCATTTCTGAGGTTAGTAGCAACTCTCATTACATCACTGTAGCATCATTTCTGAGGTTAGTAGCAACTCTTCCGACATCACTGCACCATCATTTTGAGGTGAGCAGCAACTCTCACTACATGACTTTAGCATCATTTTGAAGTTCGTAGCAACTCTCACTACATCACTGTATCATCATTTCTTATGTTAGTCGCAACTCTCATCACATCACTGTAGCATCATTTCTTATGTTAGTAGCAACTCTCATTACATCACTGGAGCATCATTTCTTATGTTAGTAGCAACTCTCATCACATCACTGTAGTTTTATTTTCTTAGGTTCGTAGCAACTCTCATTACATCATTTTAGCATCATTTTCAGGTTTTAAGCAACTCTCACCACATCACTGGACCATCATTTCTTAGGTAAGGAGCAACTCCCATGAAGTCACTGTCGCATCATTTTGAGGTTCGTAGCAACTTTCATTTCATCACTTTCGCATCACTTTGAAATTAGGAGCAACTCTCATTACATCACTTCAGCATCATTTTCAGGTTAGTCGCAACTCTCACTACATTACTGTCAGCATCATTTCTCAGGTTCGTTGCAACTCTCACCACATCACTGTAGTATCATTTCTTAAGTTCGGAGCAACTCTCATTAAATCACTTTAGCATCATTTTGAAATTAGTAGCAACTCTCACTACATCACTGTAGCATCATTTCTGAGGTTAGTAGCAACTCTCACCACATCACTGTAGCATCATTTCTGAGGTTAGTAGCAACTCTTACGACATCACTGCACCATCATTTTTAGGTTCGTAGCAACTCTCACTACATCACTGTAGCATCATTTTGAGGTTTTAAACAACTCTCACCACATCACTTTAGCATCATTTTGAGATTAGTAGCAACTGTCACCACATCACTGGAACATCATTTTGAGGTTCGTAGCAACTCTCACTACATCACTGTCAGCATCTTTTTTAGGTTCGTAGCAAATATCACCACATCACTGTGGCATGATTTTGAGTTTCGTTGCAACTCTCACTACATTAATTTTAGCATCATTTTGAGATTCGTAGAAACTCTCACTACATCACTGTAGCACCATTTCTTAGGTTCGTAGCAACTCTCATTACATCACTTTAGCATCATTTTGAGATTCGTTGCAAATGTGATTACATCACTTTGGCATTATTTTGAGATTAGTAGCAACTCTCACCTCATCACTTTCGCATCATTTCTTGGGTTCGTAGCAACTCTCATTACATCACTGGAGCATCATTTATTAGGTTTGTAGCAACTCTCATTACATCACTGTAACATCATTGTGAGGTTTTAAGCAACTCTCACCACATAACTGGAGCATTATTTCTTAGGTTAGTAGCAACTTTCATTACATCACTTTAGCATCATTTTGAGCATCGTAGCAACTCTGACCACATCACTGGACCATCATTTTGAGGTTTGTCGCAACTCTCACTACATCACTGTAGCATCATTTTGAGGTTCGTCGCAACTCTCACTACATCACTGTAGCATCATTTTGAGGTTCTTAGCAACTCTCACTACATCACAGTCAGCATCATTTTGAGGTTAGTCGCAACTCTCACTACATCACTGTAGCATCATTTTGAGGTTAGTCGCAACTCTCACTATAATACTGTCAACATCATTTTAGCATAGTAGCAGCTCTCACCACATCACTGTAGCATAATTTCTTAGGTTAGAAGAAACCCATTATATCACCTCAGTATCATTTTGAGATTAGTAGCAACACTCACTACATCATTGTAGCATCATTTATTAGGTTCGTAGCAACTGTCCTTCCATAACTTTAGCATCGTAATGCAATTAGTAGCAACTCTCACTACATCACTGTAGCATCATTTCTTAGGTTAGTAGCGACATTCATTACATTACTTTAGCATCATTTTGAAATTAGTAGTAACTCTCACTACATTACTGTCAGCATCATTTTGAGGTTAGTAGCAACTCTCACTACATGACTGTGTCTTCATTTTGAGGTTAATAGCAACTCTCATTTCATCACTTTCGCATCAGTTTGAAATTAGGAGCAACTCTCATTACATCACTTTCGCATCAGTTTGAAATTAGGAGCAACTCTCATTACATCACTTCAGCATCATTTTGAGGTTAGTCGCAACTGTCACGACATCGCTGTCAGCATCATGTTGAAATTAGTAGCAACTCTCATTACATCACTGTAGCATCATTTTGAGAGGAGTAGAATCTGTCACTACATCACTGCAGCCTTATTATGAGGTAAGCAGAAACTCTGAATACATTACTGTCAGCATCATTTTGAGGTTAGTAGCAACTCTCACTACATTACTGTCAGCATCATTTCTCAGGTTCGTAGCAACTCTTACGACATCACTGCACCATCATTTTTAGGTTCGTAGCAACTCTCATTACATCATTTTAGCATCATTTTCAGGTTTTAAGCAACTCTCACCACATCACTGTAGCATCATTTCTTTGGTTTGTAGCAACTCTCATTACATCACCTTGGCATGATTTTGAGCACCGTAGCAACTCTCACCACATCACTGTAGCATCATTTCTTAGGTTTGAAGAAACTCTCATTACATCACTGTAGCATAATTTCTTAGGTTTGAAGAAACTCTCATTGCATCACTGTAAGCATCATTTTGAGATGAGCAGCAACTCTCACTACATGACTTTAGCATCATTTTGAAGTTCGTAGCAACTCTCACTACATCACTGTATCATCATTTCTTATGTTAGTAGCAACTCTCATCACATCACTGTAGCATCATTTCTTATGTGAGTAGCAACTCTCATCACATCACTGTAGTTTTATTTTCTTAGGTTTGTAGCAACTCTCATTACATCATTTTAGCATCATTTTCAGGTTTTAAGCAACTCTCACCACATCACTGGACCATCATTTCTTAGGTGAGGAGCAACTCTCATGAAGTCACTGTAGCATCATTTTGAGGTTCGTAGCAACTTTCATTTCATCACTTTCGCATCAGTTTGAAATTAGGAGCAACTCTCATTACATCACTTCAGCATCATTTTGAGGTTAGTCGCAACTCTCACTACATCACTGTTGCATCATTTTGAGGTTTTAAACAACTCTCACCACATCACTTTAGCATCATTTTGAGATTAGTAGCAACTGTCACCACATCACTGGAACATCATTTTGAGGTTCGTAGCAACTCTCACTACATCACTGTCAGCATCTTTTTTAGGTTCGTAGCAAATATCACCACATCACTGTGGCATGATTTTGAGTTTTGTTGCAACTCTCACTACATTAATTTCAGCATCATTTTGAGATTCGTAGAAACTCTCACTACATCACTGTAGCACCATTTCTTAGGTTCGTAGCAACTCTCATTACATCACTTTAGCATCATTTTGAGATTCGTTGCAAATGTGATTACATCACTTTGGCATTATTTTGAGATTAGTAGCAACTCTCACCTCATCACTTTCGCATCATTTATTAGGTTTGTAGCAACTCTCATGACATCACTGTAACATCATTTTGAGGTTTTAAGCAACTCTCACCACATCACTGGAGCATAATTTCTTAGGTTAGTAGCAAACCTTACGACATCACTGGACCATCATTTTGAGGTTAGTCGCAACTCTCACTACATCACTGTAGCATCATTTTGAGGTTCGTAGCAACTCTCATTACATCACTGTAGCATCATTTCTTAGGTTAGTAGCGACATTCATTACATTACTTTAGCATCATTTTGAAATTAGTAGTAACTCTCACTACATTACTTTCAGCATCATTTTGAGGTTAGTAGCAACTCTCATTACATCACTGTAGCATCATTTTGAGGTTAGTAGCAACTCTCATTACATCATTTTAGCATCATTTTCAGCTTTTAAGCAACTCTCACCACATCACTGGAGCATCATTTTGAGGTTTTAAACAACTCTCACCACATCACTGTAGCATCATTTCTTTAGTTTGTAGCAACTCTCATTACATCACTTTAGCATGATTTTGAGCGTCGTCGCAACTCTCATCACATCACCGTAGCATCATTTCTTAGGTTAGTAGCAACTCTCATTACATCACTTGAGCATCATTTTGAGATTAGTAGCAACTGTCACCACATCACTGTGGCATCATTTCTTTGATTAGTAGCAACTCTCACCTCATCACTATCGCATCATTTCTTGGGTTCGTAGCAACTCTCATTACATCACTGTCGCATCATTTTTTAGGTTCGTCGCAACTCTCACCACATCACTGTAGCATCATTTTTTAGGTTCGTAGCAACTCTCATTACATCACTGTAGCATCATTTCTTAGGTTCGTCGCAACTGTCCTTACATAACTTCAGCATCATTATGAAATTAGTAGCAACTCTCGGAGCGGAAGTTCCAGTCAGAGCCGGAGATGGCCGCTTTAGGAAAGCTTGCTCGATTACGAACTAAACTTTTGCCCCTAAGAAGTATAAAACTGAGAAGTTAAGCCAATTAAAGTCATCGCGGGGTGAGGATGGCGTCTGGTGCAGCCAAAGACAGGAAAACTAGAGCGCTGAAGCCGACGTCTAACAAGCCTGCCGTTGGAGAAAGCAAGCAGCGGCAGCCGGGAGCTACCGCTAAAGCTACTGTGGGAGCCGCAGTCAAGGAAGCAGTCCGTTCGCCGCCGCCTGCTACGACCGCCTGGGCTGAGGAGGACAGGGAGGAGGAGGAGACGGTTGGTCTCGCCACGATCCTGAGAGAACTACGTGACTTCAGGCAAGACAACAAACGTCAGTTGCAGGAAATTAAAGGAGAACTTGATAAAACGAACTCCAGGCTAACTGATGCCGAGGCTAGGATATCGGCTAACGAGGATGGGCTGCAGCAGGTGAACGAGGTGCTCTCCAGCAGAGAATAACGGCTCTGGAGGGCTACGGGAGAAGATCAAACATCCGCATTTACGGCATGAAGGAGGGTTCGGAGCCTCCGGGCCCTATGATTCCGTTTGTTGAGAAACTGCTGCGGGAAAATCTGGGCATCCCTGACGGAAGAGTCTTACAAATACAGAGAGCTCATCGTGCGTTGGCGCCACTGCCCGACAAAGATAGACCACCGAGATCCATAGTGGTCAATTTCCTCAACTTTACGGATAAAGAAGAAGTGGTGAAGCTTGCCTGGCAGAAGAGAGGTTTTGTGTGGCAGAACCAGAAAGTCAATATTGACCATGACTATCCACCTGAAATTCTTGTCAAGAGGAAGGAGTATGCGGAGTCGCGCAGGGTCCTGAAGGAGAATGACATTCGGTTCCAGACATTGTATCCAGCCCGCTTGAAAATCCACCATGCCGACGGGGTGAGGATCTACACTACGGTGGAAGAGGCGACGGCAGACCTGGCGAACCGGGGGCTCCCGGTCAAGGTTTTCAAGGAACCAGCATCACTGTGGGAGAGGATCCAGAGGGGGTCGTGGCAGAAGGCGAGAGGTGGAAGGCAGACCACACGGCAAAGCGGAGCTCCGGGATATAAAGAAAAACTGCAGGCGTTTAGAAGATGCGACGTGGAGTGAAAAGGAGCATCTCTTCTGAATTGGACAGCGAGGAAGGCAAAAAGGAGGTTTTTGCACCGACACAGACGCTAATATGCTATCATGTTTAAAGAGAGATCGAGACTTTTCTTTAGGTTGTCATCGGTATGGAGGGCCCTCTAACACGGTTAGGTTATGGAGGCTATCCCTCGGATGGGAGGCTGGTCGGCTGGGGAAGACCACAGCCGGAACACAAGTTCATCAGGGTGACGTTGTTAGTGTTTGATTGCACTATTGTTAATAATTTTGAGTTTGTTTCTGCTTCCCCAGGTGCTGAGGGGTTTTGGTTTACATGTATGAGGAGAAGGGGTGCCATAAAATGCCTACTGTATATAACATGCAGGGGGATCCAGTCAAAATAATAACTTTCAATGTAAATGGGGTTTTGAATCCTATTAAAAGACATAAAATACAAACAAAGTTGAAAAGGGAGAAGGCGCAGTTTGCTCTGCTTCAAGAGACACATATGAGTCAGGCTGAGCATCTGAAACTTAAAAGGATGGGAGTTCAACACGTGTTCTCGTCAGCTGATGGGACCAGTCATGAAAAAGGAGTTGCAACCCTAATTTCAAGTGCAATCAATTACGAACACATTTCTGAAGTGATGGATGGAGAGGGGAGGTTTGTGAGTAATACAGGCAAGATAGAGGGTACATTGGTGACCATTATAAATGTGTATATACCACCGGGAAGCGATTGGCCCTTATACAGACGTATTCTGGACTTAATGGTGAATTCACAGGGAGTGGTCATTTGTGGGGGAGACTTTAACATAAAATTGTCCAACATGGACTCTTCTGCCACGACAGGTTTGAATAATCCTATTAGTAGGAAGGTGAACGCGCTCATGGGAGAACTGGGATTGATCGATGTGTGGAGAGAGCTGCATCCTGACGACAGAGAGTATACACTTTATAGTTGCCCTCACGCTGCATACGGTTGGACTATTTTGTTATGTTTACAGTCGATGGGTTCAGAGTACGGAGCTGCGATATTGAAACAATAGACTTGTCTGATCATAGCCCAGTTTCTATGTCAATACACCTCGGGAGAAAGAAAAGAGCAAGCCTCTGGCGATTTAAATTCATATATATTGAACAAGCCAACAATAGTGGCGAAGATAAAGAAAGATATTCAAGAATTTATGGAATTAAACAATTCTGAGGAAATATCCCCAGCAATATTATGGGACACTTTAAAGGCAGTGATGAGAGGGAAACTTATATCTTTGACTGCTCATTTGAAAAAAGTTAAACGACAGAAGCTATTGACTTTAGAAGACAAATTAAAACATTTACAGTTGGCGGAGGTGGTAATCATACTCTAAAGCAAGTAATTAAAAATATTCAGGCTGAAATTAATAACATTTACTCCCAGGAAACACAGAAGAATTTTCTTTTCTTAAGGCAAAAGTATTACGAAGCAGGTGGCAAATCAGCCAAGTACCTGGCTTTTCAGGCTCCACAGGCGATGCGGGAGGAATACGAATTATTATGGGAGAATGATCACATTAAATATTTGGGTATAAACGTATCAAAGGACCCATCAAAGTTATCCCAGGCAAATTTTGACCCTATATCAATAAAAATTAAATCAGACTTACACAGGTGGAACTTAATTCCCTTCTTAAGCTTGATTTCGAGAATAAGTGCAATTAAAATGAATGTACTTCCCCGGTTGCTCTTCTTATTTAGAAATTTGCCAATAAAAGTGGAGGAGAACCAATTTAGGGAATGGGATAAATTGATCTTATATGGCAAGGGAAAAAACCGAGAATCAAATTTAGCACTCTTCAGTTGAGAAAAGATAAGGGGCGCTTGGCTCTTCCAAACTGGAGGAAATACCATGATGCTGCACAACTAACGCCCTTACTATACTGGAGCAACGAGGGGTACAGATCTAGATGGAAGGAATTGGAATCCTGTATGGTTAGGGGGTATCCTCTGCAGGCCGTTATTGGAGATCCAAATTTGGTGCTTAAAGCAGACTGGTTTGACAATCCCTGGATAGGTTGCACGCTAGGAGTATGGGAAAGGATAATTAACTCATGCAAAATTCAAAAATTGGTAAGACTTTTCAGATGGCCTGCCTACGACACAGACTTTATCCCTAACAGAGGAGACATTAGGTTTCAAACCTGGATAGGGAAAGGGTTCACTAACTATGTCACATGCTTAGATAAAAACAACATTCTGAGTTTTCAGTTTTCAACAGTTTTCAACAGTTTTCAACAGTTTTCAGTTGCTACAGGAAAAATGTGGCCTGGAAAGGTCTGAATTTTTCCGATATCTCCAAGTGCGTCACTATATCAATCAAGAATGTAATTACAATAACTTGACAGAAGCTGAATCTGAGTTTTATCGCCTATTAAAATCATCACAGACGTCACTACCATGTAAGTCTATATCTGCATTGTATAATGCCTTTTTAAAGGCTGAGAATGGCTCTACATTATATGTTAAAGAAAGGTGGGAAAAGGACGCTGGGATAGTGATCTCAGAAGAGATGTGGGAGGGGATCTGGAAATTTCAGTCTACCACGACGTGCTCTGCGGACTGGAGAGAACACTGCTGGAAGAATGTTGTTAGATATTTCAGGACTCCATATCAAGAGACGTATAGAGGCCAAGAAGGGCCATGCTGGAGACAATGTGGCGCGGGAAGGGCTGGCCACTTCCACATTTTTTGGGAATGCCCTAAAATTAGCAGTTTTTTGGGAAAGTGTTCATAGATCGATATGTTCAGTATTTAACAACCGTATACCATTTGATTTTATGACAATGTTTTTTGGAAGGGTTGAATGCTTGAGCCAGTCGAGTGACATCAAACTGATACAAATCTTAGTGGCAGCCACCAAAAAATCAATTACCAGGAGATGGCTAAACGCAATTCCGCCCAAGCTGGGAGAATGGCATGGGATTATATTGGAAATTTTCAAAATGGAAAAAATCACCTATCAGATTCGAACACAAGAAGAAAAATTTTATACTATTTGGAATAAGTGGATAACACACATCGCCCCACTAACGTCAGATTTTGTGTGACTTGGCTGGCTCCTCTGCGCTGAAGTGGAGCACAAGTTCAAGGTTTTAGATTTGGGCACTCCTCTCCCCACTGGTTATGTTTCTTTGTCTTATCTGTTACCCTCAGCACATCTGTAAATAGTTCTTGGTTTTGTTATTGTTTTTGTTTATTTTTCTTTTCTGTTCTTGGAAAATGCAGTGGAGCTTAAGAACTACTCACTACTGTGTTTGAAAAAAAAGGGGGGGATGACATGAAGATGTTTAAATTATTTGACGAATTTCTGTTCTGTAAGACTGAGTTTGCTTCTCCTCAATAAAGAAATAATGTTAAAAAAGAAAACGCTACCAGAAAAGGCTGTGCGACAAACATTTTTTCTTTCAAAGTTTGATAAACGACTTCTTCGTAAGAACAAATGTCCGTGGACTTCAACATCTAGCAGGAACATGTTTTTGGCGGAGCCTTTTCTGGTACTTGAACACACCTCAAGACTATCAAACTACACTGCGGTTATTTTTACTCATTTCTCCAAGATGTCTGCCTCCTCCAGCTAAACAAACACCTGGTTGCATATTTGAGTAACTGTTTGCTGTTGTCTGTGGTTTGAGATGTAAATACATTAAACAGTGGTAGAACCACTACTTCCATTGGATGCTGCTGCTCAGATGTGGGGACAGAGATCTTCTACATAACAGGAGCAACTGTGAGAAAAATCTTAAGATTCATTGTTCTAGAGGTAGAATATTAGGAAAATATGGCCGTTGGTTGCTTAAATCGGTCCAACACACACTGTAGCAGTATGAATTCTGATTGGACACACGACTCAACATTTACGGCAACACGAAAGGTCGACAGTTTTTCCTCATTGGTGGCTGGACTTCATTTTGGCGTCCTGCTGACAACCTTTCATTCAAGGGAGTTGTCTTTAAATCTCATTAATCATGATGGAAAACCAGTGTATTGCAGGAAACAAATGCATTGTGACATTGAATATGATGAGCATAAATGATTAAAAGTAAAGTTAGACATACATTTAAAGTGATTATATAAAGGATGTAATTATAATTTTTAATTACAAATTAAAAAGAGAATAGAAAATATCTAATAATTTGAAAATCAATTCTAAATTATTTACCACTACAATTCTCTTGGCATCAATTATGTAAATATTTTGAACTCTATTTATTCTGGTGGAACTCTCCAGGTTCTTCATGACATAGTTCACTCTATGTTTGGGTTCATCCACTGTATAAGCTTCTGCTTGGAATGCCACTGAACTTTTGTCTATTATTGTCAGGACGGCAGAGATGGAGGCAAAGCTCTGAGTAATCATCAATGATCGAACTGAGAAGTTGGTCCTTCCATCAGGAATCCCACCCACTGTGAATGAGCTGCAAACTATTGTGAAGGAGACCTTTCAGTCTTCAGTATTTGGACTTGGAATTTGAAGATTACTTTACTCTCCATAACAGTGGTCAGATTAAACACAAAGACACCATAAAGGTTGTTCACACTGCCCCCCTTGTTCTGAACTTGCTTCCAGTTGAGGAAAGTTTGAACAGTTCCTTTGTTCAGCAGTTAACTGACTCTGAGTCTGCATGCTATGCAGAGTCAACTGCAGCTGATGCAGTGTCATCTCCTGGAACATCATCTTCACAGGACACCATTAGCCTGTCAACTGTCAGGGCGAAGTACACCAGAACGTTGTCAACCATGGCCAAAACAGTTCCCCATTCCACAGTTTGCGTACGAAACTGAGATGTACCTTGAAAGAGCCACTGAATTCTTCAAGAAGGATGGAACACTTCTGACTACCTCGAGGATCAAGTCTGACACAATTGAGAAGCTGGCTGAAACTGTCTATAGATATACAGCCTATCCATCAGGGTCACACATAGGGGATGTTGCTGAAGCACTTGTTAAGAAATATCCTTGTCTCAAGGAACCCGGCTCCTTTGGAGGTTACTGTGGCTGGCAACAAAGCATCAAATATAAGATGGCAAATTATCGCACCAAACTCCGAGGCTATGGTGTTCCTGAGGTGTTGTGCAGTGCACAGAAACGCAAGGCTCCCGCAGACCAGAAGTCTGCAAAAAATGTAAAAAAGCCTCGAAAGGCAGAGGTTAACTACCTCCCTCCTTACCCAGCCGGAGAAGATGAAGAAAGCCAAGGGCAAGAGAGGATTCAGTTGCTTACTGAAGTAAAGAAAAAGGACAATAACGCATTGGTAAAAGAAAAAATGGCCAAAGCATTTGCACACAGAAGAAATGAAATCATCAACCTGTCACCCAGCATAGAGGACATCAAAGCCAGATGGCGGGCTCTATTTGAGCCACCTCAAGAGAGTTACAAGTGCATGCTAATCAGAAATATTCCTTGCCCATCGTGAAGGATTGCACTTGTGGTTCTGCTTTTGGCTCTTGGATACAAAATGTACGTTGCATTACTGTCATCTATTTTCTAAATTACATTTTCAAGATCAAATTTTGAAATGAATAAAATATTTTTTAATGTATTACTTGGAAAAATGTAAATAGTAGAGGAACACTGAAGATTACAGTATGCTAACCAAAACATTTAATTAAAAGGGTCATATTATGTTCCTTTCCCAGTTTAATATTGATGTATTCACGATGCATTCACTAACATTCGCTGAGAAGCCCACTCTTCTGTGATTGGCCAGCTGCTTAGAGTACCGTATTTTCCGCACTATAAGGCGCACCTAAAAGCCCTTAATTTTCTCAAAAACCGACAGTGCGCCTCATTATCTGACGCGTCTTATTTATGGATCAACATTGGTTAATTATAGATACCGTAGTCAGGGGGCGTGGCCGAAGTAACAGTGGTAAAAACAGTACAGGAGAATTCTGGTCTCACACCACTTGTGTGTGTATAAAGACCCCAAAATGGCACCTTTCAAGAGACGCGCTTACGACGCAGAGTTCAAACTCAAGGCTGCCAGTCAGCAGCTACCGGTACGCACGGTACCGTGTTGTGAATGCACTGACTTGTTTTGGGAGTGAACGCAGTTGTCAGAACGTTGCTTTGTATTCTATTAATAAAGTTTGACTGACTGACTTAGCTGACTGTTTTGTTGACATTCCCTTGAGCACAGCTCCATCTAGTGGATGCATAACGCATCCCCAGCCACGACAGTCGTTGATATTCTATGCTCTTATAATGCGGTGTGCCCTGTATTTGAAAACAGTTGTAAAACAGGCCATTCATTGAAGGTGCGTCTTATAATCCTTATAGTGCGGAAAATACGGTGCATCGGAAATGTCAAACCTCTTACCTTAACCAGAGTTCAGCAATGTTCCTCCACCCATTTCAGGCTGCTTCCTGCCAGGAACAAAATATGGAGTTGTGGTTACAAATTCTACGAAGCCCCTCATGACGGCAAGTGGAGCCTCAAATCTGAATGGCTCTGTTAATCACAAGAGTACAGAGCAACCATACCAAACTGACAGAGTTGTTCTATCAGTCTCTGTGTTGCAGACCCAAATATGTAAACACGAGCACTGGAAAAGAGAATTTTTCATAATACGACCCGTTTAACTGTATAATCTGACAATTTAACCCAGAAGGTAAACAATCAGAAAACATGGAGGCCATAAATGATGTAAAATGATTATCAATTGTTTTTCTGCTTGCTTTTGAAAAATGTCGTCAGAACAGTATGTATGTTTGTAATATGTGTGGTTTTAAAGCCAATTTCATGATTTGTCTTTCAGATCCAGGAAGAGTGTCACAGAATCACAGTGGTCCACCTTGAACCGAAGTTCATGTCCAAGCTGGATGAATAAAGTCCCCGACTTATGAACCTCTTCCAGTCCAAGGGCGGAAGCATGGGTTTGAGGTTGCAGGCTATCCTACTCCAGGTGTTCTTCAGTGAGTATTACATTTGCTAATATTCTATTTTGGGAATTTTGTGATCTTAAATATCGTTACTTGGATCTATAGGAGGTAATGCTAGCCTGTGATTGTCTGTACAAATGGAGTATGAAGTAATTGCATGCAAGAATGAGTGTTTTTTAGTGTTTCAGTAGACTGGTGCCTGAGACGGATCCTTGACAGGGGCTTGTCTGACAGTAAAATAAACCACTTGGTGTTAAAAACAATGCAGCTTTAACAGCTTTTATGTCAGTGGGTTCTTTTTTAAACCATGGACCTGAATAATGTTTATTTTTGTCATTTCAGGCTCCAAGCAACCCCGACATCAACATGACCAGAGATGTTGTCATTCGATGTTTGATGCTGTACCTCAGGGAGTCTACAGATCAGCTCTTTAAAGAGTAGGATGTTGTAAGTTGAAGTACACGTTGAAATATAAAGAATGTGATCGCTCTCACCTCCCTCTCCTGGTACGTCTTGGAAAGGTCAAATCACAAAATAGTCATAACTATATTTCTCCCACTTATTCTCGGTAAGCTAATGAGTTTTTGTAGTTCTATGTAGTCTTTCAAGTTCAAGTCCTCGGTGTACGTGTGCTAACTTTTTGTTTTCCATCAAGGATGTTTTTAAGCACTACTGCAGAAATAGGAGGTGTTAACTGTTAAGAGCTTTCTATCTCAATCTGATTCCACCAACTGGCAGAATTGAAAAGTTATCAGTAGTTTACTTGTTCTTTTTCCCAAGAAATGCTTTAACTAACAACTGTATTTTATCAGTCTTATTTACTTTTAATAGTTTGTCCCTAAAAACTAGCCAAAGAGCTGCTTTGTGAATACACAGACATTTTTACATAGATTCGGGCAACTTCTTAAATAAGTCATGGAAAGTAGAGTTGAACCAGTTGCTGTGGATGACTTCAAGCTTCAGGAATGAACTTTCAGTGACACATAGAGATTGGTTGTCAGGTGACCAGCCTGTGCTAGCGAAGGTAGAATAAGATATTCATCAGTACAGTGCCTGGCAGAAATGATATAGTAATGGATTGATTTCATTGACAGATATTTACAACTGTAACCATAGTTTCTGGTGTTAGTGAATTGTTTTGATTTGTTGGTGAACTGATTGGATCCTATTCAACTTACCTGGTGTATTTTTTATGCACGTTTTGTAAGTACATTAGCTCAGATTTATTTTATGTAAATAGGGTGCATCACAAGCAACAGCCATGACAAACCGAACTGCTGGAGGCAATTTGTGAGATGGGACCTTCTCCTTTGGCTGGACTGTCTGATATACACAATGCTGTCTCTATGACAGGATGCTGATGGTGACACTGTGTCGCTGGGCCTTGCTGTTAAAAGCCTGAAGATCTACAACCTCAAGACCAATATGTCCGAGGGTCCTGAGGACATCGGTATTGTGGTCGAGGGTGTGAGAGTTCTGACTGATCTGGGTAACTTTCCAAGGGCTTGTTCCCTGCTCGTTGGGTTGGCATTTGCTGTGAATCTTGCCTATCCAAAGGAGCTCAGGTACACGTTTGAAGTATTCCAGAAGCTTCTCCTCGAGCTGGATAGTTCAAAGCTGTCCCCAAAAGTGGACCGCCTCAGGAGTAAGCTACTGGCTTAACAAGAAGGACCATTGCAGGTCAACAAAGCACTCTCACTCTTACTGTCAAAACTGATCAACAAGACTTTGTTCAATGCTGGAGTTTCAGTGAAGGTAGTCATTAAGGTAAAATGTCAAAAAGTTTGAATTTCCGCAGCGTATTTTTTCTTGCAGTGCATAATAACTGTTAATACGTTGTTTTTTGTCTGTGTTGACAATACAAGGTTGTGAATGCTTCTGTGCCATGGGATGGCACTGTCCAAGAGCCCCCCTTTCCAAGGACAGATCCAGTTGTTGTCATTTGTGGTGATGTAGCCTTTTACACGGCTTTTGCATCTTCAGAGACCTGTCACATGACCCTTGTGTAACTGTGACTTTTTGTTGTTCATGCCAACTGCACGACTGAAGAGTTAGGATCTATTATACATTCTGTCTTTCATGTTATTAAAATATGAAAAGAAGTGTCTCAGGGAGTCAATATTCATTGACATCATGCGGCATCACAATGACACAAAGACAACAGAAGTGGTCGTGCCATGTGGGTCATGGAGAGGTTGAGGTGCTTTATAGTCAACTTTTACGTTCATGCTTGTTCAAACATGTACATACGTTTTGTCACAATATTGGGTAAATTGGACACAAAAAAAACCAGTGTCTGCGTGGGTCCTCTCTGGTACTCCAGCTTCCTCCCACAGTCCAAAGACATCAAGAGAGGACGAGGCTGATTGATACTCTAAATTGACTGTAGGTGTGACTGTGAGAGTGAATGGTTGTTCGTCTCTCCATGTCGGCCCTGCCAAGGACTGGTGACCTGTCCAGGGTGAATCCTGCCTCTCACCCGTTGACGCTGGGATAGACTCCAGCCCCCCCACGTGACCCTTAATGTGTAGGAATAAGCAGAAGATGAAAAAAAATTGTGGCAACAAAGTGACATTCAATATTATTGAATAGATTTTAAGTCCTTTGATACAAATTAAAACCCCAAATTACTAAATGAGTTGAGGTAAAGATAAATATGAAGAACAGTGTAAATGTGTTGAATTTAAGTCGCAATGTACTTGAATATGAGTTGATATGACTTCTTTTATTTTAGTGAGTCCAAATCATTTTTATTCAGATATTTAGTCAGCTTATTTCAATTTCACCCAGATAATTAATAAATATAAGTCAATTCCACCTAGATTATCAGTAAATATGAATCAGTTCCCCTGATATTTAGTTAATCTTAAATACTTCAGATACTTAGTAAATATTAATCAGCTCATCTTGTGAGATTGACTAGGATTTACTCAATAATCTTTGGTGATATAAATCATCATTTGGCATGTGATTACTAAATCCAACACATTTTAACTGTTGTTTTTATGAGCATGTACTTATTTTTTTGTTTAAGTTTAGTTCATGTTTTCAATACTTTTTAATTAAAATTGTAGTACTTCAAATCTATTCAATTATTTCACGTGTCACTTTGTTGCCACAATTTTTTGAAGTAACCAGTGGTTATCGGGTAACCAGTGGTTATCAGGTAACCAGTGGTTATCAGGTAACCAGTGGTTATCAGGTAACCAGTGCTCATCCCCTGTTCCCTCACATCAAACCACACCTACTTCATAAACAAGCCTGACCACTGAACTCCTTTCATGTCAACTGCATTTAACAACACAGAGGTGTTTTGTTCAATGCCTACTGGAGGTGAATCTCATCCATGATTGTCCAGACATTTTTTAGGTCTGACAGTTTCAGCATCTGAGGAGGAAGACGACAGCCTGTCTGAAACAGAGGTTTTCAAAGTGAAGTCCTCAGATCAATGAGCTCACTGATCCTGGATCAGATTTGTGTTGAAAGGATAAAAGCAACTGGACTAGCTTGAATGTTTTGAAGAGGCTTCATCATCCATGTACTTCTTATCTTGCAGTAACTGCAGTACTTCAAAAAATTAGGGTTATGAATTGACTTCATTGCAGCTTTGACCTGAGCAGGTGTTCACTCAGGACCGGCTGGTCCAGAGAGGTCCAGGCACCTGGAGCCACTGGATCAGTTTGATCTTTGAGCAGAGCAAAGTAGTTTGACACAGGAAGAAGGTCGTCTGGAGAGAAGAGAGGAAGAGAAATCCGTCTCCCTTCTCCTCAACGGACGAACACAGGAGAGGACGGACATCAGATGGACAGAGAGCAACACTGCTGGACTCTCAGAGCTGGGAGGGGCGTCCAGCTGCAGCAAGGAGACAAACAGGGATGCTGCTTCAGGACATCATCCAGGAGGCTCTCCATGGTGTGGAGCTGGGGTCTCAGACTGGAAGCTCTGGCTGCTGAGTTGTCCAACCAGCCGTCACATCACCTCCTGAGCTCTCAGCCTCCTCTTGACCAGGTTCTGGATGCTGACTCAGCAGGAGACAGGAAAGGAATCAATGTTGAAGGAATTTCAAAGCGTCCATCAACCTGCAGGACAAACTCCTTCACTGTGTGGGAGGTTCAGAGTCCCTGGTTTGATTGCAGCTTTCACCTGAGCAGGTGTTCATCCACATCTCAGTAACAGGGGACACTTTATCACAGCAGTGGACAAACATCAGCATTCATCACCCAGCAGCTCCTCTGATCAACAGAACAAGTTCAAGTATTCTGAGAAGGAGGGCATGGATCCCTCTACCTCTCACATGCTAAGCTAGCACTCTACCATTGGAGCTCAGTCCCTGCTAATGAGCAGCAGATGATGGAGGTTGACCTTCATGCAGGGTTGGATGACCTTCGCCAGTTGGAGCTTCTCTGGTTGACCAACATGTGGAATCTCTGTCAATACTCCAGTGGTGTTTAAGTGGTGACAATATGGGTTAGTGACTGGGAGTGTGTGTGTGTGTGTGTGTGTGTGTGTGTGTGTGTGTGTGTGTGTGTGTGTGTGTGTGTGTGTGTGTTTGTTTATATGCAAATCTTTCCATGGAACAACGGTTTTTATTTGAAGCAAGAGCCTCCAGATCAAAGTCAGAATTGATGATGATGTCATCAGGGCTTTGATTGTTTATTTATTTGTACCTAGAATTCTGTCTTTGATCTCAGGAGGACATGAAAGAAACCCAACTTTAAAAAGTATATGAGAGCATTCAGCTTGGTTAGAAAACATTTTGACTGTTGAACAGTAGCATTTGTTAGAAACAGTTTACAACACTCAGAATTAAATTGAAGACAAAAACCTTCCACACTTAAATCCTGTCTCTAACTTCAAACTGGGGATGAACATTTTTATAATCAATCTGTCTCTATGTGATGGCCCTGCCATGGACTGGTGACCTGTCCAGGATAAACCCCGCCCCTCACCTGAAGGCTGCTGGGATAGGCTCCACCCCCACGAACCATTGCAGATCATCAATAGCCAAAGCTACTAAGGAGGATTACAGTTTGTCCTTGCAGGAGTCAGTGACTTAATAGAGTCTAACTAAGGGTTGGACCTGAATGAGACAGTCACCCTTCAACATGGGGCCATGGCAGAGTGAACCAAGAACACTACAATGGGGGTGAGAGTGGAGCCATGATGGATTCACAGTTCATCACCTCCACCATCATGTGGACCACCTGATCACCTCTCCCTCAACCTCTAAATAACTCATTCCCTGACCGGGAATCGAACCCCGGCCGCGGCGGTGAAAGCGCCAAATCCTAGCCACTAGACCATCAGGGACCACATTGAGCTCTCCAACAACAGAGACTATAGACAATGACTCAAGAACACAGGACTCTGTTGTCTCAGCTTGAGATGCAGAGGGTCCACCAAGACCACCAGATACCTCAGCCCCCTAAAGACAGTCCACCCTCAGGATCCTGCCCCCCTCTGCTCCAACTCAGCCCTCCATTCATAACGTGACTTTCGCTACGTCCGAACTGCCAAGTACCAACCTACGTCCTCCTGCTACGACCTAAACATGGCGGCACCACTCAGACACCCTAGAAGATTGGTGATGAAGCACGACCTCTGCTGGCAGAGCACAGACACCGCAATTAGGTAGACAGCACCAACGAAAGCCCCACCTGCTGGCCTGACTGTGGTACTGCACTCCACTCTGAACAAACCTTTCACTCATTCTCTATCATTAAGCACGTTAACGCACCTGTACAGGTGTGTTCACATTATATACATATTATATATTTATGCTTGGCCGTTTTTGATGAACTTGGGCGGTACTCTGGTGCAGGGATGAGGTCATGGAGCTGATCTGGGAGCAGTCCTGATGTTAAATGCTGTGATGAAGGACAGTGTGGAGGAAAAATGAGTCAAATTTAAATTGTCAACAGTTCAACATTGTTGGCAGGACTCCAACCTGAGCAGGGAGACCCCAATGGATTTCTAGTCCATCGCCTTCACCACTCGGCCACAACGACCACATTCACACACTTTTGTAGGAGACTGAAATTAGACAATGAAAGTTCATGTCAGCACAGTCAAATATTTTTTTGTCCTCACTCAAAGACAAACTATTTGTGTGTGTGTGTGTGTGTGTGTGTGTGTGTGTGTGTGTGTGTGTCCCAGCTGCAGCAGTCAGTTCAGGTTCCTTCAGTGTGACTGAGGGAGGTTTCTGTCCGATGGTTTCTCCCAGTGTGAACACAGCCTGACTGCTGATGCTGTGCCGACTCTGACAGTGGTTCAGTTTTTCTCAGTGGCTTTGTTGCTGCTCTCAGATCAGAATGAAAGTTCTCTCAACTCTGAATTCAGCCTCCACAACATGGAGTCACTTGTTTCTCCTTCCTTTGATCAAATAGCGAACGCTTTTGGACGAGGAGGGAGGAAACCACGGCGTTTCACTGCTTTACATTTAGAATCTCACGCCAAGCCGGAGAAGCAGGTCCGAATCAGTCACGTGGTCACTGCCAGCTGGAGAGGCTTTGGACGTCACCACATACGTCATCAATACGCGCTTCACAAAACGAGAAGAAGACGCGGGAAGCTTTGAACACAACAAGGAAAGAAGGAGAAGTCCGTGAAGCCCCGGCCTCGGTCTTTGTCTCCTGAAGGCTGAGTGGCGCCGGTAGAACCTCAACATGTGCGCCGCGCAGCTGCTGCGGGTGTCGGTCCAGGAGCGGATCCTCGCCGCCGCTGAAGACTTCCTGCTGCAGCTGGGAGAAGGAGACTCAGCGGCTGGAGTCCCGGTGCTGAGAGCGCTGCTCACCGAGCGGCTGGCGGCGGCCGCGGAGCAGATCATGGCTCTGCTGGAGGAAACCGTGGCGGAGTACGAGCGAGTCCATCCATCCATCCATCCATCCATTGTCTTCCTCTTATTCCTGTTAAGGGTCATGGGGTGGGTGGAGCCTATCCCAGCGTCTACAGGTGAGAGGCGGGGTTCACCCTGGACAGGTCACCTGTCCATCACAGGGCCAACACACAGAGACAGACAACCATTCACTCTCACAGTCACACCTACAGTCAATTTAGAGTATCAATCAGCCTCGTCCCCTCTTGATGTCTTTGGACTGTGGAGGAAGCTGGAGTACCAGAGAGAACCCACACAGGAACAGGAGAACATGGAGACTCACACAGAAAGATCCTGTGCTCCAGCCAGGACTCGAACCCAGAACCTTCTTGCTGTGAGGTATTTTTATCTCACAAGTGGAAAAATGTAGAATCTTCATGTCATTACATGTCGTTCTCCATTGGGTCACTAGGGGGCAGCACCTACCTGCATCACCAATATGAGCCTTCAGTCTGTCAGGGGGTAGAATTCAGTCACCACCAATGACATCAGAGTCAGAGTTTAGACATCAAAGACAGACATTAAAGCCTCTCTGATAAAACAAAAATATCCTGCAATATTTTTTTCCAAAGTGAGACCCTCTTTATTCTCTAGTTTAATCTGCTGCAATAATAATGAGCATCTTTGTCAGTCTACTGATGAATGTCAGATATCTTTGATGACCAAACCTGGACGTTTGTCTCAGTTTGACTGGAAGTCTCATTCATTCATTTCTCCTCCATGATTTCCTGCAATGATTTCCTGGTTCTGCTCCATTCAGGTTCAGAGAGCTGAGATTAAAATCACTCAGGAATAAAAGAGGAGACACCAACAAGTCAGCATGGAAGAGGAGCAGCTTTTCAAACTGGTCACCCTGGCTGCTGGTCTGGGCCTCCCTTTGCCTCGGTGCTCCTTGAACCAGTGAAGGTCCTGGTCCAGTCTTCTCCACTGAGTCCTCGTCAACAGGGAGCACCTCCCCACCAGAGAGGTGCAGGGCAAAGGAAAGGAAAACTCCAACCAGAATGAACGCTGCACTAAAAACTGCCCTCCATTTCTTGAGGGGAACGTTGGGTCTTCCTCAGGCAAACGGCAGTCAGCAGTGGCTCAACATCTGAACTGAGCCCAGACCTGGTCAGCTGATCATTCACCAGCTCAGCCCCTCCCACTCATGACGAAGACCTTGAAAACCCCAACATCACCTGCTCCACCTCAGTCTGGCGTGTGTGGATGGAGGGCTGTGATGTCAGCAGCGATGACATCACTGACACAAACACACTGATCTCTGACTGGTTTGGTTTGAGTGGGATTCAGTGACATCACACGACCTGCACCAGATGAAGGGGCGGGGCATCCAGGAGCTGTGACATCACTGGTGACTCTTGTTGGGCCGCCTTCTTGGCCAAAGTGGAGGAGAACAGGACCCAAATACAGACGGGGGAGAGGAGCGTTCAACAAAAGGAGGCTTGAATGATGAAAAGACAAAGAACAACAAAGGAACTCAAAGCACCAACAGAGGAGAAAAGACAAAGTAGCAAACAAAAGCCAAACTTCCACTGGAAACTTGGAGGAGCTGGAACAGGAGGGGAGAACATGAGGCTGAGAACCCTGGAGAATGAGAGGTGGACAAATCCACCAGCGCAGCATCAGGAGAGCAAAGAAACCAGAAGGAGCTTTGAGGAGCTGCTCATCCACCCAGATGGAGAAGCAGCCATCTTGCTCTTCTGACGCCGACCGGCAGAAGGAACAGAGGAGGTGAGGGGCCTCACGTTGTCATGGCAACATGGAAACATTCCACTCTATCAGTGGTGCCTCCATCAGACGCACTTTGTCTTTGTGAAGATCAAAGTGAAAGGAAATAATAAAATAAAACAGTGAAGGCTGCATGAACCGAGTGACACACTTGAGGATGACATCAGCGAAATGTGTGATGTCACACTGCTGAGTCGTGAGGTCACCACCAGAGAACAAATGAGTGATGAGATGCTGATTATTGACTCTCTACTTTAAATGATCTCACTCTCTTCCAGCTGGAAGAAGTTTGAGGATGAATGAAGTCAAGAAATGGAAAAATGTAGAACGTTCACGTCATTACATGTTGTTCTCCATTGGGTCACTAGGGGGCAGCACCTACCTGCAACTCCTGTGAGCCCTCAGTCTCACCTCATTTTCAGGCTCCAACTAAAATGAAGCTTCAACTCTTCTGAATCCTCTCCACCTGCCAGGTCTGTTTGAAACTTCCAGGTTTGATCAACATCCCAGTCTGAACACATCTACAGGTCAGCAGTGACCACAGCGCCACCAACTGGCATCTGGAGAAATCAACTCCAGATGTTCCCAGACGGGGAAAACCTGCTCTTCCTGGCTGGTTCACCTCTGGAAACGAAGCTCCAATTAATGCGCGAACCAGAGGGAGGAAACCACGGCATTTCACGGGTTTAGATTTAGACCCTCAGGCCAAGCCGGAGAAGCAGGTCCTGAATCAGTCACGTGGTCACTGCCGGCTGGTGAGGCTTCGGACGTCACCACATACGTCATCAATACGCGCTTCTGAAAAAGAAATCCTTGATTCCTCGACTCATCACTACTGCTGCTACCAGGTTTGTGAGTTCAGCAAAACTTAGCGGGTCTGGAGTGGCACAGAGGACAGAGCTTGGACTCTGTGTTTCTAAACAGTTGCTCTCTTCTACACAAAGACATTAAAACAAGAGTTAAAAATAACTTTAAAAAGTGGATCTCTTGGCATCAAGTCTTCTCTTTTATTCAGTATCTGGGTTGTTGAGCCTCTTCCTTGAAGTAACTCACACTTGGACACCTGAAGACGTCTCTTATAGCCAGTTTTCTATTCTTTGACATCCTTCACCTGCTATCATGAGCACGGCTCTAGATAAACCTGCTATCATGAGCACGGCTCTAGATTAACCTGCTATCATGAGCACGGCTCTAGATTAACCTGCTATCACGAGCATGGCTCTAGATTAACCTGCTATCATTAGCATGGCTCTAGATTAACCTGCTATCATGAGCATGGCTCTAGTTTAACCTGCTATCATGAGCATGGCTCTAGTTTAACCTGCTATCATGAGCATGGCTCTAGTTTAACCTGCTATAGCGAGCACGGCTCTAGATTAACCTGCTATCATGAGCATGGCTCTAGATTAACCTGCTATCATGAGCATGGCTCTAGATTAACCTGCTATCATGAGCATGGCTCTAGTTTAACCTGCTATCACGAGCATGGCTCTCGATTCACCTGCTATCACGAGCACATCTCTAGTTTAATTTGCTATCATGAGCATGGTTCTAGGTTAACCTGCTATCACGAGCACATCTCTAGTTTAACCTTCTATTACGAGCACGGCTCTAGATTAACCTGCTATCACGAGCACATCTCTAGTTTAACCTGCTATAACGAGCACGGCTCTAGTTTAACCTGCTATAACGAGCACGGCTCTAGTTTAACCTGCTTTCACGAGCACGGCTCTAGTTTAACCTGCTATCATGAGCACGGCTCTCGATTAACCTGCTATCATGAGCATGGCTCTAGATTAACCTGCTATCATGAGCATGGCTCTAGATTAACCTGCTATCATGAGCACGGCTCTAGATTAACCTGCTATCATGAGCATGGCTCTAGATTAACCTGCTATCACGAGCACGGCTCCAGATTAAACCGCTATCATGAGCACGGCTCTAGATTAACCTGCTATCATTAGCACGGCTCTAGTTTAACCTGCTATCATGAGCATGGCTCTAGATTAACCTGCTATCATGAGCATGGCTCTAGTTTAACCTGCTATGATTAGCATGGCTCTAGTTTAACCTGCTATCATTAGCACGGCTCTAGATTAACCTGCTATCACGAGCACGGCTCTAGTTTAACCTGCTATCATGAGCATGGCTCTAGATTAACCTGCTATCATTAGCATGGCTCTAGATTAACCTGCTATCACGAGCACGGCTCTAGTTTAACCTGCTATCATGAGCATGGCTCTAGATTAACCTGCTATCATTAGCACGGCTCTAGATTAACCTGCTATCATGAGCATGGCTCTAGATTAACCTGCTATCATTAGCATGGCTCTAGATTAACCTGCTATCACGAGCACGGCTCTAGTTTAACCTGCTATCATGAGCATGGCTCTAGATTAACCTGCTATCATGAGCATGGCTCTAGATTAACCTGCTATCATGAGCATGGCTCTAGATTAACCTGCTATCACGAGCATGGCTCTAGATTAACCTGCTATCATGAGCATGGCTCTAGATTAACCTGCTATCATGAGCATGGCTCTAGATTAACCTGCTATCATTAGCATGGCTCTAGATTAACCTGCTATCACGAGCATGGCTCTAGATTAACCTGCTATCATGAGCATGGCTCTAGATTAACCTGCTATCATGAGCGTGGCTCTAGTTTAACCTGCTATCACGAGCATGGCTCTAGATTAACCTGCTAACATGAGCATGGCTCTAGATTAACCTGCTATCACGAGCATGGCTTTAGATTAACCTGCTATCATGAGCATGGCTCTAGATTAACCTGCTATCATGAGCATGGCTCTAGATTAACCTGCTATCATGAGCATGGTTCTAGATTAACCTGCTATCATTAGCACGGCTCTAGTTTAACCTGCTATCATGAGCATGGCTCTAGATTAACCTGCTATCACGAGCATGGCTCTAGTTTAACCTGCTATCATGAGCATGGCTCTAGATTAACCTGCTATCATGAGCACGGCTCTAGATTAACCTGCTATCATGAGCATGGCTCTAGTTTAACCTGCTATCATGAGCACGGCTCTAGATTAACCTGCTATCATGAGCATGGCTCTAGATTAACCTGCTATCATGAGCATGGCTCTAGATTAACCTGCTATCATGAGCATGGCTCTAGATTAACCTGCTATCACGAGCATGGCTCTAGATTAACCTGCTATCATGAGCATGGCTCTAGATTAACCTGCTATCATGAGCATGGCTCTAGATTAACCTGCTATCATGAGCACGGCTCTAGATTAACCTGCTATCATGAGCATGGCTCTAGATTAACCTGCTATCATGAGCACGGCTCTAGATTAACCTGCTATCATGAGCATGGCTCTAGATTAACCTGCTATCATGAGCATGGCTCTAGATTAACCTGCTATCATTAGCATGGCTCTAGATTAACCTGCTATCATTAGCATGGCTCTAGATTAACCTGCTATCATTAGCATGGCTCTAGATTAACCTGCTATCACGAGCACGGCTCTAGATTAACCTGCTATCACGAGCACGGCTCTAGTTTAACCTGCTAACAGTCAGCTGTTGTACTCAGACAGGCAGAACTCATCAACAGAAACAGGAGGGAGCACAGAGTCACAAGGGAAGTTTCACTGGGCTGAGAAATGAAGTCCAAGGAGGTTCATTCTCTGATGACATCAGCCTGATTTGGAACCAGTGGAGTTGCCCCCTGCTGGCCATTACAGAAAATGCAGCTTTAAGTCCTCTGACAGTTTAAGCTTGTCAGACCTGGAGTCTGCATATAACCACATAACAAATTGTCTTAATGCAAGTGTCAGGTTGAGATTTGCTCCTGAAAATCCTGGTCTCATTGAAGACCGAGTCAATGAGGCTGCTGCAGGTTCCTCCTGACAGTGGGAGGCCCTGTGAGCAAATGTGGGAGGCTCAGTTTAGACACTTAAAGACACAGAAGGAGGAGAGGCTTTCCTTCATTGAACCAGAAAAACAAAACAAATTGTTTAGAGTGAAATTTGTGGCTGTGAGGATGATTTAGTCTCAAGTTTTTAAGAGGAATCTCAGTCCCCAACCCACTCTCGCTGTGACCTCATCTGTTGCAGCCTCTCAATCTTTGAATTCTTAGATCTGGGAAATCTGGATTTTAGTTGAAGACTTCTTGACAGGGATACAAACTTCCAGGTGTGATCTAAAAACTCTGTCATTGATCTCAAACTTCTGGCAAGTGGAACTCCTGAAAACGTAGATATGAGGGCGGAGCCAGCAGCTGATCGTTCCAGGATCCTCAGTGTGTTCACCTCACTTCAAAACCCTCAAGCTTTTCCACAATGAACAACCTCTGGGCAGCTCTGGGCCGGCCTGTCAGAGCAGCACACGCAGCTCTTCGTTTCTTACTGACTGTTGTCTTTGGCCAGTCGGCCGACCCCCCAGTCTACCCTCCCATTACTTACAACCGTTTGGAGTTGGAGCCTCAGCCAGCAGAGCACGTGTCCCTGTATGTGGTCGCCGGCTGATAAAACTCAAAGTAATTCAACATGTAATCCCAGTCAGCCTGTATTCAGTCGCATCTTAGTTTTTAAATGTTCTACGTCTCGTGTCTGAACCAGGAGGATCTTAGTGTTCTGCTCATGTCAGTGTTTCTGTGTGGACACTCCTGCCTCCCAGCTTCACCCTGCTGTAATTTGGGCTCCCATCATTGTCTTCTGTATGTCCATGGAACTGAAACTGAGGACCAGGGGACATCAGGAGACCTCCTAACTCGTTCATGGTCTTCGCCATGGAGCAGAGGCCAGCATTAACGGCATCATTAAAGAACAAGAACAGTGCCAAAGCCAACGTCAGACTTGGGAGGACGGTAAGTGTGTGTGTGTGTGTGTGTGTCAAAAACTGACCCACTTCTTTTGCCAACATGAGCCCACAGTGGTGGTGTCTCTAAAGAGGTGGAGCTCTGTCCTTCACCTGCTAGGTTCCAGCAGGCAGCTCAGGTCTAGTTTTCTTCACTGAGCCTCCATGATGAGTTTCCTCTGAGAAGTTCTTGTCCAAGGTCCCAGCTGGTAAAACCACTGTCACCAGTGATACTGGGACCCTGCAGTCCAGTGGTCTTATCAGGACCACACTGGACCTGCCGTCTTTGTTTGTTGTGTTGTTGTGCAATGTGAGAGAATGTGACAGACCATTTTATACCAAAGAAAGGCTGTGTGTGTGTGTGTGTGTGTGTGTGTGTGTGTGTGTGTGTGTGTGTGTAACCATGTTAAACTCTTTTAAATAAATGTTTCAGCCTGCTATTATTTGGATGCTGTATGATTCCTGCAACCCCAGACTAACTCAGGTGTTCGTACTGCAACCTAAAGTATGGTGATGAGGAGAATGATGAACAATCCACAAGGTGATCAGAAAATAAGAAATGGATTCAGGAACAACAAACCCATCTCTGAACATGTGATTGAAACATGTGAGTGGGACTGGCAGAACCTGGCTTTACCTCAAAGTGTCTCATCCAGAGATCTGTGACAGGCGTCTGCTGTGGAGGGTCAGTCTGTCCGTCCACATTCAGATCATCGATGCAGCGACTCTGCTAGGATCAAACTACTCAGGATGAAACAGACCAATGTTGACATCAAGTAGCAACTCAGCAGCTGATCAACAGAGTCCTCAGCACCAGTAGAGCCTGGTCCTGGTCCCTGGGGGGCTCCAACCACCAGCCTCTCTGTTAACAGCCGAGCGCCACAGAGACTCTGAGTCTCCTGCTGTTCATGAAGAGTTTTCAGGCTAAATTCAGTGTGTGAGGTCCACACTGCACATTTGAGGGACCATGAAGGACAGAGGAGAGTCTGACTGTCATGGTGAAAGCCTTCAGCACTAGAACTGAAACAGCCCCCACCATCTTAACCCCCCCAGTCCAAACATCATCGTCCAGCCTCCAACCAGAGGTCCATCAGTGATCATGGAGCCACAGGTGGAGTCTGGATTCTTTTTTAGAATGAGACGGCAATGACAGTCCTGCCAAGTGACATCACTGACATGAATGGATGACTTCAGTCACATGACAGGATGACTTCAGTCACATGACTTCAGTGCCAAACAGTGCACACTGGTGCCTACCAGTCAAAACCACCTCAGACTGTATCATTCTATATGCTTGGCTGTAGTGTGTGTGTGTGTGTGTGTTTTTAAAAAGGCAAAAAAGTCTTTTTTTCAGCAACAGAACTTTAATACAAACACAAAATGAAAAGCAGAACAAGCCAGAACCCAAAATATGGATTTACAGAGGAAGCGTGCTGGGCCCAGAACCCAGAGGTGGATGGATCAAAACCATCCTCTGCTAAAAGAAGGGAACAAAATAAACCTGGTTGTTTTGAAATGTGAGTCTGTTGAAGAGGGTGGAAATGGTGAGGGAGTCAGTTGTTCCTTTTGTTTTATGACAGAGACCTCATTGTGAACTAAATCATTTTAATTCTTTACTTGAAGATTCACGCTTTTTCGCTCAAAATGTTTGACAACTTCCTCCATGCTGGTGCCCCATCACACACAACAGGTGCACTTGTCCTCTTTTCTCCTCTGACCCTCAAACATTCACAGTCTTCCAGTGAACGTCCAATTGTCCTCTGAAATAAGACATGAATCTTTCCCTGCTGAGACTCCTGATCTCTGACTGTCACTAGCATGTGCTAGCAGAATACAGCACTCCTTCTTCATGATCTGTCTTTGTCTCTGACCAGCTCTCCTGCTCTCTTTCCTCCTACCAGTCAAAGCAGACATCTTCACCTACTGATCCTGGATCTGCTGCCCGTTCCTGCCTGGTAAAAGAAGGAACCAGCACCTGGTTCTCCAGGCTGAATGAACTCCAGGACGTTGGCCAGCCATGTCAGTTGGAACCTTATTTGTCCAAATAGAGAAAAAATAAGTCTGATTGTTGATGAAAGATGTCCTCATGGCTTTGAAACTGTGGTTGGGGACCAGCCAACATGAGCACATTCATGGAAGAATAGCAGTAAAAACAGGAAGTGTCAGTTAGCAAGTACTCACCAGTCTGTCACTATCATACTTGATTCTAGTGGAACAAAATGGCTGCTGTTGACTGTGCTGCCTGGTGGAGGATCACTCTTCACCATCCTCTCAGGCCTTGATGGAACCAAAAAGGCCAGTTCCTGGAGAAGATCTTCTAGGGGTCCAGGTTAAAGCGGTGCCCCAGCTGGCACCAGGCGCTGACCCAGGTCCTGCATGGGAGATACTGTCAGTTCTGTTCTGCCCTGCTCTCAACCACAGGCTGGTGTTGAGGCCTGCAGCAACCAGGGCCCCAGTCACCAAGAGTATAAAGGCTGGTCATTGTGGCAGTGGGAGGAGTCAAAATGAAGACAGACCAATGTGAGCAGGACGTTCCTGGAGAAGTCAGAAGAACTTGACCATGTTTCCTACAGTACCCAGGAGGCCTGGTAGTTGTTGAAGGAAGCTCCAAAAGCAAAGAGCAGACAGCAGGACATCAAAAGAAAAGATCCAGACACTAAAACTACAAGTAGAAACAAGAAGAAATACTAAAAGCTTTGGAAAGATACTACAAGGTTGGATATACATTATTATATACACTACTATTCTCATTGACTCCTAAAGAGGGACAGGAAACATTAGAATGTGGATCAGATCAGCTGATTTCAGTGTTGAGTCCATCCCTCCATCCACTTTCTATTCTTATCCTTTAAGGGTCATGGGGGGGGTGCGATCCCAGGTGACATTGTTCAAGAGGCAGGGTTCACCCTGGACAGGTCACCAGTCCATCAGGAGAAATGAGGTGGACGGTATCATGCAACCTAAACTTAAACATTAGTCAGATCAAATTCAGATTAAAGCAAGAGTCTCCAGATCAAAGTCAGAATTCCTGATGATGTCATCAGGGCTTTGACAGTAGCTAGAATTCTGTCTTTGATCTCAGGAGGACATGAAAGAAACACAATTTAGAAAAGTATATGAGACCACGGCAGCATGATGGTGCAGTGGTGAGCACTGTGGCCTCACAGCAAGAAGGTTCTGGATTTGAGTCCAGGCTCGGGTGCAGAATCTGCATGTTCTCCCCGTGCATGCGTGGGTTCTCCGGCTTCTTCCCACCGTCCAAAGACATGTAATTTGGGATGAGGCTGATTGGACACTCTAAATTGACTGTAGATGTGAGTGTGAATGGTTTTGGCGACCTGTCCAGGGTGGCCCGTAGATGCTGGGATAGGCTCCACCCCCCTCGACCATCAATGTAGGTGTTTTGTTAATTGCATGCCACATGAAATTATTAGTGGTCACTTTCCTAGCAACTGTCTCACAGTGGCAAGACAAGAACACTTCTACTTTTGATGATGACAGTTTGTTCAACACTGAACTTCATCCAGTACCATGTTGTCAAACACTGGAACCTCCACAGCACCTGAACAGGGACTTGAACCCTGGACCCTCACATTAAAAGTCTGATGCTCTACCGTCTGAGCTCCTCAGGCTCTTTCTACAGCATTGAGACAGGAACAGAAACACCTGTGAAGGTCAAACTGATGCTTTCTTGACTTGTTCAGTCCTCCATGTTAAAGTCCACCATGCTTTTGATTGGCTCTGATTCTCTGTGGCAAAATCCAACAAGAGGCTCCAAAAATGTCCTGAATGTCACAAGAATGCACAGGACAAGATGTTAGTTTCCTTCATGTCTGCAGTTCCTCCACTGGAAAGTAAAGTCAATGCTGCTCCTCTGCTGAAACCTGGGATCGGACCAGGGACCTTTAGATCTTCAGTCTAAGGCTCTCCCAACTAAGCTGGTTCAGTTCTGAGGGAGGGCCCTGCTTCTCTCATTTATAATCTCTTCCACTCTCACTGGACCTTAGAGAGGATTGGAGCTACTGAAGTCCTGACACAAATCAAACCAGGGACTTTGAACTACACAGTGAAGGAGTTGGTCATCAAGGTCAATGGCAGCTTATTAAGTTCTAGCTTTGATCAAATATAAGAAATGTAAATGAATTCAACATTGATTGCATTTCCCTCCTTTCTTTGGTGCAAGGAACCGAGGGCCGGAGCTCTAAGTTTTCCAGTTCCTACATCAGTGAATGGACTTTCTGTGCTGCAAGGAACCAAAGCTACTAAGGAGGATTACAGAGTTTGTCCTTGCAGGAGTCAGTGACTTAATAGAGTCTAACAAAGGGTTGAACCTGAATGAGACAGTCACCCTTCAACATGGGGCCATGGCAGAGTGAACCAAGAACACTACAATGGGGGTGAGAGTGGAGCCATGATGGATTCACAGTTCATCACCTCCACCATCATGTGGACCACCTGATCACCTCTCCCTCAACCTCTAAATAACTCATTCCCTGACCGGGAATTGAACCCGGGCCACGGCGGTGAGAGCGCCGAATCCTAGCCACTAGACCATCAGGGACCACACTGAGCTCTCCAACAACAGAGACTATACACAATGACTCAAGAACACAGGACTCTGTGGTCTCAGCTTGAGATGCAGAGGGTCCACCAAGACCACCAGACACCTCAGCCCCCTAAAGACAGTCCACCCCCAGGATCAGCTTCTATCACTCAGTGGTCCAGAACCATTATGGAGCCTGATCAGGAATGTGAGCAAAGCTCTTGGAACAGGCCTGCTGCCACCACAACTAAGATCCTGCAGGTCACTAGAAACTCCAGTGTCCAGCTGACAAGTGGACGTTCCTCTGATCTGTGGTGGTGCTGAGTTTAGCAAACATCTCCAACAAGAAGATGAAGGAGGCCATCAACTCCTCCAAGCTCAACATCTATACTGGCTTTACTGGGAGGTCAGGAGGTCAAAGCAGATCTTCCACCTCAGATGGTTTCTACTCACAGAGATGAGGGACCAGTTCAAACCAGCTCCCTGGAGCTCCCTTAAGCCATTGTCCCCCTCAGCTAACATCTGGATCTGGACCTGCACCGGTGCTGACTTGTGTCTTGAGTCCCCAGAGTTTGTTGAACCAGAGAAGCTTCAACTGGTGACGGTCGTACAACCAAGCGTGAAGGTGAGCCTGCATTGTCTGATCTGGAGCTAACAGGAATTAGCAAGTTAGCAACTGTTCTAGAGTTGCTGCTGAGTTGAATTTGAATTTATTTGTTGAAAGGTTCCAGTTTCTATGAGGTCAGGGAAGATTGGTGTGGATCTAAAGGTCCCTGGTTGGATTCCCACCTCTCACAGAGGACCTGATGCTTCACGTGAGCTGTGGGATTGGTCTTTACTGCTGAGACAGAAAGAATCCTCCCACATTGGCTTCTTTTAACTGTCAACATTGGTTTGGCTCATTGGAACATTTTCAAACCCTCGTTGCTCAGATTTTACATGAATTTGATCATGACTTTAGACACATGTTCTGTTTATTGATTAAATAATCACTTCAGTTATGAATTTAGTGAGTCAACCAGACTTGGTCAATGATAAAAGTTAGTCTGGTTATTATTCAGTTTCCAGTCAGTAGGGACACACACACACACACACACACACACACACACACACACACACACACACACACACACACACACAGCCTGTCTTCAGTGTAAAATGGTCTGTCAGGTTCTCTCACGTTGGAAGATTTCTCTGACTCCATTGTGAATACAGAGACTCTTCATCTGCCACCTGAGTCTTGATCCACTGATTCCTCTGATCCACCTCTTTCTGCTCCAGCAAGGCTGACATGGATCAGGTGGGTCCATGTCAGCCAATCAGGAGGTTTCTCCTCTCAATTAATTTTCTTCATCCCAGTTTAGATTGATTCTTCTCAGCCTGATGAAGGAGCATCTGATCAGGTGTTTGACTGCTTGTTGGTTGTAATTCCATAGATTTTAATCTCAGATGTTATAGAATTAATAATGCAATGGCAGTCCTGCCAAGTGACATCAGTCACATGACAGGATGGCCCAGTCATGTGACTGAAGGAGCTGAGAGCTTCTACACATCATTGTTGATGGTGTCTTCCACTGTAGTCAGCAGCCTCAACTCCTCTATCAACACCTGTCAGAGACCTGCTGGAGGCCCCACTGAGGTTTGAACTGGGATCACTGGATTCAGAGTCTAGAGTGCTCACCATTCCACCATGGAACCATCAAAGATGAAACGTGTGAGACAAACTATGGCACTAATCATGTATGAGGGACTGCAGTGGTTTTCTGGATCTAATTTCCACAAACAAATGATGATTTGGGGAAAGGTCTGACAAAGTCTGACAAACATACCCTGATTTTTTTCACAAACAAATGATGATTTTTAGACAGTGACACAGGGCTCTTATTTTGGAGGGCCATCAGGATGTGAAATATCCCAGACCTCTGAGATCAGAGCGTTCACTTTGATCTCAGGGTCCTGAATTTGGAGGTTCTTCCTTTGGTCTCCAAGTTCTAACTCCCATCTGACTGAATCCTTTTTTTAATGAGCTCCTCAGACCCTGATGATGTCAGGAAGAAATCCAGACATTCAGTTCTCATCTCAGCTGTTCTGACTGAGACGTCAAGCAGTCAGGAAAAAAGTGTTATGACCCAAAGAGGGACCTTTACAGGAGCTAACAAAGTGTCTTTTTTCCTAAACTACTTGAGGAACTGGTTAAACCAGTAAAATATGCATTTCTGTGTGCAGACCAGTGGGGAGCCTGGGTGAGTGGAAGGATGTTTACCACCAACACAGAACCCAGACTTTAGTCATGTGATGAGATGGAGACTCTGATGATGAAGTTAATGGACAAAATGTGAATTGAAGGATGAACACAAATGGGTTTTTGAACCAAACACATTCCTTCAGTCGACTTGTGTGAGGTGGAAATAATACTTGGAGGAGAATGAGAGTTCAGTCTCAGCGCTATGACCTGTGCTGACACTAAAACATGTCAGCCCACAGAACAAAGATGGCAGTCCTCTGGGAAAGCAGGTACACCACACATACATGAAGAAACCCGACAGGAAACAAATATGTTGCCAGAGACTTTTACTCTGTTTTTGTTGTTTACCCAAGTACAGGATTGGAGGGAGACTGATGGTCGCTGTTTGGGTTTTTGGAAAACAAGGAGGCTGTGGCTTCAAGCTGGATTCTCAGAGACGATTTCCCCAACCTGTACATTGGTATCTACACTGTCATCTAGTCATGTGACTGAAGTCATCCAGTCACGTGACTGAAGTCATCCAGTCACGTGACTGAAGTCATCCAGTCACGTGACTGAAGTCATCCAGTCACGTGACTGAAGTCATCCAGTCACGTGACTGAAGTCATCCAGTCAGGTGACTGAAGTCATCCAGTCACGTGACTGAAGTCATGTCAGTGATGTCACTCTGCAGGACTGTCACTGCCGTCTCATTCTAGAAAAGAATCCAGACTCCACCCGTGGCTCCATGATAACTGATGGACCTCTGGTTGGAGGCTGGACGATGATGTTTGGACTGGAAGGAAAACTCCTTGTCCAAATTCCATTGTGTTCAAGTTTAAAGTCCCACAATAAGAAGTAGCTGAATCTGACAGGTGAAGGTTTGGAACTACAAGATGGTGATGTTGGTGACTTGATGTTTCCTTGACTTGATGCTCTGACTGTCAGGGTGGATGACAGCTTCTTCTGCTGCTGCATCTGAGTGGCTAGGATTGGAGCTTTTACCCTCCAAGGTTGTTTGGTTCCAGGGGAAATTTTAGAATTCCAGTCCCCAACCTGGGCTGTTCTGAAACTCTTCTCCTGAATCACTCCTGAGCTGCAGCAAGAACAAATACCAGTGCCAACCAGATCAACTTCATGGCTGCTAACAGCCTCAGACACTTGATTTCCATCAATCTGGAGCCAAGAAGGCCCTCACCTGTGGTTCTCCTCCAGGAGGGTCCAGGTTCTGCCATTGTGGCTCCTTGTGCCACTGCCAGAGAGCCTCAGCTGCACACTGCAACATTTCAACAGGAGATTGACATTCCTTCAAATGTCCTGACATCTGATTCCAATGGTTCTGTTCCATGTTTATATTTTAAAATGAATCACACAATGAAAGCTGCCTCAGCTGGTTTAAGAGAGAGAACAAGCTAAGAGATCTGAAACCAGTAAAATATGCTTTTCTGTGTGCAAACTAGTGAGGGGCATGGAAGGATATTTTACCACCACTACAGAACCCAGACTTTAGTCATGTGATGAGATGGCGACTCTGATTATGAAGTTAATGGACAAAATGTGACTTGAAAGAAAACACATTCCTTCAGTAGACTTTGATCCAACATTGAAGTTAGAGTTTGGTGGCTGCTCCATGTTGGAGGAAACCAGGCAATGTTGGACCATCACAGGGAAGCTCCTTTGCCTCCTCTGCTGCCAGTTCAACCACTCACTCCCATCAGTGGAGAGCAGCTTCAACTGGGTTTGGAATTTACCACTGTGGATGCATAGGAATGTGGAGAAAATGTCCTTTGTCAGAAGTGAGATTTGAACCCACGCCTCCAGGAGCGACTGCGACCTGAACGCAGCGCCTTAGACCGCTCGGCCATCCTGACAGACACTTAGATGCAGACTGAATTAATTCACTGACAAAGTAGAATTTTTTTCCACAGGAGCTACTGGCTCCTTAGTTGTTGCATTTATTGTTAACATTAAACACACAGTCTGAGTTCATGGCAGTAAGAAATGAACCAGAACATTTGAACCACATTGCATCTCTTGATCAGTTTGTTACATGGGACACATTCCAGACAGGAAGGTCCCACCAAGACTTGAACTGGGATCACTGGATCCAGAGTTCTCACCATTCCACCATGGAACAAAACACAATGAGGAGGTTCCTCTAAATACCACTTGACATCACCTGCAATCAACCTGTTGCTATTTGGAGGTTCATCTTGCTCTTGTTCCAGACTACATTGTCAAAAGGATCATGAACCACAAGGAAATCATGGAACTCCAGATTGATTCAGGACTTTCTAACTCCATCGTATGACCTGGGAGCAAAGACTGGCCAGGCCTTCCTTAATTTATCAGTTAATTACGGCTTCAACAAACATGCCACTTAATTAAGTTACCAGAATTTCTCTCATTGAAAAACCCACCAGCCTGATTTCTTGACATGACATGAAAAATTCTCCAAGAACCCACAGTTGGGTGGAAAGATACCAGGTTAACCAGGAGGAGTCCTGCTCCTGAACCATGGATGGAACAAAGTCCACTGGAAAACTCAGCAGTTCCTGAGTGCCAGATCCATCCGGGAGCTTGGGTCTCCCCTTGACTGTGGTGATCCATGAGATCAAGGAGGACAGAGGAAAGAAGGATCCTGTTGGAGATCTCCTCCCTTCTTCCTCCACTTCACTACTACTTGGATGTCAGGAATATGAGGTTCTTTACTCAAATGAGGTATTAGGAGTTTCCTGTTTGACAAGAAGGAAGTCAGAGGTTCATACCTCACTTGTTGGTGGTGCCCTCAACCTGCTGAGAGCATCACTTAGTTCTCTACAGAGAAACATGGCAGCTCTGCTGAAGGCTGCAGGAAACCTGCTGGAACTGAGACTTGGACTCAGGTCACTGGATTCAAAGTCCAGGGTGCCAACAGGTCCACCAGGGCATCTGTGCTTTACTTACCGTGTAAAAAGGACCACAGTGGTCGTCTGGTTTTAATTTAACAAACAAATACGGTTGAAAACTTTGAGACAGTGACACAGGGCTCTTATTTGAAGGGCCATGGGATGGGAAATATCCCAGACCTCTGAGATCAGAGCGCTCACTTTGATCTCAGGGTCCTGACTTTGGGGGTTCTTCCTTTGGTCTTCAAATACTTGTGTTTTTATTGGCAGAACTTTCAACTTGCATGCAAAAAGAGAATCACAGTCAATGTAAACCCAGCAGACAGTGTTTATTTCTAATAAATCAGACAATCGCACAAATGAGAATGAAAGGAAAAAACAATGAAAGGTTTTAAAATCCTTCTCCACTCTAAAGCTTTTTAAAGTTCATTTGAAGGTTCAAAGGTGGTGGTGAGGAGGTCACCCTGATCCTCCCTGTCGTCACTGCCAGGATTCTTTCTTCTGGTGCTGTGGTTCTTCTGATGAAGGGGGCGTGATGTTTGCTGTCTCAGGCTCCACCAAATGTCCTCTTTAGGACGCCACAATGTGGCCTCTTCACTGCTCCATCTTCCCTGCATCGGAGACACCAGGGTTCCTCCTGGTGCCGACCCCATCGTCCTTCTACCCAATGGTGCGGCCATGGATCCTCAGAGGACGCTGGGATCCTTCTTCTCATCAGAGCCACAGTTTTTCCTGGAGGGAACAACAGGAGCTTTGTTGTAATGTTTTGCTCGGTGTTTCCTGCTCAGAGCGTCAGGATCTGTGACGCCATCTTGTGGTAGGGGGTCACCATCTTGTTGTGTGGTAGTGGATTCATTGATCTGCTGTTTCAACACATTCAAGTTCATTATCCTACAAGTCAAAGTACATTTGGTGTGGAGTTTTAGTTTCTGGCCTCAATCATAACGTGTGCCTTTCTTCTTCATGAACATTTCTCAGCTTTGTAAGTTTATTCTAGTTTTTCTTCCTCTCTTTTCTATTCCATTGTTGTTGAAGATTCTACTGCAGGTTGGAGTTCCCTGTTGACTGAAGCAGAAACAGGAACAACAAGCTGGAGGCTGTCAGAGCTCCAAGTTGGGCCGCTGATATTAAAGTAGGAGATGAACACATCCAGGTTAGCATCCCTCTCAGAAGCTGCTACTTTAGCTCTTCAGAGTACAGCAGCCTAGCATAGCTTCATCTGGCCAGTTAGTGGCCCACTTTGATGTCTGGGATATCAGGTTCAAGGTTCTTCACAGCTCTGAATGAAGGCTTTCTAAAGTGTTAACCAGTACTCCAGTTGTAAAAAACAATCAGGGGGATGGTAGATTTTGATGTTTAGGAACAGATCATTTGTGCTGATGACAGCGCATCAGGTGAGAGACCAACAGTCTGAGAGACCAACAGTCAGACCAACAGTCACCAACACTCCTCTAAAACAACAAGCATGCTATGGATATTACCTGTCTGCTACTCCTGTCATTGATCTTGACCAAGCCCCCAGGCTGACACTGCTACCACTGCTCCTACATAGTTAGAGTCAAATGCAGAGGACATTTTCCCACCGGGTGCAAGTGCAACTTCATACTCATGCTACCTATACATCTGGGAATTCATCTATATTTTGAAACAAAACATTCTCAAGTCAAGTCCATTTTAATTAAAGTGAAAGAGCAAAAGAATGAAACAAATGTACTGTGGCAGGAGAGCGCTACACTCCCCACCGCGAGGGGCAGTATGGCAGACGATAGTGAGTGGTCACCTAGAAGTAGACCTGGTCCGACCCTTCTCCGTCCTTTCCACTTCCTCTCCCTCCTTTACGGAGCCGACAGCCGTGCGTGGTGGCGTCTCGCTGGTCAGCAGATCGGTTACAAACAAAGGTACCTCAAAACCTCAAAATGATGCGACAGTGATGTCATAAGAATTGCAAATGAACTCAAAATGATGCTAACAGTAATGGAGTGATAGTTGCGAAGAAACTCAGTGATGCTTACAGTAATGTAGTAAGAGTTTCGAACAACCTCAAAGTGATGCTGACAGTCATTTAGGAAGAGTTGCTAATGAACTCAATTCAATGCTACAGTGATGTCGTGAGAATTGCTCATCAACTCAAAATGAAGCTAACAGTAATGTAGTGATAGTTGCTAATAAACTCAAAGTGATGCTGACAGTCACGTAGTAAGAGTTGCTAGGAACCTTAAAATAATGCAACAATAATGTAGTAAGAGTTGCTACGAACCTCAAAATAATGTGACAGTGATGTCAGAAGAATTGCTAAAGATCTCAAAATGATGCGACTGTGATTTAGTAAGAATTGCTTATGAACTCAAAATGATGCTAACAGTAATGGAGTGAACGTTTCGAATAACCTCAAAGTGATGCTGACAGTCATGTAGTAAGAGTTGCTTCGAACCTCAAAATAATGCGACAGTGATGTTGGAAGAATTGCTAATGATCTAAAAATGTTGCGACAGTGATGGAGTAAAAATTGCTAATAAACTCAAAATGATGCTAACAGTAATGTAGTGATAGTTGCTAATGATCTCAAAGTGATGCTGACAGTAATGTAGTAAGTGTTTCGAACAACCTCAAAGTGATGCTGACAGTCGTGTAGTAAAAGTTGCTACTTACCACAAAATAATACTACAGTGATGTCGGAAGAATTGCTAATGAACTCAAAATGATGCTAACAGTAATGACATGATAGTTGCTAATAACCTTAAAGTGATGATGACAATCATGTAGTAAGAGTTGCTACGAACCTCCAAATAATGCGACAGTGATGTCAGAAGAATTGCTAATGATCTCAAAATGATGTGACAGTGATGTAATAAGAATTGCTAATGAACTCAAAATGATGCTAACAGTAATGGAGTGAAAGTTTCGAAAAACCTCAAAGTGATGCTGACAGTCATGTGGTTTGAGTTGCGAGTAAATTAAAAATGATCCTGACAGTGATGTAGTAAGAATTGCTAATGAACTCAAAAAAATGCTAACAGTAATGTACTGATAGTTGCTATTCAACTCAGTGATGCTAACAGTAATGGAGTGAACGTTTCGAATAACCTCAAAGTGATGCTGAAAGTCATGTAGTAAGAGTTGCTACGAACCTCAAAATAATGCGACAGTGATGTCGGAAGAATTGCTAATGATCTCAAAATGATGTGACAGTGATGTAATAAGAATTGCTAATGAACTCAAAATGATGCTAACAGTAATGGAGTGAAAGTTTCGAAAAACCTCAAAGTGATGCTGACAGTCATGTGGTTTGAGTTGCGAGTAAATTAAAAATGATCCTGACAGTGATGTCGTAAGAATTGCTATTGACCTCAAAACGATGCTAACAGTAACGTAATGATAGTTACTAATAAACTCAGTGATGCTTACAGTAATGTAGTAAGTGTTTTGAACAACCTCAAAGTGATGCCTACAATCATGTAGTAAGAGTTCCTACTAACCTTAAAATAATGCGACAGTGATGTCGTAAGAATTGCTAAAAAACTCAAAATGATGCTAAAAGTAATGTAGTGATAGTTGCTAATAAACTCAAAGTGATACTGACAGTAATGAAGTAAGAGTTGCTACGAACCTTTAAATAATGCAACAATAATGTAGTAAGAGTTGCTATGAACCTCAAAATAATGCGACAGTAATGTAGTAAAAGTTGCTACGAACCTCAAACTATTGAGACAGTGATGTCGGAAGAATTGCTAAAGATCTCAAAATGATGCGACACTGATGTAGTAAGAATTGCTAATGAACTCAAAATGATGCTAACAACAAAGGAGTGAAAGTTTCGAATAACCTCAAAGTGATGCTGACAGTCATGTAGTAAGAGTTGCTACTAACCTCAATTTAATGCCACAGTGATGTGGTGAGAGTTGATAGTAATTTCAAAATCACGCTAAAGTGATGTAATGAGAGTTGCTACATGCCTAAGAAATGATGCTAAAGTGATGTGGTGAGAGTTGCTACTTACCTAATAAATGATGCTACAGTGATGTGGTGAGAGTTGCTACGATCCTCAAAATGATGCTACAGTAATATCGTGAGAGTTGCTACGATCCTCAAAATGATGCTAAAGTGATGTAATGAGAGTTGCGACAAACCTAAGAAGTGATGCTAAAGTGATGTCGTGAGAGTTGCTACGAATCTCAAAATGATGCTACAGTGATGTGGTGAGAGTTGCTAGGAACCTCAAAATGATGCTACAGTAATGTCGTGAGAGTTGCTACAAACCTCAAAATGATGCTGCAGTGATGTCATGGGAGTTGCTACTAACCTAAGAAATGATGCTACAGTGATGTAGTGAGAGTTTCTTAAAATGTTAAAAACATGCGACAGTGATGTGGTGAGAGTTGCTACAAATGTCAAAATGATGCAACAGTGATGTAGTGAGAGTTGATCGTAATTTCAAAATCACGCTAAAGTGATGTCGTGAGAGTTGCTACGATCCTCAAAATGATGCTCCAGCGATGTGTTGAGAGTTGATAGTAATTTCAATGTCACGCTAAAGTGATGTCTTGAGAGTTGCTACGATCCTCAAAATGATGCTAAAGTGATGTAATCAGAGTTGCTACTTACCTAAGAAATGATGCTGCAGTGATGTGGTGAGAGTTGCTACGAATCTTAAAATGATGCTACAGTAATGTAGTGAGAGTTGCTATGATCCTCAAAATGATGCGACAGTGATGTAATGAGAGTTGCTACAAATCTAAGAAGTGATGCTACAGTGATGTGGTGAGAGTTGATAGTAATTTCAAAATAATGCAAAAGCGGTGTAATGAGAGTTGCTACTTACCTAAGAAATGATGCTACAGTGATGTCATGGGAGTTGCTACTGACCTAAGAAATGATGCTACAGTGATGAATTGAGAGTTGCTACAAATGTCAAAATGATGCGACTGATGTAGTGAGAGTTGCTACGATCCTCAAAATGATGCTACATTCATGTGGTGAGAGTTGATAGTAATTTCAAAATCATGCGAAAGTGATGTAATGAAAGTTGCTACATACCTAAGAAATGATGCTACAGTGATGGAATGAGAGTTGCTACTAACTGAAGAAATTATGCTACAGTGATGTGGTGAGAGTTGCTACGAACCTCATTTTGATTCAACAGTGATGTAATGAGAGTTGCTACTATCCTAAAAATGATGCGACAGTGATGTGATAATTGCGATGAAGCTCATAATGAAACTACAGTGATGTAATGAGAGTTGCTACGAATCTCAAAATGATGCAGGGTGACTTTGTGGAAAGTCTTGCACTCCCAACACATTCATTCTCACTAATGCAGTGACAGGTCAGAGCCAAGGGAGCCTCCATGTCCACAGATGTCCACATGGCAGCTGGACTTCCTTTTTCACTCCTTCCCGTTCCTCCTGGTACTTTTTGGCCACCGTTTGTCACCCAGAGTAAATCAATACATTGAAATTAGAGATGAAATAAACTGGAGATATCAACTACTGCTTTAGATCATTTCCACACAAACCTTTCTGGTTGGCAAACATATGAGGCTCAAGGACCTGAACCAGTTCCCTGAACCCTTCCCTCTCAACAGTGCTGAGGGGCTGGCAGTCCTTCAGGATCAAATTCAGCAGAGCCTCATCCAGCATCTGCTTCCTGGAAGCTGGATGGTTAAAGATGAAGGAGAGAAGAAATGAATAGGAATTAATGATCAACGAAGCAACTGTGAGTCAGTTGGAGAGTGGCTGTATACCTGAGTTCATCCTGGTGGATCTGGGACTTCATTCTCATGCCTGGCCCCATCATGCCTCAGCACTGAAGAGGTGCTTTTGTTGAGATGAGACGCTTCTGTCCAACAAATGCGACATTCAACCTGCAGAAAAGAACATGAGTACTCAGCTAAAAGTTCCTTTCTTCATGGTGACTGGTGTTTCTTAGTCTTAGACCACCAGGTTTCCAATGAGGTGTATCGGATACGTTGTTGTGTGCCGCTGAAATCCGTCCAATTCCGGCGTTGTTTCCTCATGAAATGTGTTTGCCTTAAAGCTCATTAAAGTGTTGAACCACAATATCGTTCACCATAACTGAGTCAACTTCAAGATAACCTACTTCTACATTCCAGTCCCGGCTGCTCCTGTTCTGCTGCAGTCCAGAAAACAACAACCCGATACAATTGGCGCTCCTTCCCACAGCTCCGGCCCGGATCCGCATGGTTCCGCTGACTGACTGTGAGACGCGCTCCCTCCAGAGTGGCACAGCCCGATGGGGGTCCTTATCTGGCACGGGGGCGTAAAACAGGTGCGACTGGAAAGCCTGGTTTATTCTGCGTCGAGGGAACGCGTTGCTCTGCAATTCACCGCCAAGCCACTAGGGGGTGGGGCTTTGTCTTTGTATTGTTGACGGGCTCTTGTCGGATTCCTTGGTTTTCTTCCGGTCACAGACAACAATTGTTGGCCATTTGTCAGTCTTTGTAGTGCCGCGAAGAGGCGTTGTAGAGGTGGTCGTACTTGAGCACCTCCTCGATAATCCTTTCTTCAGCTTGGTCCATTTTTTCTTGGAGCTTTTACCACAGAAACTTTGAAAATGGCGGTGTTGTGCTGCGACTGAACCGGAAATGACGTTTTGGTTGGACCAATCACAGTCCTCGACGTTGACGTCACCACGCGTCGACGCGATGCGTAAACAGGATTTTTTTGGAGGCGCGTTTCAGGCTACGGCGGAGGTACGAATACGACTCGACACAGAAGCATAAATCAGGCTTAAATCAGGCTTTATAGTCCAACAGGAAGTTAGCATGTCAGGGATGAGACACCCTGATAGTCCAAAAGGAAGTTAGCATGTCAGGGATGAGACACCCCCATAGTCCAACAGGTAGTTAGCATGTCAGGGATGAGACACGCTTATCGTCCAAAAGGAAGTTAGCATGTCAGGTATGAGACACGCTTATCGTCCAACAGGAAGTTAGCATGTCAGGGATGAGACACGCTTATCGTCCAACAGGAAGTTAGCATGTCAGGGATGGAACACGCTTATCGTCCAACAGGAAGTTAGCATGTCAGGGATGAGACACGCTTATCGTCCAACAGGAAGTTAGCATGTCAGGGATGAGACACCCTGATAGTCCAACAGGAAGTTAGCATCTTCATGGTTCCCTTGACCAGAAGCCAGTGGGATCGTTCCATTCTGACATCTTGATTGACATTTGTCCTTCTCTTAGCTAAATAGCTGGCAATCATTTGAAAAAAACCTTGATTTACTTTTTGTATTTTGATCTTCAGCTCATTTGCATACTTTTGTTAAAATTCTGCCCTTTTTGTCTTTTTTTTCTGCTGTTTTTCGCACAAAGTCCACCTGGTGCCTAAAGACCAGTTCAGCATGGACTACGTTGAACCTTCAGTCCGCTGCATCAGCACCCATGGACGGTTGCCCCCTGACAGGAGGATTCTGGTGAGGAACATTAGTGGGACAGCGCTCTTGTTAGAACAGTTCTGATCCACCTTCCCTCCCCCTGTAGCTCCTCCTGTGTCCCCTCAGCGCTCTTGTTAGAACGGTTCTGATCCACCTTCCCTCCCCCTGTAGCTCCTCCTGTGTCCCCTCAGCGCTCTTGTTAGAACGGTTCTGATCCACCTTCCCTCCCCCTGTAGCTCCTCCTGTGTCCCCTCAGAGCTCTTGTTAGAACGGTTCTGATCCACCGTCCCTCCCCCTGTAGCTCCTCCTGTGTCCCCTCAGCGCTCTTGTTAGAACGGTTCTGATCCACCTTCCCTCCCCCTGTAGCTCCTCCTGTGTCCCCTCAGTGCTCTTGTTAGAACGGTTCTGATCCACCTTCCCTCCCCCTGTAGCTCCTCCTGTGTCCCCTCAGTGCTCTTGTGAGAACGGTTCTGATCCACCTTCCCTCCCCCTGTAGCTCCTCCTGTGTCCCCTCAGCGCTCTTGTTAGAACGGTTCTGATCCACATTCCCTCCCCCTGTAGCTCCTCCTGTGTCCCCTCAGGCTCTTGTTAGAACGGTTCTGATCCACCTTCCCTCCCCCTGTAGCTCCTCCTGTGTCCCCTCAGCGCTCTTGTTAGAACGGTTCTGATCCACCTTCCCTCCCCCTGTAGCTCCTCCTGTGTCCCCTCAGCGCTCTTGTTAGAACGGTTCTGATCCACCTTCCCTCCCCCTGTAGCTCCTCCTGTGTCCCCTCAGAGCTCTTGTTAGAACGGTTCTGATCCACCTTCTCTCCCCCTGTAGCTCCTCCTGTGTCCCCTCAGAGCTCTTGTTAGAACGGTTCTGATCCACCTTCCCTCCCCCTGTAGCTCCTCCTGTGTCCCCTCAGAGCTCTTGTTAGAACGGTTCTGATCCACCGTCCCTCCCCCTGTAGCTCCTCCTGTGTCCCCTCAGAGCTCTTGTTAGAACGGTTCTGATCCACCTTCCTCCCCCTGTAGCTCCTCCTGTGTCCCCTCAGCGCTCTTGTTAGAAGGGTTCTGATCCACCTTCCCTCCCCCTGTAGCTCCTCCTGTGTCCCCTCAGCGCTCTTGTTAGAACGGTTCTGATCCACCTTCCCTCCCCCTGTAGCTCCTCCTGTGTCCCCTCAGTGCTCTTGTTAGAACGGTTCTGATCCACCTTCCCTCCCCCTGTAGCTCCTCCTGTGTCCCCTCAGCGCTCTTGTGAGAACGGTTCTGATCCACCTTCCCTCCCCCTGTAGCTCCTCCTGTGTCCCCTCAGCGCTCTTGTTAGAAGGGTTCTGATCCACCTTCCTTCCCCCTGTAGCTCCTCCTGTGTCCCCTCAGCGCTCTTGTTAGAACGGTTCTGATCCACCTCCCCTCCCCCTGTAGCTCCTCCTGTGTCCCCTCAGAGCTCTTGTTAGAACGGTTCTGATCCACCTTCTCTCCCCCTGTAGCTCCTCCTGTGTCCCCTCAGAGCTCTTGTTAGAACGGCTCTGATCCACCTTCCCTCCCCCTGTAGCTCCTCCTGTGTCCCCTCAGAGCTCTTGTTAGAACGGTTCTGATCCACCGTCCCTCCCCCTGTAGCTCCTCCTGTGTCCCCTCAGAGCTCTTGTTAGAACGGTTCTGATCCACCTTCCTCCCCCTGTAGCTCCTCCTGTGTCCCCTCAGCGCTCTTGTTAGAAGGGTTCTGATCCACCTTCCCTCCCCCTGTAGCTCCTCCTGTGTCCCCTCAGCGCTCTTGTTAGAACGGTTCTGATCCACCTTCCCTCCCCCTGTAGCTCCTCCTGTGTCCCCTCAGTGCTCTTGTTAGAACGGTTCTGATCCACCTTCCCTCCCCCTGTAGCTCCTCCTGTGTCCCCTCAGCGCTCTTGTGAGAACGGTTCTGATCCACCTTCCCTCCCCCTGTAGCTCCTCCTGTGTCCCCTCAGCGCTCTTGTTAGAAGGGTTCTGATCCACCTTCCTTCCCCCTGTAGCTCCTCCTGTGTCCCCTCAGCGCTCTTGTCAGAACGGTTCTGATCCACCTCCCCTCCCCCTGTAGCTCCTCCTGTGTCCCCTCAGCGCTCTTGTTAGAAGGGTTCTGATCCACCTTCCCTCCCCCTGTAGCTCCTCCTGTGTCCCCTCAGCGCTCTTGTTAGAACGGTTCTGATCCACCTTCCCTCCCCTTGTAGCTCCTCCTGTGTCCCCTCATTGCTCTTGTTAGAACGGTTCTGATCCACCTTCCCTCCCCCTGTAGCTCCTCCTGTGTCCCCTCACATTTCCAAACTCCCTCCCACTGGCTGGTGCTGAAGGAGGGCCAGAGCTCCTCCTACAGGAGCCCATCCTGGCCTCCCCCGCTGCAGCTCCTCCACTGACCTCCCACCAGAGAGATGAGCCCCCTGGTTCAGAGGTGACAGACCACCTCTGGGAGCAGACAACAGAAACCACATCAGGCTGGACTCCGTGCAGGTAAGGAGGCTGACGGCTGCTGAGTGAGTGAGTTTACGACGCTCCCACCACTGCTGCTGGATTGATTTTACACATCTGGAATATTTAGATTTATTCTGGGTCAACATCTGCATCTGTTGAAGTCCTCAGTCTCCATGCAGGTGGTGTTGTTCCAGATAAAAGTTCTCAATGACAGCATCACTCCAGGTGAAACCATTCCAAAGAAGGCTAAGTGGAGCTGGCATATCAGCCCCCAATGGAAGCCTGCTGCTGCTGCCAAGCTCTCCATGTCATCATGGAAAAGTTGATTGTTCAACTCAATGTTTTTCCCATTGGGAGGAGATTTGTTGTTCCACCATGAAGTCTTTTCTGGTGATGAGTTTGTGTGTTGTAGTCGCATGAAGATATCTTGTTATCATGATCAACTCATCTGGCCTGGTGGAAGAACGCTGCTGTGTTTGGATTCAGAAGAGTCAAATCTGAACCAGGGACTTGTAGTTTTATCCTCGGTCTCTGGACTCATAAAATGGAGACCGGCCCAGTTTGACACTTTTGAACTCCTTCATGATGTTCAAATCTCATGACTGAGATTCGTGATTGGAAACATCGGCGGTTCAGGAAAGAAAACATGTACCATTGAACATCGCTCTCATCCTTCTACTCAGAACGCTGCGGTGGACTCCACCGTGTCCAGGCTTTGGGCAGATACGTCTTCATCCTCCACCACCACCAGCCGCTCCACCCCACCCACCCTGTGCAGGTCTACATTACCAGGGTTGGATCTGGCAGGGTGGAGGATCTTTGATTCATCTTAGCTTTCCTGCTCCGGCTGTTTGAGAAACATTAAAATGGAGATTGTTGTTTGTGTCTTTCAGGCCACGCCAACGCCTCCGTCTTTCCCCACGTTTACGGCTGCCGAAACGTGCCGGTGTCTGAAAACCAGATCATTGTGGATGTGCCGGACCACCAGGTCCTCCTCACCTGCAGGTTCCTGCAGGCAGAGCACTGTGGTGGTAGGTTTCCTGCTCCTCTGCTGGACTGATACCCTCTCCCTTTCCCGACACGTATCTGCTGTTTCTACTCTGTGCCTCCTTCTCCTCTGTCAGGCCTGGACTTCTTCCTTCTGTCTCTCCAGGATTACGTCCTGGTGGTGCCTGAGAGCAGCTCCAGCTCCAGCTCCCTGAACCAAGAACCACTGGAGAAATCTGACCACTTCATCAGCAACTGTGGCCTCAACAGCTTTCATGTCAAGTCGGTGTCTCTCAGCCTGAGTTGGTCCCTGTTCTGTATCCCTGAATGTTCTAGAGGAACTAAACTGGGCCTGACTGGGACGCTTCTGTCTGCTCAGATTTGGGTTGTGAATGCATTCAGATGTCATTTACAAGCATTGGAACTAAAGACCTGAGCCTCAAGAATATTTAGTTCTTGATTTACTTTCTCTTGCAGGGTTTCACTTTGTGCTAATTTTCTTTTGAAGATCTTTGTTTTTTGTTGTCCTTCCATTTAGCAAGTTTGGCTAATAACCTTTTCCCCACTAAACTAATTTTCCTAAAATGTCTCGCTAACGTTTCCTTTTTCTCTGTCGTCCCTCCTGTCCTTCGTCTCCATTCTGTCTCAGCTCAGCTGTGTCTCTTTGGGCTCGCTTCAACAACGGCGCCCTGCTTTGTGCCTGCCATGAGGTTGGAGCTGAGAGTGACACCTGCGAGTCATTTGGTGGTCGGTGCCGCTGCAGGCCCCACGTGATTGGCCGAGACTGCTCCATGTGGGCCGCGGGTTGCTGGGGATTCCCCACTGCAGACGTGAGTGTCAGTTAGCGTCAGTCAGCGAGTGTCTGTTAGCATCACTTTGAGGTTGTTCGAAACTCTTACTACATGACTGTCAGCATCACTTTGAGGTTATTCGAAACGTTCACTTTATTACTGTTAGCATCATTTTGCGTTCAATAGCAATTCTTCCGACATCACTGTCGCATTATTTTGAGGTTATCAGCAGCTCTTACTACATTACTGTCAGCATCATTTTGAGGTTGTTCGAAACTCTTACTACATTACTGTAAGCATCACTGAGTTTATTAGCAATTATCACTACGTTACTGTTAGCATCATTTTGAGTTCATGAGCAACTCTTCCTACATGACTGTCAGCATCACTTTGAGGTTGTTCAAAACTCTTACTACATTACTGTAAGCATCACTGAGTTTATTAGCAATTATCACTACGTTACTGTTAGCATCATTTTGCGTTCAATAGCAATTCTTACAACATCACTGTCGCATCATTTTGAGATCATTAGCAATTCTTCCGACATGACTGTCAGCATCATTTTTAGGTTATTTGAAACTTTCACTACATTACTGTTAGCATCACTTTCAGTTCATTAGCAATTCTTACTACATCACTTTTGCATTATTTTGAGGTTCGTATTAACTCTTACTACATGACTGTCAGCATCACTTTGAGGTTGTTCGAAACTTTCACTCCATTAATGTTAGCATAATTTTGAGTTCATTAGCAATTCTTACTAAATCACTGTCGCATCATTTTGAGATCATTAGCGATTCTTCTGACATCACTGTCGCATTATTTTGAGGTTCGTAGCAACTCTTTCTACATGACATTCAGCAACACTTTTAGGTTATTCGAAACACTTACTACATTACTGTAAGCATCACTGAGTTTATAGCAACTATCACTGCATTACTGTTAGCATCATTTTGAGTTCATTAGCAATTCTTCTGACATCACTGTCGCAATATTTTGAGGTTCGAAGAAACTCTTACTACATGACTGTCAGCATCACTTTGAGGTTGTTTGAAACACTTACTACATTACTGTAAGCATCACTGAGTTTATTAGCAACTATCACTACATTACTGTTAGCATCATTTTGAGGTTAGAAGCAACTCTTAGTACATGACTGTCAGCATCACTTTGAGGTTGTTCGAAACACTTACTACATTACTGTAAGCATCGCTGAGCTGATTAGCAACTATCACTCCATTAATGTTAGCATAATTTTGAGTTCATTAGCAATTCTTACTAAATCACTGTCGCATCATTTTGAGATCATTAGCGATTCTTCTGACATCACTGTCGCATTATTTTGAGGTTCGTAGCAACTCTTTCTACATGACATTCAGCAACACTTTTAGGTTATTCGAAACACTTACTACATTACTATAAGCATCACTGAGTTTATAGCAACTATCACTGCATTACTGTTAGCATCATTTTGAGTTCATTAGCAATTCTTACGACATCACTGTCGCAATATTTTGAGGTTCGAAGAAACTCTTACTACATGACTGTCAGCATCACTTTGAGGTTGTTTGAAACACTTACTACATTACTGTAAGCATCACTGAGTTTATTAGCAACTATCACTACATTACTGTTAGCATCATTTTGAGGTTAGAAGCAACTCTTAGTACATGACTGTCAGCATCACTTTGAGGTTGTTCGAAACACTTACTACATTACTGTAAGCATCGCTGAGCTGATTAGCAACTATCACTACATTACTGTCAGCATCATTTTGAGTTCATTAGCAATTCTTACTACATCACTGTCACATCATTTTGAGATCATTAGCAATTCTTCCGACATCACTGTCGCATTATTTTGAGGTTCGTCGCAACTCTTACTACATGACTATCACCATCACTTTGAGGTTGTTCAAAACACTTCCTACATTACTGTTAGCATCATTTTGAGTTCATTAGCAATTCTTACTAAATCACTGTCGCATCATTTTGAGATCTTTAGCAATTCTTCTGACATCACTGTCGCATTATTTTGAGGTTCGTAGCAACTCTTACTACATGACTATCACCATCACTTTGAGGTTGTTCAAAACACTTCCTACATTACTAGTAGAATCATTTTGAGTTCATTAGAAATTCTTCCGACATCACTGTCGCATTATTTTGAGGTTTGTAGCAACACTTACTACATGACTGTCAGCATCACTTTGAAGTTCTTCGAAACTCTTACTACATTACTTTAAGCATCACTGAGTTTATTACCAACTATCACCACATTACTGTTAGCATCATTTTGAGTTCATTGGCAATTCTTACGACATCACTGTCGCATTATTTTGATGTTCGTAGCAACTTTTACGACATTACCGTTGCATTATTTAAAGGTTCGTAGCAACTCTTACTACATTACTGTCAGCATCATTTTGAGGTTGTTCGAAACTCTTACTACATTACTGTAAGCATCACTGAGTTTATTAGCAATTATCACTACGTTACTGTTAGCATCATTTTGCGTTCAATAGCAATTCTTACATCACTGTCAGCATCATTTTTAGGTTATTTGAAACTTTCACTACATTACTGTTAGCATCACTTTCAGTTCATTAGCAATTCTTACTACATCACTTTTGCATTATTTTGAGGTTCGTAGCAATTCTTACTACATGACTGTCAGCATCACTTTGAGGTTATTCGAAACTTTCACTCCATTACTGTTAGCATCATTTTGAGTTCATTAGCGATTCTTCCAACATCACTGTTGCAATATTTTGAGGTTCGTAGCAACTCTTTCTACATGACATTCAGCATCACTTTGAGGTTGTTCGAAACACTTACTACATTACTGTAAGCATCACCGAGTTGATTAGCAACTATCACTACATTACTGTAAGCATCATTTTGAGTTCATTAGCAATTCTTACTAAATCACTGTAGCATCGTTTTGATGTTCGTAGCAACTTTTACTACATTACTGTTGCATTATTTAAAGGTTCGTAGCAACTCTTACTACATTACTGTCAGCATCACTTTGAGTTTATTAGCAACTATCACTACATTACTGTTAGCATCATTTTAAGTTTATTAGCAATTCATAGACATCACTGTAGCATTAAATTGAGGTTAGTAGCAACTCTTACTACATGACTGTCAGCATCACTTTGAGGTTATTCGAAACACTTACTACATTACTGTAAGCATCACTGAGTTTATCGCAACTATCACTGCATTACTGTTCACATCATTTTGAGTTCATTAGCAATTCTGACGACATCACTGTCGCAATATTTTGAGGTTCGAAGAAACTCTTACTACATGACTGTCAGCATCACTTTGAGGTTGTTCGAAACACTTACTACATTACTGTAAGCATCACTGAGCTGATTAGCAACTATCACTACATTACTGTTAGCATCATTTTGAGGATAGAAGCAACTCTTACTACATGACTATCACCATCACTTTGAGGTTGTTCAAAACACTTCCTACATTACTGTTAGCATCATTTTGAGTTCATTAGCAATTCTTACTAAATCACTGTCGCATCATTTTGAGATCTTTAGCAATTCTTCTGACATTACTGTCGCATTATTTTGAGGTTCGTAACAACTCTTACTACATGACTGTCAGCATCACTTTGAGGTTGTTCGAAACACTTATTACATTACTGTAAGCATCACTGAGTTGATTAGCAACTAACACTACATTACTGTTAGCATAGTTTTGAGTTCAATAGCAATTCTTACGACATCACTGTCAGCATCATTTTTTATTTACTCGCAACTCAAACCACATGACTGTCAGCATCACTTTAAGGTTATTCGAAACTTTCACTCCATTACTGTTAGCACCATTTTGAGTTCATTAGCAATTCTGACTACATCACTGTCGCATCATTTTGAGATCATTAGCAATTCTTCCTACATCACTGTCGCATTATTTTGAGGTTCGTTGAAACTCTTACGACATGACTGTCAGCATCACTTTGAGGTTGTTCGAAACGTTCACTCCATTACTGTTCGCATCATTTTGAGTTCATTAGAAATTCTTACTCAATCACTGTCCCATCATTTTGAGATCTTTAGCAATTCTTCTGACATCACTGTCGCATTATTTTGAGGTTCGTAGCAACTCTTACTACATGACTGTCAGCATCACTGAGTTTATAGCAACTGTCACTGCATTACTGTTAGCATCATTTTGAGTTCATTCGCAATTCTTCCGACATCACTGTCCCATCAGTTTGAGATCATTACCAATTCTTCTGACATCACTGTCGCATTATTTTGATGTTCGTGTCAACTTTTACTGCATTACCGTTGCATTATTTAAAGGTTCGTAGCAACTCTTACTACATTACTGTCAGCATCACTTTGAGTTTATTCGAAACTTTCACTCCATTACTGTTAGCATCATTTTGAGTTCATTAGCAATTCTTACTCAATCACTGTCGCATCATTTTGAGATCTTTAGCAATTCTTCTGACATCACTGTCGCATTATTTTGAGGTTCGTAGCAACTCTTACTACATGACTGTCAGCATCACTTTGAGGTTGTTCGAAACACTTACTACATTACTGTAAGCATCACTGAGTTTATTAGCAACTATCACTACATTACTGTAGCATCATTATGAGGTTCGTAGCAACTCTCACCACATTACTGTAGCATCATTTTGAGGTTCGTATCAACTCTCACTACATTACTGTAGCATAATTTTTAGGAATTTAGAAACTCTCACCACATCACTTCAGCATCATTTTGAGATTTTTAGCAACTCTCACTACATTACTGCACCATTATTGAGGTTCGTAGCAACTCTCACTACATCACTGTAGCATCATTTTGAGGTTCTTAACAACTCACACTGCATTACTGTCAGCATCATTTTGAGGTTTTAAGCAACTCTTACTGCATCACTGGAGCATCATTTTGAGGTCCGGAGCAACTCTCACTACATCACTGTATCATCATTTGGAGATTTTAAGCAACTCTCACTACATCACTGTAGCATCATTTGGAGGATAGTAGCAACTCTCACCACATCACTGTAGCATCATTTTGAGGTTCGTAGCAACTCTCACTACATTATTGTAGCATCATTTTGAGGTTCGTAGCAACTCTCACTACATTACTGTCAGCATCATTTTGAGGTTTTTAGCAACTCTCACTACATCACTTTAGCATCATTTTTAGGTTCTTAGCAACTCTCACTAAATGACTGTCAGACTCATTTTGAGGTTTTAAGCAACTCTTACTGCATCACTGTAGCATCATTTTGAGGTCTGTAGCAACTCTCACCACATCACTGTCGCATCATTTTGAGTTTTTTGAGAAACTCTGACTACATCACTGTAGCATCATTTGGAGGATAGTAGCAACTCTCACCACATCACTGTCGCATCATTTTGAGATTTTAAGCAACTCTCACTACATGACTGTCAGCATCATTTTAAGGTTTTAAGCAACTCTTACTGCATCACTGGAGCATCATTTTGAGATTTGAAGCAACTCTTACTACATGACTGTCAGCATCATTTTAAGGTTTTAAGCAACTCTTACTGCATCACTGGAGCATCATTTTGAGATTTGAAGCAACTCTCACTTCATCACTTTAGCATCATTTTTCAGATTAGTAGCAACTCTCACTACATCACTGGAGCATCATTTTGAGGTTTTTACCAACACTTAATACATCACTGCAGTATCATTTTGAGGTTTTTAGCAACTGTCACCACATCACTGTCGCATCATTTTGAGATTTTAAGCAACTCTCACTACATCACTTTAGCATCATTTCTTAGATGAGAAGCAACTCTCACTATATCACTGGAGCATCATTTTGAGGTTTTTACCAACACTTACTACATCACTGCAGCATCATTTTGAGGTTTTTAGCAACTCTCACTACATCACTGTAGCATCATTTTGAGAGTCGTAGCATCTCTCACTACATTACTGACAGCATCATTTTGATTTTTTTTTTCAACTCTCACCACATCACTTTCGCATCATTTTGAGATTTTTAGCAACTCTTACTACATTACTGTAGCATCATTTTGAGGTTCGCAGCAACTCTCACTACAAAACTGTAGCATCATTTTGAGGTTCGTAGCAACTCTCACTACATCACTGTAGCATCATTTTGAGGTTTTTAGCATCTCTTCCTACATCACTGTAGCATCATTTTGAGGTTCGTTGCAACTCTCACTACATTACGGACAGCATCATTTTGAGATTTTTAGCAACTCTCACCACATCACTGAAGCATCATTTTGAGATTTTTAGCAACTCTCACTACATCACTGTAGCATCATTTTGAGGTTCGTAGCAACTCTCACTACATTACTGACAGCATCATTGTGAGGTTTTTAGCAACTCTCGCCACATCACTTTAGCATCATTTTGAGATTGTTAGCAACTGTTCCGACATCACTGTAGCATCATTTGGAGGATAGTAGCAACTCTCACCACATCACTGTCGCATCTTTTTAAGATTTTAAGAAACTCTCACCACATCACTGTAGTATCATTTCTTTGATAAGTACCAACTCTCACTACATCACTGGAGCATCATTTTGAGGTTTTAAGCAACTCTTACTACATCACTGTAGCAACATTTCTCTTCTCTTCCCCACCTCTCTGTCTCCTCTCCTCCCTCACCTCCATCTCTCTCCAGCCCTTTTTAGACAGAAAATGTGCCAAATTTGCCGTCTTGTCTGTGTGAAATGGAGGCGTAATATTCCTCTTTTTGAAAAGACACCCTTGTGTGGGCATCAACACTTGATGTGATGTGCAGCTCACACAACCTCAGTCATTAACAACGCAATGACTGAGGTTGGCAGAGCGGGGCAACAACAGACTCTTGAACTGAAACCCAAGATGGAAACCATCTCGGAGCAGTTGGCCGCTCTGCAAAGAGGAGAGTGATGTTGAAGACCAGAAATTTAACTTTACATTTTGGATTGGACTGAAAGAGAAGACAGATTGGAATGTGTGCTCCTCCGCCCAAACCCACAGCTTCCTTATCGGCTGCCCCATTGTTTATCCTCCAGGAGAACTCCTTCTGCCTTGGTGACGTAAATGGCGCGTACTATCCTCCCCTCCCCTTCCCCCGTGTGTTCCTGACCCTTGCCTCTGCCCTCTCCACCTCCCTTGGGGTGGCAGCGCAGACCTTGTAGTCTGGCTGCAGGCCTCACTCTCACTTGCCTCCATTGGGACAACGGACTGTTCAAGTTCAGCGTACATACACAACAAATGTATATGTGCTGCTGTTAATTCTGAAGTGTACCATTATTACGATTAAACTGTGCATTCAGGGAACATTAAAGTGGTTTCAATCGTATTCATCAGGTTGATTTCAGTTTGTAGACGTTCATGATAAATCTTCTATACAAAGTTAAACACGGTGTTCCTCAAGGTTCAGTGCTGGGGCCGATAGTCTTCACTTTATATATGCTTCCTTTAGGTCATATTATTGGGAAACAGTCCATAAATTTCCATTGTTACACAGATGATACTCAATTATATTTATCAATAAAGCTGGATGAATGCCAACAGTTGTCTAAAACTCCATGTATGAGTTCCATCTAGGCTGGACTTTTGTAATTCTTTATTATCAGGCTGCACCAACAAGTGATTAAAGACTTGACAGCTGCACATGTATTGACAGGAACCAGGAAGAGAAACCATCGTAACAATAACATACACTCATGTAAGATAGTCTGAATACACTCGAAGATAATTCAGTCTTTGATCAGTGATCAATACGTCAATACAAAGATCAGTAAGTGGTCCCAGGTGGATCTTTCCATGGTGACCTCAGAGAAAATAAGATCAGCCCCCTCACCGTCATATCCAATGATGGCTCCATTATGTCAGGTTAACTGAGTTCATTTCCTGCTGCATTATCTGAAAAACGCTTTCTTAAACCAGAACCTCCAAGTTGGGTCTGAACGACCATGATAAATTGCACTATCTACTCAGTTTGAGTCACACCAACACAGAATGGACAAAGGACATTTTTCTGTTGTGTTGTTTCATGTTTTCCTGATCTGGGAAGCTTTTGCAAGACAAATGTCTCTCAAGTGTGTGTTCTCCTCATGAGTGTGTTAACATGCAGGCTTCCTCTTGTGACAACTGATGTCATTGGAAACCATCTTGAGGACATTTGGAGAAAGTTCAATCTTTTAGCTGCAGTTACAGTGACTTACAACTCTGGAACAACAACAAAAACACCCCTCCACAAACACTCTTGTCCAACATTTGTGCCCAAATTTTCTCCTCATGAGGCATCAAATCACTACAAAAACTGCCATTAAGTTGATCTGGTTGGCACTGGTATTTGTTCTTGCTGCATCATCGTCCAGCCTCCAACCAGAGGTCCCTCAGTTATCATGGAGCCACAGGTGGAGTCTGGATTCTTTTCTAGAATGAGACGGCAATGAGAGACCTGCCAAGTGACATCACTGACATGAATGGATGACTTCAGTCACGTGACTGGATGACTTCAGTCACATGACTGGATGACTTCAGTCACATGACTGGATGACAGTGTAGATGCCAATATAGAGGTTGGGGAAATCGTCTCTGAGAATCCAGCTTGAACCCACGCCCTCCTTGTCCTTCAAAAACCCAAACAGCGACCATCAGTCTCCCTCCAATCCTGTACTTGGTTCAATGTTGCTGTTCCATTTTGCAGCAGTAGGTGTCGCTGTGATACCAGGTTCAGTTCAAGAGTCCCAACTCCAGCTCATGTTGGTGACCTCAGTGGCAGGTAAAATGGTGCTTCAGTGGATCATGTGATCAACTCATGTGTGTCCTCACTGCTCCACAGGTCTGTCAAATGTTCTGTAAAATAGTTGGACCCAGCAGAGCTGCTAGATTAGGAGTTGATGGAGTCGTTGCAGATACCAGGGTCCAGTTCCATCCTCACTACCCCTGGTGACCATGTCAAAGTGTCCTTGAGTAAGATACTGAACCCCTAAATACTTCTGATGAGTAGGTTGGCTCCTTGCATGGCAGCCTTCAGCATCAGTGTGTGAGTGTGTGTGAATGAGAGGACATTGTTCAGCTCCTTGAGTGCTGCTGAGGTAGAAAGGCTCTGTACAAACTGAGTCCTTTTACCATTTCTTTCCTGCTTCTAGCGGCGCTGTCGTCACTTCCTGTGACCGTGGGAGGGAAAGGGTCCCCCTTCAGAATCAGTTTGATATCATGATGTTACTTCCTCTTCAACATGCCTTTAGCAGACCAACTCACAGAACAGCTCAGTGAGGTAGTGTGGCCGAGCGGTCTAAGGCGCTGGATTTAGGCTCCAGTCTCTGAGGAGGCGTGGGTTCAAATCCCACCACTGCCATCATGTCCCAGGTCACTGGAGAGGTGTGGCAGGTCTCTAACTGCCTCTCCTCTCTCTTCCACTGGTATCTTCAAACCTGTGACCAGAAGAAGAATCCTCCTGTGAGTCCACAGACCTGAGCATCGCTGCTCTGACTACCAGGTTACTTCCTGGTTATCAGAGTGAAGTCAATGGGGAAGTAGTCAGTTGTTCATTTTGTTTTATGACAGAGGCCTCATTGTGAATTAAATAATTCTATTTCTTTACTTGACGTTTCACGCTGTTTCGATTGAAAAAGGCGAGTTCCTGGAGAAGATCTTCTAGGGGTCCAGGTTAAAGCGGTGCCCCAGCTGGCACCAGGCGCTGACCCAGGTCCTGCATGGGAGATACTGTCAGTTCTGTTCTGCCCTGCTCACAACCACAGGCTGGTGTTGAGGCCTGCAGCAACCAGGGCCCCAGTCACCAAGAGTATAAAGGCTGGTCATTGTGGCAGTGGGAGGAGTCAAAATGAAGACAGACCAATGTGAGCAGGACGTTCCTGGAGAAGTCATCCATCCACTTTCTATTCTTATCCTTGAAGGGTCACGGGGGGGGGGGGTGATCCCAGGTGACATTGTTCAAGAGGCAGGGTTCACCCTGGACAGGTCACCAGTCCATCAGGAGAAATGAGGTGGTCGGTATCATGCAACCTAAACTAAAACATTAGTCAGATCAAATTCAGATTAAAGCAAGAGTCTCCAGATCAAAGTCAGAATTCCTGATGATGTCATCAGGGCTTTGACAGTAGCTAGAATTCTGTCTTTGATCTCAGGAGGACATGAAAGAAACACAATTGAGGAAAGTAGAGGAGAACATTCAGCTTCATTAGAAACACTTGAACTGTTGAACAGTAGAATTTGTTTGAAACAGTTTACAACATTGAGTGACAGGATTGAAGAGGGGAGAGTTTTCTACTTTAAATTTAATTCTAACTTCAAAGTCAAGTCAAGTCAGTTTTATTTATTTTGTGCCAAATCCCAACAGAAGTTATCTCATGACACTTTACAAGTTTATCTAATGAGATCGGTACCCTGGAAGGTATCACCTTGGCCCCCCAGCACCACCCGAAGGAACCGAGGAGGTCTCTTTGTTCAGGATCTGTCCTTTCATGCCCACATTCAGCAAATTTCGAGGACTGCTTTCTTTCATTTGTGAAACATTGCTGAGATCAGACACATCCTGTCTCAAAAAGATGCAGAAAAACTAGTCCATGCCTTTGTCACTTCCAGGCTGGATTACTGCAATTCCCTCCTATCAGGCTGCACCAGGAGGTCCCTAAAGACTCTCCAGCTGGTCCAGAACGCTGCTGCCTGACTAGAACTAGTAGAAGAGACCATGTCTCTCCTGTACTGGCCTCTCTGCATGGCTCCCTGTCAAATTTAGAAGAGAATTCAAAATTCCCCTTCTACCATCCAAGTCCTCAACAGTCAGGCTCCTTCATACCTGACAGAGCTCCTAGTCCCCTATTATCCAGCTAGAACCCTTCGCTCCCAGGATGCAGGGTTACTGGTGGTTCCTAGAGTTTCTAAAAGTAGACTGGGAGCCAGAGCCTTCAGCTATCAGGCTCCCCTCCTGTGGAACCGTCTCACAGTTTCAGTCCAGGATGCAGACACCCTCTTGACCTATAAGAGCAGACGAAAGACCTTCCTTTTTGATCAGGCTTATAGTTGGGCTGCTTAGGCTGGCCCTTAGATATGCTGCTAAAGGCTTAGACTGCTGGGGGATCTCCCATGGTGCACTGGGCTTCTCTCTCCTCCTCTCTGTCCTCCTATATTTGTCATACATAAATCATACTCATATGTATTACTAACTCGTCTCCTTCTCCAGAGCCTTCAGGCTCCCCTCATCCCAGATGTGGGTGCTGCTGGAGGAGGCTGCAGACCTGAAGAGGCTCAAGCTGCCACCCGTAGCTCCACCTGCTCACCGTCTGTCCATCAGTCTCTTCACTTCTCTCTCTCTTTATCTCTGTCCCACTCTTTCCTTCTGCATATCTGTCTTCCTCCATTATCTGTCTTTGTCTCTGCCCCGCTCTCCTGCTCTCTTTCCCTCCAACCGGTCAAAGCAGAAGGCCGTCCCCACTGATCCTGGATCTGCTCGACGTTCCTGCCTGTTAAAAGGAAGGTTTTTGTCGCCGCTGTTGCAGGATGTGCTGCTGGTGGAGAATTGTTGGGTGGAGGTTCATTGAAGGAGTTTGGTTCGAGAACTGCTCTACTAGTACAGAGTCATGAGAGAACTTTTGTTGTGATTTGGCGCAATACAAATAAAACTGACTTGACCAGTGTCATTTGTGGTCTTTTGTAAATTGCATGCCACATGAAATTATTGTTGGTCAGTTTTCTAGCGACAGTCTCACAGTGGCAAGACAAGAACACTTCTACTTTTAATGTTGACAGTTTGTTCAACACTGAACTTCATCCAGTACCATGTTGTCAAACACTGGAACCTCCACAGCACCTGAACAGGGACTTGAACCCTGGACCCTCACATTAAAAGTCTGATGCTCTACCGTCTGAGCTCCTCAGGCTCTTTCTACAGCATTGAGACAGGAACAGAAACACCTGTGAAGGTCAAACTGATGCTTTCTTGACTTGTTCAGTCCTCCATGTTAAAGTCCACCATGCTTTTGATTGGCTCTGATTCTCTGTGGCAAAATCCAACAAGAGGCTCCAAAAATGTCCTGAATGTCACAAGAATGCACAGGACAAGATGTTAGTTTCCTTCATGTCTGCAGTTCCTCCACTGGAAAGTAAAGTCAATGCTGCTCCTCTGCTGAAACCTGGGATCGGACCAGGGACCTTTAGATCTTCAGTCAAAGGCCCTCCCAACTGAGCTGGTTCAGTTCTGAGTGAGGGCCCTGCTTCTCTCATTTATAATCTCTTCCACTCTCACTAGAACTTAGAGAGGATTGGAGCTTCTGAAGTCCTGACACAAATCACACCAGGGACTCTGAACCACACAGTGAAGGAGTTGGTCATCAAGGTCGATGGCAGCTTATTAAGTTCTAGCTTTGATCAAATATAAGAAATGTAAATGAATTCAACATTGACTGCATTTCTCTCCTTTCTTTGGTGCCCTCAGACTTTCTGAGAATTGTAGGAGGAACTGCTCTCTGCTCTGTGTTTGTTCTGCTCAATGGAGGAAGGAACCGAGGACCGAAGCTCTTAAGTTTTCCAGTTCCTACATCAGTGAATGGACTTTCTGTGCTGCAAGGAGCCAAAGCTACTAAGGAGGATTACAGAGTTTGTCCTTGCTGGAGTCAGTGACTTAATAGAGTCTAACAAAGGGTTGAACCTGAATGAGACAGTCACCCTTCAACATGGGGCCATGGCAGAGTGAACCAAGAACACTACAATGGGGGTGAGAGTGGAGCCATGATGGATTCACAGTTCATCACCTCCACCATCATGTGGACCACCTGATCACCTCTCCCTCAACCTCTAAATAACTCATTCCCTGACCGGGAATTGAACCCGGGCCACGGCGGTGAGAGCGCCGAATCCTAGCCACTAGACCATCAGGGACCACACTGAGCTCTCCAACAACAGAGACTATACACAATGACTCAAGAACACAGGACTCTGTGGTCTCAGCTTGAGATGCAGAGGGTCCACCAAGACCACCAGACACCTCAGCCACCTGAAGACAGTCCACCCCAGGATCAGCTTCTATGACTCAGTGGTCCAGAACCATGATGAAGCCTGATCATGAATGTGAGCAAAGCTCTTGGAACAGGCCTGCTGCCACCACAACTAAGATCCTGCAGGTCACTAGAAACTCCAGTGTCCAGCTGACAAGTGGACGTTCCTCTGATCTGTGGTGGTGCTGAGTTTAGCAAACATCTCCAACAAGAAGATGAAGGAGGCCATCAACTCCTCCAAGCTCAACATCTATACTGGCTTTACTGGGAGATCAGGAGGTCAAAGCAGATCTCCACCCTCCACCTCAGATGGTTTCTACTCACAGAGATGAGGGACCAGTTCAAACCAGCTCCCTGGAGCTCCCTTAAGCCATTGTCCCCCTCAGCTAACATCCGGATCTGGACCTGCACCGGTGCTGACTTGTGTCTTGAGTCCCCAGAGTTTGTTGAACCAGAGAAGCTTCAACTGGTGACGGTCGTACAACCAAGCGTGAAGGTGAGCCTGCATTGTCTGATCTGGAGCTAACAGGAATTAGCAAGTTAGCAACTGTTCTAGAGTTGCTGCTGAGTTGAATTTGAATTTATTTGTTAAAAGGTTCCAGTTTCTATGAGGTCAGGGAAGATTGGTGTGGATCCAAAGGTCCCTGGTTGGATTCCCACCTCTCACAGAGGACCTGATGCTTCACGTGAGCTGTGGGATTGGTCTTTACTGCTGAGACAGAAAGAATCCTCCCACATTGGCTTCTTTTAACTGTCAACATTGGTTTGGCTCATTGGAACATTTTCAAACCCTCGTTGCTCAGATTTTCCATTAATTTGATCATGACTTTAGACACATGTTCTCTTTATTAATTAAATAATCACTTGAGTTATGAATTTAGTGAGTCAACCAGACTTGGTCCATGATAAAAGTTAGTCTGGTTATTATTCAGTTTCCAGTCAGTAGGGACACACACACACACACACACACACACACACACACACACACACACACACACAGCCTGTCTTCAGTATAAAATGGTCTGTCACGTTCTCTCACGTTGGAAGATTTCTCTGACTCCATTGTGAATACAGAGATTCTTCATCTGCCACCTGAGTCTTGATCCACTGATTCCTCTGATCCACCTCTTTCTGCTCCAACAAGGCTGACATGGATCAGGTGGGTCCATGTCAGCCAATCAGGAGGTTTCTCCTCTCAGTTAATTTTCTTCATCCCAGTTTAGATTGATTCTTCTCAGCCTCATGAAGGAGCATCTGATCAGGTGTTTGACTGCTTGTTAGTTGTAATTCCATAGACTTTGAACTCAGATGTGATAGAATTAATAATGCAATGGCAGTCCTGCCAAGTGACATCACTGACATGACAGGATGGCCCAGTCATGTGACTGAAGGAGCTGAGAGCTTCTACACATCATTGTTGATGGTGTCTTCCACTGTAGTCAGCAGCCACAACTCCTCTATCAACACCTGTCAGAGACCTGCTGGAGGCCCCACTGAGGTTTGAACTGGGATCACTGGATTCAGAGTCCAGAGTGCTCACCATTCCACCATGGAACCATCAAAGAGGAAACGTGTGAGACAAACTATGGCACTAATCATGTATGAGGGACTGCAGTGGTTTTCTGGATCTAATTTCCACAAACAAATGATGATTTGGGGAAAGGTCTGACAAAGTCTGACAAACATACCCTGATTTTTTCACAAACAAATGATGATTTTTAGACAGTAACACAGGGCTCTTATTTTGGAGGGCCATCGGGATGTGAAATATCCCAGACCTCTGAGATCAGAGCGTTCACTTTGATCTCAGGGTCCTGAATTTGGAGGTTCCTTCTTTGGTCTCCAAGTTCTAACTCCCATCTGACTGAATCCTTTTTTTAATGAGCTCCTCAGACCCTGATGATGTCAGGAAGAAATCCAGACATTCAGTTCTCATCTCAGCTGTTCTGACTGAGACGTCAAGCAGTCAGGAAAAAAGTGTTACGACCCAAAGTGGGACCTTTACAGGAGCTAACAAAGTGTCTTTTTTCCTAAACTACTTGAGGAACTGGTTAAACCAGTAAAATATGCATTTGTGTGTGCAGACCAGTGGGGAGCCTGGGTGAGTGGAAGGATGTTTACCACCAACACAGAACCCAGACTTCAGTCATGTGATGAGATGGAGACTCTGATGATGAAGTTAATGGACAAAATGTGAATTGAAAGAAAACACATTCCTTCAGCAGACTTTGATCCAACATTGAAGTTAGAGTTTGGTGGCTGCTCCATGTTGGAGGAAACCAGGCGATGTTGGACCGTCACAGGGAAGCTCCTTTGCCTCCTCTGCTGCCAGTTCAACCACTCACTCCCCTCAGTGGAGAGCAGCTTCAACTGGGTTTGTAATGTACCATTGTGGATGCATAGGAATGTGGAGAAAATGTCCTTTGTCAGAAGTGGGATTTGAACCCACGCCTCCAGGAGAGACTGCGACCTGAACGCAGCACCTTAGACCGCTCGGCCATCCTGACAGACACTGACAGTTGCAGACTGAATTAATTCATTGACAAAGTAGAATTTTTTAAATTGTTAACATTAAACACACAGTCTGAGTTCATGGCAGGAAGAAATGATTTTCATTTTTCTAAAGGACAAGAAATGAACCAGAACATTAGAACCACATTGCATCTCTTGACCAGTTTGTTACATGGGACACATTCCAGACAGGAAGGTCCTTCTGAGACTTGAACTCAGATCACTGGACCCAGAGTCCAGAGTGCTCACCATTCCACCATGGAACCAAACACAAGGAGGTGGTTCCTCTAAATACCACTTGACATCACCTGCAATCAACCTGTTGATATTTGGAGGTTCATCTTGCTCTTGTTCCGGACTACATTGCCAAAAGGAACAAGAACCACAAGGAAATCATGGAACTCCAGATTGATTCAGGACTTTCTAACTCCATCGTATGACCTGGGAGCAAAGACTGGCCAGGCCTTCCTTAATTTATCAGTTAATTACGGCTTCAACAAACATGCCACTAAATTAAGTTACCAGAATTTCTCTCATTGAAAACCCACCAGCCTGATTTCTTGACATGACATGAAAAATTCTCCAAGAACCCACAGTTGGGTGGAAAGATACCAGATTAACCAGGAGGAGTCCTGTTCCTGAACCATGGATGGAACAAAGTCTACTGGTAAACTCAGCAGTTCCTGAGTGCCAGATCCATCCGGGAGCTTGGGTCTCCCCTTGACTGTGGTGATCCATGAGATCAAGGAGGACAGAGGAAAGAAGGATCCTGTTGGAGATCTCCTCCCTTCTTCCTCCACTTCACTACTACTTGGATGTCAGGAATATGAGGTACTTTACTCAAATGAGGTATTAGGAGTTTCCTGTTTGACAAGAAGGAAGTCAGAGGTTCATACCTCACTTGTTGGTGGTGCCCTCAACCTGCTGAGAGCATCACTTAGTTCTCTACAGAGAAACATGGCAGCTCTGCTGAAGGCTGCAGGAAACCTGCTGGAACGGAGACTTGGACTCAGGTCACTGGATTCAAAGTCCAGGGTGCCAACAGGTCCACCAGGGCATCTGTGCTTTACTTACCGTGTAAAAAGGACCACAGTGGTCGTCTGGTTTTAATTTAACAAACAAATACGGTTGAAAACTTTGAGACAGAGACACAGGGCTCTTATCTGAAGGGCCATGGGATGGGAAATATCCCAGACCTCTGAGATCAGAGCGTTCACTTTGATCTCAGGGTCCTGACTTTGGGGGTTCTTCCTTTGGTCTTCAAATACTCGTGGTTTTTATTGGCATAACTTTCAACTTGCATGCAAAAGGAGACTCACAGTCAATGTAAACCCAGCAGACAGTGTTTATTTCTAATAAATCAGACAATCGCACAAATGAGAATGAAAGGAAAAAACAATAAAATGTTTTAAAATCCTTCTCAATTCTAAAGCTTTTTAAAGTTCATTTGAAGGTTCAAAGGTGGAGGTGAGGAGGTCACCCTGATCCTGCCTGTCGTCACTGCCAGGATTCTTTCTTCTGGTGCTGTGGTTCTTCTGATGAAGGGGGCGTGATGTTTGCTGTCTCAGGCTCCACCAAATGTCCTCTTTAGGACGCCACAATGTGGCCTCTTCACTGCTCCATCTTCCCTGCATCGGAGACACCAGGGTTCCTCCTGGTGCCGACCCCATCGTCCTTCTACCCAATGGTGCGGCCATGGATCCTCAGAGGACGCTGGGATCCTTCTTCTCATCGGAACCACAGTTTTTCCTGGAGGGAACAACAGGAGCTTTGTTGTAATGTTTTGCTCGGTGCGTCAGGATCTGTGACGCCATCTTGTGGTAGGGGGTCATCATCTTGTTGTGTGGTAGTGGATTCATTGATCTGCTGTTTCAACACATTCAAGTTCATTATCCTACAAGTCAAAGTACATTTGGTGTGGAGTTTTAGTTTCTGGCCTCAATCATAACGTGTGCCTTTCTTCTTCATGAACATTTCTCAGCTTTGTAAGTTTATTCTAGTTTTTCTTCCTCTCTTTTCTATTCCATTGTTGTTGAAGATTCTACTGCAGGTTGGCGTTCCCTGTTGACTGAAGCAGAAACAGGAACAACAAGCTGGAGGCTGTCAGAGCTCCAAGTTGGGGGCTGATATTAAAGTAGGAGATGAACACATCCAGGTTAGCATCCCTCTCAGAAGCTGCTACTTTAGCTCTTCAGAGTACAGCAGCCTAGCATAGCTTCATCTGGCCAGTTAGTGGCCCACTTTGATGTCTGGGATATCAGGTTCAAGGTTCTTCACAGCTCTGAATGAAGGCTTTCTAAAGTGTTAACCAGTACTCCAGTTGTAAAAACAATCAGGGGGGATGGTAGATTTTGATGTTTAGGAACAGATCATTTGTGCTGATGACAGCGCATCAGGTGAGAGACCAACAGTGTACCCTTACTCCTCTAAAACAACAAGCATGCTATGGATATTACCTGTCTGCTACTCCTGTCATTGATCTTGACCAAGCCCCCAGGCTGACACTGCTACCACTGCTCCTACATAGTGAGAGTCAAATGCAGAGGAAATTTTCCCACCGGGTGCAAGTGCAACTTCATACTCATGCTATCTCAGAGAAGATAGCCGTGCGTGGTGGCGTCTCGCTGGTCAGCAGATCGGTTAAAAAAAAAGGTATGCATGCTTGCTCTGCTCCATTATTCTGTGTCATGGGCCCCCTGTTTACACTGGTTTTTTCAAAACCTCAAAATAATGCTACAGTGATGTCGGAAGAAATACTCATGATCTCAAAATGATGCGACAGTAATGGAGGAAGAGTTGCTAATGACCTCAAAATAATGCTACAATGATGTTGTAAAAATTGCTAATGAACTCAAAATGATGCTAACAGTAATGTAGTGAAAGTTTCGAACAACCTCAAAGTGATGCTGACAATCATGTAGTAAGAGTTGTTACTAACCTCAAAACAATGCAATTGTAATGTAGTAAGAGTTGCTACGAACCTCCAAAAAATGCGACAGTGATGTCAGAAGAATTGCTAATGATCTCAAAATGATGCTAACAGTAATGTAGTGATAGTTGCTAATAACCTCAAAGTGATGCTGAAAGTCATGTAGTAAAAGTTGCTACGAACCTCAAAATATTGCGACAGTGATGTCGTAAGAATTGCTAATGAACACAAAATGATGCTAAAAGTAATGTAGTGATAGTTGCTAATAAACTCAGTGATGCTTACAGTAATGTAGTAAGAGTTTCGAACAATTTCAAATGATGCTGAACGTCATGTAGTAAGAGTTGCTAATGAACTCAATTCAATGCTACAGTGATGTCGTGAGAATTGCTCAACAACTCAAAATGATGCTAACAGTAATGTAGTGATAGTTGCTAAAAAACTCAAAGTGATGCTGACAGTAATGTAGTAAAAGTTGCTACTACCCTCAAAATATTGCTACAGTGATGTTGTAAGAATTGCTAATGAACTCAAAATGATGCGAACAGTCATGTAGTGATAGTTGCTAATAAACTCAGTGATGCTTACAGTAATGTAGTAAGAGTTGCTACGAACCTCAATTTAATGCTACAGTGATGTCGTAAGAATTGCTAAAAAACTCAAAATGATGCTAGCAGTAATGTAGTGATAGTTGCTATGAACCTCAAAATAATGCGACAGTGATGTCAGAAGAATTGCTAAAGATCTCAAAATGATGCGACAGTGATTTAGTAAGAATTGCTAATGAACTCAAAATAGTTCGAACAGAAATGGAGTGAAACTTTCGAATAACCTAAAAGTGATGCTGACAGTCATGTAGTAAGTGTTGCTATGGACTTCAAAATAATGCGACAGTAATGTAGTAAAAGTTGCTACGAACCTCAAAACATTGCGACAGTGATGTCGGAAGAATTGCTAATGAACTCAAAATGATGCTAACAGTAATGTAGTGATAGTTGCGAATCAACTCAGTGATGCTTACAGTAATGTAGTAAGTGTTTCGAATAACCTCAAAATGATGCTTACAGTAATGTAGTAAGTGTTTCGAATAACCTCTAAGTGATGCTGACAGTCATGTAGTAAGAGTTGCTAAAAACCTTAAAATAATGCAACAATAATGTAATAAGAGTTGCTACGAACCTCAAAATAATGCGACAGTAATGTAGTAAAAGTTGCTACGAACCTCAAAATATTGCGACAGTGATGTCGGAAGAATTGCCAATGAACTCAAGATGATGCTAACAGTAATGGAGTGAAACTTTCGAATAACCTCAAAGTGATGCTGACAGTCTTGTAGTAAGAGTTGTTACGAACCTCAAAATAATGCGACAGTGATGTCGGAAGAATTGCTAATGATCTCAAAATGATGCGACAGTGATGTCGTAAGAATTGCTCATGAACTCAAACTGATGCGAACAGTAATGGAGTGAACGTTTCGAATAATCTCAAAGTGGTGCTGACAGTCTTGTACTAAGAGTTGCTTCGAACCTCAAAATAATGCGACAGTAATGTAGTAAAAGTTGCTACGAACCTCAAAATATTGCGACAGTGATGTCGGAAGAATTGCCAAAGATCTCAAAATGATGCGACAGTGAGTTCAGAAGAATTGGTAATGATCTCAAAATGATGCTAACAGTAATGGACTGAACATTTCGAATAACCTCAAAGTCATGCTGACAGTCATGTACTAAGAGTTGCTACGAATCTCAAAATAATGCGACAGTAATGTAGTAAAAGTTGCTACGAACCTCAAAATATTGCGACAGTGATGTCGGAAGAATTGCTAATGAACTCAAGATGATGCTAACAGTAATGGAGTGAAACTTTCGAATAACCTCAAAGTGATGCTGACAGTCATGTAGTAAGTGTTGCTACGAACCTCAAAATAATGCGACAGTCATGTAGTAAAAGTTGCTACGAACATCAAAATATTGCGACAGTGATGTCGGAAGAATTGCTAATGAACTCAATATGATGCTAACAGTAATGTAGTGATAGTTGCTAAGAAACTCAGTGATGCTTACAGTAATGTAGAAAGAGTTTCGAATAACCTCAAAGTGATGCTGACAGTCATTTAGTAAGAGTTGCTAATGAACTCAATTTAATGCTACAGTGATGTCGTGAGAATTGCTCAACAACTCAAAATGATGCTATAAGTAATGTAGTGATAGTTGCTAATAAACTCAAAGTGATGCTGACAGTAATGTAGTAAGAGTTGCTACGAACCTTAAAATAATGCAACAGTAATGTAGTAAGAGTTGCTACGAACCTCAAAATAATGCGACAGTGATGTCAGAAGAATTGCTAAAGATCTCAAAATGATGCAACAGTGATGTAGTAAGAATTGCTAATCAAGTCAGTAATGCTTACAGTAATGTAGTAAGAGTTGCTACGAACCTCAAAATAATGCGACAGTGATGTCAGAAGAATTGCTAAAGATGTCAAAATGATGCGACAGTGATGTAGTAAGAATTGCTAATGAACTCAAAATGATGCTAATAGTAATGGAGTGAAAGTTTCCAATAACCTCAAAGTGATGCTGACAGTCATGTAGTAAGAGTTGCTACGAACCTCAAAATAATGCGACAGTAATGTAGTAAAAGTTGCTACGAACCTCAAAATATTGCGACAGTGATGTCGGAAGAATTGCTAATGAACTCAAAATGATGCTAACAGTAGTTGCTAATCAAGTCAGTGATGCTTACAGTAATGTTGTAAGTGTTTCGAATAACCTCAAAGTGATGCTGACAGTCATGTAGTAAGAGTTGCTACGAACCTCAAAATAATGCGACAGTGATGTCAGAAGAATTGCTAAAGATCTCAAAATGATGCGACAGTGATGTAGTAAGAATTGCTAATCAAGTCAGTAATGCTTACAGTAATGTAGTAAGAGTTGCTACGAACCTTAAAATAATGCAACAATAATGTAGTAAGAGTTGCTACGAACCTCAAAATAATGTGACAGTGATGTCGGAAGAATTGCTAATGAACTCAAGATGATGCGACAGTGATGTAGTAAGAATTGCTAATCAAGTCAGTAATGCTTACAGTAATGTAGTAAGAGTTGCTACGTACCTTAAAATAATGCAACAATAATGTAGTAAGAGTTTCTACGAACCTCAAAATAATGTGAAAGTGATGTCAGAAGAATTGCTAATGATCTCAAAATGATGCGACAGTGATTATGTAAGAATTGCTCATGAACTCAAAATGATGCTAACAGTAATGGAGTGAACGTTTCGAATAACCTCAAAGTGATGCTGACAGTCTTGTAGTAAGAGTTGCTACGAACCTCAAAATAATGCGACAGTGATGTCAGAAGAATTGTGAAAGATCTCAAAATGATGCGACAGTGAATTAGTAAGAATTGTCATGAACTCAAAATGATGCTAACAGTAATGGAGTGAACGTTTCGAATAACCTCAAAGTGATGCTGACAGTCATGTACTAAGAGTTGCTTCGAACCTCAAAATAATGCGACAGTAATGTAGTAAAAGTTGCTACGAACCTCAAAATATTGCGACAGTGATGTCGGAAGAATTGCTAATGAACTCAAGATGATGCTAACAGTAATGTAGTGATAGTTGCTAATCAACTCAGTGATGCTTACAGTAATATAGTAAGAGTTTCGAACAACCTCAAAGTGATGCTGACAGTCATTTAGTAAGAGTTGCTAATGAACTCAATTCAATGCTACAGTGATGTCGTGAGAATTGCTGATGAACTCAAAATGATGCTAACAGTAATGTAGTGATAGTTGCTATAAAAATCAAAGTGATGCTGACGGTAATGTAATAAGAGTTGCTACGAACCTTAAAATAATGCAACAATAATGTAGTAAGAGTTGCTACGAACCTTAAAATAATGCAACAATAATGTAGTAAGAGTTGCTACGAACCTCAAAATAATGTGACAGTGATGTCGGAAGAATTGCTAATGAACTCAAGATGATGCTAACAGTAATGGAGTGAAACTTTCGAATAACCTCAAAGTGATGCTGACAGTCATGTACTAAGAGTTGCTACGAACCTCAAAATAATGCGACAGTGATGTCGGAAGAATTGCTAATGAACTCAAAATGATGCTAACAGTAATGTAGTGATAGTTGCTAAACAAGTCAGTGATGCTTACAGTAATGTAGAAAGTGTTTCGAATAACCTCAAAGTGATGCTGACAGTCATGTAGTAAGAGTTGCTACGAACCTCAAAATAATGCGACAGTAATGTAGTAAAAGTTGCGACGAACCTCAAAATATTGCGACAGTGATGTCAGAAGAATTGCAAATGAACTCAAAATGATGCTAACAGTAATGTAGTGATAGTTGCTAATCAAGTCAGTGATGCTTAAAGTAATGTAGTAAGTGTTTCGAATAACCTCAAAGTGATGCTGACAGTCATGTAGTAAGAGTTGCTACGAACCTCAAAATAATGCGACAGTGATGTCAGAAGAATTGCTAAAGATCTTAAACTGATGCGACAGTGATTTAGTAAGAATTGCTCATGAACTCAAAATGATGCTAACAGTAATGGAGTGAATGTTTCGAATAACCTCAAAATGATGCTGACAGTCTTGTACTAAGAGTTGCTACGAACCTCAAAATAATGCGACAGTGATGTCGGAAGAATTGCTAATGAACTCAAGATGATGCTAACAGTAATGTAGTGATAGTTGCTAATCAAGTCAGTGATGCTTACAGTAATTTAGTAAGAGTTGCTACGAACCTCAAAATAATGCGACAGTAATGTAGTAAAAGTTGAGACGAACCTCAAAATATTGCGACAGTGATGTCGGAAGAAATGCAAATGAACTCAAAATGATGCTAACAGTAATGTAGTGATAGTTGCTAATCAACTCAGTGATGCTTACAGTAATGTAGTAAGAGTTTCGAACAACCTCAAAGTGATGCTGACAGTCATTTAGTAAGAGTTGCTAATAAACTCAGTTCAATGCTACAGTGATGTCGTGAGAATTGCTCAACAACTCAAAATGATGCTAACAGTAATGTAGTGATAGTTGCTAATAAACTCAAAGTGATGCTGACAGTAATGTAGTAAGAGTTGCTCGGAACCTTAAAATAATGTAACAATAATGTAGTAAGAGTTACTACGAACCTCAAAATAATGTGACAGTGATGTCAGAAGAATTGCTAATGATCTCAAAATGATGCGACAGTGATGTAGTAAGAATGGCTAATGAACTCAAAATGATGCTAACAGTAATGGAGGAAAAGTTTCCAATAACCTCAAAATGATGCTTACAGTCATGTAGTAAGAGTTGCTACGAACCTCAAAATAATGCGACAGTAATGTAGTAAAAGTTGCTACGAACCTCAAAATATTGCGACAGTGATTTCGGAAGAATTGCTAATGAACTCAAAATGATGCTAACAGTAATGGAGTGAAACTTTCGAATAACCTCAAAGTGATGCTGACAGTCATGTAGTAAGTGTTGCTACAAACCTCAAAATAATGCGAAAGTAATGTCGTAAAAGTTGCTACGAACCTCAAAATATTGTGACAGTGATGTCGGAAGAATCGCTAATGAACTCAAGATGATGCTAACAGTAATGTAGTGAAAGTTGCTAAGAAACTCAGTGATGCTTACAGTAATGTAGTAAGAGTTTCGAACAACCTCAAAGTGATGCTGACAGTAATTTAGTAAGAGTTGCTCATGAACTCAATTTAATGCTACAGTGATGTCGTGAGAATTGCTCAACAACTCAAAATGATGCTAACAGTAATGTAGTGATAGTTGCTAATAAACTCAAAGTGATGCTGACAGTAATGTAGTAAGAGTTGCTACGAACCTTAAAATAATGCAACAATAATGTAGTAAGAGTTGCTACGAACCTCAAAATATTGCGACAGTGATGTCGGAAGAATTGCTAATGAACTCAAGATGATGCTAACAGTAATGTAGTGATAGTTGCTAAGAAACTCAGTAATGCTTACAGTAATGTAGTAAGAGTTTCGAACAACCTCAAAGTGATGGTGACAGTCATGTAGTAAGAGTTGCTAATGAACTCAATTTAGTGCTACAGTGATGTCGTGAGAATTGCTCAACAACTCAAAATGATGCTAACAGTAATGTAGTGATAGCTGCTAATAAACTCAAAGTGATGCTGACAGTAATGTAGTAAGAGTTGCTACGAACCTTAAAGTAATGCAACAATAATGTAGTAAGAGTTGCTACGAACCTCAAAATATTGCGACAGTGATGTCGGAAGAATTGCTAATGATCTAAAAATGATGCGACAGTGATGTAGTAAGAATTGCTAATGAACTCAAAATGATGCTAACAGTAATGGAGTGAAACTTTCGAATAACCTCAAAGTGATGCTGACAGTAATGTAGTAAGAGTTGCTACGAACCTTAAAGTAATGCAACAATAATGTAGTAAGAGTTGCTACGAACCTCAAAATATTGCGACAGTGATGTCGGAAGAATTGCTAATGATCTAAAAATGATGCGACAGTGATGTAGTAAGAATTGCTCATGAACTCAAAATGATGCTAACAGTAATGGAGTGAAACTTTCGAATAACCTCAAAGTGATGCTGACAGTCATGTAGTAAGTGTTGCTACGAACCTCAAAATAATGCGACAGTAATGTAGTAAAAGTTGCTACGAACCTCAAAATATTGCGACAGTGATGTCGGAAGAATTGCTAATGAACTTAAAATCATGCTAACAGTAATGTAGTGGTAGTTGCTAATCAACTCAGTGATGATTACAGTAATGTAGTAAGTGTTTCGAACAACCTCAAAGTGATGTTGACAGTCATGTACTAAGAGTTGCTAAGAATCTCAAAATAATGCGACAGTAATGTAGTAAAAGTTTCTACGTACCTCAAAATATTGCGACAGTGATGTCGGAAGAATTGCTAATGAACTCAAGATGATGCTAACAGTAATGTAGTGATACTTGGTAAGAAACTCTGTGATGCTTACAGTAATGTAAGAGTTTCGAACAACCTCAAAGTGATGCTGACGGTCATTTAGTAAGAGTTGCTAATGAACTCAATTTAATGCTACAGTGATGTCGTGAGAATTGCTCAAAAACTCAAAATGATGCTAACAGTAATGTAGTGATAGTTGCTAATAAATTCAAAGTGATGCTGACAGTAATGTAGTAAGAGTTGCTACGAACCTTAAAATAATGCAACAATAATGTAGGAAGAGCTGCAACGAACCTCAAAATATTGCGACAGTGATGTCGGGAGACTTGCTAATGAACTTAAAATGATGCTAACAGTAATGGAGTGAAACTTTCGAATAACCTCAAAGTGATGCTTACAGTCATGTAGTAAATGTTGCTACGACCTTCAAAATAATGCGACAGTAATGTAGCAAAAATTGCTACGAACCTCAAAATATTGCGACAGTGATGTCGGAAGAATTGCTAATGAACTCAAAATGATGCTTACAGTAATGTAGTGATAGTTGCTAATCAACTCAGTTATGCTTACAGTAATGTAGTAAGTGTTTCGAATAACCTCAAAGTGATGCTGACAGTCATGTACTAAGAGTTGCTACGAACCTCAAAAAAATGCGACAGTGATGTAGTAAAAGTTGCTACGAACCTCAAAATATTGCGACAGTGATGTCGGAAGGATTGCAAATGAACTCAAGATGATGCTAACAGTAATGTAGTGATAGTTGCTAAGAAACTCAGTGATGCTTACAGTAATGTAGTAAGAGTTGCTACGAACCTTAAAATAATTCAACAATAATGTAGTAAGAGTTGCTACGAACCTCAAAATAATGTGACAGTGATGTCAGAAGAATTGCTAATGATCTCAAAATGATGCGACAGTGATTTAGGAAGAATTGCGAATGAACTCAAAATGATGCTAACAGTAATGGAGTGATAGTTCCTCATCAATTCAGTGATGCTTACAGTAATGTAGTAAGTGTTTCGAATAACCTCAAAGTGATGCTTACAGTCATGGAGTAATAGTTGCTACGGACCTCAATATAATGCAACAGTAATGTAGTAAAAGTCGCTACGAACCTCAAAATATTGCGACAGTGATGTCGGAAGAATTGCTAATGAACTTAAAATGATGCTAACAGTAATGTAGTGATAGTTGCTAATCAACTCAGTGATGCTTACAGTAATGTAGTAAGTGTTTCGAATAACCTCAAAGTGATGCTGACAGTCATGTAGGAAGAGTTGCTACGAAGCTCAATATAATGCGACAGTGATGTCAGAAGAATTGAAAATGATCTCAAAATGATGCTAACAGTAATGGAGTGAACGTTTCGAATAACCTCAAAGTGATGCTGACAGTCATGTACTAAGAGTTGCGACGAACCTCAAAATAATGCGACAGTAATGTAGTAAAAGTTGCTACGAACCTCAAAATATTGCGACAGTGATGTCGGAAGTATTGCTAATGAACTCAAGATGATGCTGACAGTAATGTAGTGATAGTTGCTAATAAACTCAAAGTGATGCTGACAGTAATGTAGTAAGAGTTGCTACGAACCTTAAAATAATGCAGCAATAATGTAGTAAGAGTTGCTACGAACCTCAAAATATTGCGACAGTGATGTCGGAAGAATTGCTAATGATCTCAAAATGATGCTACAGTGATGTAGTAAGAGTTGCTAATGAACTCAAAATGATGCTAACAGTAATGGAGTGAAACTTTCGAATAACCTCAAAGTGAAGCTGACAGTCATGCAGTAAGTGTTGCTACGACCCTAAAAATAATGCGACAGTAATGTAGTAAAAGTTGCTACGAACCTCAAAATATTGCGACAGTGATGTCAGAAGAATTGCTAATGAACTTAAAATGATGCTAACAGTAATGTAGTGGTAGTTGCTAATCAAGTCAGTGATGCTTACAGTAATGTAGTAAGTGTTTCGAACAACCTCAAAGTGATGCTGACAGTCATGTACTAAGAGTTGCTAAGAATCTCAAAATAATGCGACAGTAATGTAGTAAAAGTTGCTACGTACCTCAAAATATTGCGACAGTGATGTCGGAAGAATTGCTAATGAACTCAAGATGATGCTAACAGTAATGTAGTGATACTTGGTAAGAAACTCTGTGATGCTTACAGTAATGTAAGAGTTTCGAACAACCTCAAAGTGATGCTGACAGTAATTAAGAAAGAGTTGCTAATGAACTCAATTCAATGCTACAGTGATGTCGTGAGAATTGCTCAACAACTCAAAATGATGCTAACAGTAATGTAGTGATAGTTGCTAATAAACTCAAAGTGATGCTGACAGCAATGTAGTAAGAGTTGCTACGAACCTTAAAATAATGCAACAATAATGTAGTAAGAGTTGCGACGAACGTCAAAATAATGTGACAGTGATGTCAGAAGAATTGCTAATGAACTCAAGATGATGCGACAGTGATTTAGTAAGAATTGCTAATGAACTCAAAATGATGCTAACAGTAATGTAGTGATAGTTGCTAAGAAACTCAGTGATGCTTACAGTAATGTAGTAAGAGTTTCGAACAACCTCAAAGTGATGCTGACAGTCATTTAGTAAGAGTTGCTACGAACCTCAAAATAATACGACAGTGATGTCAGAAGAATTGCTAAAGATCTCAAAATGATGCGACAGTGATTTAGTAAGAATTGCTCATGAACTCAAAATGATGCTAACAGTAATGGAGTGAACGTTTCGAATAACCTCAAAGTGATGCTGACAGTCTTGTACTAAGAGTTGCTACGAACCTCAAAATATTGCGAAAGTGATGTCGGAAGAATTGCTAATGAACTTAAAATGATGCAAACAGTTATGTAGTTTTAGTTGCTAATCAAGTCAGTGATGCTTACAGTAATGTAGTTAGTGTTTCGAATAACCTCAAAGTGATGCTGACAGTCATGTAGTAAGAGTTGCTACGAACCTCAAAATAATGTGACAGTGATGTCGGAAGAATTGCTTAAGATCTCAAAATGATGCGACAGTGATGTCGTGAGAATTGCTCATAAACTCAAAATGATGCTAACAGTAATGGAGTGAAACTTTCGAATAACCTCAAAGTGATGCTGACAGTCATGTAGTAAGAGTTGCGATGAACCTTAAAAAAATGCAACAATAATGTAGTAAGAGTTGCTACGAACCTTAAAATAATGCAACAATAATGTAGTAAGAGTTACTACGAACCTCAAAATAATGTGACAGGGATGTCAGAAGAATTGCTAATGATCTCAAAATGATGCGACAGTGATTTAGTAAGAATTGCTAATGAACTCAAAATGATGCTAACAGTAATGGAGTGATAGTTGCTAATCAACTCAGTGATGCTTACAGTAATGTAGTAAGTGTTTCGAATAACCTCAAAGTGATGCTGACAGTCATGTAGAAAGAGTTGCTACGGACCTCAATATAATGCGACAGTAATGTAGTAAAAGTCGCTACGAACCTCAAAATATTGCGACAGTGATGTCGGAAGAATTGCTAATGAACTTAAAATGATGCTCACAGTAATGTAGTGATAGTTGCTAATGAACTCAGTGATGCTTACAGTAATGTAGTAAGTGTTTCGAATAACCTCAAAGTGATTGTGACAGTCATTAGGAAGAGTTGCTACGAATCTCAAAATAATACGACAGTGATGTCAGAAGAATTGCTAAAGATCTCAAAATGATGCGACAGTGATTTAGTAAGAATTGCTCATGAACTCAAAATGATGCGACAGTGATGTAGTAAGAATTGCTCATGAACTCAAAATGATGCTAACAGTAATGGAGTGAACGTTTCGAATAACCTCAAAGTGATGCTGAAAGACATGTAGTAAGAGTTGCTACGAACCTCAAAATATTGCGACAGTGATGTCGGAAGAATTGCTAATGAACTTAAAATGATGCTAACAGTTATGTAGTTTTAGTTGCTAATCAAGTCAGTGATGCTTACAGTAATGTAGGAAGTGTTTCGAATAACCTCAAAGTGATGCTGACAGTCATGTGGTTAGAGATGCGAGTAACCTAAAAATGGTGCTGACGGTAATGTAGTAAGAGTTGCTAATAACCTCAAAATAATGTGACAGTGATGTCGGAAGAATTGCTAATGATCTCAAAATGATGCGACAGTGATGGAGTAAGAATTGCTAATGAACTCAAAATGATGCCAAAAGTGATGTTGTGAAAGTTTCGAATAACCTCAAAGTGATGCTGACAGTCATGTAGTAAGAATTGCTATTAAACTCAAAATGATGCTAACAGTAATGTAGTGATAATTGCTCATAAACTCAGTGATGTTTACAGTAATGTAGTGAGTGTTACGAACAACCTCAAAGTGATGCTGACAGTCACGTAGTAAGAGTTGCTACGAACCTCAAAATAATGCAACAATAATGTAATAAGAGTTTCTACGAACCTTAAAATAATGCAACAGTGATGTCAGAAGAATTGCTCATGAACTCAAAATGATGCTAACAATAATGTAGTGAAAGTTTCAAACAAAAAAGTGTCAAAAGTGTTCAAAAGTGTCAAACTGGGCCGGTCTCCATTTTATGAGTCCAGAGACCGAGGATAAAACTACAAGTCCCTGGTTCAGATTTGACTCGTCTGAATCCAAACACAGCAGCGTTCTTCCACCAGGCCAGATGAGTTGATCATGATAACAAGATATCTTCATGCTACTACAACACACAAACTCATCACCAGAAAAGACTTCATGGTGGAACAACAAATCTCCTCCCAATGGGAAAAACATTGAGTTGAACAATCAACTTTTCCATGATGACATGGAGAGCTTGGCAGCAGCAGCAGGCTTCCATTGGGGGCTGATATGCCAGCTCCACTTAGCCTTCTTTGGAATGGTTTCATCTGGAGTGATGCTGTTATTGAGACCTTTTATCTGGAACAACACCACCTGCATGGAGACTGAGGACTTCAACAGATGCAGATGTTGACCCAGAATAAATCTAAATATTCCAGATGTGTTAAATCCATCCAGCAGCAGTGGTGGGAGCGTCGTAAACTCACTCACTCAGCAGCCGTCAGCCTCCGTACCTGCATGGAGTCCAGCCTGATGTGGTCTCTGTTGTCTGCTCCCAGAGGTGGTCTGTCACCTCTGAACCAGGGGGCTCATCTCTCTGGTTGGAGGTCAGTGGAGGAGCTGCAGCGGGGGAGGCCAGGATGGGCTCCTGTAGGAGGAGCTCTGGCCCTCCTTCAGCACCAGCCAGTGGGAGGGAGTTTGGAAATGTGAGGGGACACAGGAGGAGCTACAGGGGGAGGGAAGGTGGATCAGAACCCTTCTAACAAGAGCGCTGAGGGGACACAGGAGGAGCTACAGGGGGAGGGAAGGTGGATCAGAACCGTTCTAACAAGAGCGCTGAGGGGACACAGGAGGAGCTACAGGGGGAGGGAAGGTGGATCAGAACCCTTCTAACAAGAGCGCTGAGGGGTCACAGGAGGAGCTACAGGGGGAGGGGAGGTGGATCAGAACCGTTCTAACAAGAGCGCTGAGGGTACACAGGAGGAGCTACAGGGGGAGGGAAGGTGGATCAGAACCGTTCTAACAAGAGCGCTGAGGGGTCACAGGAGGAGCTACAGGGGGAGGGAAGGTGGATCAGAACCGTTCTAACAAGAGCGCTGAGGGGTCACAGGAGGAGCTACAGGGGGAGGGAAGGTGGATCAGAACCGTTCTAACAAGAGCGCTGAGGGGACACAGGAGGAGCTACAGGGGGAGGGAAGGTGGATCAGAACCGTTCTGACAAGAGCGCTGAGGGGACACAGGAGGAGCTACAGGGGGAGGGGAGGTGGATCAGAACCCTTCTAACAAGAGCGCTGAGGGGACACAGGAGGAGCTACAGGGGGAGGGAAGGTGGATCAGAACCGTTCTAACAAGAGCGCTGAGGGGACACAGGAGGAGCTACAGGGGGAGGGAAGGTGGATCAGAACCGTTCTAACAAGAGCGCTGAGGGGACACAGGAGGAGCTACAGGGGGAGAGAAGGTGGATCAGAACCCTTCTAACAAGAGCGCTGAGGGGACACAGGAGGAGCTACAGGGGGAGGGAAGGTGGATCAGAACCGTTCTAACAAGAGCACTGAGGGGACACAGGAGGAGCTACAGGGGGAGGGAAGGTGGATCCGAACCGTTCTAACAAGAGCGCTGAGGGGACACAGGAGGGGCTACAGGGGGAGGGAAGGTGGATCAGAACCGTTCTAACAAGAGCGCTGAGGGGACACAGGAGGAGCTACAGGGGGAGGGAAGGTGGATCAGGACCCTTCTAACAAGAGCGCTGAGGGGACACAGGAGGAGCTTCAGGGGGAGGGAAGGTGGATCAGAACCCTTCTAACAAGAGCGCTGAGGGGACACAGGAGGAGCTACAGGGGGAGGGAAGGTGGATCAGAACCCTTCTAACAAGAGCGCTGAAGGGACACAGGAGGAGCTACAGGGGGAGGGAAGGTGGATCAGAACCGTTCTAACAAGAGCCTGAGGGGACACAGGAGGAGCTACAGGTGGAGGGAAGGTGGATCAGAACCGTTCTAACAAGAGCGCTGAGGGGACACAGGAGGAGCTACAGGGGGAGGGAAGGTGGATCAGAACCCTTCTAACAAGAGCGCTGTCCCACTAATATTCCTCACAAGAACCCACCTGTCAAGGGGGAACCGTCCATGGGTGCTGATGCAGCAGACTGAAGGTTCAACGTAGTCCATGCTGAACTGGTCTTGAGGCACCAGGTGGACTTTGTGCTAAAAACAGCAGAAAAAAAAGACAAAAAGGGGAGAATTTTAACAAAAGTATGCAAATGAGCTGAAGATCAAAATAGAAAAAGTAAATCAAGGTTTTTTTTTTCAAATGATTGCCAGCTATTTAGCTCAGAGAAGGACAAATGTCAATCAAGATGTCAGAATGAAACGATCCCACTGGCTTCTGGTCAAGGGAACCATGGAGATGCTAACTTCCTGTTGGACTATCAGGGTGTCTCATCCCTGACATGCTAACTTCCTGTTGGACTATCAGGGTGTCTCATCCCCGACATGCTAACTTCCTTTTGGACGAGAAGCGTGTCTCATCCCTGACATGCTAACTTCCTGTTGGACTATCAGGTGTCTCATCCCTGACATGCTAACTTCCTGTTGGACTATAAAGCCTGATTTAAGCCTGATTTATGCTTCTGTGTCGAGTACTATTCGTACCTACGCCGAAGCCTTAAACGCGCCTCCAAAATATCCTGCCTCCGCATCGCGTCGCCGCGGGGTGACGTCACCGTCGAGGACTGTAATTGGGCCGCTCAAAACGTCATTTCCGGTTCAGTTGCAGCACAACAACACCGCCATTTTCAAAGTTTCTGAGGTGAAAGCGTCAAGAAAAAATGGACCAAGACGAAGAAAGGATTATTCGCGGCACTACAAAGACTGACAAATGGCCAACAATTGTTGTCTGTGACCGGAAGAAAACCAAGGAATCCGACAAGAGCCCGTAAACAATACAAAGACAAAGCCACACCCCCTAGCGGCTTGGCGGTGAATTGTAGAGCAACGCGTTCCCTCGACTCAGAATAAACCAGGCTTTCCAGTCGCACCTGTTTTACGCCCCCGTGCCAGATAAGGACCCCCATCGGGCTGTGCCACTCTGGGGGGAGCGCGTCTCACAGTCAGTCAGCGGAACCATGCGGATCCGGGCCGGAGCTGTGGGAAGGAGCGCCAATTGTATCGGGTTGTTGTTTTCTGGACTGCAGCAGAACAGGAGCAGCCGGGACTGGAATGTAGAAGTAGGTTATCTTGAAGTTGACTCAGTTATGGTGAACGATATTGTGGTTCAACACTTTAATGAGCTTTAAGGCAAACACATTTCATGAGGAAACAACGCCGGAATTGGACGGATTTCAGCGGCACACAACAACGTATCCGATACACCTCATTGGAAACCTGGTGGTCTCAGACTAAGAAACACCAGTCACCATGAAGAAAGGAACTTTTAGCTGAGTACTCATGTTCTTTTCTGCAGGTTGAATGTCGCACTTGTTGGACAGAAGCGTCTCATCTCAACAAAAGCACCTCTTCAGTGCTGAGGCATGATGGGGCCAGGCATGAGAATGAAGTCCCAGATCCACCAGGATGAACTCAGGTATACAGCCACTCTCCAACTGACTCACAGTTGCTTCATTGATCATTAATTCCTATTCATTTCTTCTCTCCTTCATCTTGAACCATCCAGCTTCCAGGAAGCAGATGCTGGATGAGGCTCTGCTGAATTTCATCCTGAAGGACTGCCAGCCCCTCAGCACTGTTGAGAGGGAAGGGTTCAGGGAACTGGTTCAGGTCCTTGAGCCTCATATGTTTGCCAACCAGAAAGGTTTGTGTGGAAATGATCTAAAGCAGTCGTTGATATCTCCAGTTTATTTCATCTCTAATTTCAATGTATTGATTTACTCTGGGTGTCATTTTCAGACCATCAAACAAACGGTGGCTAAAAAGTACCAGGAGGAACGGGAAGGAGTGAAAAAGGAAGTCCAGCTGCCATGTGGACATCTGTGGACATGGAGGCTCCCCTGGCTCTGACCTGTCACTGCATTCGTGAGAATGAATGTGTTGGGAGTGCAAGACTTTCCACAAAGTCACCCTGCATCATTTTGAGGTTCGTAGAAACTCTCACTACATCACTGTAGTTTCATTATGAGCTTCATCGCAATTATCACATCACTGTCGCATCATTTCTTAGGTAAGTAGCAACTCTCGTTACATCATTGTAGCATCATTTCTTACGTTCGTAGCAACTCTCACTACATCACTGTAGCATCATTTTGAGGTTCGTAGCAACTCTCACGACATTACTGTAGCATCACTTCTTAGGTTCGTAGCAACTCTCACCACATCACTGTAGCATCATTTTGAGGATCGTAGCAACTCTCACCACATCACTGTAGCATCATTTTGAGGATAGTCGCAACTCTCGCGACATCATTGTAGCATCATTTCTTAGGGAAGTAGCAACTCTCATTACACCGCTTTAGCATTATTTTGAAATTACTATCAACTCTCATTACATCACTGAAGCATCACTTCTTAGGTTCGAAGCAAATCTCACTACATCACTGTCGCATCATTTTGAGATTCGTAGCAACTCTCACCACATCACTGTAGCATCATTTTGAGGTTCGTAGCAACTCTCACCACATCACTGTAGCTTCATTTTGAAGTTCGTAGCAACTCTCACCACATCACTGTAGCATCATTTCTTAGGTAAATAGCAACCCTCATGATATCACTGGAGCATCATTTTGCGGTTCGTAGCAACTCTCACTACATCACTGTAGCATCACTTCTTAGGTTTGTCGCAACTCTCATTACATCACTTTAGCATCATTTTGAGGATCGTAGCAACTCTCACTACATCACTGTGGCATCATTTTGAGATTCGTAGCAACTCTCACCACATCACTGTAGCATCATTTTGAAGTTCGTAGCAACTCTCACCACATCACTGTAGCATCATTTCTTAGGTTTGTAGCAACTCTCATTATGTCACTGTAGCATCATTTTGAAGTTCGTAGCAACTCTCACCACATCACTGTAGCATCATTTCTTAGGTAAATAGCAACCCTCATTATATCACTGGAGCATCATTTTGCGGTTCGTAGCAACTCTCACTACATCACTGTAGCATCATTTCTTAGGGAAGTAGCAACTCTCATTACATCACTGTTGTATTATTTTGAGGATAGTAGCAACTCTCACGACATTACTTTAGCATCATTTTGAGATTCGTAGCAACTCTCATTACATCACTGTAGCATCATTTTGAGGTTCGTAGCAACTCTCACCACATCACTGTGGCATCATTTCTTAGGTAAATAGCAACCCTCATTACATCACTGTACCATCATTTTGAGGTTCGTAGCAACTCTCACCACATCACTGTCGCATCATTTCTTAGGGAAGTAGCAACTCTCATTACACCGCTTTAACATTATTTTGAAATTACTATCAACTCTCACTACATCAATGTAACATCACTTCTTAGGTTTGTCGCAACTCTCATTACATCACTTTAGCATCATTTTGAGGATCGTAGCAACTCTCACGACATCACTGTCGCATCATTTTGAGATTCGTAGCAACTCTCATTACATCACTTTAGAATCATTTTGAGGATTGTAGCAACTCTCACCACATCACTGTAGCATCATTTCTTAGGAAAGTAGCAACTCTCATTGCATCACTTTAGCGTGATTTTGAAATTACTATCAACTCTCACCACATCACTGTAGCATCACTTCTTAGGTTTGTAGCAACTCTCATTACATCACTTTAGCATCATTTTGAGATTCGTAGCAACTCTCACGACATTACTGTAGCATGATTTTGAGATTAGTAGCAACTCTCATTACATCACTGTAGCATCACTTCTTAGGTTCGTAGCAACTCTCACTACATCACTGTCGCATCATTTTGAGATTCGTAGCAACTCTCACCACATCACTGTAGCATCATTTTGAGGTTCGTAGCAACTCTCACCACATCACTGTAGCATCATTTCTTAGGTAAATAGCAACTCTCACCACATCACTGTAGCATCATTTCTTAGGTAAATAGCAACCCTCATTACATCACTGTAGCATCATTTTGAGGTTCGTAGCAACTCTCACTACATCATTGTAGCATCATTTCTTCGGGAATTAGCAACTCTCATTACACCGCTTTAGCATTATTTTGAAATTACTATCAACTCTCACCACATCACTGTAGCATCACTTCTTAGGTTTGTAGCAACTCTCATTACATCACTTTAGCATCATTTTGAGATTCGTAGCAACTCTCACGACATTACTGTAGCATCATTTTGAGATTAGTAGCAACTCTCATTACATCACTTTAGCATCATTTTGAGATTCGTAGCAACTCTCACGAAATTACTGTTGCATGATTTTGAGATGAGTAGCAACTCTCATTACATCACTGTTGCATCACTTCTTAGGTTCGTCGCAACTCTCACTACATCACTGTCGCATCATTTTGAGATTCGGAGCAACTCTCACCACATCACTGTAGCATCATTTTGAGGTTCGTAGCAACACTCACCACATCACTGTAGCATCACTTCTTAGGTTTGTAGCAACTCTCATTACATCACTTTAGCATCATTTTGAGATTCGTAGCAACTCTCACGACATTACTGTAGCATCATTTTGAGATTAGTAGCAACTCTCATTACATCACTGTAGCATCACTTCTTAGGTTCGTCGCAACTCTCACTACATCACTGTCGCATCATTTTGAGATTCGTAGCAACTCTCACCACATCACTGTAGCATCATTTTGAGGTTCGTAGCAACTCTCACCACATCACTGTAGCATCATTTCTTAGGTAAATAGCAACCCTCATTACATCACTGTAGCATCATTTTGAGGTTCGTAGCAACTCTCACTACATCATTGTAGCATCATTTCTTCGGGAATTAGCAACTCTCATTACACCGCTTTAGCATTATTTTGAAATTACTATCAACTCTCACCACATCACTGTAGCATCACTTCTTAGGTTTGTAGCAACTCTCATTACATCACTTTAGCATCATTTTGAGATTCGTAGCAACTCTCACGACATTACTGTAGCATCATTTTGAGATTAGTAGCAACTCTCATTACATCACTTTAGCATCATTTTGAGATTCGTAGCAACTCTCACGAAATTACTGTTGCATGATTTTGAGATGAGTAGCAACTCTCATTACATCACTGTTGCATCACTTCTTAGGTTCGTCGCAACTCTCACTACATCACTGTCGCATCATTTTGAGATTCGGAGCAACTCTCACCACATCACTGTAGCATCATTTTGAGGTTCGTAGCAACACTCACCACATCACTGTAGCATCACTTCTTAGGTTTGTAGCAACTCTCATTACATCACTTTAGCATCATTTTGAGATTCGTAGCAACTCTCACGACATTACTGTAGCATCATTTTGAGATTAGTAGCAACTCTCATTACATCACTGTAGCATCACTTCTTAGGTTCGTCGCAACTCTCACTACATCACTGTCGCATCATTTTGAGATTCGTAGCAACTCTCACCACATCACTGTAGCATCATTTTGAGGTTCGTAGCAACTCTCACCACATCACTGTAGCATCATTTCTTAGGTAAATAGCAACCCTCATTACATCACTGTAGTATCATTTTGAGGTTCGTAGCAACTCTCACCACATCACTGTAGCATCATTTCTTAGGTTCGTAGCAACTCTCACCACATCACTGTCGCATCATTTTGAGATTCGTAGCAACTCTCACCACATCACTGTAGCATCATTTTGAGGTTCGTAGCAACTCTCACCACATCACTGTAGCATCATTTCTTAGGTAAATAGCAACCCTCATTACATCACTGTAGCATCATTTTGTGGTTCGTAGCAACTCTCACCACATCACTGTAGCATCATTTTGAGGTTCGTAGCAACTCTCACTACATCATTGTAGCATCATTTCTTAGGGAAGTAGCAACTCTCATTACACCGCTTTAGCATTATTTTGAAATTACTATCAACTCTCACCACATCACTGTAGCATCACTTCTTAGGTTTGTAGCAACTCTCATTACATCACTTTAGCATCATTTTGAGATTCGTAGCAACTCTCACGACATTCCTGTAGCATGATTTTGAGATTAGTAGCAACTCTCATTACATCACTGTTGCATCACTTCTTAGGTTCGTAGCAACTCTCACTACATCACTGTCGCATCATTTTGAGATTCGTAGCAACTCTCACCACATCACTGTAGCATCATTTCTTAGGTTCGTAGCAACTCTCACCACATCACTGTTGCATCATTTCTTAGGTTTGTAGCAACCCTCATTACATCACTGTAGCATCATTTTGAAGTTCGTAGCAACTCTCACCACATCACTGTAGCATCATTTCTTAGGTAAATAGTAACCCTCATTATATCACTAGAGCATCATTTTGCGGTTCGTAACAACTCTCACTACATCACTGTAGCATCACTTCTTAGGTTTGTCGCAATTCTCATTACATCACTTTAGCATCATTTTGAAGATCGTAGCAACTCTCACTACATCACTGTTGCATTATTTTGAGGATAGTAGCAACTCTCACGACATTACTTTAGCATCATTTTGAGATTCGTAGCAACTCTCATTACATCACTGTAGCATCATTTTGAGGTTCGTAGCAACTCTCACCACATCACTGTAGCATCATTTCTTAGGTAAATAGCAACCCTCATTACATCACTGTAGCATCATTTTGAGGTTCGTAGCAACTCTCACTACATCACTGTCGAGTCATTTCTTTTCGGGAAGTAGCAACTCTCATTACACCGCTTTAGCATTATTTTGAAATTCCTATCAACTCTCACCACATCACTGTAGCATCACTTCTTAGGTTTGTAGCAACTCTCATAACATCACTTTAGCATCATTTTGAGATTCGTAGCAACTCTCACGACATTACTGTAGCATGATTTTGAGATTAGTAGCAACTCTCATTACATCACTGTAGCATCACTTCTTAGATTCGTAGCAACTCTCACTACATCACTGTCGCATCATTTTGAGATTCGTAGCAACTCTCACCACATCACTGTAGCATCATTTTGAGGTTCGTAGCAACTCTCACCACATCACTGTGGCATCATTTCTTAGGTAAATAGCAACCCTCATTACATCACTGTACCATCATTTTGAGGTTCGTAGCAACTCTCACTACATCACTGTCGCATCATTTCTTAGGGAAGTAGCAACTCTCATTACACCGCTTTAGCATTATTTTGAAATTACTATCAACTCTCACTACATCACTGTAGCATCACTTCTTAGGTTTGTCGCAACTCTCATTACATCACTTTAGCATCATTTTGAGGATCGTAGCAACTCTCACGACATCACTGTCGCATCATTTTGAGGTTCGTAGCAACTCTCACCACATCACTGTAGCATCATTTCTTAGGTTTGTAGCAACTCTCATTACATCACTTTAGAATCGTTTTGAGGATTGTAGCAACTCACTACCACATCAATGTAGCATCATTTTTTAGGAAAGTAGCAACTCTCATTGCATCACTTTAGCGTGATTTTGAAATTACGATCAACTCTCACCACATCACTGTAGCATCATTTCTTAGGTAAATAGCAACTCTCACCACATCACTGTAGCATCATTTTGAGGTTCGTAGCAACTCTCACCACATCACTGTAGCATCATTTCTTAGGTAAATAGCAACTCTCACTACATCACTGTAGCATCATTTCTTAGGTAAATAGCAACCCTCATTACATCACTGTAGCATCATTTTGAGGTTCGTAGCAACTCTCACTACATCATTGTCGCATCATTTCTTAGGGAAGTAGCAACTCTCATTACACCGCTTTAGCATTATTTTGAAATTACTATCAACTCTCACCACATCACTGTAGCATCACTTCTTAGGTTTGTAGCAACTCTCATTACATCACTTTAGCATCATTTTGAGATTCGTAGCAACTCTCACGAAATTACTGTTGCATGATTTTGAGATGAGTAGCAACTCTCATTACATCACTGTTGCATCACTTCTTAGGTTCGTCGCAACTCTCACTACATCACTGTCGCATCATTTTGAGATTCGTAGCAACTCTCACCACATCACTGTAGCATCATTTTGAGGTTCGTAGCAACTCTCACCACATCACTGTAGCATCACTTCTTAGGTTTGTAGCAACTCTCATTACATCACTTTAGCATCATTTTGAGATTCGTAGCAACTCTCACGACATTACTGTAGCATCATTTTGAGATTAGTAGCAACTCTCATTACATCACTGTCGCATCATTTTGAGATTCGTAGCAACTCTCAACACATCACTGTAGCATCATTTTGAGGTTCGTAGCAACTCTCACCACATCACTGTAGCATCATTTCTTAGGTAAATAGCAACTCTCATTATATCACTGTAGCATCATTTTGAGATTCGTAGCAACTCTCACGACATTACTGTAGCATCATTTTGAGATTAGTAGCAACTCTCATTACATCACTGTCGCATCATTTTGAGATTCGTAGCAACCCTCATTACATCACTGTTGTATCATTTTGAGGTTCGTAGCAACTCTCACCACATCACTGTAGCATCATTTCTTAGGGAAATAACAACCCTCATTATGTCACTGTAGCATCATTTTGCGGTTCGTAGCAACTCTCACCACATCACTGTAGCATCATTTTGAGGTTCGTAGCAACTCTCACCACATCACTGTTGCATCATTTTGAGGTTCTTAGCAACTCTCACTACATCATTGTAGCATCATTTCTTCGGGAAGTAGCAACTCTCATTACACCGCTTTAGCATTATTTTGAAATTACTATCAACTCTCACCACATCACTGTAGCATCACTTCTTAGGTTTGTAGCAACTCTCATTACATCACTTTAGCATCATTTTGAGATTCGTATCAACTCTCACGACATTCCTGTAGCATCATTTTGAGATTAGTAGCAACTCTTATTACATCAATGTAGCATCACTTCTTAGGTTCGTAGCAACTCTCACTACATCACTGTCGCATCATTTTGAGGTTCGTAGCAACCCTCACCACATCACTGTAGCATCACTTCTTAGGTTTGTAGCAACTCTCATTACATCACTTTAGCATCATTTTGAGGATAGTAGCAACTCTCACGACATTACTTTAGCATCATTTTGAGATTCGTAGCAACTCTCATTACATCACTGTAGCATCATTTTGAGGTTCGTAGCAACTCTCACCACATCACTGTAGCATCATTTCTTAGGTAAATAGCAACCCTCATTACATCACTGTAGCATCATTTTGAGGTTCGTAGCAACACTCACCACATCACTGTAGCATCATTTCTTAGGTAAATAGCAACCCTCATTACATCACTGTAGCATCATTTTGCGGTTCGTACCAACTCTCACCACATCACTGTAGTATCATTTTGAGATTTGTAGCAACTCTCACCACATCACTGTAGCATCATTTCTTCGGTAAATAGCAACCCTCATTACATCACTGTAGCATCATTTTGAGGTTCGTAGCAACTCTCACCACATCACTGTAGCATCATTTCTTAGGTAAATAGCAACCCTCATTACATCACTGTAGTATCATTTTGCGGTTCGTAGCAACTCTCACCACATCACTGTAGCATCATTTTTAGGTTCGTAGCAACTCTCACCACATCACTGTAGCATCATTTCTTAGGTAAATAGCAACCCTCATTACATCACTGTAGCATCATTTCGAAGTTCGTAGCAACTCTCACTACATCACTGTTGCATCATTTCGAGGATAGTAGCAACTCTCACGACATTACTTTAGCATCATTTTGAGGTTCGTAGCAACTCTCACCACATCACTGTCTCATTTCATAGGTAAGTAGCAACTCTCATTACATCACTTTAGCATGATTTTGAAATTACTATCAACTCTCACCACATCACTCTAGCATCATTTGGACATTTGTAGCAACTCTCATTACATCACTGTAGCATCATTTCTTAGGTTTGTAGCCTCTCTCATTACATCACTTTAGCATCATTTGGACATTTGTAGCAACTCTCATTACATCACTGTCGCATCATTTTGAGGATAGTCGCAACTCTCACGACATTACTGGAGCATCATTTTGCGGTTCGTAGCAACTCTCACTACACCACTTTAGCATGAATTTGAAATTAGTATCAACTCTCACCACATCACTGTAGCATCATTTCTTAGGTTTGTCGCAACTCTCATTACATCACTTTAGCATCATTTCGAGCATCGTAGCAACTCTCACTACATCACTGTCGCATCATTTCTTCGGTTAGTCGCAACTCTCACTACATCACTGTAGCATCATTTCTTAGGTTAGTAGCAACTCTAACATTACTGTAGCATCATTTCTTAGGTTCGTAGCAACTCTCACCACATCACTGCAGCATCATTTCTTAGGTAAATAGCAACCCTCATTACATCACTGTGGCATCATTTTGCGGTTCGTAGCAACTCTCACTACATCACTGTAGCATCATTTCTTAGGTAAGTAGCAACTCTCATTACATCACTTTAGCATGATTTTATAAATTACTATCAACTCTCAGCACATGACTGTAGCATCATTTCTTACGTTTGTCGCAACTCTCATTACATCACTCTAGTATCATTTGGACATTTGTAGCAACTCTCATTACATCCCTGTAGCATCATTTCTTAGGTTTGTAGCACCTCTCATTACATCACTTGAGCATCATTTGGACATTTGTAGCAACTCTCATTACATCACTGTCGCATAATTTTGAGGATTGTCGCAACTCTCATGACATTACTGGAGCATCACTTCTTAGGTAAGTAACAACTCTCATTACATCACTGTAGCATCATTTTGCGGTTCGTAACAACTCTCACCACATCACTGTAGCATCATTTCCTAGGTAAATAGCAACCCTCATTACATCACTGTAGCATCATTTTGCGGTTCGTAGCAAACTTCACTACATCACTGTGGCATTATTTCTTAGGGAAGTAGCAACTCTCATTACACCGCTTTAGCATAATTTTAAAATTATTATCAACTCTCACTACATCACTGTCAGCATCATTTTGAGATTTGTATCAACTCTCACTACATCATTGCCACCTCATTTTGAGGACCGTAGCAACTCTCACTACATCACTGTCACATCATTTTGAGGATAGTCGTAACTCTCGCGACATTACTGTAGCATCATTTTGAGATTCGTAGGAACTCTCATCACATCACTGTAGCATAATTTTGAGGTTCGTAGCAACTCTCACCACATCACTTTAGCGTGATTTTGAAATTACGATCAACTCTCACCACATCACTGTAGCATCATTTTGAGGATCGTAGTAACTCTCACTACATCACTGTCGCATCATTTTGACATTTGGAGCAACTCTCATGATATCACTGTAGCATCATTTCTTAGGTTAGTAGCAACTCCCATGACATCACTGTAGCATCAGTTTGAGGTTCGTAGCAACTCTCACCACATCACTTTAGCATCATTTTGAGATTCGTAGCAACTCTCACGACATTCCTGTAGCATGATTTTGAGATTAGTAGCAACTCTCATTACATCACTGTAGCATCACTTCTTAGGTTCGTAGCAACTCTCACTACATCACTGTCGCATCATTTTGAGATTCGTAGCAACTCTCACCACATCACTGTAGCATCATTTTGAGGTTCGTAGCAACTCTCACCACATCACTGTAGCATCATTTCTTAGGTTTGTCGCAACTCTCATTATATCACTGTAGCATCATTTTGAGGTTCGTAGCAACTCTCAGCACATGACTGTAGCATCATTTCTTAGGTAAGTAGCAACTCTCATTACATCACTTTAGCATGATTTTGAAATTACTATCAACTCTCAGCACATGACTGTAGCATCATTTCTGAGGTTTGTCGCAACCCTCATTACATCACTCTAGCATCATTTTGAGATTCGTAGCAACTCTCATTACATCACTGTAGCATCATTTTGCGGTTCGTAGCAAACCTCACTACATCACTGGAGCATCATTTTGCGGTTCGTAGCAACTCTCACTACATCACTGTTGCATCATTTCGAGGATAGTAGCAACTCTCACGACATTACTTTAGCATCATTTTGAGGTTCGTAGCAACTCTCACCACATCACTGTCTCATTTCATAGGTAAGTAGCAACTCTCATTACATCACTTTAGCATGATTTTGAAATTACTATCAACTCTCACCACATCACTCTAGCATCATTTGGACATTTGTAGCAACTCTCATTACATCACTGTAGCATCATTTCTTAGGTTTGTAGCCTCTCTCATTACATCACTTTAGCATCATTTGGACATTTGTAGCAACTCTCATTACATCACTGTCGCATCATTTTGAGGATAGTCGCAACTCTCACGACATTACTGGAGCATCATTTTGCGGTTCGTAGCAACTCTCACTACACCACTTTAGCATGAATTTGAAATTAGTATCAACTCTCACCACATCACTGTAGCATCATTTCTTAGGTTTGTCGCAACTCTCATTACATCACTTTAGCATCATTTCGAGCATCGTAGCAACTCTCACTACATCACTGTCGCATCATTTCTTCGGTTAGTCGCAACTCTCACTACATCACTGTAGCATCATTTCTTAGGTTAGTAGCAACTCTAACATTACTGTAGCATCATTTCTTAGGTTCGTAGCAACTCTCACCACATCACTGCAGCATCATTTCTTAGGTAAATAGCAACCCTCATTACATCACTGTGGCATCATTTTGCGGTTCGTAGCAACTCTCACTACATCACTGTAGCATCATTTCTTAGGTAAGTAGCAACTCTCATTACATCACTTTAGCATGATTTTATAAATTACTATCAACTCTCAGCACATGACTGTAGCATCATTTCTTACGTTTGTCGCAACTCTCATTACATCACTCTAGTATCATTTGGACATTTGTAGCAACTCTCATTACATCCCTGTAGCATCATTTCTTAGGTTTGTAGCACCTCTCATTACATCACTTGAGCATCATTTGGACATTTGTAGCAACTCTCATTACATCACTGTCGCATAATTTTGAGGATTGTCGCAACTCTCATGACATTACTGGAGCATCACTTCTTAGGTAAGTAACAACTCTCATTACATCACTGTAGCATCATTTTGCGGTTCGTAACAACTCTCACCACATCACTGTAGCATCATTTCCTAGGTAAATAGCAACCCTCATTACATCACTGTAGCATCATTTTGCGGTTCGTAGCAAACTTCACTACATCACTGTGGCATTATTTCTTAGGGAAGTAGCAACTCTCATTACACCGCTTTAGCATAATTTTAAAATTATTATCAACTCTCACTACATCACTGTCAGCATCATTTTGAGATTTGTATCAACTCTCACTACATCATTGCCACCTCATTTTGAGGACCGTAGCAACTCTCACTACATCACTGTCACATCATTTTGAGGATAGTCGTAACTCTCGCGACATTACTGTAGCATCATTTTGAGATTCGTAGGAACTCTCATCACATCACTGTAGCATAATTTTGAGGTTCGTAGCAACTCTCACCACATCACTTTAGCGTGATTTTGAAATTACGATCAACTCTCACCACATCACTGTAGCATCATTTTGAGGATCGTAGTAACTCTCACGACATCACTGTCGCATCATTTTGACATTTGGAGCAACTCTCATGATATCACTGTAGCATCATTTCTTAGGTTAGTAGCAACTCCCATGACATCACTGTAGCATCAGTTTGAGGTTCGTAGCAACTCTCACCACATCACTTTAGCATCATTTTGAGATTCGTAGCAACTCTCACGACATTCCTGTAGCATGATTTTGAGATTAGTAGCAACTCTCATTACATCACTGTAGCATCACTTCTTAGGTTCGTAGCAACTCTCACTACATCACTGTCGCATCATTTTGAGATTCGTAGCAACTCTCACCACATCACTGTAGCATCATTTTGAGGTTCGTAGCAACTCTCACCACATCACTGTAGCATCATTTCTTAGGTTTGTCGCAACTCTCATTATATCACTGTAGCATCATTTTGAGGTTCGTAGCAACTCTCAGCACATGACTGTAGCATCATTTCTTAGGTAAGTAGCAACTCTCATTACATCACTTTAGCATGATTTTGAAATTACTATCAACTCTCAGCACATGACTGTAGCATCATTTCTGAGGTTTGTCGCAACCCTCATTACATCACTCTAGCATCATTTTGAGATTCGTAGCAACTCTCATTACATCACTGTAGCATCATTTTGCGGTTCGTAGCAAACCTCACTACATCACTGGAGCATCATTTTGCGGTTCGTAGCAACTCTCACTACATCACTGTTGCATCATTTCGAGGATAGTAGCAACTCTCACGACATTACTTTAGCATCATTTTGAGGTTCGTAGCAACTCTCACCACATCACTGTCTCATTTCATAGGTAAGTAGCAACTGTCATTACATCACTTTAGCATGATTTTGAAATTACTATCAACTCTCACCACATCACTCTAGCATCATTTTGAGATTCGTAGCAACTCTCATTACATCACTGTAGCATCATTTCTTAGGTATGTGGCCACTCTCATTACATTACTTTAGCGTGATTTTGAAATTACGATCAACTCTCACCACATCACTGTAGCATCATTTTGAGGATCGTAGCAACTCTCACTACATCACTGTCGCATCATTTTGACATTTGGAGCAACTCTCATGATATCACTGTAGCATCATTTCTTAGGTTAGTAGCAACTCCCATGACATCACTGTAGCATCAGTTTGAGGTTCGTAGCAACTCTCACCACATCACTGTCAGCATCATTTTGATATTAGTGTCAACTCTCACTACATCACTGTAGCATCATTTTGAGGATAGTCGCAACTCTCGCGACATTAATGTAGCATAATTTTTGAGATTCGTAGGAACTCTCATTACATCACTGTAGCATCATTTTGAGGTTCGTAGCAACTCTCACCACATCACTGTAGCATCATTTCTTAGGTAAGTAGCAACTCTCATTACATCACTGTTGCATCATTTTGAGGTTCGTAGCAACTCTCAGCACATGACTGTAGCATCATTTCTTAGGTAAGTAGCAACTCTCATTACATCACTTTAGCATGATTTTGAAATTACTATCAACTCTCAGCACATGACTGTAGCATCATTTCTGAGGTTTGTCGCAACTCTCATTACATCACTCTAGCATCATTTGGACATTTGTAGCAACTCTCATTACATCCCTGGAGCATCATTTCTTAGGTTTGTAGCAAATCTCACCACATCACTGTAGCATCATTTTGAGGTTCGTAGCAACTCTCACCACATCACTGTAGCATCATTTTGAAGTTCGTAGCAACTCTCACCACATCACTGTAGCATAATTTCTTAGGTAAATAGCAACCCTCATGATATCACTGGAGCATCATTTTGCGGTTCGTAGCAACTCTCACTACATCACTGTAGCATCACTTCTTAGGTTTGTCGCAACTCTCATTACATCACTTTAGCATCATTTTGAGGATCGTAGCAACTCTCACTACATCACTGTGGCATCATTTTGAGATTCGTAGCAACTCTCACCACATCACTGTAGCATCATTTTGAAGTTCGTAGCAACTCTCACCACATCACTGTAGCATTATTTCTTAGGTTTTTAGCAACTCTCATTATATCACTGTAGCATCATTTTGAAGTTCGTAGCAACTCTCACCACATCACTGTAGCATCATTTCTTAGGTAAATAGCAACCCTCATTATATCACTGGAGCATCATTTTGCGGTTCGTAGCAACTCTCACTACATCACTGTAGCATCATTTCTTAGGGAAGTAGCAACTCTCATTACATCACTGTTGTATTATTTTGAGGATAGTAGCAACTCTCACGACATTACTTTAGCATCATTTTGAGATTCGTAGCAACTCTCATTACATCACTGTAGCATCATTTTGAGGTTCGTAGCAACTCTCACCACATCACTGTGGCATCATTTCTTAGGTAAATAGCAACCCTCATTACATCACTGTACCATCATTTTGAGGTTCGTAGCAACTCTCACCACATCACTGTCGCATCATTTCTTAGGGAAGTAGCAACTCTCATAACACCTCTTTAACATTATTTTGAAATTACTATCAACTCTCACTACATCACTGTAGCATCACTTCTTAGGTTTGTCGCAACTCTCATTACATCACTTTAGCATCATTTTGAGGATCGTAGCAACTCTCACGACATCACTGTCGCATCATTTTGAGATTCGTAGCAACTCTCATTACATCACTGTAGCATCATTTCTTAGGAAAGTAGCAACTCTCATTGCATCACTTTAGCGTGATTTTGAAATTACTATCAACTCTCACCACATCACTGTCGCATCATTTCTTAGGTAAATAGCAACTCTCACCACATCACTGTAGCATCATTTCTTAGGTAAATAGCAACCCTCATTACATCACTGTAGCATCATTTTGAGGTTCGTAGCAACTCTCACTACATCATTTTAGCATCATTTCTTAGGGAAGTAGCAACTCTCATTACACCGCTTTAGCATTATTTTGAAATTACTATCAACTCTCACCACATCACTGTAGCATCACTTCTTAGGTTTGTAGCAACTCTCATTACATCACTTTAGCATCATTTTGAGATTCGTAGCAACTCTCACGACATTACTGTAGCATGATTTTGAGATTTGTAGCAACTCTCATTACATCACTGTAGCATCACTTCTTAGGTTCGTAGCAACTCTCACTACATCACTGTCGCATCATTTTGAGATTCGTAGCAACTCTCACCACATCACTGTAGCATCATTTTGAGGTTCGTAGCAACTCTCACCACATCACTGTAGCATCACTTCTTAGGTTTGTAGCAACTCTCATTACATCACTTTAGCATCATTTTGAGATTCGTACCAACTCTCACGACATGACTGTAGCATGATTTTGAGATTAGTAGCAACTCTCATTTCATCACTGTAGCATCACTTCTTAGGTTCGTAGCAACTCTCACTACATCACTGTCGCATCATTTTGAGATTCGTAGCAACTCTCACCACATCACTGTAGCATCATTTCTTAGGTAAATAGCAACCCTCATTACATCACTGTAGCATCATTTTGTGGTTCGTAGCAACTCTCACCACATCACTGTAGCATCATTTTGAGGTTCGTAGCAACTCTCACTACATCATTGTAGCATCATTTCTTAGGGAAGTAGCAACTCTCATTACACCACTTTAGCATTATTTTGAAATTACAATCAACTCTCACCACATCACTGTAGCATCACTTCTTAGGTTTGTAGCAACTCTCATTACATCACTTTAGCATCATTTTGAGATACGTAGCAACTCTCACGACATTCCTGTAGCATGATTTTGAGATTAGTAGCAACTCTCATTACATCACTGTAGCATCACTTCTTAGGTTCGTAGCAACTCTCACTACATCACTGTCGCATCATTTTGAGATTCATAGCAACTCTCACCACATCACTGTAGCATCATTTTGAGGTTCGTAGCAACTCTCACCACATCACTGTAGCATCATTTCTTAGGTTTGTAGCAACTCTCATTATATCACTGTAGCATCATTTTGAAGTTCGTAGCAACTCTCACCACATCACTGTAGCATCATTTCTTAGGTAAATAGCAACCCTCATTATATCACTGGAGCATCATATTGCGGTTCGTAGCAACTCTCACTACATCACTGTAGCATCACTTCTTAGGTTTGTCGCAACTCTCATTACATCACTTTAGCATCATTTTGAGGATCGTAGCAACTCTCACGACATCACTGTCGCATCATTTTGAGGATTGTAGCAACTCTCTACCACATCACTGTAGCATCATTTTTTAGGAAAGTTGCAACTCTCATTGCATCACTTTAGCGTGATTTTGAAATTCAGTCAACTCTCACCACATCACTGTAGCATCATTTCTTAGGTAAATAGCAACTCTCACCACATCACTGTAGCATCATTTTGAGGTTCGTAGCAACTCTCACCACATCACTGTAGCATCATTTCTTAGGTAAATAGCAACTCTCACCACATCACTGTAGCATCATTTCTTAGGTAAATAGCAACCCTCATTACATCACTGTAGCATCATTTTGAGGTTCGTAGCAACTCTCACTACATCATTGTAGCATCATTTCTTAGGGAAGTAGCAACTCTCATTACACCGCTTTAGCATTATTTTGAAATTACTATCAACTCTCACCACATCACTGTCGCATCATTTCTTAGGTAAATAGCAACTCTCACCACATCACTGTCGCATCATTTCTTAGGTAAATAGCAACTCTCATCACATCACTGTAGTATCATTTTGAGGTTCGTAGCAACTCTCACCACATCACTGTAGCATCATTTCTTAGGTTCGTAGCAACTCTCACTACATCACTGTCGCATCATTTTGAGATTCGTAGCAACTCTCACCACATCACTGTAGCATCATTTCTTAGGTAAATAGCAACCCTCATTACGTCACTGTAGCATCATTTTGTGGTTCGTAGCAACTCTCACCACATCACTGTAGCATCATTTTGAGGTTCGTACCAACTCTCACTACATCATTGTAGCATCATTTCTTAGGGAAGTAGCAACTCTCATTACACCGCTTTAGCATTATTTTGAAATTACTACAACTCTCACCACATCACTGTAGCATCACTTCTTAGGTTTGTAGCAACTCTCATTACATCACTTTAGCATCATTTTGAGATTCATAGCAACTCTCACGACATTCCTGTAGCATGATTTTGAGATTAGTAGCAACTCTCATTACATCACTGTAGCATCACTTCTTAGGTTCGTAGCAACTCTCAATACATCACTGTCGCATCATTTTGAGATTCGTAGCAACTCTCACCACATCACTGTAGCATCATTTTGAGGTTCGTAGCAACTCTCACCACATCACTGTAGCATCATTTCTTAGGTTTGTAGCAACTCTCATTATATCACTGTAGCATCATTTTGAAGTTCGTAGCAACTCTCACCACATCACTGTAGCATCATTTCTTAGGTAAATAGCAACCCTCATTATATCACTGGAGCATCATTTTGCGGTTCGTAGCAACTCTCACTACATCACTGTAGCATCACTTCTTAGGTTTGTCGCAATTCTCATTACATCACTTTAGCATCATTTTGAAGATCGTAGCAACTCTCACTACATCACTGTTGCATTATTTTGAGGATAGTAGCAACTCTCACGACATTACTTTAGCATCATTTTGAGATTCGTAGCAACTCTCATAACATCACTTTAGCATCATTTTGAGATTCGAAGCAACTCTCACGACATTACTGTAGCATGATTTTGAGATTAGTAGCAACTCTCATTACATCACTGTAGCATCACTTCTTAGGTTCGTAGCAACTCTCACTACATCACTGTCGCATCATTTTGAGATTCGTAGCAACTCTCACCACATCACTGAGGCATCATTTTGAGGTTCGTAGCAACTCTCACCACATCACTGTGGCATCATTTCTTAGGTAAATAGCAACCCTCATTACATCACTGTACCATCATTTTGAGGTTCGTAGCAACTCTCACTACATCACTGTCGCATCATTTCTTAGGGAAGTAGCAACTCTCATTACACCGCTTTAGCATTATTTTGAAATTACTATCAACTCTCACTACATCACTGTAGCATCACTTCTTAGGTTTGTCGCAACTCTCATTACATCACTTTAGCATCATTTTGAGGATCGTAGCAACTCTCACGACATCACTGTCGCATCATTTTGAGGTTCGTAGCAACTCTCACCACATCACTGTAGCATCATTTCTTAGGTTTGTAGCAACTCTCATTACATCACTTTAGAATCGTTTTGAGGATTGTAGCAACTCACTACCACATCACTGTAGCATCATTTTTTAGGAAAGTAGCAACTCTCATTGCATCACTTTAGCATGATTTTGAAATTACGATCAACTCTCACCACATCACTGTAGCATCATTTCTTAGGTAAATAGCAACTCTCACCACATCACTGTAGCATCATTTTGAGGTTCGTAGCAACTCTCACCACATCACTGTAGCATCATTTCTTAGGTAAATAGCAACTCTCACCACATCACTGTAGCATCATTTCTTAGGTAAATAGCAACCCTCATTACATCACTGTAGCATCATTTTGAGGTTCGTAGCAACTCTCACTACATCATTGTAGCATCATTTCTTAGGGAAGTAGCAACTCTCATTACACCGCTTTAGCATTATTTTGAAATTACTATCAACTCTCACAACATCACTGTAGCATCACTTCTTAGGTTTGTAGCAACTCTCATTACATCACTTTAGCATCATTTTGAGATTCGTAGCAACTCTCACGACATTCCTGTAGCATGATTTTGAGATTAGTAGCAACTCTCATTACATCACTGTAGCATCACTTCTTAGGTTCGTAGCAACTCTCACTACATCACTGTCGCATCATTTTGAGATTCGTAGCAACTCTCACCACATCACTGTAGCATCATTTTGAGGTTCGTAGCAACTCTCACCACATCACTGTAGCATCATTTCTTAGGTTTTTAGCAACTCGCATTATATCACTGTAGCATCATTTTGAAGTTCGTAGCAACTCTCACCACATCACTGTAGCATCATTTCTTAGGTAAATAGCAACCCTCATTATATCACTGGAGCATCATTTTGCGGTTCGTAGCAACTCTCACTACATCACTGTAGCATCACTTCTTAGGTTTGTCGCAATTCTCATTACATCACTTTAGCATCATTTTGAAGATCGTAGCAACTCTCACTACATCACTGTTGCATTATTTTGAGGATAGTAGCAACTCTCACGACATTACTTTAGCATCATTTTGAGATTCGTAGCAACTCTCATTACATCACTGTAGCATCATTTTGAGGTTCGTAGCAACTCTCACCACATCACTGTAGCATCATTTCTTAGGTAAATAGCAACCCTCATTACATCACTGTAGCATCATTTTGAGGTTCGTAGCAACTCTCACCACATCACTGTGGCATCATTTCTTAGGTAAATAGCAACCCTCATTACATCACTGTAGCATCATTTTGAGGTTCGTAGCAACTCTCACTACATCATTGTAGCATCATTTCTTAGGGAAGTAGCAACTCTCATTACACCGCTTTAGCATTATTTTGAAATTACAATCAACTCTCACCACATCACTGTAGCATCACTTCTTAGGTTTGTAGCAACTCTCATTACATCACTTTAGCATCATTTTGAGATTCGTACCAACTCTCACGACATTACTGTAGCATGATTTTGAGATTAGTAGCAACTCTCATTACATCACTGTAGCATCACTTCTTAGGTTCGTAGCAACTCTCACTACATCACTGTCGCATCATTTTGAGATTCATAGCAACTCTCCATATCACTGTAGCATCATTTTGAGGTTCGTAGCAACTCTCACCACATCACTGTAGCATCATTTCTTAGGTTTGTAGCAACTCTCATTATATCACTGTAGCATCATTTTGAAGTTCGTAGCAACTCTCACCACATCACTGTAGCATCATTTCTTAGGTAAATAGCAACCCTCATTATATCACTGGAGCATCATATTGCGGTTCGTAGCAACTCTCACTACATCACTGTAGCATCACTTCTTAGGTTTGTCGCAATTCTCATTACATCACTTTAGCATCATTTTATAGATCGTAGCAACTCTCACTGCATCACTGTTGCATTATTTTGAGGATAGTAGCAACTCTCACGACATTACTTTAGCATCATTTTGAGATTCGTAGCAACTCTCACCACATCACTGTAGCATCATTTTGAGGTTCGTAGCAACTCTCACCACATCACTGTAGCATCATTTCTTAGGTAAATAGCAACCCTCATTACATCACTGTAGCATCATTTTGAGGTTCGTAGCAACTCTCACTACATCACTGTCGAGTCATTTCTTTTCGGGAAGTAGCAACTCTCATTACACCGCTTTAGCATTATTTTGAAATTACTATCAACTCTCACCACATCACTGTAGCATCACTTCTTAGGTTTGTAGCAACTCTCATAACATCACTTTAGCATCATTTTGAGATTCGTAGCAACTCTCACGACATTACTGTAGCATGATTTTGAGATTAGTAGCAACTCTCATTACATCACTGTAGCATCACTTCTTAGGTTCGTAGCAACTCTCACTACATCACTGTCGCATCATTTTGAGATTCGTAGCAACTCTCACCACATCACTGTAGCATCATTTTGAGGTTCGTAGCAACTCTCACCACATCACTGTGGCATCATTTCTTAGGTAAATAGCAACCCTCATTACATCACTGTACCATCATTTTGAGGTTCGTAGCAACTCTCACTACATCACTGTCGCATCATTTCTTAGGGAAGTAGCAACTCTCATTACACCGCTTTAGCATTATTTTGAAATTACTATCAACTCTCACTACATCACTGTAGCATCACTTCTTAGGTTTGTCGCAACTCTCATTACATCACTTTAGCATCATTTTGAGGATCGTAGCAACTCTCACGACATCACTGTCGCATCATTTTGAGGTTCGTAGCAACTCTCACCACATCACTGTAGCATCATTTCTTAGGTTTGAAGCAACTCTCATTACATCACTTTAGAATCGTTTTGAGGATTGTAGCAACTCACTACCACATCACTGTAGCATCATTTTTTAGGAAAGTAGCAACTCTCATTGCATCACTTTAGAATCGTTTTGAGGATTGTAGCAACTCACTACCACATCACTGTAGCATCATTTTTTAGGAAAGTTGCAACTCTCATTGCATCACTTTAGCATCATTTTGAGGTTCGTAGCAACTCTCACCACATCACTGTAGCATCATTTCTTAGGTAAATAGCAACTCTCACCACATCACTGTAGCATCATTTTGAGGTTCGTAGCAACTCTCACCACATCACTGTAGCATCATTTCTTAGGTAAATAGCAACTCTCACCACATCACTGTAGCATCATTTCTTAGGTAAATAGCAACCCTCATTACATCACTGGAGCATCATTTTGAGGTTCGTAGCAACTCTCACTACATCATTGTAGCATCATTTCTTAGGGAAGTAGCAACTCTCATTACACCGCTTTAGCATTATTTTGAAATTACTATCAACTCTCACCACATCACTGTCGCATCATTTCTTAGGTAAATAGCAACTCTCACCACATCACTGTCGCATCATTTCTTAGGTAAATAGCAACTCTCATCACATCACTGTAGTATCATTTTGAGGTTCGTAGCAACTCTCACCACATCACTGTAGCATCATTTTGAGGTTCGTAGCAACTCTCACCACATCACTGTAGCATCATTTCTTAGGTAAATAGCAACCCTCATTACATCACTGTAGCATCATTTTGAGGTTCGTAGCAACTCTCACTACATCACTGTCGAGTCATTTCTTTTCGGGAAGTAGCAACTCTCATTACACCGCTTTAGCATTATTTTGAAATTACTATCAACTCTCACCACATCACTGTAGCATCACTTCTTAGGTTTGTAGCAACTCTCATAACATCACTTTAGCATCATTTTGAGATTCGTAGCAACTCTCACGACATTACTGTAGCATGATTTTGAGATTAGTAGCAACTCTCATTACATCACTGTAGCATCACTTCTTAGGTTCGTAGCAACTCTCACTACATCACTGTCGCATCATTTTGAGATTCGTAGCAACTCTCACCACATCACTGTAGCATCATTTTGAGGTTCGTAGCAACTCTCACCACATCACTGTGGCATCATTTCTTAGGTAAATAGCAACCCTCATTACATCACTGTACCATCATTTTGAGGTTCGTAGCAACTCTCACTACATCACTGTCGCATCATTTCTTAGGGAAGTAGCAACTCTCATTACACCGCTTTAGCATTATTTTGAAATTACTATCAACTCTCACTACATCACTGTAGCATCACTTCTTAGGTTTGTCGCAACTCTCATTACATCACTTTAGCATCATTTTGAGGATCGTAGCAACTCTCACGACATCACTGTCGCATCATTTTGAGGTTCGTAGCAACTCTCACCACATCACTGTAGCATCATTTCTTAGGTTTGAAGCAACTCTCATTACATCACTTTAGAATCGTTTTGAGGATTGTAGCAACTCACTACCACATCACTGTAGCATCATTTTTTAGGAAAGTAGCAACTCTCATTGCATCACTTTAGAATCGTTTTGAGGATTGTAGCAACTCACTACCACATCACTGTAGCATCATTTTTTAGGAAAGTTGCAACTCTCATTGCATCACTTTAGCGTGATTTTGAAATTACGATCAACTCTCACCACATCACTGTAGCATCATTTCTTAGGTAAATAGCAACTCTCACCACATCACTGTAGCATCATTTTGAGGTTCGTAGCAACTCTCACCACATCACTGTAGCATCATTTCTTAGGTAAATAGCAACTCTCACCACATCACTGTAGCATCATTTCTTAGGTAAATAGCAACCCTCATTACATCACTGTAGCATCATTTTGAGGTTCGTAGCAACTCTCACTACATCATTGTAGCATCATTTCTTAGGGAAGTAGCAACTCTCATTACACCGCTTTAGCATTATTTTGAAATTACTATCAACTCTCACCACATCACTGTCGCATCATTTCTTAGGTAAATAGCAACTCTCACCACATCACTGTCGCATCATTTCTTAGGTAAATAGCAACTCTCATCACATCACTGTAGTATCATTTTGAGGTTCGTAGCAACTCTCACCACATCACTGTAGCATCATTTCTTAGGTTCGTAGCAACTCTCACTACATCACTGTCGCATCATTTTGAGATTCGTAGCAACTCTCACCACATCACTGCAGCATCATTTCTTAGGTAAATAGCAACCCTCATTACGTCACTGTAGCATCATTTTGTGGTTCGTAGCAACTCTCACCACATCACTGTAGCATCATTTTGAGGTTCGTACCAACTCTCACTACATCATTGTAGCATCATTTCTTAGGGAAGTAGCAACGTTCATTACACCGCTTTAGCATTATTTTGAAATTACTACAACTCTCACCACATCACTGTAGCATCACTTCTTAGGTTTGTAGCAACTCTCATTACATCACTTTAGCATCATTTTGAGATTCATAGCAACTCTCACGACATTCCTGTAGCATGATTTTGAGATTAGTAGCAACTCTCATTACATCACTGTAGCATCACTTCTTAGGTTCGTAGCAACTCTCAATACATCACTGTAGCATCATTTTGAGGTTCGTAGCAACTCTCACCACATCACTGTAGCATCATTTCTTAGGTTTGTAGCAACTCTCATTATATCACTGTAGCATCATTTTGAAGTTCGTAGCAACTCTCACCACATCACTGTAGCATCATTTCTTAGGTAAATAGCAACCCTCATTATATCACTGGAGCATCATTTTGCGGTTCGTAGCAACTCTCACTACATCACTGTAGCATCACTTCTTAGGTTTGTCGCAATTCTCATTACATCACTTTAGCATCATTTTGAAGATCGTAGCAACTCTCACTACATCACTGTTGCATTATTTTGAGGATAGTAGCAACTCTCACGACATTACTTTAGCATCATTTTGAGATTCGTAGCAACTCTCATTACATCACTGTAGCATCATTTTGAGGTTCGTAGCAACTCTCACCACATCACTGTAGCATCATTTCTTAGGTAAATAGCAACCCTCATTACATCACTGTAGCATCATTTTGAGGTTCGTAGCAACTCTCACTACATCACTGTCGTGTCATTTCTTTTCGGGAAGTAGCAACTCTCATTACACCGCTTTAGCATTATTTTGAAATTACTATCAACTCTCACCACATCACTGTAGTATCACTTCTTAGGTTTGTAGCAACTCTCATAACATCACTTTAGCATCATTTTGAGATTCGAAGCAACTCTCACGACATTACTGTAGCATGATTTTGAGATTAGTAGCAACTCTCATTACATCACTGTAGCATCACTTCTTAGGTTCGTAGCAACTCTCACTACATCACTGTCGCATCATTTTGAGATTCGTAGCAACTCTCACCACATCACTGTGGCATCATTTTGAGGTTCGTAGCAACTCTCACCACATCACTGTGGCATCATTTCTTAGGTAAATAGCAACCCTCATTACATCACTGTACCATCATTTTGAGGTTCGTAGCAACTCTCACTACATCACTGTCGCATCATTTCTTAGGGAAGTAGCAACTCTCATTACACCGCTTTAGCATTATTTTGAAATTATTATCAACTCTCACTACATCACTGTAGCATCACTTCTTAGGTTTGTCGCAACTCTCATTACATCACTTTAGCATCATTTTGAGGATCGTAGCAACTCTCACGACATCACTGTCGCATCATTTTGAGGTTCGTAGCAACTCTCACCACATCACTGTAGCATCATTTCTTAGGTTTGTAGCAACTCTCATTACATCACTTTAGAATCGTTTTGAGGATTGTAGCAACTCACTACCACATCACTGTAGCATCATTTTTTAGGAAAGTTGCAACTCTCATTGCATCACTTTAGCGTGATTTTGAAATTACGATCAACTCTCACCACATCACTGTAGCATCATTTCTTAGGTAAATAGCAACTCTCACCACATCACTGTAGCATCATTTTGAGGTTCGTAGCAACTCTCACCACATCACTGTAGCATCATTTCTTAGGTAAATAGCAACTCTCACCACATCACTGTAGCATCATTTCTTAGGTAAATAGCAACCCTCATTACATCACTGTAGCATCATTTTGAGGTTCGTAGCAACTCTCACTACATCATTGTAGCATCATTTCTTAGGGAAGTAGCAACTCTCATTACACCACTTTAGCATTATTTTGAAATTACTATCAACTCTCACCACATCAGTGTCGCATCATTTCTTAGGTAAATAGCAACTCTCACCACATCACTGTCGCATCATTTCTTAGGTAAATAGCAACTCTCATCACATCACTGTAGTATCATTTTGAGGTTCGTAGCAACTCTCACCACATCACTGTAGCATCATTTCTTAGGTTCGTAGCAACTCTCACTACATCACTGTCGCATCATTTTGAGATTCGTAGCAACTCTCACCACATCACTGTAGCATCATTTCTTAGGTAAATAGCAACCCTCATTACGTCACTGTAGCATCATTTTGTGGTTCGTAGCAACTCTCACCACATCACTGTAGCATCATTTTGAGGTTCGTACCAACTCTCACTACATCATTGTAGCATCATTTCTTAGGGAAGTAGCAACTCTCATTACACCGCTTTAGCATTATTTTGAAATTACTACAACTCTCACCACATCACTGTAGCATCACTTCTTAGGTTTGTAGCAACTCTCATTACATCACTTTAGCATCATTTTGAGATTCATAGCAACTCTCACGACATTCCTGTAGCATGATTTTGAGATTAGTAGCAACTCTCATTACATCACTGTAGCATCACTTCTTAGGTTCGTAGCAACTCTCAATACATCACTGTCGCATCATTTTGAGATTCGTAGCAACTCTCACCACATCACTGTAGCATCATTTTGAGGTTCGTAGCAACTCTCACCACATCACTGTAGCATCATTTCTTAGGTTAGTAGCAACTCTCATTATATCACTGTAGCATCATTTTGAAGTTCGTAGCAACTCTCACCACATCACTGTAGCATCATTTCTTAGGTAAATAGCAACCCTCATTATATCACTGGAGCATCATTTTGCGGTTCGTAGCAACTCTCACTACATCACTGTAGCATCACTTCTTAGGTTTGTCGCAATTCTCATTACATCACTTTAGCATCATTTTGAAGATCGTAGCAACTCTCACTACATCACTGTTGCATTATTTTGAGGATAGTAGCAACTCTCACGACATTACTTTAGCATCATTTTGAGATTCGTAGCAACTCTCACCACATCACTGTAGCATCATTTCTTAGGTAAATAGCAACCCTCATTACATCACTGTAGCATCATTTTGAGGTTCGTAGCAACTCTCACTACATCACTGTCGTGTCATTTCTTTTCGGGAAGTAGCAACTCTCATTACACCGCTTTAGCATTATTTTGAAATTACTATCAACTCTCACCACATCACTGTAGTATCACTTCTTAGGTTTGTAGCAACTCTCATAACATCACTTTAGCATCATTTTGAGATTCGAAGCAACTCTCACGACATTACTGTAGCATGATTTTGAGATGAGTAGCAACTCTCATTACATCACTGTAGCATCACTTCTTAGGTTCGTAGCAACTCTCACTACATCACTGTCGCATCATTTTGAGATTCGTAGCAACTCTCACCACATCACTGTGGCATCATTTTGAGGTTCGTAGCAACTCTCACCACATCACTGTGGCATCATTTCTTAGGTAAATAGCAACCCTCATTACATCACTGTACCATCATTTTGAGGTTCGTAGCAACTCTCACTACATCACTGTCGCATCATTTCTTAGGGAAGTAGCAACTCTCATTACACCGCTTTAGCATTATTTTGAAATTACTATCAACTCTCACTACATCACTGTAGCATCACTTCTTAGGTTTGTCGCAACTCTCATTACATCACTTTAGCATCATTTTGAGGATCGTAGCAACTCTCACGACATCACTGTCGCATCATTTTGAGGTTCGTAGCAACTCTCACCACATCACTGTAGCATCATTTCTTAGGTTTGTAGCAACTCTCATTACATCACTTTAGAATCGTTTTGAGGATTGTAGCAACTCACTACCACATCACTGTAGCATCATTTTTTAGGAAAGTAGCAACTCTCATTGCATCACTTTAGCGTGATTTTGAAATTACGATCAACTCTCACCACATCACTGTAGCATCATTTCTTAGGTAAATAGCAACTCTCACCACATCACTGTAGCATCATTTTGAGGTTCGTAGCAACTCTCACCACATCACTGTAGCATCATTTCTTAGGTAAATAGCAACTCTCACCACATCACTGTAGCATCATTTCTTAGGTAAATAGCAACCCTCATTACATCACTGTAGCATCATTTTGAGGTTCGTAGCAACTCTCACTACATCATTGTAGCATCATTTCTTAGGGAAGTAGCAACTCTCATTACACCGCTTTAGCATTATTTTGAAATTACTATCAACTCTCACCACATCACTGTAGCATCACTTCTTAGGTTTGTAGCAACTCTCATTACATCACTTTAGCATCATTTTGAGATTCGTAGCAACTCTCACGACATTCCTGTAGCATGATTTTGAGATTAGTAGCAACTCTCATTACATCACTGTAGCATCACTTCTTAGGTTCGTAGCAACTCTCACTACATCACTGTCGCATCATTTTGAGATTCGTAGCAACTCTCACCACATCACTGTAGCATCATTTTGAGGTTCGTAGCAACTCTCACCACATCACTGTAGCATCATTTCTTAGGTTTGTAGCAACTCTCATTATATCACTGTAGCATCATTTTGAAGTTCGTAGCAACTCTCACCACATCACTGTAGCATCATTTCTTAGGTAAATAGCAACCCTCATTATATCACTGGAGCATCATTTTGCGGTTCGTAGCAACTCTCACTACATCACTGTAGCATCACTTCTTAGGTTTGTCGCAATTCTCATTACATCACTTTAGCATCATTTTGAAGATCGTAGCAACTCTCACTACATCACTGTTGCATTATTTTGAGGATCGTAGCAACTCTCACGACATTACTTTAGCATCATTTTGAGATTCGTAGCAACTCTCATTACATCACTGTAGCATCATTTTGAGGTTCGTAGCAACTCTCACCACATCACTGTAGCATCATTTCTTAGGTAAATAGCAACCCTCATTACATCACTGTAGCATCATTTTGAGGTTCGTAGCAACTCTCACTACATCACTGTCGAGTCATTTCTTTTCGGGAAGTAGCAACTCTCATTACACCGCTTTAGCATTATTTTGAAATTCCTATCAACTCTCACCACATCACTGTAGCATCACTTCTTAGGTTTGTAGCAACTCTCATAACATCACTTTAGCATCATTTTGAGATTCGTAGCAACTCTCACGACATTACTGTAGCATGATTTTGAGATTAGTAGCAACTCTCATTACATCACTGTAGCATCACTTCTTAGGTTCGTAGCAACTCTCACTACATCACTGTCGCATCATTTTGAGATTCGTAGCAACTCTCACCACATCACTGTAGCATCATTTTGAGGTTCGTAGCAACTCTCACCACATCACTGTAGCATCATTTCTTAGGTTTGTAGCAACTCTCATTATATCACTGTAGCATCATTTTGAAGTTCGTAGCAACTCTCACCACATCACTGTAGCATCATTTCTTAGGTAAATAGCAACCCTCATTTCATCACTGTAGTATCATTTTGAGGTTCGTAGCAACTCTCACCACATCACTGTAGCATCATTTCTTAGGTTCGTAGCAACTCTCACTACATCACTGTCGCATCATTTTGAGATTCGTAGCAACTCTCACCACATCACTGTAGCATCATTTTGAGGTTCGTAGCAACTCTCACCACATCACTGTAGCATCATTTCTTAGGTAAATAGCAACCCTCATTACGTCACTGTAGCATCATTTTGTGGTTCGTAGCAACTCTCACCACATCACTGTAGCATCATTTTGAGGTTCGTACCAACTCTCACTACATCATTGTAGCATCATTTCTTAGGGAAGTAGCAACTCTCATTACACCGCTTTAGCATTATTTTGAAATTATTATCAACTCTCACCACATCACTGTAGCATCACTTCTTAGGTTTGTAGCAACTCTCATTACATCACTTTAGCATCATTTTGCGGTTCGTAGCAACTCTCACTACATCACTGTAGCATCACTTCTTAGGTTTGTCGCAATTCTCATTACATCACTTTAGCATCATTTTGAAGATCGTAGCAACTCTCACTACATCACTGTTGCATTATTTTGAGGATAGTAGCAACTCTCACGACATTACTTTAGCATCATTTTGAGATTCGTAGCAACTCTCATTACATCACTGTAGCATCATTTTGAGGTTCGTAGCAACTCTCACCACATCACTGTAGCATCATTTCTTAGGTAAATAGCAACCCTCATTACATCACTGTAGCATCATTTTGAGGTTCGTTGCAACTCTCACTACATCACTGTCGTGTCATTTCTTTTCGGGAAGTAGCAACTCTCATTACACCGCTTTAGCATTATTTTGAAATTACTATCAACTCTCACCACATCACTGTAGTATCACTTCTTAGGTTTGTAGCAACTCTCATAACATCACTTTAGCATCATTTTGAGATTCGAAGCAACTCTCACGACATTACTGTAGCATGATTTTGAGATTAGTAGCAACTCTCATTACATCACTGTAGCATCACTTCTTAGGTTCGTAGCAACTCTCACTACATCACTGTCGCATCATTTTGAGATTCGTAGCAACTCTCACCACATCACTGAGGCATCATTTTGAGGTTCGTAGCAACTCTCACCACATCACTGTGGCATCATTTCTTAGGTAAATAGCAACCCTCATTACATCACTGTACCATCATTTTGAGGTTCGTAGCAACTCTCACTACATCACTGTCGCATCATTTCTTAGGGAAGTAGCAACTCTCATTACACCGCTTTAGCATTATTTTGAAATTACTATCAACTCTCACTACATCACTGTAGCATCACTTCTTAGGTTTGTCGCAACTCTCATTACATCACTTTAGCATCATTTTGAGGATCGTAGCAACTCTCACGACATCACTGTCGCATCATTTTGAGGTTCGTAGCAACTCTCACCACATCACTGTAGCATCATTTCTTAGGTTTGTAGCAACTCTCATTACATCACTTTAGAATCGTTTTGAGGATTGTAGCAACTAACTACCACATCACTGTAGCATCATTTTTTAGGAAAGTAGCAACTCTCATTGCATCACTTTAGCATGATTTTGAAATTACGATCAACTCTCACCACATCACTGTAGCATCATTTCTTAGGTAAATAGCAACTCTCACCACATCACTGTAGCATCATTTTGAGGTTCGTAGCAACTCTCACCACATCACTGTAGCATCATTTCTTAGGTAAATAGCAACTCTCACCACATCACTGTAGCATCATTTCTTAGGTAAATAGCAACCCTCATTACATCACTGTAGCATCATTTTGAGGTTCGTAGCAACTCTCACTACATCATTGTAGCATCATTTCTTAGGGAAGTAGCAACTCTCATTACACCGCTTTAGCATTATTTTGAAATTACTATCAACTCTCACAACATCACTGTAGCATCACTTCTTAGGTTTGTAGCAACTCTCATTACATCACTTTAGCATCATTTTGAGATTCGTAGCAACTCTCACGACATTCCTGTAGCATGATTTTGAGATTAGTAGCAACTCTCATTACATCACTGTAGCATCACTTCTTAGGTTCGTAGCAACTCTCACTACATCACTGTCGCATCATTTTGAGATTCGTAGCAACTCTCACCACATCACTGTAGCATCATTTTGAGGTTCGTAGCAACTCTCACCACATCACTGTAGCATCATTTCTTAGGTTTGTAGCAACTCGAATTATATCACTGTAGCATCATTTTGAAGTTCGTAGCAACTCTCACCACATCACTGTAGCATCATTTCTTAGGTAAATAGCAACCCTCATTATATCACTGGAGCATCATTTTGCGGTTCGTAGCAACTCTCACTACATCACTGTAGCATCACTTCTTAGGTTTGTCGCAATTCTCATTACATCACTTTAGCATCATTTTGAAGATCGTAGCAACTCTCACTACATCACTGTTGCATTATTTTGAGGATAGTAGCAACTCTCACGACATTACTTTAGCATCATTTTGAGATTCGTAGCAACTCTCATTACATCACTGTAGCATCATTTTGAGGTTCGTAGCAACTCTCACCACATCACTGTAGCATCATTTCTTAGGTAAATAGCAACCCTCATTACATCACTGTAGCATCATTTTGAGGTTCGTAGCAACTCTCACCACATCACTGTGGCATCATTTCTTAGGTAAATAGCAACCCTCATTACATCACTGTAGCATCATTTTGAGGTTCGTAGCAACTCTCACTACATCATTGTAGCATCATTTCTTAGGGAAGTAGCAACTCTCATTACACCGCTTTAGCATTATTTTGAAATTACAATCAACTCTCACCACATCACTGTAGCATCACTTCTTAGGTTTGTAGCAACTCTCATTACATCACTTTAGCATCATTTTGAGATTCGTACCAACTCTCACGACATTACTGTAGCATGATTTTGAGATTAGTAGCAACTCTCATTACATCACTGTAGCATCACTTCTTAGGTTCGTAGCAACTCTCACTACATCACTGTCGCATCATTTTGAGATTCATAGCAACTCTCCATATCACTGTAGCATCATTTTGAGGTTCGTAGCAACTCTCACCACATCACTGTAGCATCATTTCTTAGGTTTGTAGCAACTCTCATTATATCACTGTAGCATCATTTTGAAGTTCGTAGCAACTCTCACCACATCACTGTAGCATCATTTCTTAGGTAAATAGCAACCCTCATTATATCACTGGAGCATCATATTGCGGTTCGTAGCAACTCTCACTACATCACTGTAGCATCACTTCTTAGGTTTGTCGCAATTCTCATTACATCACTTGAGCATCATTTTATAGATCGTAGCAACTCTCACTACATCACTGTTGCATTATTTTGAGGATAGTAGCAACTCTCACGACATTACTTTAGCATCATTTTGAGATTCGTGGCAACTCTCACCACATCACTGTAGCATCATTTTGAGGTTCGTAGCAACTCTCACCACATCACTGTAGCATCATTTCTTAGGTAAATAGCAACCCTCATTACATCACTGTAGCATCATTTTGAGGTTCGTAGCAACTCTCACTACATCACTGTCGAGTCATTTCTTTTCGGGAAGTAGCAACTCTCATTACACCGCTTTAGCATTATTTTGAAATTACTATCAACTCTCACCACATCACTGTAGCATCACTTCTTAGGTTTGTAGCAACTCTCATAACATCACTTTAGCATCATTTTGAGATTCGTAGCAACTCTCACGACATTACTGTAGCATGATTTTGAGATTAGTAGCAACTCTCATTACATCACTGTAGCATCACTTCTTAGGTTCGTAGCAACTCTCACTACATCACTGTCGCATCATTTTGAGATTCGTAGCAACTCTCACCACATCACTGTAGCATCATTTTGAGGTTCGTAGCAACTCTCACCACATCACTGTGGCATCATTTCTTAGGTAAATAGCAACCCTCATTACATCACTGTACCATCATTTTGAGGTTCGTAGCAACTCTCACTACATCACTGTCGCATCATTTCTTAGGGAAGTAGCAACTCTCATTACACCGCTTTAGCATTATTTTGAAATTACTATCAACTCTCACTACATCACTGTAGCATCACTTCTTAGGTTTGTCGCAACTCTCATTACATCACTTTAGCATCATTTTGAGGATCGTAGCAACTCTCACGACATCACTGTCGCATCATTTTGAGGTTCGTAGCAACTCTCACCACATCACTGTAGCATCATTTCTTAGGTTTGAAGCAACTCTCATTACATCACTTTAGAATCGTTTTGAGGATTGTAGCAACTCACTACCACATCACTGTAGCATCATTTTTTAGGAAAGTAGCAACTCTCATTGCATCACTTTAGAATCGTTTTGAGGATTGTAGCAACTCACTACCACATCACTGTAGCATCATTTTTTAGGAAAGTTGCAACTCTCATTGCATCACTTTAGCGTGATTTTGAAATTACGATCAACTCTCACCACATCACTGTAGCATCATTTCTTAGGTAAATAGCAACTCTCACCACATCACTGTAGCATCATTTTGAGGTTCGTAGCAACTCTCACCACATCACTGTAGCATCATTTCTTAGGTAAATAGCAACTCTCACCACATCACTGTAGCATCATTTCTTAGGTAAATAGCAACCCTCATTACATCACTGTAGCATCATTTTGAGGTTCGTAGCAACTCTCACTACATCATTGTAGCATCATTTCTTAGGGAAGTAGCAACTCTCATTACACCGCTTTAGCATTATTTTGAAATTACTATCAACTCTCACCACATCACTGTCGCATCATTTCTTAGGTAAATAGCAACTCTCACCACATCACTGTCGCATCATTTCTTAGGTAAATAGCAACTCTCATCACATCACTGTAGTATCATTTTGAGGTTCGTAGCAACTCTCACCACATCACTGTAGCATCATTTCTTAGGTTCGTAGCAACTCTCACTACATCACTGTCGCATCATTTTGAGATTCGTAGCAACTCTCACCACATCACTGCAGCATCATTTCTTAGGTAAATAGCAACCCTCATTACGTCACTGTAGCATCATTTTGTGGTTCGTAGCAACTCTCACCACATCACTGTAGCATCATTTTGAGGTTCGTACCAACTCTCACTACATCATTGTAGCATCATTTCTTAGGGAAGTAGCAACGTTCATTACACCGCTTTAGCATTATTTTGAAATTACTACAACTCTCACCACATCACTGTAGCATCACTTCTTAGGTTTGTAGCAACTCTCATTACATCACTTTAGCATCATTTTGAGATTCATAGCAACTCTCACGACATTCCTGTAGCATGATTTTGAGATTAGTAGCAACTCTCATTACATCACTGTAGCATCACTTCTTAGGTTCGTAGCAACTCTCAATACATCACTGTAGCATCATTTTGAGGTTCGTAGCAACTCTCACCACATCACTGTAGCATCATTTCTTAGGTTTGTAGCAACTCTCATTATATCACTGTAGCATCATTTTGAAGTTCGTAGCAACTCTCACCACATCACTGTAGCATCATTTCTTAGGTAAATAGCAACCCTCATTATATCACTGGAGCATCATTTTGCGGTTCGTAGCAACTCTCACTACATCACTGTAGCATCACTTCTTAGGTTTGTCGCAATTCTCATTACATCACTTTAGCATCATTTTGAAGATCGTAGCAACTCTCACTACATCACTGTTGCATTATTTTGAGGATAGTAGCAACTCTCACGACATTACTTTAGCATCATTTTGAGATTCGTAGCAACTCTCATTACATCACTGTAGCATCATTTTGAGGTTCGTAGCAACTCTCACCACATCACTGTAGCATCATTTCTTAGGTAAATAGCAACCCTCATTACATCACTGTAGCATCATTTTGAGGTTCGTAGCAACTCTCACTACATCACTGTCGTGTCATTTCTTTTCGGGAAGTAGCAACTCTCATTACACCGCTTTAGCATTATTTTGAAATTACTATCAACTCTCACCACATCACTGTAGTATCACTTCTTAGGTTTGTAGCAACTCTCATAACATCACTTTAGCATCATTTTGAGATTCGAAGCAACTCTCACGACATTACTGTAGCATGATTTTGAGATTAGTAGCAACTCTCATTACATCACTGTAGCATCACTTCTTAGGTTCGTAGCAACTCTCACTACATCACTGTCGCATCATTTTGAGATTCGTAGCAACTCTCACCACATCACTGTGGCATCATTTTGAGGTTCGTAGCAACTCTCACCACATCACTGTGGCATCATTTCTTAGGTAAATAGCAACCCTCATTACATCACTGTACCATCATTTTGAGGTTCGTAGCAACTCTCACTACATCACTGTCGCATCATTTCTTAGGGAAGTAGCAACTCTCATTACACCGCTTTAGCATTATTTTGAAATTATTATCAACTCTCACTACATCACTGTAGCATCACTTCTTAGGTTTGTCGCAACTCTCATTACATCACTTTAGCATCATTTTGAGGATCGTAGCAACTCTCACGACATCACTGTCGCATCATTTTGAGGTTCGTAGCAACTCTCACCACATCACTGTAGCATCATTTCTTAGGTTTGTAGCAACTCTCATTACATCACTTTAGAATCGTTTTGAGGATTGTAGCAACTCACTACCACATCACTGTAGCATCATTTTTTAGGAAAGTTGCAACTCTCATTGCATCACTTTAGCGTGATTTTGAAATTACGATCAACTCTCACCACATCACTGTAGCATCATTTCTTAGGTAAATAGCAACTCTCACCACATCACTGTAGCATCATTTTGAGGTTCGTAGCAACTCTCACCACATCACTGTAGCATCATTTCTTAGGTAAATAGCAACTCTCACCACATCACTGTAGCATCATTTCTTAGGTAAATAGCAACCCTCATTACATCACTGTAGCATCATTTTGAGGTTCGTAGCAACTCTCACTACATCATTGTAGCATCATTTCTTAGGGAAGTAGCAACTCTCATTACACCGCTTTAGCATTATTTTGAAATTACTATCAACTCTCACCACATCACTGTCGCATCATTTCTTAGGTAAATAGCAACTCTCACCACATCACTGTCGCATCATTTCTTAGGTAAATAGCAACTCTCATCACATCACTGTAGTATCATTTTGAGGTTCGTAGCAACTCTCACCACATCACTGTAGCATCATTTCTTAGGTTCGTAGCAACTCTCACTACATCACTGTCGCATCATTTTGAGATTCGTAGCAACTCTCACCACATCACTGTAGCATCATTTCTTAGGTAAATAGCAACCCTCATTACGTCACTGTAGCATCATTTTGTGGTTCGTAGCAACTCTCACCACATCACTGTAGCATCATTTTGAGGTTCGTACCAACTCTCACTACATCATTGTAGCATCATTTCTTAGGGAAGTAGCAACTCTCATTACACCGCTTTAGCATTATTTTGAAATTACTACAACTCTCACCACATCACTGTAGCATCACTTCTTAGGTTTGTAGCAACTCTCATTACATCACTTTAGCATCATTTTGAGATTCATAGCAACTCTCACGACATTCCTGTAGCATGATTTTGAGATTAGTAGCAACTCTCATTACATCACTGTAGCATCACTTCTTAGGTTCGTAGCAACTCTCAATACATCACTGTCGCATCATTTTGAGATTCGTAGCAACTCTCACCACATCACTGTAGCATCATTTTGAGGTTCGTAGCAACTCTCACCACATCACTGTAGCATCATTTCTTAGGTTTGTAGCAACTCTCATTATATCACTGTAGCATCATTTTGAAGTTCGTAGCAACTCTCACCACATCACTGTAGCATCATTTCTTAGGTAAATAGCAACCCTCATTATATCACTGGAGCATCATTTTGCGGTTCGTAGCAACTCTCACTACATCACTGTAGCATCACTTCTTAGGTTTGTCGCAATTCTCATTACATCACTTTAGCATCATTTTGAAGATCGTAGCAACTCTCACTACATCACTGTTGCATTATTTTGAGGATAGTAGCAACTCTCACGACATTACTTTAGCATCATTTTGAGATTCGTAGCAACTCTCACCACATCACTGTAGCATCATTTCTTAGGTAAATAGCAACCCTCATTACATCACTGTAGCATCATTTTGAGGTTCGTAGCAACTCTCACTACATCACTGTCGTGTCATTTCTTTTCGGGAAGTAGCAACTCTCATTTCACCGCTTTAGCATTATTTTGAAATTACTATCAACTCTCACCACATCACTGTAGTATCACTTCTTAGGTTTGTAGCAACTCTCATAACATCACTTTAGCATCATTTTGAGATTCGAAGCAACTCTCACGACATTACTGTAGCATGATTTTGAGATGAGTAGCAACTCTCATTACATCACTGTAGCATCACTTCTTAGGTTCGTAGCAACTCTCACTACATCACTGTCGCATCATTTTGAGATTCGTAGCAACTCTCACCACATCACTGTGGCATCATTTTGAGGTTCGTAGCAACTCTCACCACATCACTGTGGCATCATTTCTTAGGTAAATAGCAACCCTCATTACATCACTGTACCATCATTTTGAGGTTCGTAGCAACTCTCACTACATCACTGTCGCATCATTTCTTAGGGAAGTAGCAACTCTCATTACACCGCTTTAGCATTATTTTGAAATTACTATCAACTCTCACTACATCACTGTAGCATCACTTCTTAGGTTTGTCGCAACTCTCATTACATCACTTTAGCATCATTTTGAGGATCGTAGCAACTCTCACGACATCACTGTCGCATCATTTTGAGGTTCGTAGCAACTCTCACCACATCACTGTAGCATCATTTCTTAGGTTTGTAGCAACTCTCATTACATCACTTTAGAATCGTTTTGAGGATTGTAGCAACTCACTACCACATCACTGTAGCATCATTTTTTAGGAAAGTAGCAACTCTCATTGCATCACTTTAGCGTGATTTTGAAATTACGATCAACTCTCACCACATCACTGTAGCATCATTTCTTAGGTAAATAGCAACTCTCACCACATCACTGTAGCATCATTTTGAGGTTCGTAGCAACTCTCACCACATCACTGTAGCATCATTTCTTAGGTAAATAGCAACTCTCACCACATCACTGTAGCATCATTTCTTAGGTAAATAGCAACCCTCATTACATCACTGTAGCATCATTTTGAGGTTCGTAGCAACTCTCACTACATCATTGTAGCATCATTTCTTAGGGAAGTAGCAACTCTCATTACACCGCTTTAGCATTATTTTGAAATTACTATCAACTCTCACCACATCACTGTAGCATCACTTCTTAGGTTTGTAGCAACTCTCATTACATCACTTTAGCATCATTTTGAGATTCGTAGCAACTCTCACGACATTCCTGTAGCATGATTTTGAGATTAGTAGCAACTCTCATTACATCACTGTAGCATCACTTCTTAGGTTCGTAGCAACTCTCACTACATCACTGTCGCATCATTTTGAGATTCGTAGCAACTCTCACCACATCACTGTAGCATCATTTTGAGGTTCGTAGCAACTCTCACCACATCACTGTAGCATCATTTCTTAGGTTTGTAGCAACTCTCATTATATCACTGTAGCATCATTTTGAAGTTCGTAGCAACTCTCACCACATCACTGTAGCATCATTTCTTAGGTAAATAGCAACCCTCATTATATCACTGGAGCATCATTTTGCGGTTCGTAGCAACTCTCACTACATCACTGTAGCATCACTTCTTAGGTTTGTCGCAATTCTCATTACATCACTTTAGCATCATTTTGAAGATCGTAGCAACTCTCACTACATCACTGTTGCATTATTTTGAGGATAGTAGCAACTCTCACGACATTACTTTAGCATCATTTTGAGATTCGTAGCAACTCTCATTACATCACTGTAGCATCATTTTGAGGTTCGTAGCAACTCTCACCACATCACTGTAGCATCATTTCTTAGGTAAATAGCAACCCTCATTACATCACTGTAGCATCATTTTGAGGTTCGTAGCAACTCTCACTACATCACTGTCGAGTCATTTCTTTTCGGGAAGTAGCAACTCTCATTACACCGCTTTAGCATTATTTTGAAATTCCTATCAACTCTCACCACATCACTGTAGCATCACTTCTTAGGTTTGTAGCAACTCTCATAACATAAATTTAGCATCATTTTGAGATTCGTAGCAACTCTCACGACATTACTGTAGCATGATTTTGAGATTAGTAGCAACTCTCATTACATCACTGTAGCATCACTTCTTAGGTTCGTAGCAACTCTCACTACATCACTGTCGCATCATTTTGAGATTCGTAGCAACTCTCACCACATCACTGTAGCATCATTTTGAGGTTCGTAGCAACTCTCACCACATCACTGTAGCATCATTTCTTAGGTTTGTAGCAACTCTCATTATATCACTGTAGCATCATTTTGAAGTTCGTAGCAACTCTCACCACATCACTGTAGCATCATTTCTTAGGTAAATAGCAACCCTCATTTCATCACTGTAGTATCATTTTGAGGTTCGTAGCAACTCTCACCACATCACTGTAGCATCATTTCTTAGGTTCGTAGCAACTCTCACTACATCACTGTCGCATCATTTTGAGATTCGTAGCAACTCTCACCACATCACTGTAGCATCATTTTGAGGTTCGTAGCAACTCTCACCACATCACTGTAGCATCATTTCTTAGGTAAATAGCAACCCTCATTACGTCACTGTAGCATCATTTTGTGGTTCGTAGCAACTCTCACCACATCACTGTAGCATCATTTTGAGGTTCGTACCAACTCTCACTACATCATTGTAGCATCATTTCTTAGGGAAGTAGCAACTCTCATTACACCGCTTTAGCATTATTTTGAAATTACTATCAACTCTCACCACATCACTGTAGCATCACTTCTTAGGTTTGTAGCAACTCTCATTACATCACTTTAGCATCATTTTGAGATTCATAGCAACTCTCACGACATTCCTGTAGCATGATTTTGAGATTAGTAGCAACTCTCATTACATCACTGTAGCATCACTTCTTAGGTTCGTAGCAACTCTCACTACATCACTGTCGCATCATTTTGAGATTCGTAGAAACTCTCACCACATCACTGTAGCATCATTTCTTAGGTTTGTAGCAACTCTCATATCACTGTAGCATCATTTTGAAGTTCGTAGCAACTCTCACCACATCACTGTAGCATCATTTCTTAGGTAAATAGCAACCCTCATTATATCACTGGAGCATCATTTTGCGGTTCGTAGCAACTCTCACTACATCACTGTAGCATCACTTCTTAGGTTTGTCGCAATTCTCATTACATCACTTTAGCATCATTTTGAAGATCGTAGCAACTCTCACTACATCACTGTTGCATTATTTTGAGGATAGTAGCAACTCTCACGACATTACTTTAGCATCATTTTGAGATTCGTAGCAACTCTCATTACATCACTGTAGCATCATTTTGAGGTTCGTAGCAACTCTCACCACATCACTGGAGCATCATTTCTTAGGTAAATAGCAACCCTCATTACATCACTGTAGCATCATTTTGAGGTTCGTAGCAACTCTCACTACATCACTGTCGCATCATTTTGAGATTCGTAGCAACTCTCACCACATCACTGTAGCATCATTTTGAGGTTCGTAGCAACTCTCACCACATCACTGTAGCATCATTTCTTAGGTTTGTAGCAACTCTCATTATATCACTGTAGCATCATTTTGAAGTTCCTAGCAACTCTCACCACATCACTGTAGCATCATTTCTTAGGTAAATAGCAATCCTCATTATATCACTGGAGCATCATTTTGCGGTTCGTAGCAACTCTCACTACATCACTGTAGCATCACTTCTTAGGTTTGTCGCAATTCTCATTACATCACTTTAATATCATTTTGAAGATCGTAGCAACTCTCACTACATCACTGTTGCATTATTTTGAGGATAGTAGCAACTCTCACGACATTACTTTAGCATCATTTTGAGATTCGTAGCAACTCTCATTACATCACTGTAGCATCATTTTGAAGTTCGTAGCAACTCTCACCACATCACTGTAGCATCATTTCTTAGGTAAATAGCAACCCTCATTACATCACTGTAGCATCATTTTGAGGTTCGTAGCAACTCTCACTACATCACTGTCGTGTCATTTCTTTTCGGGAAGTAGCAACTCTCATTACACCGCTTTAGCATTATTTTGAAATTACTATCAACTCTCACCACATCACTGTAGCATCACTTCTTAGGTTTGTAGCAACTCTCATAACATCACTTTAGCATCATTTTGAGATTCGTAGCAACTCTCACGACATTACTGTAGCATGATTTTGAGATTAGTAGCAACTCTCATTACATCACTGTAGCATCACTTCTTAGGTTCGTAGCAACTCTCACTACATCACTGTCGCATCATTTTGAGATTCGTAGCAACTCTCACCACATCACTGTAGCATCATTTTGAGGTTCGTAGCAACTCTCACCACATCACTGTGGCATCATTTCTTAGGTAAATAGCAACCCTCATTACATCACTGTACCATCATTTTGAGGTTCGTAGCAACTCTCACTACATCACTGTCGCATCATTTCTTAGGGAAGTAGCAACTCTCATTACACCGCTTTAGCATTATTTTGAAATTACTATCAACTCTCACTACATCACTGTAGCATCACTTCTTAGGTTTGTCGCAACTCTCATTACATCACTTTAGCATCATTTTGAGGATCGTAGCAACTCTCACGACATCACTGTCGCATCATTTTGAGGTTCGTAGCAACTCTCACCACATCACTGTAGCATCATTTCTTAGGTTTGTAGCAACTCTCATTACATCACTTTAGCATCATTTTGAGATTCGTAGCAACTCTCACGACATTACTGTAGCATCATTTTGAGATTAGTAGCAACTCTCATTACATCACTGTAGCATCACTTCTTAGGTTCGTCGCAACTCTCACTACATCACTGTCGCATCATTTTGAGATTCGTAGCAACTCTCACCACATCACTGTAGCATCATTTTGAGGTTCGTAGCAACTCTCACCACATCACTGTAGCATCATTTCTTAGGTAAATAGCAACCCTCATTACATCACTGTAGTATCATTTTGAGGTTCGTAGCAACTCTCACCACATCACTGTAGCATCATTTCTTAGGTATATAGCAACCCTCATTATGTCACTGTAGCATCATTTTGCGGTTCGTAGCAACTCTCACCACATCACTGTAGTGTCATTTTGAGGTTCGTAGCAACTCTCACCACATCACTGTAGCATCATTTTGAGGTTCGTAGCAACTCTCACCACATCACTGTTGCATCATTTTGAGGTTCTTAGCAACTCTCACTACATCATTGTAGCATCATTTCTTAGGGAAGTAGCAACTCTCATTACACCGCTTTAGCATTATTTTGAAATTACTATCAACTCTCACCACATCACTGTAGCATCACTTCTTTGGTTTGTAGCAACTCTCATTACATCACTTTAGCATCATTTTGAGATTCGTATCAACTCTCACGACATTCCTGTCGCATCATTTTGAGATTAGTAGCAACTCTTATTACATCAATGTAGCATCACTTCTTAGGTTCGTAGCAACTCTCACTACATCACTGTCGCATCATTTTGAGATTCGTAGCAACTCTCACCACATCACTGTAGCATCATTTTGAGGTTCGTAGCAACCCTCACCACATCACTGTAGCATCACTTCTTAGGTTTGTAGCAACTCTCATTACATCACTTTAGCATCATTTTGAGGATAGTAGCAACTCTCAGGACATTACTTTAGCATCATTTTGAGATTCCTAGCAACTCTCATTACATCACTGTAGCATCATTTTGAGGTTCGTAGCAACTCTCACCACATCACTGTAGCATCATTTCTTAGGTAAATAGCAACCCTCATTACATCACTGTACCATCATTTTGAGGTTCGTAGCAACTCTCACTACATCACTGTCGCATCATTTCTGAGGGAAGTAGCAACTCTCATTACACCGCTTTAGCATTATTTTGAAATTACTATTAACTCTCACTACATCACTGTAGCATCACTTCTTAGGTTCGTAGCAACTCTCACTACATCACTGTCGCATCATTTTGAGATTCGTAGCAACTCTCACCACATCACTGTAGCATCATTTTGAGATTCGTAGCAACTCTCACGACATTACTGTAGCATCATTTCTTAGGTTTGTAGCAACTCTCATTATATCACTGTAGCATCATTTTGAAGTTCGTAGCAACTCTCACCACATCACTGTAGCATCATTTCTTAGGTAAATAGCAACCCTCATTATATCACTGGAGCATCATTTTGCGGTTCGTAGCAACTCTCACTACATCACTGTAGCATCACTTCTTAGGTTTGTCGCAATTCTCATTACATCACTTTAGCATCATTTTGAAGATCGTAGCAACTCTCACTACATCACTGTTGCATTATTTTGAGGATAGTAGCAACTCTCACGACATTACTTTAGCATCATTTTGAGATTCGTAGCAACTCTCATTACATCACTGTAGCATCATTTTGAGGTTCGTAGCAACTCTCACCACATCACTGTAGCATCATTTCTTAGGTAAATAGCAACCCTCATTACATCACTGTAGCATCATTTTGAGGTTCGTAGCAACTCTCACTACATCACTGTCGAGTCATTTCTTTAGGGAAGTAGCAACTCTCATTACACCGCTTTAGCATTATTTTGAAATTCCTATCAACTCTCACCACATCACTGTAGCATCACTTCTTAGGTTTGTAGCAACTCTCATAACATCACTTTAGCATCATTTTGAGATTCGTAGCAACTCTCACGACATTACTGTAGCATGATTTTGAGATTAGTAGCAACTCTCATTACATCACTGTAGCATCACTTCTTAGGTTCGTAGCAACTCTCACTACATCACTGTCGCATCATTTTGAGATTCGTAGCAACTCTCACCACATCACTGTAGCATCATTTTGAGGTTCGTAGCAACTCTCACCACATCACTGTAGCTTCATTTCTTAGGTTTGTAGCAACTCTCATTATATCACTGTAGCATCATTTTGAAGTTCGTAGCAACTCTCACCACATCACTGTAGCATCATTTCTTAGGTAAATAGCAACCCTCATTTCATCACTGTAGTATCATTTTGAGGTTCGTAGCAACTCTCACCACATCACTGTAGCATCATTTCTTAGGTTCGTAGCAACTCTCACTACATCACTGTCGCATCATTTTGAGATTCGTAGCAACTCTCACCACATCACTGTAGCATCATTTTGAGGTTCGTAGCAACTCTCACCACATCACTGTAGCATCATTTCTTAGGTAAATAGCAACCCTCATTACGTCACTGTAGCATCATTTTGTGGTTCGTAGCAACTCTCACCACATCACTGTAGCATCATTTTGAGGTTCGTACCAACTCTCACTACATCATTGTAGCATCATTTCTTAGGGAAGTAGCAACTCTCATTACACCGCTTTAGCATTATTTTGAAATTACTATCAACTCTCACCACATCACTGTAGCATCACTTCTTAGGTTTGTAGCAACTCTCATTACATCACTTTAGCATCATTTTGAGATTCATAGCAACTCTCACGACATTCCTGTAGCATGATTTTGAGATTAGTAGCAACTCTCATTACATCACTGTAGCATCACTTCTTAGGTTCGTAGCAACTCTCACTACATCACTGTCGCATCATTTTGAGATTCGTAGCAACTCTCACCACATCACTGTAGCATCATTTCTTAGGTTTGTAGCAACTCTCATATCACTGTAGCATCATTTTGAAGTTCATAGCAACTCTCACCACATCACTGTAGCATCATTTCTTAGGTAAATAGCAACCCTCATTATATCACTGGAGCATCATTTTGCGGTTCGTAGCAACTCTCACTACATCACTGTAGCATCACTTCTTAGGTTTGTCGCAATTCTCATTACATCACTTTAGCATCATTTTGAAGATCGTAGCAACTCTCACTACATCACTGTTGCATTATTTTGAGGATAGTAGCAACTCTCACGACATTACTTTAGCATCATTTTGAGATTCGTAGCAACTCTCATTATATCACTGTAGCATCATTTTGAGGTTCGTAGCAACTCTCACCACATCACTGTAGCATCATTTCTTAGGTAAATAGCAACCATCATTACATCATTGTAGCATCATTTTGAGGTTCGTAGCAACTCTCACTACATCACTGTCGCATCATTTTGAGATTCGTAGCAACTCTCACCACATCACTGTAGCATCATTTTGAGGTTCGTAGCAACTCTCACCACATCACTGTAGCATCATTTCTTAGGTTTGTAGCAACTCTCATTATATCACTGTAGCATCATTTTGAAGTTCGTAGCAACTCTCACCACATCACTGTAGCATCATTTCTTAGGTAAATAGCAACCCTCATTATATCACTGGAGCATCATTTTGCGGTTCGTAGCAACTCTCACTACATCACTGTAGCATCACTTCTTAGGTTTGTCGCAATTCTCATTACATCACTTTAGCATCATTTTGAAGATCGTAGCAACTCTCACTACATCACTGTTGCATTATTTTGAGGATAGTAGCAACTCTCACGACATTACTTTAGCATCATTTTGAGATTCGTAGCAACTCTCATTACATCACTGTAGCATCATTTTGAGGTTCGTAGCAACTCTCACCACATCACTGTAGCATCATTTCTTAGGTAAATAGCAACCCTCATTACATCACTGTAGCATCATTTTGAGGTTCGTAGCAACTCTCACTACATCACTGTCGTGTCATTTCTTTTCGGGAAGTAGCAACTCTCATTACACTGCTTTAGCATTATTTTGAAATTACGATCAACTCTCACCACATCACTGTAGCATCACTTCTTAGGTTTGTAGCAACTCTCATAACATCACTTTAGCATCATTTTGAGATTCGTAGCAACTCTCACGACATTACTGTAGCATGATTTTGAGATTAGTAGCAACTCTCATTACATCACTGTAGCATCACTTCTTAGGTTCGTAGCAACTCTCACTACATCACTGTCGCATCATTTTGAGATTCATAGCAACTCTCACCACATCACTGTAGCATCATTTTGAGGTTCGTAGCAACTCTCACCACATCACTGTGGCATCATTTCTTAGGTAAATAGCAACCCTCATTACATCACTGTACCATCATTTTGAGGTTCGTAGCAACTCTCACTACATCACTGTCGCATCATTTCTTAGGGAAGTAGCAACTCTCATTACACCGCTTTAGCATTATTTTGAAATTACTATCAACTCTCACTACATCACTGTAGCATCACTTCTTAGGTTTGTCGCAACTCTCATTACATCACTTTAGCATCATTTTGAGGATCGTAGCAACTCTCACGACATCACTGTCGCATCATTTTGAGGTTCGTAGCAACTCTCACCACATCACTGTAGCATCATTTCTTAGGTTTGTAGCAACTCTCATTACATCACTTTAGAATCGTTTTGAGGATTGTAGCAACTCACTACCACATCACTGTAGCATCATTTTTTAGGAAAGTAGCAACTCTCATTGCATCACTTTAGCGTGATTTTGAAATTACGATCAACTCTCACCACATCACTGTAGCATCATTTCTTAGGTAAATAGCAACTCTCACCACATCACTGTAGCATCATTTTGAGGTTCGTAGCAACTCTCACCACATCACTGTAGCATCATTTCTTAGGTAAATAGCAACTCTCACCACATCACTGTAGCATCATTTCTTAGGTAAATAGCAACCCTCATTACATCACTGTAGCATCATTTTGAGGTTCGTAGCAACTCTCACTACATCATTGTAGCATCATTTCTTAGGGAAGTAGCAACTCTCATTACACCGCTTTAGCATTATTTTGAAATTACTATCAACTCTCACCACATCACTGTAGCATCACTTCTTAGGTTTGTAGCAACTCTCATTACATCACTTTAGCATCATTTTGAGATTCGTAGCAACTCCCACGAAATTACTGTTGCATGATTTTGAGATGAGTAGCAACTCTCATTACATCACTGTTGCATCACTTCTTAGGTTCGTCGCAACTCTCGCTACATCACTGTCGCATCATTTTGAGATTCATAGCAACTCTCACCACATCACTGTAGCATCATTTTGAGGTTCGTAGCAACTCTCACCACATCACTGTAGCATCACTTCTTAGGTTTGTAGCAACTCTCATTACATCACTTTAGCATCATTTTGAGATTCGTAGCAACTCTCACGACATTACTGTAGCATCATTTTGAGATTAGTAGCAACTCTCATTACATCACTGTAGCATCACTTCTTAGGTTCGTCGCAACTCTCACTACATCACTGTCGCATCATTTTGAGATTCGTAGCAACTCTCACCACATCACTGTAGCATCATTTTGAGGTTCGTAGCAACTCTCACCACATCACTGTAGCATCATTTCTTAGGTAAATAGCAACCCTCATTACATCACTGTAGTATCATTTTGAGGTTCGTAGCAACTCTCACCACATCACTGTAGCATCATTTCTTAGGTAAATAGCAACCCTCATTATGTCACTGTAGCATCATTTTGCGGTTCGTAGCAACTCTCACCACATCACTGTAGCATCATTTTGAGGTTCGTAGCAACTCTCACCACATCACTGTTGCATCATTTTGAGGTTCTTAGCAACTCTCACTACATCATTGTAGCATCATTTCTTAGGGAAGTAGCAACTCTCATTACACCGCTTTAGCATTATTTTGAAATTACTATCAACTCTCACCACATCACTGTAGCATCACTTCTTTGGTTTGTAGCAACTCTCATTACATCACTTTAGCATCATTTTGAGATTCGTATCAACTCTCACGACATTCCTGTCGCATCATTTTGAGATTAGTAGCAACTCTTATTACATCAATGTAGCATCACTTCTTAGGTTCGTAGCAACTCTCACTACATCACTGTCGCATCATTTTGAGATTCGTAGCAACTCTCACCACATCACTGTAGCATCATTTTGAGGTTCGTAGCAACCCTCACCACATCACTGTAGCATCACTTCTTAGGTTTGTAGCAACTCTCATTACATCACTTTAGCATCATTTTGAGGATAGTAGCAACTCTCAGGACATTACTTTAGCATCATTTTGAGATTCGTAGCAACTCTCATTACATCACTGTAGCATCATTTTGAGGTTCGTAGCAACTCTCACCACATCACTGTAGCATCATTTCTTAGGTAAATAGCAACCCTCATTACATCACTGTAGCATCATTTTGAGATTCGTAGCAACACTCACCACATCACTGTAGCATCATTTCTTAGGTAAATAGCAACCCTCATTACATCACTGTAGCATCATTTTGCGGTTCGTACCAACTCTCACCACATCACTGTAGTATCATTTTGAGATTCGTAGCAACTCTCACCACATCACTGTAGCATCATTTCTTCGGTAAATAGCAACCCTCATTACATCACTGTAGCATCATTTTGAGGTTCGTAGCAACTCTCACCACATCACTGTAGCATCATTTCTTAGGTAAATAGCAACCCTCATTACATCACTGTAGCATCATTTTTAGGTTCGTAGCAACTCTCACCACATCACTGTAGCATCATTTCTTAGGTAAATAGCAACCCTCATTACATCACTGTAGCATCATTTCGAAGTTCGTAGCAACTCTCACTACATCACTGTTGCATCATTTCGAGGATAGTAGCAACTCTCACGACATTACTTTAGCATCATTTTGAGGTTCGTAGCAACTCTCACCACATCACTGTCTCATTTCATAGGTAAGTAGCAACTCTCATTACATCACTTTAGCATGATTTTGAAATTACTATCAACTCTCACCACATCACTCTAGCATCATTTGGACATTTGTAGCAACTCTCATTACATCACTGTAGCATCATTTTGAGGATAGTCGCAACTCTCACGACATTACTGGAGCATCATTTTGCGGTTCGTAGCAACTCTCACTACACCACTTTAGCATGAATTTGAAATTAGTATCAACTCTCACCACATCACTGTAGCATCATTTCTTAGGTTTGTCGCAACTCTCATTACATCACTTTAGCATCATTTCGAGCATCGTAGCAACTCTCACTACATCACTGTCGCATCATTTCTTCGGTTAGTCGCAACTCTCACTACATCACTGTCGCATCATTTCTTAGGTTAGTAGCAACTCTAACATTACTGTAGCATCATTTCTTAGGTTCGTAGCAACTCTCACCACATCATTGCAGCATCATTTCTTAGGTAAATAGCAACCCTCATTACATCACTGTGGCATCATTTTGCGGTTCGTAGCAACTCTCACTACATCACTGTAGCATCATTTCTTAGGTATGTAGCAACTCTCATTACATCACTTTAGCATGATTTTATAAATTACTATCAACTCTCACCACATCACTGTAGCATCATTTCTTACGTTTGTCGCAACTCTCATTACATCACTCTAGTATCATTTGGACATTTGTAGCAACTCTCATTACATCCCTGTAGCATCATTTCTTAGGTTTGTAGCACCTCTCATTACATCACTTGAGCATCATTTGGACATTTGTAGCAACTCTCATTACATCACTGTCGCATAATTTTGAGGATTGTCGCAACTCTCATGACATTACTGGAGCATCACTTCTTAGGTAAGTAACAACTCTCATTACATCACTGTAGCATCATTTTGCGGTTCGTAACAACTCTCACCACATCACTGTAGCATCATTTCCTAGGTAAATAGCAACCCTCATTACATCACTGTAGCATCATTTTGCGGTTCGTAGCAAACCTCACTACATCACTGTAGCATTATTTCTTCGGGAAGTAGCAACTCTCATTACACCGCTTTAGCATAATTTTAAAATTATTATCAACTCTCACTACATCACTGTCAGCATCATTTTGAGATTTGTATCAACTTTCACTACATCATTGCCACCTCATTTTGAGGACCGTAGCAACTCTCACTACATCACTGTCACATCATTTTGAGGATAGTCGTAACTCTCGCGACATTACTGTAGCATCATTTTGAGATTCGTAGGAACTCTCATCACATCACTGTAGCATAATTTTGAGGTTCGTAGCAACTCTCACCACATCACTTTAGCGTGATTTTGAAATTACGATCAACTCTCACCACATCACTGTAGCATCATTTTGAGGATCGTAGTAACTCTCACTACATCACTGTCGCATCATTTTGACATTTGGAGCAACTCTCATGATATCACTGTAGCATCATTTCTTAGGTTAGTAGCAACTCCCATGACATCACTGTAGCATCTGTTTGAGGTTCGTAGCAACTCTCACCACATCACTGTCAGCATCATTTTGATATTAGTGTCAACTCTCACTACATCACTGTAGCATCATTTTGAGGTTCGTAGCAACTCTCACCACATCACTGTAGCATCATTTCTTCGGTAAGTAGCAACTCTCATTACATCACTGTTGCATCATTTTGAGGTTCGGAGCAACTCTCAGCACATGACTGTAGCATCATTTCTGAGGTTTGTCGCAACTCTCATTACATCACTCTAGCATCATTTGGACATTTGTAGCAACTCTCATTACATCCCTGTAGCATCATTTCTTAGGTTTGTAGCAAATCTCACCACATCACTGTAGCATCATTTTGAGGTTCGTAGCAACTCTCACCACATCACTGTAGCATCATTTTGAAGTTCGTAGCAACTCTCACCACATCACTGTAACATCATTTCTTAGGTAAATAGCAACCCTCATGATATCACTGGAGCATCATTTTGCGGTTCGTTGCAACTCTCACTACATCACTGTATCATCACTTCTTAGGTTTGTCGCAACTCTCATTACATCACTTTAGCATCATTTTGAGGATCGTAGCAACTCTCACTACATCACTGTGGCATCATTTTGAGATTCGTAGCAACTCTCACCACATCACTGTAGCATCATTTTGAAGTTCGTAGCAACTCTCACCACATCACTGTAGCATCATTTCTTAGGTTTGTAGCAACTCTCATTATATCACTGGAGCATCATTTTGAAGTTCGTAGCAACTCTCACCACATCACTGTAGCATCATTTCTTAGGTAAATAGCAACCCTCATTATATCACTGGAGCATCATTTTGCGGTTCGTAGCAACTCTCACTACATCACTGTAGCATCATTTCTTAGGGAAGTAGCAACTCTCATTACATCACTGTTGTATTATTTTGAGGATAGTAGCAACTCTCACGACATTACTTTAGCATCATTTTGAGATTCGTAGCAACTCTCATTACATCACTGTAGCATCATTTTGAGGTTCGTAGCAACTCTCACCACATCACTGTGGCATCATTTCTTAGGTAAATAGCAACCCTCATTACATCACTGTACCATCATTTTGAGGTTCGTAGCAACTCTCACCACATCACTGTCGCATCATTTCTTAGGGAAGTAGCAACTCTCATTACACCTCTTTAACATTATTTTGAAATTACTATCAACTCTCACTACATCACTGTAGCATCACTTCTTAGGTTTGTCGCAACTCTCATTACATCACTTTAGCATCATTTTGAGGATCGTAGCAACTCTCACGACATCACTGTCGCATCATTTTGAGATTCGTAGCAACTCTGATTACATGACTGTAGCATCATTTCTTAGGAAAGTAGCAACTCTCATTGCATCACTTTAGCGTGATTTTGAAATTACTATCAACTCTCACCACATCACTGTCGCATCATTTCTTAGGTAAATAGCAACTCTCACCACATCACTGTAGCATCATTTCTTAGGTAAATAGCAACCCTCATTACATCACTGTAGCATCATTTTGAGGTTCGTAGCAACTCTCACTACATCATTGTAGCATCATTTCTTAGGGAAGTAGCAACTCTCATTACACCGCTTTAGCATTATTTTGAAATTACTATCAACTCTCACCACATCACTGTAGCATCACTTCTTAGGTTTGTAGCAACTCTCATTACATCACTTTAGAATCGTTTTGAGGATTGTAGCAACTCTCACGACATTACTGTAGCATGATTTTGAGATTAGTAGCAACTCTCATTACATCACTGTAGCATCACTTCTGAGGTTCGTAGCAACTCTCACTACATCACTGTCGCATCATTTTGAGATTCGTAGCAACTCTCACCACATCACTGTAGCATCATTGTGAGGTTCGTAGCAACTCTCACCACATCACTGTAGCATCATTTCTTAGGTAAATAGCAACTCTCACCACATCACTGTAGCATCATTTCTTAGGTAAATAGCAACCCTCATTACATCACTGTAGCATCATTTTGAGGTTCGTAGCAACTCTCACTACATCATTGTAGCATCATTTCTTAGGGAAGTAGCAACTCTCATTACACCGCTTTAGCATTATTTTGAAATTACTATCAACTCTCACCACATCACTGTAGCATCACTTCTTAGGTTTGTAGCAACTCTCATTACATCACTTTAGCATCATTTTGAGATTCGTACCAACTCTCACGACATTACTGTAGCATGATTTTGAGATTAGTAGCAACTCTTATTACATCACTGTAGCATCACTTCTTAGGTTCGTAGCAACTCTCACTACATCACTGTCGCATCATTTTGAGATTCGTAGCAACTCTCACCACATCACTGTAGCATCATTTTGAGGTTCGTAGCAACTCTCACCACATCACTGTAGCATCATTTCTTAGGTAAATAGCAACCCTCATTACATCACTGTAGCATCATTTTGTGGTTCGTAGCAACTCTCACCACATCACTGTAGCATCATTTTGAGGTTCGTAGCAACTCTCACTACATCATTGTAGCATCATTTCTTTGGGAAGTAGCAACTCTCATTACACCGCTTTAGCATTATTTTGAAATTACTATCAACTCTCACCACATCACTGTAGCATCACTTCTTAGGTTTGTAGCAACTCTCATTACATCACTTTAGCATCATTTTGAGATTCGTAGCAACTCTCACGACATTCCTGTAGCATGATTTTGAGATGAGTAGCAACTCTCATTACATCACTGTAGCATCACTTCTTAGGTTCGTAGCAACTCTCACTACATCACTGTCGCATCATTTTGAGATTCGTAGCAACTCTCACCACATCACTGTAGCATCATTTTGAGGTTCGTAGCAACTCTCACCACATCACTGTAGCATCATTTCTTAGGTTTGTAGCAACTCTCATTATATCACTGTAGCATCATTTTGAAGTTCGTAGCAACTCTCACCACATCACTGTAGCATCATTTCTTAGGTAAATAGCAACCCTCATTATATCACTGGAGCATCATTTTGCGGTTCGTAGCAACTCTCACTACATCACTGTAGCATCACTTCTTAGGTTTGTCGCAATTCTCATTACATCACTTTAGCATCATTTTGAAGATCGTAGCAACTCTCACTACATCACTGTTGCATTATTTTGAGGATAGTAGCAACTCTCACGACATTACTTTAGCATCATTTTGAGGTTCGTAGCAACTCTCACCACATCACTGTGGCATCATTTCTTAGGTAAATAGCAACCCTCATTACATCACTGTACCATCATTTTGAGGTTCGTAGCAACTCTCACTACATCACTGTCGCATCATTTCTTAGGGAAGTAGCAACTCTCATTACACCTCTTTAGCATTATTTTGAAATTACTATCAACTCTCACTACATCACTGTAGCATCACTTCTTAGGTTTGTCGCAACTCTCATTACATCACTTTAGCATCATTTTGAGGATCGTAGCAACTCTCACGACATCACTGTCGCATCATTTTAAGGTTCGTAGCAACTCTCACCACATCACTGTAGCATCATTTCTTAGGTTTGTAGCAACTCTCATTACATCACTTTAGAATCGTTTTGAGGATTGTAGCAACTCACTACCACATCACTGTAGCATCATTTTTTAGGAAAGTCGCAACTCTCATTGCATCACTTTAGCGTGATTTTGAAATTATGATCAACTCTCACCACATCACTGTAGCATCATTTCTTAGGTAAATAGCAACTCTCACCACATCACTGTAGCATCATTTTGAGGTTCGTAGCAACTCTCACCACATCACTGTAGCATCATTTCTTAGGTAAATAGCAACTCTCACCACATCACTGTAGCATCATTTCTTAGGTAAATAGCAACCCTCATTACATCACTGTAGCATCATTTTGAGGTTCGTAGCAACTCTCACTACATCATTGTAGCATCATTTCTTAGGGAAGTAGCAACTCTCATTACACCGCTTTAGCATTATTTTGAAATTACTATCAACTCTCACCACATCACTGTAGCATCACTTCTTAGGTTTGTAGCAACTCTCATAACATCACTTTAGCATCATTTTGAGATTCGTAGCAACTCTCACGACATTACTGTAGCATGATTTTGAGATTAGTAGCAACTCTCATTACATCACTGTAGCATCACTTCTTAGGTTCGTAGCAACTCTCACTACATCACTGTCGCATCATTTTGAGATTCGTAGCAACTCTCACCACATCACTGTAGCATCATTTTGAGGTTCGTAGCAACTCTCACCACATCACTGTGGCATCATTTTTTAGGTAAATAGCAACCCTCATTACATCACTGTACCATCATTTTGAGGTTCGTAGCAACTCTCACTACATCACTGTTGCATCATTTCTTAGGGAAGTAGCAACTCTCATTACACCGCTTTAGCATTATTTTGAAATTACTATCAACTCTCACTACATCACTGTAGCATCACTTCTTAGGTTAGTCGCAACTCTCATTACATCACTTTAGCATCATTTTGAGGATCGTAGCAACTCTCCCGACATCACTGTCGCATCATTTTGAGGTTCGTAGCAACTCTCACCACATCACTGTAGCATCATTTCTTAGGTTTGTAGCAACTCTCATTACATCACTTTAGAATCGTTTTGAGGATTGTAGCAACTCACTACCACATCACTGTAGAATCATTTTTTAGGAAAGTAGCAACTCTCATTGCATCACTTTAGCGTGATTTTGAAATTACGATCAACTCTCACCACATCACTGTAGCATCATTTCTTAGGTAAATAGCAACTCTCACCACATCACTGTAGCATCATTTTGAGGTTCGTAGCAACTCTCACCACATCACTGTAGCATCATTTCTTAGGTAAATAGCAACTCTCACCACATCACTGTAGCATCATTTCTTAGGTAAATAGAAACCCTCATTACATCACTGTAGCATCATTTTGAGGTTCGTAGCAACTCTCACTACATCATTGTAGCATCATTTCTTAGGTAAGTAGCAACTCTCATTACACCGCTTTAGCATTATTTTGAAATTACTATCAACTCTCACCACATCACTGTAGCATCACTTCTTAGGTTTGTAGCAACTCTCATTACATCACTTTAGCATCATTTTGAGATTCGTAGCAACTCTCACGAAATTACTGTTGCATGATTTTGAGATGAGTAGCAACTCTCATTACATCACTGTTGCATCACTTCTTTGGTTCGTCGCAACTCTCACTACATCACTGTCGCATCATTTTGAGATTCATAGCAACTCTCACCACATCACTGTAGCATCATTTTGAGGTTCGTAGCAACTCTCACCACATCACTGTAGCATCACTTCTTAGGTTTGTAGCAACTCTCACTACATCACTTTAGCATCATTTTGAGATTCGTAGCAACTCTCACGACATTACTGTAGCATCATTTTGAGATTAGTAGCAACTCTCATTACATCACTGTAGCATCACTTCTTAGGTTCGTCGCAACTCTCACTACATCACTGTCGCATCATTTTGAGATTCGTAGCAACTCTCACCACATCACTGTAGCATCATTTTGAGGTTCGTAGCAACTCTCACCACATCACTGTAGCATCATTTCTTAGGTAAATAGCAACCCTCATTACATCACTGTAGTATCATTTTGAGGTTCGTAGCAACTCTCACCACATCACTGTAGCATCATTTCTTAGGTAAATAGCAACCCTCATTATGTCACTGTAGCATCATTTTGCGGTTCGTAGCAACTCTCACCACATCACTGTAGCATCATTTTGAGGTTCGTAGCAACTCTCACCACATCACTGTTGCATCATTTTGAGGTTCTTAGCAACTCTCACTACATCATTGTAGCATCATTTCTTAGGGAAGTAGCAACTCTCATTACACCGCTTTAGCATTATTTTGAAATTACTATCAACTCTCACCACATCACTGTAGCATCACTTCTTAGGTTTGTAGCAACTCTCATTTCATCACTTTAGCATCATTTTGAGATTCGTATCAACTCTCACGACATTCCTGTCGCATCATTTTGAGATTAGTAGCAACTCTTATTACATCAATGTAGCATCACTTCTTAGGTTCGTAGCAACTCTCACTACATCACTGTCGCATCATTTTGAGATTCGTAGCAACTCTCACCACATCACTGTAGCATCATTTTGAGGTTCGTAGCAACCCTCACCACATCACTGTAGCATCACTTCTTAGGTTTGTAGCAACTCTCATTACATCACTTTAGCATCATTTTGAGGATAGTAGCAACTCTCACGACATTACTTTAGCAACATTTTGAGATTCGTAGCAACTCTCATTACATCACTGTAGCATCATTTTGAGGTTCGTAGCAACTCTCACCACATCACTGTAGCATCATTTCTTCGGTAAATAGCAACCCTCATTACATCACTGTAGCATCTTTTTGAGATTCGTAGCAACACTCACCACATCACTGTAGCATCATTTCTTAGGTAAATAGCAACCCTCATTACATCACTGTAGCATCATTTTGCGGTTCGTACCAACTCTCACCACATCACTGTAGTATCATTTTGAGATTCGTAGCAACTCTCACCACATCACTGTAGCATCATTTCTTCGTTAAATAGCAACCCTCATTACATCACTGTAGCATCATTTTGAGGTTCGTAGCAACTCTCACCACATCACTGTAGCATCATTTCTTAGGTAAATAGCAACCCTCATTACATCACTGTAGTATCATTTTGCGGTTCGTAGCAACTCTCACCACATCACTGTAGCATCATTTTTAGGTTCGTAGCAACTCTCACCACATCACTGTAGCATCATTTCTTCGGTAAATAGCAACCCTCATTACATCACTGTAGCATCATTTCGAAGTTCGTAGCAACTCTCACTACATCACTGTTGCATCATTTCGAGGATAGTAGCAACTCTCACGACATTACTTTAGCATCATTTTGAGGTTCGTAGCAACTCTCACCACATCACTGTCTCATTTCATAGGTAAGTAGCAACTCTCATTACATCACTTTAGCATGATTTTGAAATTACTATCAACTCTCACCACATCACTCTAGCATCATTTGGACATTTGTAGCAACTCTCATTACATCACTGTAGCATCATTTCTTAGGTTTGTAGCCTCTCTCATTACATCACTTTAGCATCATTTGGACATTTGTAGCAACTCTCATTACATCACTGTCACATCATTTTGAGGATAGTCGCAACTCTCACGACATTACTGGAGCATCATTTTGCGGTTCCTAGCAACTCTCACTACACCACTTTAGCATGAATTTGAAATTAGTATCAACTCTCACCACATCACTGTAGCATCATTTCTTAGGTTTGTCGCAACTCTCATTACATCACTTTAGCATCATTTCGAGCATCGTAGCAACTCTAACTACATCACTGTCGCATCATTTCTTCGGTTAGTCGCAACTCTCACTACATCACTGTCGCATCATTTCTTAGGTTAGTAGCAACTCTAACATTACTGTAGCATCATTTCTTAGGTTCGTAGCAACTCTCACCACATCACTGCAGCATCATTTCTTAGGTAAATAGCAACCCTCATTACATCACTGTGGCATCATTTTGCGGTTCGTAGCAACTCTCACTACATCACTGTAGCATCATTTCTTAGGTAAGTAGCAACTCTCATTACATCACTTTAGTATCATTTGGACATTTGTAGCAACTCTCATTACATCCCTGTAGCATCATTTCTTAGGTTTGTAGCACCTCTCATTACATCACTTGAGCATCATTTGGACATTTGTAGCAACTCTCACCACATCACTGTAGCATCACTTCTTGGGTTTGGAGCAACTCTCATAACATCACTTTAGCATCAGTTTGAGATTCGTAGCAACTCTCACGACATTACTGTAGCATGATATTGAGATTAGTAGCAACTCTCATTACATCACTGTAGCATCACTTCTTAGGTTCGTAGCAACTCTCACTACATCACTGTCGCATCATTTTGAGATTCGTAGCAACTCTCACCACATCACTGTAGCATCACTTCTTAGGTTTGTAGCAACTCTCATTACATCACTTTAGCATCATTTTGAGGATAGTAGCAACTCTCACGACATTACTTTAGCATCATTTTGAGATTCGTAGCAACTCTCATTACATCACTGTAGCATCATTTTGAGGTTCGTAGCAACTCTCACCACATCACTGTAGCATCATTTCTTCGGTAAATAGCAACCCTCATTACATCACTGTAGCATCATTTTGAGATTCGTAGCAACACTCACCACATCACTGTAGCATCATTTCTTAGGTAAATAGCAACCCTCATTACATCACTGTAGCATCATTTTGCGGTTCGTACCAACTCTCATTACATCACTGTTGCATCATTTTGAGGTTCGTAGCAACTCTTACCACATCACTGTAGCATCATTTCTTAGGTAAATAGCAACCCTCATTACATCACTGTAGTATCATTTTTCGGTTCGTAGCAACTCTCACCACATCACTGTAGCATCATTTTTAGGTTCGTAGCAACTCTCACCACATCACTGTAGCATCATTGCTTAGGTAAATAGCAACCCTCATTACATCACTGTAGCATCATTTCGAAGTTCGTAGCAACTCTCACTACATCACTGTTGCATCATTTCGAGGATAGTAGCAACTCTCACGACATTACTTTAGCATCATTTTGAGGTTCGTAGCAACTCTCACCACATCACTGTCTCATTTCATAGGTAAGTAGCAACTCTCATTACATCACTTTAGCATGATTTTGAAATTACTATCAACTCTCACCACATCACTCTAGCATCATTTGGACATTTGTAGCAACTCTCATTACATCACTGTAGCATCATTTCTTAGGTTTGTAGCCTCTCTCATTACATCACTTTAGTATCATTTGGACATTTGTAGCAACTCTCATTACATCACTGTCGCATCATTTTGAGGATAGTCGCAACTCTCACGACATTACTGGAGCATCATTTTGCGGTTCGTAGCAACTCTCACCACATCACTGTAGCATCATTTCTTAGGTTAGTCGCAACTCTCACCACATCACTGTCGCATCATTTCTTACGTTAGTCGCAACTCTAACATTACTGTAGCATCATTTCTTAGGTTCGTAGCAACTCTCACCACATCACTGCAGCATCATTTCTTAGGTAAATAGCAACCCTCATTACATCACTGTGGCATCATTTTGCGGTTCGTAGCAACTCTCACTACATCACTGTAGCATCATTTCTTAGGTAAGAAGCAACTCTCATTACATCACTTTAGCATGATTTTATAAATTACTATCAACTCTCAGCACATGACTGTAGCATCATTTCTTACGTTTGTCGCAACTCTCATTACATCACTCTAGTATCATTTGGACATTTGTAGCAACTCTCATTACATCCCTGTAGCATCATTTCTTAGGTTTGTAGCACCTCTCATTACATCACTTGAGCATCATTTGGAACTTTGTAGCAACTCTCATTACATCACTGTCGCATAATTTTGAGGATTGTCGCAACTCTCATGACATTACTGGAGCATCACTTCTTCGGTAAGTAACAACTCTCATTACATCACTGTAGCATCATTTTGCGGTTCGTAACAACTCTCACCACATCACTGTAGCATCATTTCCTAGGTAAATAGCAACCGTCATTACATCACTGTAGCATCATTTTGCGGTTCGTAGCAAACCTCACTACATCACTGTAGCATTATATCTTAGGGAAGTAGCAACTCTCATTACACCGCTTTAGCATAATTTTAAAATTATTATCAACTCTCACTACATCACTGTCAGCATCATTTTGAGATTTGTATCAACTCTCACTACATCATTGCCACCTCATTTTGAGGACCGTAGCAACTCTCACTACATCACTGTCACATCATTTTGAGGATAGTCGTAACTCTCGCGACATTACTGTAGCATCATTTTGAGATTCGTAGGAACTCTCATCACATCACTGTAGCATAATTTTGAGGTTCGTAGCAACTCTCACCACATCACTTTAGCGTGATTTTGAAATTACGATCAACTCTCACCACATCACTGTAGCATCATTTTGAGGATCGTAGTAACTCTCACTACATCACTGTCGCATCATTTTGACATTTGGAGCAACTCTCATGATATCACTGTAGCATCATTTCTTAGGTTAGTAGCAACTCCCATGACATCACTGTAGCATCAGTTTGAGGTTCGTAGCAACTCTCACCACATCACTGTCAGCATCATTTTGATATTAGTGTCAACTCTCACTACATCACTGTCACCTCATTTTGAGGATAGTAGCAACTCTCACCACATCACTGGAGCATCATTTTGAGGATAGTCGCAACTCTCGCGACATTAATGTAGCATAATTTTTGAGATTTGTAGGAACTCTCATTACATCACTGTAGCATCATTTTGAGGTTCGTAGCAACTCTCACCACATCACTGTAGCATCATTTCTTAGGTAAGTAGCAACTCTCATTACATCACTGTTGCATCATTTTGAGGTTCGTAGCAACTCTCAGCACATCACTGTAGCATCATTTCTTAGGTAAGTAGCAACTCTCATTACATCACCTTAGCATGATTTTGAAATTACTATCAACTCTCAGCACATGACTGTAGCATCATTTCTGAGGTTTGTCGCAACTCTCATTACATCACTCTAGCATCATTTGGACATTTGTAGCAACTCTCATTACATCCCTGTAGCATCATTTCTTAGGTTTGTAGCAAATCTCATTACATCACTCTAGCATCATTTTGAGATTCGTAGCAACTCTCATTACATCACTGTAGCATCATTTTGCGGTTCGTAGCAAACCTCACTACATCACTGTAGCATCATTTTGAGATTTGTATCAACTCTCACTACATCATTGCCACCTCATTTTGAGGACCGTAGCAACTCTCACTACATCACTGTCACATCATTTTGAGGATAGTCGTAACTCTCGCGACATTACTGTAGCATCATTTTGAGATTCGAAGGAACTCTCATCACATCACTGTAGCATAATTTTGAGGTTCGTAGCAACTCTCACCACATCACTGTAGCATCATTTCATAGGTAAGTAGCAACTGTCATTACATCATTTTAGCATGATTTTGAAATTACTATCAACTCTCACCAAATCACTCTAGCATCATTTTGAGATTCGTAGCAACTCTCATTACATCACTGTAGCATCATTTCTTAGGTATGTAGCCACTCTCATTACATCACTTTCGCGTGATTTTGAAATTACGATCAACTCTCACCACATCACTGTAGCATCATTTTGAGGATCGTAGCAACTCTCACTACATCACTGTCGCATCATTTTGACATTTGGAGCAACTCTCATGATATCACTGTAGCATCATTTCTTAGGTTAGTAGCAACTCCCATGACATCACTGTAGCATCAGTTTGAGGTTCGTAGCAACTCTCACCACATCACTGTCAGCATCATTTTGATATTAGTGTCAACTCTCACTACATCACTGTAGCATCATTTTGAGGATAGTCGCAACTCTCGCGACATTAATGTAGCATAATTTTTGAGATTCGTAGGAACTCTCATTACATCACTGTAGCATCATTTTGAGGTTCTTAGCAACTCTCACCACATCACTGTAGCATCATTTCTTCGGTAAGTAGCAACTCTCATTACATCACTGTTGCATCATTTTGAGGTTCGTAGCTACTCTCAGCACATGACTGTAGCATCATTTCTTAGGTAAGTAGCAACTCTCATTACATCACTTTAGCATGATTTTGAAATTACTATCAACTCTCAGCACATGACTGTAGCATCATTTCTGAGGTTTGTCGCAACTCTCATTACATCACTCTAGCATCATTTGGACATTTGTAGCAACTCTCATTACATCCCTGTAGAATCATTTCTTAGGTTTGTAGCAAATCTCATTACATCACTCTAGCATCATTTTGCGGTTGGTAGCAAACCTCACTACATCACTGTAGCATCATTTTTTAGGGAAGTAGCAACTCTCATTCAACCGCTTTAGCAGTATTTTGAAATTACTATCAACTCTCACCACATCACTGTAGCATCACTTACGTTTGTAGCAACTCTCTTTACATCACTTTAGCATGATTTTGAAATTACGATCAACTCTCACCACATCACTGTAGCATCATTTCTTAGGTTTTTAGCAACTCTCATTACATCACTGTAGCATCATTTTGAGGTTCGTAGCAACTCTCATTACATCACTGTTGCATCATTTCTTACGTTTGTAGCAACTCTCATTACATCACTGTCGCATCATTTTGAGGATAGTCGCAACTCTCACGACATTACTGGAGCATCATTTTGAGATTCCTAGCAACTCTCATTACATCACTGTAGCATCATTTTGAGGTGTGTAACAACTCTCACCACATTACTGTCGCATCATTTCTTAGGTAAGTAGCAACCCTCATTACATCACTGTAGCATCATTTTGCGGTTCGTAGCAACTCTCACTACACCACTTTAGCATTATTTTGAAATAAGTATCAACTCTCACCACATCACTGTAGCATCACTTCTTAGGTTTGTCGCAACTCTCATTACATCACTTTAGCATCATTTTGAGGATCGTAGCAACTCTCACGACATCACTGTCGCATCATTTTGAGGATATTTGCAACTCTCACCACATCACTGTCAGCTTCATTTTGAGATTCGTATCAACTCTCACGACATCACTGTAGCATCATTTCTTAGGTAAGTAGCAACTCTCATTACATCACTTTAGCATGATTTTGAAATTACGATCAACTCTCACCACATCACTGTAGCATCATTTCTTTCGTTTGTAGGAAATCTCATGACATCACTCTAGCATCTTTTTCTGATTCGTAGCAACTCTCACCACATCATTGTAGCATCATTTTGAGGACTGTAGTAACTCTCACTCGATCACTGTCACATCATTTTGACATTTGTAGCAACTCTCATCACATCACTGTAGCATAATTTCTTAGGTTAGTAGCAAATCTCATTACATCACTCTAGCATCATTTTGTGATTCGTTGCAACTCTCATTACATTACTGTAGCATCATTTTGAGATTCGTAGCAACTCTCATTACATCACTGTAGCATCATTTTGCGGTTCGTAGCAAACCTCACTACATCACTGTAGCATCATTTTGAGATTTGTATCAACTCTCACTACATAACTGCCATCTCATTTTGAGGATCGTAGCAACTCTCATTACATCACTGTCGCATCATTTTGAGGATAGTCGCAACTCTCACCACATCACTGTAGCATCATTTTTTAGGTAAGTAGCAACTCTCATTACATCACTTTAGCATGATTTTGAAATTACTATCAACTCTCACCACATCACTGTCAGCATCATTTTGAGATTAGTATCAACTCTCACTACATCACTGTAGCATCATTTTGAGAATCGTTGCAAATCTCACTACATCACTGTCGCATCATTTTGAGGATAGTCGCAACTCTCACCACATCACTGTCAGCATCATTTTGAGATTAGTATCAACTCTCACTACATCACTGTCGCATCATTTTGAGAATCGTTGCAACTCTCACTACATCACTGTCGCATCATTTTGAGGATAGTCGCAACTCTCGCGACATCACTGTCTCATCATTTTGAGATTCGTAGCAACTGTCATTACATCACTGAAGCATCATTTTGAGGTTCGTAGCAACTCTCACCACATCACTGTAGCATCATTTCTTACGTTTGTAGCAACTCTCATTACATCACTGTCGCATCATTTTGAGGATAGTCGCAACTCTCACGACATTACTGGAGCATCATTTTGAGATTCCTAGCAACTCTCATTACATCACTGGAGCATCATTTTGAGGATAGTCGCAACTCTCGCGACATTAATGTAGCATAATTTTTGAGATTCGTAGGAACTCTCATTACATCACTGTAGCATCATTTTGAGGTTCGTAGCAACTCTCACCACATCACTGTAGCATCATTTCTTAGGTAAGTAGCAACTCTCATTATATCACTGTTGCATCATTTTGAGGTTCGTAGCAACTCTCAGCACATGACTGTAGCATCATTTCTTAGGTAAGTAGCAACTCTCATTACATCACTTTAGCATGATTTTGAAATTACGATCAACTCTCACCACATCACTGTAGCATCATTTCTGAGGTTTGTCGCAACTCTCATTACATCACTCTAGCATCATTTGGACATTTGTAGCAACTCTCATTACATCCCTGTAGCATCATTTCTTAGGTTTGTAGCAAATCTCATTACATCACTCTAGCATCATTTTGAGATTCGTAGCAACTCTCATTACATCACTGTAGCATCATTTTGCGGTTCATAGCAAACCTCACTACATCACTGTAGCATCATTTTGAGATTTGTATCAACTCTCACTACATCATTGCCACCTCATTTTGAGGACCGTAGCAACTCTCACTACATCACTGTCACATCATTTTTAGGATAGTCGTAACTCTCGCGACATTACTGTAGCATCATTTTGAGATTCGAAGGAACTCTCATCACATCACTGTAGCATAATTTTGAGGTTCGTAGCAACTCTCACCACATCACTGTAGCATCATTTCATAGGTAAGTAGCAACTGTCATTACATCATTTTAGCATGATTTTGAAATTACTATCAACTCTCACCACATCACTCTAGCATCATTTTGAGATTCGTAGCAACTCTCATTACATCACTGTAGCATCATTTCTTAGGTATGTAGCCACTCTCATTACATCACTTTAGCGTGATTTTGAAATTACGATCAACTCTCACCACATCACTGTAGCATCATTTTGAGGATCGTAGCAACTCTCACTACATCACTGTCGCATCATTTTGACATTTGGAGCAACTCTCATGATATCACTGTAGCATCATTTCTTAGGTTAGTAGCAACTCCCATGACATCACTGTAGCATCAGTTTGAGGTTCGTAGCAACTCTCACCACATCACTGTCAGCATCATTTTGATATTAGTGTCAACTCTCACTACATCACTGTAGCATCATTTTGAGGATAGTCGCAACTCTCGCGACATTAATGTAGCATAATTTTTGAGATTCGTAGGAACTCTCATTACATCACTGTAGCATCATTTTGAGGTTCTTAGCAACTCTCACCACATCACTGTAGCATCAGTTCTTCGGTAAGTAGCAACTCTCATTACATCACTGTTGCATCATTTTGAGGTTCGTAGCAACTCTCAGCACATGACTGTAGCATCATTTCTTAGGTAAGTAGCAACTCTCATTACATCACTTTAGCATGATTTTGAAATTACTATCAACTCTCAGCACATGACTGTAGCATCATTTCTGAGGTTTGTCGCAACTCTCATTACATCACTCTAGCATCATTTGGACATTTGGAGCAACTCTCATTACATCCCTGTAGAATCATTTCTTAGGTTTGTAGCAAATCTCATTACATCACTCTAGCATCATTTTGAGATTCGTAGCAACTCTCATTACATCACTGTAGCATCATTTTGCGGTTCGTAGCAAAACTCACTACATCACTGTAGCATCATTTTTTAGGGAAGTAGCAACTCTCATTAAACCGCTTTAGCAATATTTTGAAATTACTATCAACTCTCACCACATCACTGTAGCATCATTTCTTAGGTTTTTAGCAACTCTCATTACATCACTGTAGCATCATTTTGAGGTTCGTAGCAACTCTCATTACATCACTGTTGCATCATTTCTTACGTTAGTAGCAACTCTCATTACATCACTGTCGCATCATTTTGAGGATAGTCGCAACTCTCACGACATTACTGGAGCATCATTTTGAGATTCCTAGCAACTCTCATTACATCACTGTAGCATCATTTTGAGGTGTGTAACATCTCTCACCACATTACTGTCGCATCATTTCTTAGGTAAGTAGCAACTCTCATTACATCACTGTAGCATCATTTTGCGGTTCGAAGCAACCTTCACTACACCACTTTAGCATTATTTTGAAATAAGTATCAACTCTCACCACATCACTGTAGCATCACTTCTTAGGTTTGTCGCAACTCTCATTACATCACTTTAGCATCATTTTGAGGATCGTAGCAACTCTCACTACATCACTGTCGCATCATTTTGAGGATATTTGCAACTCTCACCACATCACTGTCAGCTTCATTTTGAGATTCGTATCAACTCTCACGACATCACTGTAGCATCATTTCTTAGGTAAGTAGCAACTCTCATTACATCACTTTAGCATGATTTTGAAATTACGATCAACTCTCACCACATCACTGGAGCATCATTTCTTTCGTTTGTAGGAAATCTCATGACATCACTCTAGCATCTTTTTCTGATTCGTAGCAACTCTCACCACATCATTGTAGCATCATTTTGAGGACTGTAGCAACTCTCACTCGATCACTGTCACATCATTTTGACATTTGTAGCAACTCTCATCACATCACTGTAGCATAATTTCTTAGGTTAGTAGCAAATCTCATTACATCACTCTAGCATCATTTTGTGATTCGTTGCAACTCTCATTACATTACTGTAGCATCATTTTGAGGATCGTAGCAACTCTCACCACATCACTGTGGCATCACTTCTTAGGTTTGTCGCAAATCTCATGACATCACTCCAGCATCATTTTGAGATTAGTATCAACTCTCACTACATAACTGCCATCTCATTTTGAGGATCGTAGCAACTCTCATTACATCACTGTCGCATCATTTTGAGGATAGTCGCAACTCTCACCACATCACTGTAGCATCATTTTTTAGGTAAGTAGCAACTCTCATTACATCACTTTAGCGTGATTTTGAAATTACTATCAACTCTCACCACATCACTGTCAGCATCATTTTGAGATTACTATCAACTCTCACTACATCACTGTAGCATCATTTTGAGAATCGTTGCAAATCTCACTACATCACTGTCGCATCATTTTGAGGATAGTCGCAACTCTCACCACATCACTGTCAGCATCATTTTGAGATTAGTATCAACTCTCACTACATCACTGTCGCATCATTTTGAGAATCGTTGCAACTGTCATTACATCACTGTCGCATCATTTTGAGGATATTTGCAACTCTCATTACATCACTTTAGCATGATTTTGAAATTACGATCAACTCTCACCACATCACTGTAGCATCATTTCTTTCGTTTGTAGGAAATCTCATGACATCACTCTAGCATCTTTTTCTGATTCGTAGCAACTCTCACCACATCATTGTAGCATCATTTTGAGGACTGTAGCAACTCTCACTCGATCACTGTCACATCATTTTGACATTTGTAGCAACTCTCATCACATCACTGTAGCATAATTTCTTAGGTTAGTAGCAAATCTCATTACATCACTCTAGCATCATTTTGTGATTCGTTGCAACTCTCATTACATTACTGTAGCATCATTTTGAGGATCGTAGCAACTCTCACCACATCACTGTGGCATCACTTCTTAGGTTTGTCGCAAATCTCATGACATCACTCCAGCATCATTTTGAGATTAGTATCAACTCTCACTACATAACTGCCATCTCATTTTGAGGATCGTAGCAACTCTCATTACATCACTGTCGCATCATTTTGAGGATAGTCGCAACTCTCACCACATCACTGTCAGCATCATTTTGAGATTAGTATCAACTCTCACTACATCACTGTCGCATCATTTTGAGAATCGTTGCAACTCTCACTACATCACTGTCGCATCATTTTGAGGATAGTCGCAACTCTCGCGACATCACTGTCTCATCATTTTGAGATTCGTAGCAACTGTCATTACATCACTGAAGCATCATTTTGAGGTTCGTAGCAACTCTCACCACATCACTGTAGCATCATTTCTTACGTTTGTAGCAACTCTCATTACATCACTGTCGCATCATTTTGAGGATAGTCGCAACTCTCACGACATTACTGGAGCATCATTTTGAGATTCCTAGCAACTCTCATTACATCACTGTAGCATCATTTTGAGGTGTGTAACAACTCTCACCACATTACTGTCGCATCATTTTGAGGATAGTCGCAACTCTCACCACATCACTGTCAGCATCATTTTGAGATTAGTACCAACTCTCACTACATCACTGTAGCATCATTTCTTAGGTAAGTAGCAACTCTCATTACATCACTGTAGCATCATTTTGCGGTTCGTAGCAACTCTCACTACACCACTTTAGCATTATTTTTTAAATAAGTATCAACTCTCACCACATCACTGTAGCATCATTTCTTTGGTTTGTAGGAAATCTCATGACATCACTCTAGCATCTTTTTCTGATTCGTAGCAACTCTCACCACATCATTGTAGCATCATTTTGAGGATCGTAGCAACTCTCACTCGATCACTGTCGCATCATTTTGACATTTGTAGCAACTCTCATCACATCACTGTAGCATAATTTCTTCGGTAAGTAGCAACTCTCATTACATCACTTTAGCGTGATTTTGAAATTACTATCAACTCTCACCACATCACTGTCAGCATCATTTTGAGATTAGTATCAACTCTCACTACATCACTGTAGCATCATTTTGAGAATCGTTGCAAATCTCACGACATCACTGTCGCATCATTTTGAGGATAGTCGCAACTCTCACCACATCACTGTCAGCATCATTTTGAGATTAGTACCAACTCTCACTACATCACTGTCGCATCATTTTGAGAATCGTTGCAACTCTCACTACATCACTGTCGCATCATTTTGAGGATAGTCGCAACTCTCACCACATCACTGTCAGCATCATTTTGAGATTAGTACCAACTCTCACTACATCACTGTCGCATCATTTTGAGGATAGTCGCAACTCTCACCACATCACTGTCAGCATCATTTTGAGATTAGTATCAACTCTCACTACATCACTGTCGCATCATTTTGAGAATCGTTGCAACTCTCACTACATCACTGTCGCATCATTTTGAGGATAGTCGCAACTCTCGCGACATCACTGTCTCATCATTTTGAGATTCGTAGCAACTGTCATTACATCACTGAAGCATCATTTTGAGGTTCGTAGCAACTCTCACCACATCACTGTAGCATCATTTCTTAGGTTTTTAGCAACTCTCATTACATCACTGTAGCATCATTTTGAAGTTTGTAGCAACTCTCATTACATCACTGTAGCATCATATCTTACGTTTGTAGCAACTCTCATTACATCACTGTCGCATCATTTTGAGGATAGTCGCAACTCTCACGACATTACTGGAGCATCATTTTGAGATTCCTAGCAACTCTCATTACATCACTGTAGCATCATTTTGAGGTGTGTATCAACTCTCACCACATCACTGTAGTATCACTTCTTAGGTTTGTCGCAACTCTCATTACATCACTTTAGCATCATTTTGAGGATCGTAGCAACTCTCACTACATCACTGTCGCATCATTTTGAGGATATTTGCAACTCTCACCACATCACTGTCAGCTTCATTTTGAGATTCGTATCAACTCTCACGACATCACTGTAGCATCATTTCTTAGGTAAGTAGCAACTCTCATTACATCACTTTAGCATGATTTTGAAATTACGATCAACTCTCACCACATCACTGTAGCATCATTTCTTTGGTTTGTAGGAAATCTCATGACATCACTCTAGCATCTTTTTCTGATTCGTAGCAAATCTCACCACATCATTGTAGCATCATTTTGAGGATCGTAGCAACTCTCACCACATCACTGTAGCATAATTTCTTAGGTTAGTAGCAAATCGCATTACATCACTCTAGCATCATTTTGTGATTCGTTGCAACTCTCACTACATCACTGTAGCATCATTTTGAGGATCGTAGCAACTCTCACCACATCACTGTGGCATCACTTCTTAGGTTTGTAGCAAATCTCATTACATCACTCCAGCATCATTTTGAGATTAGTATCAACTCTCACTACATCACTGTAGCATCATTTTGAGAATCGTTGCAAATCTCACTACATCACTGTCGCATCATTTTGAGGATATTCGCAACTCTCACCACATCACTGTCAGCATCATTTTGAGATTTGTATCAACTCTCACTACATCACTGTCGCATCATTTTGAGAATCGTTGCAACTCTCACTACATCACTGTCGCATCATTTTGAGGATAGTCGCAACTCTCGCGACATCACTGTCTCATCATTTTGAGATTCGTAGCAACTGTCATTACATCACTGAAGCATCATTTTGAGGTTCGTAGCAACTCTCACCACATCACTGTAGCATGATTTCTTAGGTAAGTAGCAACTCTAATTACATAACTGTAGCACCATTTCTTAGGTTTGTAGCAACTCTCATTACATCACTGGAGCATCATTTTGAGGTTCGTAGCAACTCTCACCACATCACTGTAGCATCACTTCTTAAGTTTGTCGCAACTCTCATTACATCACTTTAGCATAATTTTGAGGATCGTAGCAACTCTCATGACATTACTGTAGCATCATTTTGAGGTTCGTAGCAACTCTCACAGCATCACTGTCGCATCAATTATTAGGTATGTAGCAACTCTCACCACATCACTGTAGCATCATTTCTTAGGTATGTAGCAACTCTCATGACATCACTTTAGCTTGATTTTGAAATTACTATCAACTCTCACCACATCACTGTCAGCATCATTTTGAGATTCGTATCAACTCTCACTACATCACTGTCGCATCATTTTGACATTTGTAGCAACTCTCATTTCATCACTGTAGCATCATTTCTTAGGTTGGTAGCAACTCCCATGACTTCACTCTAGCATCATTTTGAGGTTTGTAGCAACTCTCACTACATTACTGGAAGCATCAATTTGAGCATCGTAGCAACTCTGCCTACATCACTGTAGCATCATTTCTTAGGTAAATAGCAACCCTCATTACATCACTGTAGCATTATTTCTTAGGGAAGTAACAACTCTCATTACACCGCTTTAGCATTATTTTAAAATTAATATCAACTCTCACTACATCACTGTCAGCATCATTTTGAGATTAGTATCAACTCTCACTACATCATTGCCACCTCATTTTGAGGACCGTAGCAACTCTCACTACATCACTGTCGCATCATTTTGAGGATAGTCGTAACTCTCGCGACATTACTGTAGCATCATTTTGAGATTCGTAGGAACTCTCATCACATCACTGTAGCATAATTTTGAGGTTCGTAGCAACTCTCACCACATCACTGTAGCATAATTTCTTTGGTAAGTAGCAACTCTCATTACATCACTGTAGCATCATTTTGAGGTTCGTAGCAACTCTCACCACATCACTGTCTCATCATTTCATAGGTAAGTAGCAACTCTCATTACATCACTTTAGCATGATTTTGAAATTACTATCAACTCTCATTACATCACTGTCGCATCATTTCTTAGGTTTGTCGCAACTCTCATTACATCACTTTAGCATCATTTTGAGGATCGTAGCAACTCTCACTACATCACTGTCGCATCATTTTGAGGATAGTCGCAACTCTCACGACATTACTGGAAGCATCAATTTGAGCATCGTAGCAACTCTGCCTACATCACTGTAGCATCATTTCTTAGGTAAATAGCAACCCTCATTACATCACTGTAGCATTATTTCTTAGGGAAGTAGCAACTCTCATTACACCGCTTTAGCATTATTTTAAAATTAATATCAACTCTCAGCACATGACTGTAGCATCATTTCTTACGTTTGTCGCAACTCTCATTACATCACTCTAGTATCATTTGGACATTAGTAGCAACTCTCATTACATCCCTGTAGCATCATTTTGCGGTTCGTATCAACTCTCACTACATCACTGTAGCATCATTTCTTAGGTAAGTATCAACTGTCATTACATCACTTTAGCATGATTTTGAAATTACTATCAACTCTCGGCACATGACTGTAGCATCATTTCTTACGTTTGTCGCAACTCTCATTACATCACTCTAGTATCATTTGGACATTTGTAGCAACTCTCATTTCATCCCTGTAATATCATTTCTTAGGTTTGTAGCACCTCTCATTACATCACTTGAGCATCATTTGGACATTTGTCGCAACTCTCATTACATCACTGTCGCATAATTTTGAGGATAGTCGCAACTCTCACGACATTACTGGAGCATCATTTCTTAGGTAAGTAACAACTCTCATTACACCGCTTTAGCATTATTTTAAAATTATTATCAACTCTCACTACATCACTGTCAGCATCATTTTGAGATTAGTATCAACTCTCACTACATCATTGCCACCTCATTTTGAGGACCGTAGCAACTCTCACTACATCACTGTCGCATCATTTTGAGGATAGTCGTAACTCTCGCGACATTACTGAAGCATCATTTTGAGATTCGTAGGAACTCTCATCACATCACTGTAGCATAATTTTGAGGTTCGTAGCAACTCTCACCACATCACTGTAGCATCATTTCTTTGGTAAGTAGCAACTCTCATTACATCACTGTAGCATCATTTTGAGGTTCGTAGCAACTCTCACCACATCACTGTCTCATCATTTCATAGGTAAGTAGCAACTCTCATTACATCACTTTAGCATGATTTTGAAATTACTATCAACTCTCACCACATCACTCTAGCATCATTTGGACATTTGTAGCAACTCTCATTACATCACTGTAGCATCATTTCTTAGGTTTGTAGCCACTCTCATTACATTTCTTTAGCATCATTTGGACATTTGTAGCAACTCTCATTACATCATTGTCGCATCATTTTGAGGATAGTCGCAACTCTCACGACATTACTGGAGCATCATTTTGCGGTTCGTAGCAACTCTCACTACACCACTTTAGCATGAATTTTGAAATTAGTATCAACTCTCACCACAACACTGTCAGTACAATTTCTTAGGTTAGTAGCAACTCTCACCACATCAATGTTGCATCATTTTGAGGATCGTAGCAACTTTCAATACATCATTGTCGCATCATTTTGAGGATAGTCGCAACTCTCACGACATTACTGTAGCATCATTTCTTAGGTTTGTAGCAAATCTCATTACATCACTTTAGCATCATTTTCTGATTCGTAGCAACTCTCATTACATCATTGTAGCATCATTTCTTAGGTAAATAACAACCCTCATTACATCACTGTAGCATCATTTTGCGGTTTGTTGCAACTCTCACGACATCACTTTCGCATCATTTCTTAGGTGAGTAGCAACTCTCACCACATTACTGTCAGCATCATTTTGAGCATCATAGCAACTCTCACCACATCAGGGTAGCATCATTTTGAGATTTGTAGCAACTCTCCCTATATCACTTTAGCATCATTTCTTAGGTTAGTACCAACTCTCACCACATTACTTTCGCATAATTTATTAGGTTTTTAGCAACTCTCATTACATCACTGTAGCATCATTTATTAGGTTTTTAGCAACTCTCATTACATCACTGTAGCATCAATTTTAGTTTTTAAGCAACTCTCACTACATCACTGTCAGCATCATTTTGAGCATCATAGCAACTCTCACCACATCAGTGTAGCATCATTTTGAGATTCGTATCAACTCTCACTATATCACTGTAGCATCATTTCTTAGGTTAGTCGCAGCTCTCACTACATCACTGTCGCATCATTTTGAGGTTAGTCGCAGCTCTCACTACATCACTGTCGCATCATTTTGAGGTTTTAAGCAACTCACCACATTACTGTCAGCATCATTTCTTAGGTTAGTACCAACTCTCATTACATCACTTTCGCATAATTTATTAGGTTTGTAGCAACTCTCATTACATCACTGTAGCATCATTTGTTAGGTTTGTTGCAACTGTCATTACATCACTGTAGCATCATTTATTAGGTTTGTTGCAACTGTCATTACGTCACTGTCAGCATCATTTTGAGGTTAGTAGCAACTCTCACTACATCACTGTAGCACCATTTCCTAGGTTAGTAGCAACTCTCATTACATCACTTTAGCATAATTTCTTGGGTTTTTTGCAACTCTCATTACATCACTTTAGCATCATTTTGAGGTGAGTAGCAACTCTCACGACATCACTGTAGCATCATTTCTTAGGTTATTAGCAACTATCATTACATCACTTTAGCATCATTTCTTAGGTTAGTAGCAACTCTTACTACATCAATGGACCATCATTTTTTTTTTTTTTGGAACATTTATTAGAACAGGTTCCTTGACAGAGTCACACACATCATTCCAAAACCCTATGACAAGGTACTCAATACACAATATTCTTTGCAGGTCTAATTATGTCCACAATAGTAAGAGGGAGAAAAATAAAATAAAATAACATAAAATAAAACAAGGAATAAAAATACCATCCAGCCCAGTTAAATAGAGACAATATTCTCATCTCTCCAAATACATTATAACGGGTGCCCATTTTTAAAGATATAAGTCAGTCTGAAGTCGTAGGGTTGCTGTTATGCGTTCCATGCAGTTTACATCCTTAAGCCTTTGGTACCACTGGTCCAGGGTGGGTGGGTGGTGTTTGAGCCAATTTACTGTGATCATTTTATGTGCAATTAACAGAAGAACCCTTTGCAAAAACACCTGTTTTTTCCCTAAATCAATTATTGATGCTGTACCCAAAGTCAGTTGCTGTGGTTCAATTGGTCTATTTATTTTTAAAATCTCACTTATTTGTCGTTTCACCTCTTCCCAGAATTTTACCAATTTAGGACAGTCCCAGAAGATGTGGGAAAAGTCCCCTGTTATGCCACAACCTCTCCAGCACAGGGGGGAACAGTTGCTGTCGTAACTAGCTATTATCAAAGGAGTTTTAAAATATCTTACTCTTAACTTCCAGCTGAATTCCCTCCAGGCTGGGCTGCTGTGGACCATCATTTTGAGGTTAGTAGCAACTCTCACTGTATCACTGTAGCATCATTTATTAGGTTTGTAGCAACTCTCACTACATCACTGTAGCATCATTTTGAGGTTCGTAGCAAATCTCGTTACATCACTCTAGCATCATTTTGAGATTCGTAGCAACTCTCATTACATCACTGTAGCATCATTTTGCGGTTTTAAGCAACTCTTTTCCCAACTCAACCAGACCAAGAGATTAATTCAGAGATGTGGCAGTTAGTCCAGCTGAAGAAAGGCTTTCGGCCTGTGAGGCCTAACACCCCTTTTCAAAGCCTGAATTCAAATGGCCACATGTTCTTGAACAAAGGGTTGGAAAAAGGGGTGATGATTCTGGCCACGGCCCCCACCCTCCAAGAACCTGTGAGTCAGTCTGACCGGAAGTTGCCTGTCAAAATGCTATTGGCTGAGAGCCAGTACCATCCCACGAGAAGTGACATCATCTGTCTCACACATAAAAAATTCAGTGCGGAGAAGATTCTTTCTCTTCGGTGGTTTTCTTCTCTTTGGTGGTTTTCAGCGTCTTCAGAAGGTTCAACCTCTCCAGTGGTCTTCAACCTCTCCGGTTCTCCACTTGGACCTCAAGTGGGCAGTGCAGTGATGACAGAGACTCCACAAGGACACCTCTCTGCCTCCTGTCACAGCGTCCAGAGAAACCACCGTCGAGCCACGCAATCCACGTGAACTGGTCCCTGGTGAAAGAAAGCTCATCCCAGCTTCTTCATCCTTCCCACCAGTAACTCCAGCTGACCCTGCAGGCTGCCCCGCCGCCGCTCTGCTGCCCTCCGAGTCGAGCCAAACCGCGCTCCGGAACATGGAAATCGAATCCCTTACCGCTCCACCGGGTCAAGTAAGGATTCCTTTAACTAGGCATTTTCTGGGCAGAGAAATAGCTCAGTGTGTTGTATAATGTCTATGAATGCTCTGTTTATGTGACGAAGTCCTGTAATTAGCAGAAATTACATAGAATTATACGTTATTTATTGATGTTAGTTATTAATAACCGTGACCTCTCAAGAAGGTGTTACCGGTTATTAATACTGCACAAGTGTGTTAACACACACATTTTTGGGTTTACCTTTGTCCTCTCTCTCTTTCTCTCTCTCTCTCTCTCTCTCTCTTGCTAAGCGCTACGCTGAGTTATTAACATTCCATAAGTTCTACCTCCACGGTGCTAACTAGCAGCTAGCTGGCCTCAGCTAACTAGCCTAGCTGTTAGCCTTGCTGCGACGCGACGTGGTTGCTAGGCAACCAGACTCCCCCCTTCCCCTTCCTTACTCCGTCACTCACACGTTTACACACACACACACACACACACATATTATCACTTGTGTCTTTTGGTTAGATAACAGTTGTACCAACGTGTTGCTGATTGATTGATGCACTGTGTTAATAAATATATTTTTATTATAAGAGAGAAGTCGTAGTGTCTTTTGTGTACCAACTTGTGGTCACGTGTCTCAGCAATAGCAGTGCTTTGATCTCATCCTCCAACATCAGAGCTGTCCCTTGGTCGTTCATGTTACAGAATATTGACTGTTAGTAGATAAACTCTGTTAGAGACTGGTAACTGTTACAAGTTTGGTCGTATGTTAGTTTCCCTGAACTCATCAGGGTGGTGCCCCGAATAATTAATATTAATATTAATTATTAATTTATTTATTAATTGACAATTATATTCATAATTATCAAGTATCATTATTTTTGACCAATTCGCTCTTCAGCGCACAACAGAGGTCACTGTGACTCAGCCTGCAGCAGTGAGATCTGCTCCAGGAGCCTCCGTCTCCCTCCCATGTTCAACCAGTCAGGATGTTTATAGTGGGAACCGTTTATCCTGGTACCAGCAGAGAGAAGGAGAACCTCCTAAACCTCTCATTTACCGGGCCACCTCGAGAGCATCAGGGATTCCAGCTCGTTTTTCAGGCAGTGGATCAAACTCTGGCTTCACTCTGACCATCAGTGGAGTTCAGGCTGAAGATGCAGCCGTTTATCACTGTCAGAGTCTTCACAGCATCAACAGTCAGGGGGTGTTCACACTGTGAAAAACCATCGAACAAAAACCTCCCTCAGTCACACTGAAGTGAAACTGAACTGACTGCTGCAGCTGGGAGCTGCTGACACACACACACACACACACACACACACACACACACACACACACACACACACAGGCTTGATGAGAAGAACTAGAACTAGAAGAACTAGGATTCAGATTTTCTGCTGATGACGTTGTGATCTTCATCACCAATTCTTCATCCTGATTGTGGTCCTTCATCAGATTAGCAGCTTCTCTCTGACGATGTCACTCACATCAACTTTGCTTCTGCTTGGATTTTCAATGAACTTCAAGAAAAACCAGCAGCAGCAGCAGGGAGGGACGACTGGACCCTGCAGAGAGAGACTGATCAGCTCTAAAAGGGGACAGGAGGCTGAGACTTCTGCTGCTCGTCCTCACACGACTCTGCTGAGGAGACTTTTGGAGGAAACTCGTCTTCGGTCTCTCATTTCTCTCTGAGCTCAGTAACCATAGCAACCGAGAGGCATCGCTGCTGGACCGTGACAACAGACGGTTTCAGAACTAAAGATAAAAAGAAGAGAGAACTCACCGTTCCTAAGTTTCAACAGCCAAAATAAAAGCAGCTTTGGAAAGTTTGAAAACCACCAGAATGAACACTTGTTGGTTCATCTGGTTTGGTTTCACTGAAGCCAAACACAAGATCCAGATTTTCCTGGTCCTCCTGCTAGCAGGTGTCCCTGATTGGACTAAACTACACCAAACAAAACTGTTTGTCAGGACAAGTTGATTTTACAGAGCGTGGAGAGAATTTTGAATTGAAACCATCTTTTTATTGCAACAGGAAAAGATGGAGGTCAACATGACACAAGAACCCATCTTCAACAGACGCAGTGAGAACCCACAGAACACTGAGGTTCTCAGAGCGTCTGTGAGCCCCACTGAGCCAAAAACTCTTCCACATTGTTCACTGGTGAATCAGAACTAAAATCTAGCCTGATTCTGGCTTCACCACGGACACAAACACAAATGAACAAACAACAAGCAGACGCTCCCTGACTGAATTCTACCACCTGACAGACTGAAGGCTCATATTGGTGATGCAGGTAGGTGCTGCCCCCTAGTGACCCTATGGAGAATGACATGTAATGACATGAACATTCTACATTTTCCATTTCTTGAGGCCATTACATAAAAATATGAAGTTGATCCAAGTCAGAAACCTTCAAACTGGATGTGAGTCCAGTTGTTTCAAGTAGAGTCAATGGTGACACCCCAGTAGTTTGTAGTCTGCTGGGTATCATAGAATGTTTGCTAGTGAATGAAACGTGGCAGCCCTGCACCAACTGCTCAGAGTCCATGTTGCCTGGGTGGACTGCATGTTTGTGTTCCGTCGTCTGTCTTGGAAGCCTCGTCTGCTTCTTCCTCCACAGAACTCTTTGCTCACAGGACATTCCAGTCTGTTCATGACAGATGTGGTTTTCCAGGTCATGGAATGATTCATAGGGAATTGTTTTTGGGAGGCAGCGTCCTGGAGGGTTTGGTTTGCTCTCCGTTTGCTCAGTGATTAAATAGAAACCAACCTTTGACATGACAGTGCAGTGTTGCTGATGTTTGTGTCAAGTAAGTTGCATGGAACAAACAGCACTGCAAACTGGGTTTCAGCTGGAGGTTAAGAGGAAAGTAGAGAAGTCTTCCAGGAGCCTGGAGCTCTGTGGTGGGTTGGAGCTGAACTAGAGAGGATTGATGGTGGAGGACCAGGAACACGTCACTGGAACCAGAACCACACTGCAAGCCAGTTTGCTCTCTTGCTTCCTTCCAAACGTTCAAATGTTCCATTAGAAGTGGAACCTTCCTGTCTCTCTTTACTGAGTCCCAATGAGGGTGTGGCTAATCTGAACAGGTCAGACCAGCGTTGACTGCACACTCCAAACATCTTATTAGGAAGGGGTGGTGAACACAAACATGCTAACTTCCTTAGCGCGAGCCAGAGACCAGTCAGTTTACATTCCAGCCCTCATTTGGTCTCAAGCTTTTGGTTTGTGAGTGAAAGAAGAATGGAATCCAATGTTGTTGAGGAAGTCCAATCAGCTGAAACTCAAACATTTCTGTTTTAATGGAGAAACTCCTGGTAAAATCTGGTTTTACCATCAAAAATAATCTAAATGTTCTTTTCACCTTCAAACAAACTTTCCTTTCCCCGTGAACAATGAGCATAAATCAGCTGCAGCCATGTTTTAGGAATGTTCCTACTGTGTAGTGACCAGTGAGGAGAGGCTGTTACCATGGGGACAATGTTTACTTTGTCCTGTTACTAGGAGGAGGGATTTACCTGTGGCTGAGCATCGAAGGCAGCTTCAAGGAACCAGAAATGCCCTTATTTTGACATGACTTGGTTCAAGGATTCCCCTGAAATTCAAGGCCCTGAATGGGAAAGTATTTACAAACCTGGTAACTTAAACAACAAACCAGTCAAACCACAGCTACCAGTTTAAACTTCAGACTTGGAGGTTCATGTTCATGATCGACTTCCAAAACTTGACTTCAGAAATCTTTGAACCCAGGATATTTTTTTACTCTTTGATTTCAGAATTTTGTCTTTGATGTCATCGTGACACAATGGACCGAACCTCTAGATTTGATAGTCTACTGCCCTCTGGTGGTGAGGCAGTGGGGATGCAGGTGATCTGCTGGTCTGGTTGAACGTGAGTGGACAGAAACCTTGTTGAGGTGACTGGGAGTTCCTGACTGTGGTGAGCTGCCTTGCTTCTCCTCAGGTCTTCATGGTGGCTTTCTGCTGGACTGTTGTTGAAGGGAACATGGCATCGTATCATTTTCAGATCTGACATCTGGACAGTGGACAGATGTGACATCATCATGGTCTCACTGCCTGCTTTGTTCATGGATCAATGGAACATTGTGTTGGAACCTTTATTGTAGAACTGCTATGAGCTGAGAGCTCAGTGTTGTTGGAACAACGCAGCTCCACATGGGACTGATGTGATGAAGAGGTTTTTATTGAGCTGAAGCTGGAGAGCAACAATCAAAATGGAGCAGCAAACATTCTGATGGCAACGTTTACAGAGGAAAACTGTTGCAGAGTTCAGAGTCCCAGTGAGTCAGGTCAGGACTGGGAACACTGGTCTCTCCTCAGCACCTCTGACACTGGAGTCTGGGAGCCCTGGGTGGCCTCACAGCTCACCGAGCCCACCTTCCTCCACTGGTCTGCAGGGAGCCTCAGGGTGCTGCTCCAGCTGTAGAGCCCGTCCTTCTCCAGCACCCCGGGGCTCCTGCTCTCCTCCCCGCCGCCGCTGCTGCCGTCCACCTTCCAGGCCAGACTCCAGTCTGAAGGGAAGCCCTTGTTGGCCAGACACACCAGCGTGACCCTCTCCTGCTGCAGCTCCTGGCTGGAGGGGGGCAGCACCGTCAGGGAGGGAGGGACATCACCTAGAAGACACCGCTCAGATTAGAGGACGGGGCAGCTGTCAATCAAACCCTGCTGCTTGGACACCAGGACTGTGAGAGCAGATTTCCTCTTGAAGGAGTTTCTGTCAGATGTTTCTCTGCTCCAGCAGTCACTCACTCACACATTGTTTCACTTCCCTTCAAGAAGCGGCTCAGAAAGAGTCCTCACCGCCCAAATAGAACCAGGACCCTGACAATGGAGGAAAGCCCCTTTGGCAGCAGCTCCACTTTGAAAACTGCCATCAACTGAAGCTTCTCTGTTCAGTCATGAAGATGAAGAACAAAGAAACCCCACACATTCCAATCTCCCTGATTCAGCTGCTGGTAGAATGGACTTGTAGCAGATTGAGTCCTTGAACAGAGGGGTTCACCTCACTGAGGCTGACAGTCTCCAAGCAGAGTGAAGCAACCAGCACCAATGATTCTACAGGGGATTTTCAACCTGCACTCATCAAACACTGCAAATGAGTGACAAGCAAACGGCAAATTAGAAAATTACATTGAAATGAAATGAAATCTGTTCCATTCACCATGTAAAACTGGGCCATTTTCAAATGGAAGCGTCCGTTCTTCTTGATGTGGACTTCAGTCCTCACTCATCAAACAGTTCAAACTGAAGGGACACCCATTGGATCATTTCTACACTTCAAGGAGTTCAATTTCAGTCTGACAGGAATTTGGACAGAAACCTTCTTGGAGTTGTTCTCCACGTTAAAGCAGGAGAACTCAACACATCAACACACAAACTGTTCAAAACACACAAAAACTCTGCTGCAAATGTTCCCTGATGGAATTTACAACCAAACTGGACAACATTTTCCTCAGAGTTTGAGCAGAAACTTACGTCCAACATCCAGTCTGGTTCCTCCACCGAACGTCCACCACAGTGACACAAACTCATTGAGGCGCCGTACAAAAACCTCTGACTGTAGAGACACGACTCTCTGACTGGGAAACACACACCCACTTGAGTCAGAAGCCAGCAGTCAAACGTCTGAGCTGCTTTGAACCCTGCCAGCACAGCAGCAGGTCAACAAGTCTGCTTCCATATTCTAGATGGTCATGAATCAAGAGATTAGACCTGAAAATGAAGAGAAGTCACGGAAGCTACGGAGCCCCAGAGCGGCCAAAGAGAGACTTGAACAAGTTCCCTCAGTTCATCAATCCATGGCCAGGAGACCTGTTCCCTCTGATACAGAACTTGGAACCGGTTCTATTTGATGACCACAAATGAACGAGGTTCATCATTAAAAAATCAAAAAAATCAAATGAATCCCATTGTGGGAGCAACATCTGGCTCCAACATGTGTTTTCTGTCTCTCTGGCCTCTCCAGGGCTCCGTACTCATCACATGAAGGTCAGAGCAGCTAAAAAGGAGCTCTGACACATCCTGATCAATACTCTGATCAGGTGATTGATTGATTGACGGATGCAGCAGCAGCATCAGAGCGTCCACGTCTCTGCTGAGTCCCTCTGAACATTTCCATAGAGAGACACTTTGCATCAGCAGCACCATGCTCCAGTGCTCCGGGACACTTTATAGTCCTGAGACTTGAACCCTGGATGACTGACAGCTGTCCGTCACCACAACAGAAGCCACAGAAATCTGCTCATCAGAAACATGGCGTTGACCTCCGCCCTCGTCTGGACGCTCCTCTGCTGCTGCTTTACAGGTAAAGTCCAGAGGGTCCAGCTGCTGTCCTCCATCAACATGGGCCCTCTGAGATGAAGCTGCTTGATGGTTGTGTGTGTGTCTCCTCAGAGTCCAGAGGTCAGGTCACCGTGACTCAGCCTGCAGCAGTGAGATCTGCTCCAGGAGACTCCGTCTCCCTCCCATGTTCAACCAGTCAGGATGTGTACTCTGACAGCAATGGCCACCGTTTATCCTGGTACCAGCAGAGAGAAGGAGAACCTCCTAAACTTCTCATTTACCTGGCAACCTCGAGAACATCAGGGATTCCAGCTCGTTTTTCAGGCAGTGGATCAAACTCTGGCTTCACTCTGACCATCAGTGGAGTTCAGGCTGAAGATGCAGCCGTTTATTACTGTCAGAGTTCTCACTACATCAACAGTCAGTGGGTGTTCACACTGTGAAAAACCATCGTACAAAAACCTCCCTCAGTCACACTGAAGTGAAACTGAACTGACTGCTGCAGCTGGGAGCTGCTGACACACACACACACACACACACACACAGGCTTGATGAGAAGAACTAGAACTAGAAGAACTAGGATTCAGATTTTCTGCTGATGACGTTGTGATCTTCATCCCCAATTCTTCATCCTGATTGTGGTCCTTCATCAGATTAGCAGCTTCTCTCTGATGATGTCACTCACATCAACTTTGCTTCTGCTTGGATTTTCAATGAACTTCAAGAAAAACCAGCAGCAGCAGCAGGGAGGGACGACTGGACCCTGCAGAGAGAGACTGATCAGCTCTAAAAGGGACAGGAGGCTGAGACTTCTGCTGCTCGTCCTCACACGACTCTGCTGAGGAGACTTTTGGAGGAAACTCGTCTTCGGTCGCTCATTTCTCTCTGAGCTCAGTAACCATAGCAACCGAGAGGCATCGCTGCTGGACCGTGACAACAGACGGTTTCAGAACTAAAGATAAAAAGAAGAGAGAACTCTCCGTTACTAAGTTTCAACAGCCAAAATAAAAGCAGCTTTGGAAAGTTTGAAAACCACCAGAATGAACACTTGTTGGTTCATCTGGTTTGGTTTCACTGAAGCCAAACACAAGATCCAGATTTTCCTGGTCCTCCTGCTAGCAGGCGTCCCTGACTGGACTAAACTACACCAAACAAAACTGTTTGTCAGGACAAGTTGATTTTACAGAGCGTGGAGAGAATTTTGAATTGAAACCATCTTTTTATTGCAACAGGAAAAGATGGAGGTCAACATGACACAAGAACCCATCTTCAACAGACGCAGTGAGAACCCACAGAACACTGAGGTTCTCAGAGCGTCTGTGAGCCCCACTGAGCCAAAAACTCTTCCACATTGTTCACTGGTGAATCAGAACTAAAATCTAGCCTGATTCTGGCTTCACCGTGGACACAAACATTGGCAGCAGCTCTTTATCCAAACCTTCTCCATTTGTTTGTTCTTCTTTTGTCAATGGACAACTTGGCTTCTCCCGCAACAAACTTGAATATTTGCCAGGTTTCTGCCCATTGTTCTCCTTTGGACCTTCACTAAAATAAAAGCAGTCTGAGCCCAGATCCCATTGCATCATGCAGAGATAAAATCCTACCAACCAAACAAACCCCTGAGTCTGGGACAGTCCAAATATCAGTGTTAGATGGTTTCAGGCTCTTGGCAGAAGGGACACTGGGCAGAGACACCAGGGTCCATTTGAAGCAGAGGTGTTGACCACTAAAGTTCCATGAAGGATTCACCACTGCAAACCTGCAGACCTCTGATTTCAAGGTGCTTGATACAACAGCCTCCACACCAGCTTGCAGCCGTCCTCTACCTTTAGTCTGTCTCAACACACAGTGTCCCTTCTCCCTCCCAGCTCTCCCTTATTGAAGGCCTTCACTCAGCATTTGGAACACCCAGCACGTTCAGGTCTGCAGCCAGAACTCACAGAACTCTTGTCCATTAAAAAAGTCCCCTCATACGTCCAGCTGGGGAACCGTTAAGATTTCAATGTGCTTCATGTCAGAAATATCAAGACCAAAGTCCTGGACCCAGGCACCCTCTGTGTCTGGATCAGTGATGAACCTGTGAAGTTCAGGAGCTGAGAGGCTGCCACGGCCGCACTGAAATCTAGACTCCCTGATCTGAAAGAGGCCAGAGCAGCACTGTGTGGCTCTGAACTGGTGTTTGGGGGAGTCACTACTTTGAAGGAGCAGGCCCAAGCCGCTCACTCCCCATGGGCCAGATTTATGATGCAAGGGATCCTCAACACTGAGGTATCAATTAGTATGCAAGTAATTCTACACAAACCTGGTCAATGACTGCCAGAATGTTTTTGATTTTTATTCATGACAAATAACATTTAATGTACTGCAGTAGTTTCCAATATATTCCACTATATTCTTGTTTGATACAAGAGGCTTTAATCTGTGCCTTTGATGTCATCATAAATATATGAAGGCCTTGTTTCAGTGTCAGGAACCAATCAGAGCAGCCTCCTCCTGACTAAACAGCTCTACTCATCAAGCCCCTGACCCCAGACTCTTCTTGGTGAACTGATCAGAGATCAGATTAGGAGAGAAGCAGTGACACAAAGGGAAACTTCCTCATTCCCTGAATGCAGCTTCATCAAACAGAGCAATGCTAACTGTTCACCTGCAGTCGTGATGTCATCAGGACAGGAAGTTGATCAAACGTGTAACCTAGATGAGAGACGTATCATTAGTTGTGTTACTGCTCCTTTAATAAGTGCCGGTCAGGTGACTACAGCGGCCCCTGCAGTAGAGAGGGAGAATAACGAAAGCAAGAGCAGCACGCTACAGACAGCAGACGGACGACTCGAGAATGAGAGAGGAAAGAGTAAACAAAGCAGACTCTTTTGAGGTTTTCTCCTTGGTCCCTTCATTTTTTGAGAAGACACTGGACTCAACTGCTGTCCATGATTCTGGATTGTGTTGATTGCGTTGTGAACGAGGATTTGGCCAGGTTTTGTAGGCGGGATCACTGGTGTGCGAACACACCTGACGCTGTGGAGAAAAGATGGCGAGCCACCCACAGGATAGAGAGAGTCGGAGTGGAAAATGGCGCTGCAAACCTCACCCACCCAGGTGACACTGACCCTGACGGTGGGATTGTGGTAGGACAGAACTGACAGGTTTCACAGAGACACCTTGAATTTCTTTTGGACTGATAACGGACTGAACGAAAAGACTGGTGATGAACGGGAGAGACTCTGATTATTGATTTGTGAGATTGAGTTGTAAATTGAAATACTTTGGCCCTGAGTTTTATTTTTATAACTTTGTTTTGTTCACGTTTCCTGATTGTGTGCCAAATCGGTGTTCCATGAGTGGGTTGTTGAAAGGGAGTTCAAGCTTGGATAGAGCCACATGGGAACTTTGACCCTCATCAACCATGCAGGGAGGAGTTCTCAGAGTCTGATTGTGCTGATGAATCATCAGAACTCTCCATCACGCCGTGACGAGGACATCTCAGTGTCAAATCTGTCATTTCCTGCTGCCAGTAGGTGGCGCTGTGGTCGCTACTGACCTGTAGATGTGTTCAGACTGGGATGTTGATCAAACCTGGAAGTTTCAAACAGATCTGACAGGTGGAGAGGATTCAGAAGAGTTGAAGCTTCATTTTAGTTGGAGCCTGAAAATGAGGTGAGACTGAGGGCTCACAGGAGTTGCAGGTAGGTGCTGCCCCCTAGTGACTCAATGGAGAACAACATGTAATGACATGAACGTTCTCCATTTTTCCAGTTCTTGACTTCATTCATCCTCAAACTTCTTCAAGCTGGAAGAGAGTGAGATCATTTAAAGTAGAGAGTCAATAATCAGCATCTCATCACTCATTTGTTCTCTGGTGGTGACCTCACGACTCAGCAGTGTGACATCACACATTTCGCTGATGTCATCCTCAAGTGTGTCACTCAGTTCATGCAGCCTTCACTGTTTTATTTTATTATTTCCTTTCACTTTGATCTTCACAAAGACAAAGTGCGTCTGATGGAGGCACCACTGACAGAGTGTAATGTTTCCATGTTGCCATGACAACGTGAGGCCCCTCACCTCGTCTGTTCCTTCTGCCGGTCGGCGTCAGAAGAGCAAGATGGCTGCTTCTCCATCTGGGTGGATGAGCAGCTCCTCCCATCTCAGGCAGACGCTCCCTGGCTGCATGTCAGCAGCTCCTCAAAGCTCCTTCTGGTTTCTTTGCTCTCCTGATGCTGCGCTGGTGGATTTGTCCACCTCTCATTCTCCAGGGTTCTCAGCCTCATGTTCTCTCCCTCCTGTTCCAGCTCCTCCAAGTTTCCAGTGGAAGTTTGGCTTTTGTTTGCTACTTTGTCTTTTCTCCTCTGTTGGTGCTTTGAGTTCCTTTGTTGTTCTTTGTCTTTTCATCATTCAAGCCTCCTTTTGTTGAACGCTCCTCTCCCCCGTCTGTATTTGGGTCCTGTTCTCCTCCACTTTGGCCAAGAAGGCGGCCCAACAAGAGTCACCAGTGATGTCACAGCTCCTGGATGCCCCGCCCCTTCATCTGGTGCAGGTCGTGTGATGTCACTGAATCCCACCCAGACCAAACCAGTCAGAGATCAGTGTGTTTGTGTCAGTGATGTCATCGCTGCTGACGTCACAGCCCTCCATCCACACACGCCAGACTGAGGTGGAGGAGGTGATGTTGGGGTTTTCAAGGTCTTCGTCATGAGTGGGAGGAGCTGAGCTGGTGAATGATCAGCTGACCAGGTCTGGGCTCAGTTCAGATGTTGAGCCACTGCTGACTGCCGTTTGCCTGAGGAAGACCCAACGTTCCCCTCAAGAAATGGAGGGCAGTTTTTAGTGCAGCGTTCATTCTGGTTGGAGTTTTCCTTTCCTTTGCCCTGCACCTCTCTGGTGGGGAGGTGCTCCCTGTTGACAAGGACTCAGTGGAGAAGACTGGACCAGGACCTTCACTGGTTCAAGGAGCACCGAGGCAAAGGGAGGCCCAGACCAGCAGCCAGGGTGACCAGTTTGAAAAGCTGCTCCTCTTCCATGCTGACTTGTTGGTGTCTCCTCTTTTATTCCTGAGTGATTTTAATCTCAGCTCTCTGAACCTGAATGGAGCAGAACCAGGAAATCATTGCAGGAAATCATGGAGGAGAAATGAATGAATGAGACTTCCAGTCAAACTGAGACAAACGTCCAGGTTTGGTCATCAAAGATATCTGACATTCATCAGTAGACTGACGAAGATGCTCATTATTATTGCAGCAGATTAAACTAGAGAATAAACAGGGTCTCACTTTGGAAAAAATATTGCAGTATATTTTTGTTTTATCAGAGAGGCTTTAATGTCTGTCTTTGATGTCTAAACTCTGACTCTGATGTCATTGGTGGTGACTGAATTCTACCCCCTGACAGACTGAAGGCTCATATTGGTGATGCAGGTAGGTGCTGCCCCCTAGTGACCCAATGGAGAACGACATGTAATGACATGAAGAGTCTACATTTTTCCACTTGTGAGATAAAAATACCTCACAGCAAGAAGGTTCAGGGTTCCAGTCCTGGCTGGAGCACAGGATCTTTCTGTGTGGAGTCTCCATGTTCTCCTGCCCTGTGTGGGTTCTCTCTGGTACTCCAGCTTCCTCCACAGTCCAAAGACATCAAGAGGGGACGAGGCTGATTGATACTCTAAATTGACTGTAGGTGTGGCTGTGAGTGTGAATGGTTGTCTGTCTCTATGTGTTGGTCCTGTGATGGACTGGTGACCTGTCCAGGGTGAACCCTGCCTCTCACCTGTAGATGCTGGGATAGGCTCCACCCCCCATGACCCTTATCAGGAATAAGAGGAAGACAATGGATGGATGGATGTTGGAAACGACTGCAATACAGTATGTAAATATTCTAGTTCCATACATGGGAACCTGGTTCTCCTGCTCTTTAACATCCTCCAATAGGAATGGACCGTCTATGACAAAGTATCAATAAATCTATCAAGGAGGAAGAAGAATTCTGATCAAAGAACTGAAGTCAATCTGGAGATCAGTTGATCTCTGGAAGGAGGAGGAGGAGGCATCCTGTGCTTTTATCTCTCTGTTCATGTTTCCTGCTGAGTGTGTGTGTGTGTGTGTGTGTGTGTGTGTGTGTGTGTGTGTGTGTGTGTGTGTGTGTGTGTGTGTGTGTGTGTGTGTGTCCCAGCTGCAGCAGTCAGTTCAGGTTCCTTCAGTGTGACTGAGGGAGGTTTCTGTCCGATGGTTTCTCCCAGTGTGAACACAGCCTGACTGCTGATGCTGTGCCGACTCTGACAGTGGTTCAGTTTTTCTCAGTGGCTTTGTTGCTGCTCTCAGATCAGAATGAAAGTTCTCTCAACTCTGAGTTCAGCCTCCACAACATGGAGTCACTTGTTTCTCCTTCCTTTGATCAAATAGCGAACGCTTTTGGACGAGGAGGGAGGAAACCACGGCGTTTCACTGCTTTACATTTAGAACCTCACGCCAAGCCGGAGAAGCAGGTCCTGAATCAGTCACGTGGTCACTGCCGGCTGGCGAGGCTTCGGACGTCACCACATACGTCATCAATACGCGCTTCACAAAACGAGAAGAAGACGCGGGAAGCTTTGAACACAACAAGGAAAGAAGGAGAAGTCCGTGAACCCCCGGCCTCGGTCTTTGTCTCCTGAAGGCTGAGTGGCGCCGGTAGAACCTCAACATGTGCGCCACGCAGCTGCTGCGGGTGTCGGTCCAGGAGCGGATCCTCGCCGCCGCTGAAGACTTCCTGCTGCAGCTGGGAGAAGGAGACTCAGCGGCTGGAGTCCCGGTGCTGAGAGCGCTGCTCACCGAGCGGCTGGCGGCGGCCGCGGAGCAGATCGTGGCTCTGCTGGAGGAAACCGTGGCGGAGTACGAGCGGGAGAACCGCCGGCAGAGGTTGCTGCTCGATGCCGTGGTGAAGCCCCGAGTCAGGCTGTACAGAGCAGGTGAGTCCCCCAGGGACCTGCTGGGCCCCTCATTCAGCCAGAAAGTGGAGCTGCAGAGGTCGTCAGAGAGCATTTTGTCACCATCTGTGTTGAACTTTATCAGGAATGGTGTTGGTTCATTGATGAAGCTACCGGACTGAGGCTCAGGAGAGGACAGGAAGAGAGAGCAGGGACAGGACAGGGAGGACAAGGGGGGGGGCAACAATAGGAGAAAAACAAACAAACAAACAAAAACAGTAACAACAATAACAACAGAGATTTATCGAGAGTTCGATCGGAAATTCTACTGGTCACCAAGTGACGAACTATAAAAATAGACCAGAGAGAGAGAGAGAGAGTAGAGCCAGCAGGTATTTCTTCTCAGAGTATTACAGTTCTACAACACAGAACAACAGAAGTTATCAGTCGAGAAAAACTCTCACTGACTTGTCTTTGTAGCCAGAGAGGCGTGTATTTTGAGACCAGATGTGTGTGTGTGTGTGTGTGTGTGTGTGTGTGTGTGTGTGTGTGTGTGTGTGTGTGTGTGTGTGTGTGTGTGTGTGTGCAATGGTTTGTCTTGAATGTGGTGGGTAGCTGACTGTAGCTGATGTGGGGGACCAGAACATCACACCCCCAGTCCAGGATAGCAGGCAGGTCAGGACCAAACCACCAGGGCACCCAGAAACCCCCTGAACATAGGGAGCCCCAGGAACCCCCCCCAGGCCACAGGCCCAACCCAGGCCCGCGCTGGTGCAGTTAGCAAAAGGGGCAGCAATGGACCCACTCCCCGCCCCAGCTGCCCCCCCATACCAACATGGGTGCAGGGTGTGTGTTGTGCGTGGGAGTGTAGATGTGATGGTGTGGATGACTAGAATGTAGTTAAAATTCAGGGAGGCACCCGGGGTGTGGGAGCGCCGCCGGTTGTGCTTGTTTGTGTGCCATTTATTCTTTTTTATATATAAATATTAATATTAATATTGGCCCAGACGTTATGTGTGCCAGAGAGCTAAGTATTTCCTGTGTAGGGGTTTTTTGTGTTGTGTTATTTTTTGATGGCGCCATGAGGATCATGAAGTGAAAGAAACAAAGACCTGACGCATCAGTGGATCTCAGGAATCATCACTCCAGGGCTGGAACCTGAGGTGTGAGTCACTGTCAGTGGTCAATGTTAAGAACACTCCCATTGACAGGCATCAGAAGCATGTTACCATTGGACTGAACCAAGACAAGACCAAGCTGAGGGGACATTCACACTGTGTTGCTAACTCCTGCTAACTGAGTCGTGTGTGACAGGCTGGCCCAGCATGCTGTGCATGTTGGTGTCCTTGTGTCGTTCTTCTGTAGGCTGCTACGGTGCTACCTTGTTAAAAGATGATCCTGTAGACTGGAAGTTATATCAGCCCATTAAAAACAACCTTTTTTTCTCCACTGCCCGGTTGGCCTGGGCTGGACCGGCCATTAGGGAATCATTCCACTTCTCCCAGTGGCCAGCACCTCCCTGGCTGTGAGTGTAGGTGGGCTGACAAGTTTAGCATCGGTACAGGTTCCCTCTGGTTCTAGGGACTGAACTCTCATTCTCCTACAGGGTCTCATTCTAGAAATGAACATTCTGACTAGCAGATGTGATCATGAATGGACAAAACCATTCAGCAGAGGGGACCTTTGACCTTTGACCTGGGTGACACAACGTTCAACCCAGCATCTGAAGCCAGCGTTTCTATTCCCAGTTTGCTGACTGGTCCTCAGTAGCAGGACGTCTCTTTTCATTGAGTTGATTTCTGTTTCTGTCTGTTGCTCCGCTGTTTCAGAGTCAAATGAAGAGATTTCTGATGTTGCTGTTTGTGTCCTGCAGATGTGGAGCAGCTGCTGGTGATTAAAGAAGAGGTTCCCCCTGAGCTGCAGGACCCAGAGCCCCCCCCCCCCCCACATTAAAGAGGAGTGGGAGGAGCTCTGGACCAGTGAGGAGGGAGGGCAGCTTCAAGGGCAGCAGGAGGCTGATATCACCACGTTCCCCTTCACTCTGGTCCCTGTGAAGAGTGAAGGGGACGAAGAGAAACCTCAGTTCCCAAAGCTTCATCAGAGTCTAACTGAGGAGAACTTGAAAGAAGAGTCTCTGAGCAGCAGCCCAATTCATCCTCTGAAAACAGAAGCTGATGGAGAAGAGTGTGGAGGACCAGAACCAGAACCAGCCAGCAAGGTAGATCCAGATCCACTTGTACAACCCCAGACTGAAGACCAGATGTCAGACTCTTTTGAAGCTGAGACTGAAGTCAGTGAGGATGATTGGGTCAGACCTGATAACACGGCCACCTCTGAGCACAAGGAACCCATTGGCTCAAGGAGGAATTTGCTTCAGAAACTGAGCCCAGGACAGGAAGTGACTCATTGCAGCTCAAAAGATCAAAAACTAAAGACTGAAAGAGAATCAGAGATCATCAGGAACGTGACCTTTGGTCCTTCTGAATCTGAGACAGAAGTCAGTGAGGATGAGCGTCCCTTTAGGTGCTCAACATGCAGTAAAGGTTTTAGTAATAGAAGGCTTTTGGATAAACACATGAGAACACACACTGGGGAGAAACCATCCCCATGCTCAATTTGTGGTAGCGGATTCTCAAAGGGATATTTGAAAACACACATGAGAACACATACTGGAGAGAAACCGTTTCCCCGCTCAGTTTGTGGCTCAAGATTTTTAGAAAAGGGACATCTGAAAAGACACATGAGATCACACACTGGAGAGAAACCATTCCCCTGCTCAGTTTGTGGCGCAAGATTTTCAGTGAAGGGTTGTCTGAACAGACACATGAGAATGCATACTGGAGAGAAACCATTCCCCTGCTCAGTTTGTGGCAAAAGATTCTCAGATCAGGGACATCTGAAAAGACACGTGAGAAAACACACTGGGGAAAAACCGTTTCCCTGCTTAGTTTGTGACAAAATATTCTCACAACAGGGACATCTGAAAAGACACATGAGAAAGCACACTGGGGAGAAACCATTCCCCTGCTCAGTTTGTGGCAAAAGATTCTCAGTTAAGGGATGTTTGAAAACACACATGAGAACACACACTGGGGAGAAACCATTCCCCTGCTCAGTTTGTGGCAAAAGATTGTCAGACAAAGGAAATCTGAAAAATCACATGAGAACACACACTGGGGAGAAACCATTCTCCTGCTCAGTTTGTGCTAAAAGATTCTCGGTAAAGGGACATCTGAAAACACACATGAGAACGCACACTGGGGAAAAACCATTCCCCTGTTCAGTTTGTGGCAAAAGATTCTCAGTAAAGGGACATCTGAAAACACACATGAGAACGCACACTGGGGAGAAACCATTTGTCAAAATATCGCACTGAAGCTTTGAAAAAAAGAGTGGGAAACGCAGGTTGAAAGCCAAATAATGAATGTATTCTCTGATACCTCCTCCCTGCCTGGTTGATCTGAGTCAAAGTTCCCATGTTTGATCAACTTCCTGTCCTGAAGACTTCACTACTGCAGGTGAACAGTTAGCATTGCTCTGTTTGATGAAGCTGCGTTCAGGGAATGAGGAAGTTTCCCTTTGTGCCAATGCTTTTCTACTAATTTGATCCTCTAACCCAGGGGTCGACAACTGCGGCTCCGGAGCCGCATGTGGCTTTTTCATCCTTAAGTTGCAGCTCTGCGTGGCTTGGGAAAATAAATTTTAAGTGTCCGATTGAAGTGTATGTTATTTGTCTCAAAAACGTGTATCATGTCTTCTTATTAAGTCAAAGTTTTTAACTTCTTTCTTCAGACCTTGTGCAATTTCGGTGATCAGCATTTGCCTTCTTCAGAGACGTTTGACAGCACTCGACGTGTCAGCAGGCAGCCGGCATGTGCGGAAAGCCCAGCGACACCTAAACTGCGCAATATCTGAACAAAGTATTTTCTACTACAACTACAATTCTACTACAATTTCATTTAGCAGACGCTTTTGTCCAAAGCGACGTACAACACAAGCAAGAATTTAGACCTATTTTCTTTGTGTTTGTTCATTTGTTTAATTGTAGTTGTAAATTGTAAGATTATTGTGATCTCGAAATATTAAAATAAAATTATATATACGGTAATTTCCGGACTATCAGCCGCTACTTTTTCCCCCTGCTTTGAACGCTGCGGCTTATACAACGGTGCGGCTGGTAGGCTGGTTATATTTTAAACAGATGTTACTGCACCTTTAGGCCTACTGCTATGTTACAGGCACTTTTAAAAAACACTTAATTCGTAGGGCTGCAATGATTAGTCGACGTTGTTGACAAAAATTTGATAATTGAAATAGTCGACAGTGAAGTCCATTGTCGCCAGACGCGTTTTTCCAACAGAGTGAGGCTTCTCACCTGATTATAATCTCTGCTGAGAGTCGCTCATGCGCAGTAGCGTCTCTGTCTCTGAGCGGTAACATACAGAAATGGCGGCGTCAACATCAGGTACGTGTACCAAACTTCTAAACTTTGGTGGTATTTCAGCCTGGATACGGCGAATAAAAAGACTACTTGGAAAGGTTGCAAAGCAGACCTTGGTGTCATGGCAGCACCTCGGCGATGCAGGAACATTTAAAGAGAAAGCACGTGGGGCAGTTGAACGGAACGGAGTCTGACTCGCCTCGGTGAGATTCAAGGAACATTCAAGCCAATATGGTTTTTATGACACACATGGTATATTTTAGAAGCGTATTTTCGCTATAAAAGTGTTTACTTGATTTTAATTTATTATTTATTTGCCTGACAGAGGTTTATTTATTTATGGATCTATGTCTCTGCTGACCGAGCACTGGGCCTAATTGGTTTTAGACAGGACGTTTTTATTTAATTTTTGTACGAACCTGCAGTGTTCAATAAAAGATGTATTTTTCATTGTACCATCTTTCTTGTTTATTATCATTGCCTCATAATTAAATCAACTTCATGCTAAATTTAAGAAAAAATTAATAAATATCCGATTAGTCAACTAATTGTTTCAATAGTCGGTGACTAGTGGACTATTAAAATAGTCGTTAGTTGCAGCCCTGTTAATTAAGGGTAGCCTCGTCCAGCGCTGTAAGCTTCGTTTATGGTCCGTTCGCTGAGAGAGCACCGTTTATTTCTCCTCAGTAAACACGTTTCAAATGCTGTGAAAGTCTGTGTGTCTGAAACGCGATGTGTCGTGTGATACAGGACAGTTTACACAGCACGGTTCATGTTCCGTTCTGTTGTTATAAGTGATGCATGTATGCAACTTGTTGTTTGTAAGAAAGGTTAACAAATCGGAAGCTTCCCCAAACAGCCGTCTCTTTCCTGACAATCCCCTCTGTGCACAAACCCTTACATGTGGTCATTAAACATTAAAACACCTGCGGCTTAGAGTCCATTGCGGCTTCTATATATACACATTTGTTTTTACCTAAATTTCGCTGGTCTTCTAGAATCATCTGAACAAACCCTCCTCAACACAGTGAAGCTTTCGTCTGACAGGAGGAGTTTCTTTTCCCAGTGATTCCACTGGTAAAGTGAAAAGCTTCGTTCATCAGACTGGTCTGATAGGATCAACTACTGGTTGCTCTGGAGTGCAAACAGCAACCTGTCAGGAAACATTAGTTTTCAGCTTCTATCATTTATTTGACAGGAAATGTTGATGACACACTGGGATTTTTGTTCTCCTGCTGTCACTGTCAAGTGCCAGTTCAGATGTACTTGATGTTACAGAAAATCCAGCACGGTGGTGCAGTGGTCAGCACTGTGGCCTCACAGCAAGAAGGTTCCAGGTTCTAGTCCTGGCTCCAGCACAGGATCTTTCTGTGTGAGTCTCCATGTTCTCCCTGTTCCTGCGTGGTTCTCTCTGGTACTCCAGCTTCCTCCCACAGTCCAAAGACATCAAGAGGGGACGAGGCTGATTTGTACTCTAAATTGACTGTAGGCGTGACTGTGAGAGTGAATGGTTGTCTGTCTCTATGTGTTGGTCCTGTGATGGACTGGTGCCCTGTCCAGGGTGAACCCCGCCTCTCGACCAAAGTCAGCTGTGATAGGCTCCACCCCCCCCCATGAACCTTAACAGATAATCAGTGGAGAAATGAAAAATTTAGCTGCTATGTTGAATCAGAAAAACCTTTTGAAGTCTACTTTTGCCTCAGTCAGAAAGTGGACTTTGTCTCTGCCCTGCTCTCCTGCTCTCTTTCCCCCCAACCGGTCAAAGCAGACGTCCGTCCCCACTGATCCTGGATCTGCTCGACGTTCCTGCCTGTTAAAAGGAAGGTTTTCATCACCACTGTTGCAGGATGTGCTGCTGATGGAGAATTGTTGGTGTAGATTCATTGAAGGAGTTTGGTGCTGGACCTGCTCTACTAGTAAAGAGTCATGAGAGAACTTTGTTGTGACTTCACACACACACAAACACACACACACACACACACACACACACACACACACACATTCATTTCTTCCTACCATGAACACAGACTGTGTTTAATGTTAACAAAAATTCTACTTTGTCAGTGAATTAATTCAGTCTGCATCTAAGTTTCTGTCAGGATGGCCAAGCAGTCTAAGGCACTGCGTTCAGGTTGCAGTTTCTCCTGGAGGTGTGGGTTCAAATCCCACTTCTGACAAAGGACATTTTCTCCACATTCCTATGCATCCACAGTGGTACATTCCAAACCCAGTTGAAGCTGCTCTCCACTGATGGGAGTGAGTGGTTGAACTGGCAGCAGAGGAGGCAAAGGAGCTTCCCTGTGACGGTCCAACATCGCCTGGTTTCCTCCAACATGGAGCAGCCACCAAACTCTAACTTCAATGTTGGATCAAAGTCTGCTGAAGAAATGTGTTTGGTTCAAAAACCCATTTGTGTTCATCCTTCAATTCACATTTTGTCCATTAACTTCATCATCAGAGTCTCCCTCTCATGACATGACTAAAGTCTGGGTTCTGTGTTGGTGGTAAACATCCTTCCACTCACCCAGGCTCCTCACTGGTCTGCACACAGAAATGCATGTTTTACTGGTTTCACCAGTTCCTCAAGTAGTTTAGGAAAAAAGACACTTTGTTAGCTCCTGTAAAGGTCCCACTTTGGGTTGTAACACTTTTTCCTGACTGCTTGACGTCTCAGTCAGAACAGCTGAGATGAGAACTGAATGTCTGGATTTCTTCCTGACATCATCAGGGTCTGAGGAGTTCATTAAAAAAAGGATTCAGTCAGATGGGAGTTAGAACTTGGAGACCAAAGAAGGAACCCTCTAAATTCAGGACCCTGAGATCAAAGTGAACACTCTGATCTCAGAGGTCTGGGATATTTCACATCCTGATGGCCCTCCAAAATAAGAGCCCTGTGTCACTGTCTAAAAATCATCATTTGTTTGTGAAAAAATCAGGGGATGTTTGTCAGACTTTGTCAGACCTTTCCCCAAATCATCATTTGTTTGTGGAAATTAGCTCCAGAAAACCACTGTAGTCCCTCGTACATGCTTAGTGCCATAGTTTGTCTCACTTGTTTCATCCTTGATGGTTCCATGGTGGAATGGTGAGCACTCTAGACTCTGAATCCAGTGATCCCAGTTCAAACCTCAGTGGAGCCTCCAGCAGGTCTCTGACAGGTGTTGATAGAGGAGTTGAGGCTGCTGACTACAGTGGAAGACACCATCAACAATGATGTGTAGGAGCTCTCAGCTCCTTCAGTCACATGACTGGGTCATCCTGTCATGTCAGTGATGTCACTTGGCAGGACTGCCATTGCATTCTTAATTCTATAACATCTGAGATTAAAATCTATGGAATTACAACCAACAAGCAGTCAAACACCTGATCAGATGCTCCTTCATCAGGCTGAGAAGAATCAATCTAAACTGGGATGAAGAAAATTAACTGAGAGGAGAAACCTCCTGATTGGATGACATGGACCCACCTGATCCATGTCAGCCTTGTTGGAGCAGAAAGAGGTGGATCAGAGGAATCAGTGGATCAAGACTCAGGTGGCAGATGAAGAATCTCTGTATTCACAATGGAGTCAGAGAAATCTTCCAACGTGAGAGAACGTGACAGACCATTTTATACTGAAGACAGGCTGTGTGTGTGTGTGTGTGTGTGTGTGCGTGTGTGTGTGTGTGTGTGTGTGTGTGTGTTCCAACTGGAAGGAAACTGAATAATAACCAGACTAACTTTTATCATTGACCAAGTCTGGTTGACTCACTATATTCATAACTCAAGTGATTATTTAATTAATAAACAGAACATGTGTCTAAAGTCATGATCAAATTCATGTAAAATCTGAGCAACGAGGGTTTGAAAATGTTCCAATGAGCCAAACCAATGTTGACAGTTAAAAGAAGCCAATGTGGGAGGATTCTTTCTGTCTCAGCAGTAAAGACCAATCCCACAGCTCACGTGAAGCATCAGGTCCTCTGTGAGAGGTGGGAATCCAACCAGGGACCTTTGGATCCACACCAATCTTCCCTGACCTCATAGAAACTGGAACCTTTCAACAAATAAATTCAAATTCAACTCAGCAGCAACTCTAGAACAGTTGCTAACTTGCTAATTCCTGTTAGCTCCAGATCAGACAATGCAGGCTCACCTTCACGCTTGGTTGTACGACCGTCACCAGTTGAAGCTTCTCTGGTTCAACAAACTCTGGGGACTCAAGACACAAGTCAGCACCGGTGCAGGTCCAGATCCAGATGTTAGCTGAGGGGGACAATGGCTTAAGGGAGCTCCAGGGAGCTGGTTTGAACTGGTCCCTCATCTCTGTGAGTAGAAACCATCTGAGGTGGAGGGTGGAGATCTGCTTTGACCTCCTGATCTCCCAGTAAAGCCAGTATAGATGTTGAGCTTGGAGGAGTTGATGGCCTCCTTCATCTTCTTGTTGGAGATGTTTGCTAAACTCAGCACCACCACAGATCAGAGGAAAGTCCACTTGTCAGCTGGACACTGGAGTTTCGAGTGACCTGCAGGATCTTAGTTGTGGTGGCAGCAGGCCTGTTCCAAGAGCTTTGCTCACATTCCTGATCAGGCTTCATAATGGTTCTGGACCACTGAGTGATAGAAGCTGATCCTGGGGGTGGACTGTCTTTAGGGGGCTGAGGTGTCTGGTGGTCTTGGTGGACCCTCTGCATCTCAAGCTGAGACCACAGAGTCCTGTGTTCTTGAGTCATTGTCTATAGTCTCTGTTGTTGGTGAGGTCAGTGTGGTACCTGATGGTCTAGTGGCTAGGATTTGGCGCTCTCACCCCCGCGGCCCGGGTTCGATTCCCGGTCAGGGAATGAGTTATTTAGAGGTTGAGGGAGAGGTGATCAGGTGGTCCACATGATGGTGGAGGTGATGAACTGTGAATCCATCATGGCTCCACTCTCACCCCCATTGTAGTGTTCTTGGTTCACTCTGCCATGGCCCCATGTTGAAGGGTGACTGTCTCATTCAGGTTCAACCCTTTGTTAGACTCTATTAAGTCACTGACTCCTGCAAGGACAAACTGTAATCCTCCTTAGTAGCTTTGGCTCCTTGCAGCACAGAAAGTCCATTCACTGATGTAGGAACTGGAAAACTTAGAGCTCCTGTTCTCGGTTCCTTCCTCCATTGAGCAGAACAAACACAGAACAGAGAGCAGTTCCTCCTACAGTTCTCAGAAAGTCTGAGGGCACCAAAGAAAGGAGAGAAACGCAATCAATGTTGAATTCATTTACATTTCTTATATTTGATCAAAGCTAGAACTTAAGAAGCTGCCATCGACCTTGATGACCAACTCCTTCACTGTGTGGTTCAGAGTCCCTGGTTTGATTTGTGTCAGGACTTCAGAAGCTCCAATCCTCTCTAAGGTCCAGTGAGAGTGGAAGAGATTATAAATGAGAGAAGCAGGGCCCTCACTCAGAACTGAACCAGCTCAGTTGGGAGAGCGTTAGACTGAAGATCTAAAGGTCCCTGGTCCGATCCCAGGTTTCAGCAGAGGAGCAGCACTGACTTTACTTTCCAGTGGAGGAACTGCAGACATGAAGGAAACTAACATCTTGTCCTGTGCATTCTTGTGACATTCAGGACATTTTTGGAGCCTCTTGTTGGATTTTGCCACAGAGAATCAGAGCCAATCAAAAGCTTGGTGGACTTTAACATGGAGGACTGAACAAGTCAAGAAAGCATCAGTTTGACCTTCACAAGTGTTTCTGTTCCTGTCTCAATGCTGTAGAAAGAGCCTGAGGAGCTCAGAGGGTAGAGCATCAGACTTTTAATGTGAGGGTCCAGGGTTCAAGTCCCTGTTCAGGTGCTGTGGAGGTTCCAGTGTTTGACAACGTGGTACTGGATGAAGTTTAGTGTTGAACAAACTGTCATCATCAAAAGTAGAAGTGTTCTTGTCTTGCCACTGTGAGACAGTTGCTGGAAAAGTGACCAATAATAATTTCATGTGGCATGCAATTAACAAAAGACCACAAATGACACTGGTCAAGTCAGTTTTATTTGTATTGAACCAAATCACAACAAAGTTCTCTCATGACTCTTTACTAGTAGAGCAGGTCCAGCACCAAACTGCTTCAATGAACCTCCACCCAACAATTCTCCATCAGCAGCACATCCTGCAACAGTGGTGATGAAAACCTTCCTTTTAACAGGCAGGAACGTCAAGCAGATCCAGGATCAGTGGAAAGGGATGTTTGCTTTGACCAGTTGGGGGAAAGAGAGCAGGAGAGCAGGGCAGAGACAAAGACAGAGAATGGAGGAAGACAGATATGCAGAAGGAAAGAGAAGGACAGAGATAAAGAGAGAGAGAAGTGAAGAGACTGATGGACAGACAGGAGAAGTAGTGAAGGGTGGATGAGGCGTCATGAAGCCTGTGGACACCATGACACTGTGTTACTGTCACTGAATACTGACACCTGCTGGACTGTAAACTTCCCTGCAGGCTTGACCAACTGAACTGACACTGATTTGATGACCCGTGAACACAATGAGATCATTGAAGTCTTTGCATTCATACTGGATCGTTCCATGTCTTTGAACAATGGGACCATGATGTGAAAGTCTCAGTGAAAGTGATGGGAATGAGGACGCTTTGATTTTACAATTTTTATTAAAAAAAGAAGTTTTTCCAACGTTTTCAAATCAAGTCTGTTGGGTTTCTTGAAGCGATTTCTCCTGCCGTGGAGAACACACGCTCACATGGCCCTGATGATGACGGCCTGCACAGGAAGTCTGTGGCCAGCAGGAAGAGGCTGGGACAGGCAGTCTGCTGGCTCTTCAGTGCACCAGAGGATCTTGAGTCCGTCCAGTATCTGCTAGTATCGCTGTACTTGATGTACTTGATGTACTTGCTGTACTTGATGTACTCGCTGTACTTGATGTACTTGCTGTACTTGATGTACTCGCTGTACTTGATGTACTTGCTGTACTTGATGTACTCGCTGTACTTGATGTACTCGCTGGAGTTCCACTTCTTCCAAGTCTCCCCACTTCATCATCCAAGTGCTGCCACAGGTCATTTAAAAGAAAAAACAAACAAACAAACAAACTGTCCTTTTAGTACAATTTCCTAAAACCAACACGATGATGAACAACATGGCTGATGGGGCTGAGAGAGCTGTGATGGAAACGAAGCTGCAACAGACGCGCGGACCAGAGGGAGGAAACCACGGCGTTTCACTGCTTTACATTTAGAATCTCACGCCAAGCCGGAGAAGCAGGTCCTGAATCAGTCACGTGGTCACTGCTGGCTGGCGAGGCTTCGGACGTCACCACATACGTCATCAATACGCGCTTCACAAAAGGAGAAGAAGACGCGGGAAGCTTTGAACACAACAAGGAAAGACGGAGAAGTCCGTGAACCCCCGGCCTCGGTCTTTGTCTCCTGAAGGCTGAGTGGCGCCGGTAGAACCTCAACATGTGCGCCGCGCAGCTGCTGCGGGTGTCGGTCCAGGAGCGGATCCTCGCCGCCGCTGAAGACTTCCTGCTGCAGCTGGGAGAAGGAGACTCAGCGGCTGGAGTCCCGGTGCTGAGAGCGCTGCTCACCGAGCGGCTGGCGGCGGCCACGGAGCAGATCGTGGCTCTGCTGGAGGAAACCGTGGCGGAGTACGAGCGGGAGAACCGCCGGCAGAGGTTGCTGCTCGATGCCGTGCTGAAGCCCCGAGTCAGGCTGGACAGAGCAGGTGAGTCCCCGCAGGGACCTGCTGGGCCCCGAATTCAGTCCAGGAAGTGGAGCTGCAGCAGGGCCGGTTTTAGACAGGCATTTGTAAGGGGGCAGACAGGAATGTGAAGGGGGCACATGGTGGCGACTGAAGCCTGATTTATGCTTCTGCGTCGTGGCGACGCCGTAGCCCCTACGTCGTCATTGTGCATTTATAGTTCTGCGTCGAGGGAACGCGTTGCTCTGTAATTCACCGCCAAGCCACTAGAGGGGTGTGGCTTTATCTTCGTATGGTTTTGGGGGACTCTTGTCGAATTCCTTAGTTTTCTTCCGGTCAAAGCACATGGGTCAGAGACAGAGACAACAATGGAAGTTGTACAGGTGGTCATACCTGCGAACCTCCTCGATAACTCTTTCTTCGGCTTGGTCCATTTTTATTTTTGCGTGTTGCTCTCACCACAGAAACTTAAAAAATAGCGGTGTTGTTGTGCTGAACCGGAAACGTCGTGTGAGCGGACCAATCACAGTCCGTTGACGTTCACGTCACAGTCAGGATTTTTTGGAGGTGCACATTGGGCTACGGCGTAGGGGTCTGCGTTGCCGGCATAGGTACGGCGTCGCCACGACGCAGAAGCATAAATCAGGCTTGAGGCCGGAAAGGGTGTGGTGGTTTTGCGGGGGGGGGGGGAGGGGGGGGTAAGGTGGTTCTCTGGATCACTGTTTTTGTCATGTAATTGGATTGCACTTTGTCAGACCTTCACCCTCAGACCGGTCCAACCTGGTCCCACATGAAGGCTAAAGCCCAGTTCACACTGCAAGATTTTAGGCGTCAGTGACTTCCCTCCCCCAATCAGGCTGAGGCATTAATGAACGCTCCTGTGCGCCGACAAATCTTGTCGTGTGAACAGCAGCCTGATTGAGCGTCGACGGTGTGAACAGCAGGGCCTGTCGCAAACAAAAGTAGCGTAGTTTGAACAGGGCTTGAGCTTCTGCAGGTGGAACTCTGAGGGTCCCTGAGGCCCCAAACCCCTGACCAGGAGCAGGTGGCAGTCCCTCGGGGCCAAATTAAAAAAGAAAACTAAAAAAACATTTCTGGTTCCAATTCTGAGATCAACTTACAAAATAAAGTCAGACTCAATAAGAGCTCTCAATGTAGCTGATATTTACCAAACTGAAGGGTTGGCGTTGTGTTAAACCTCTTGTTTCTTCTTGTCCTGTTCTCAGCTTCTTGTTTGGAGCACCTGAACAGCTCCACTCTCCTTTCTCACCAATCCACTCCTCAACAACAGCCTCCTGTTTCCCTTTGCAAACTCTAACAAACCTCCATATCCAAGTCATTTGTTCTGGACTTCTCATGGCCCAAGTTGACCAAAGTCCTCTTTCTTTGATGGATCGTGGTTTGATGGTAGGGGGTTCAGATCTGTGACAAAGCAGAGAAGGAACTCTCCCAAGATGCTGAGACGCATCAATGACACGGAGGAATGAATGGACAAAACCATTCAGCAGAGGGGACCTATGACCTTTGACCTGGGTGACCCAACGTTGATCCAAGCATCTGAAGCCAGCGTTTCTGTTCCGAGTTTGCTGACTGGTCGTCAGTAGCAGGACGTCTCTTTTCATTGAGTTGATTTCTGTTTCTGTCTGTTGCTCCGCTGTTTCAGAGTCAAATGAAGAGATTTCTGATGTTGCTGTTTGTGTCCTGCAGATGTGGAGCAGCTGCTGGTGATTAAAGAAGAGGTTCCCCCTGAGCTGCAGGACCCAGAGCCCCCCCACATTAAAGAGGAGTGGGAGGAGCTCTGGACCAGTGAGGAGGGAGGGCAGCTTCAAGGGCAGCAGGAGGCTGATATCACCACGTTCCCCTTCACTCTGGTCCCTGTGAAGAGTGAAGGGGACGAAGAGAAACCTCAGTTCCCAAAGCTTCACCAGAGACTAACTGAGGAGAACTTGAAAGAAGAGTCTCTGAGCAGCAGCCCAGTTCATCCTCTGAAAACAGAAGCTGATGGAGAAGAGTGTGGAGGACCAGAACCAGAACCAGCCAGCAAGGTAGATCCAGATCCACTTGTACAACCCCAGACTGAAGACCAGATGTCAGACTCTTCTGAAGCTGAGACTGAAGTCAGTGAGGATGATTGGGTCAGACCTGATAACACGGCCACCTCTGAGCACAAGGAACCCTTTGGCTCAAGGAGGAATTTGCCTCAGAAACTGAGCCCAGGACAGGAAGTTACTCATTGCAGTTCAAAAGAGCAAAAAGTAAAGACTGAAAGAGAATCAGAAATCATCAGGAACGTGACCTCTGGTCCTTCTGAATCTGAGACAGAAGTCAGTGAGGATGAGCGTCCCTTTAGGTGCTCAACATGCAGTAAAGATTTTGATTACAGAGGTGGTTTAGATACACACATGAGAACTCACACTGGGGAGAAACCGTTCCCCTGCTCAGTTTGTGGCAAAAGATTCTCAGTTAAGGGAGATCTGAAAAGACACATGAGAACACACACTGGGGAGAAACCATTTCCCTGCTCAGTGTGTGGAAAAAGATTCTCATTGAAGGGACATCTAAAAAGACACATGAGAACACACACTGGGGACAAACCGTTTCTCTGCTCAGTTTGTGGCAGAAGGTTTTCAGAAAAGGGATGTCCGAAAAAGCACATGAGAACGCACACTGGAGAAAAACTGTTTCCCTGCTCAGTTTGTGGCGGAAGATTTGCAGAAAAGGGATATCTGAAAATACACATGAGAACACACACTGGGGAGAAACCATTCCTTTGCTCAGTTTGTGGCAGAAGATTCCCAGTGAAGGCAAATTTAGAATCACACATGAGAAGACACACTGGGGAGAAACCATTTCCCTGCTCAGTGTGTGGAAAAAGATTCTCATTGAAGGGACATCTTAAAACACACATGAGAACCCATATTGGGGAGAAACCACCTTGCCATGCTGTGGCTTTGAAGCGTGACAAGAGAGCGAGACGCAGGTTGAAGGCCCATCCAGCCATCCAGCCATTGTCTTCTGCTTCCTGTTAAGGGAAGGGGGGGGTGGAGCTTATCCCAGCGTCTATGAGCAAGAGGTGGGTTCACCCTGGACAGGTCGCCAGTTCATCACAGGGCCAACACATAGAGACAGACAACCATTCACTCTCACAGTCACACCTACGGTCAATTTAGAGTATCAATCAGCCTCGTCCCCTCTTGATGTCTTTGGACTGTGGGAGGAAGCTGGAGTACCAGAGAGAACCCACACAGGAACAGGGAGAACATGGAGACTCACACAGAAAGATCCGGCACTTGAGCTGGGACTCGAATCCGGAACCTTCTTTCTGTGAGGCAACAGTGCTGACCACTGCACCACCGGGCAGCTCAGGTTGCAGGCCAAATAATGAAATTATTTCATGAAGAAAAAAATGCAACGATAAACCAAAATTGAACTCAGACAACAATGTGATGTGATCGTCAGTACAGTTGGTGGTGTGGGTTCATGTGTGCATGTGTGTAAGGGAGGTGGAATGAAGAGATGTTGGCTGCTGAACTTCAAAGAGACAATGGATGAGGAGGAAGAGAGGCTCCTGGCCAGCAAGGCGGGTTCTGTATGTAGAGAGCACCGGGCCCAGGAGCTTCAACTAGGAGGAACGAACAGCCCCCCACCCTCCAGATACCTGCTGCAACACAACTGCTTTCTCCAGGATTTTAGAGAGGAGGGGAGGTTAGCTATCAGTCCATAGTTGGCTAGAACCTCAGGGTCTAGAGGAGGCTTCTGAAGCAGTGGTTTAATGACAGCTACCTTCAAGGACTGTGGTTCATGTCCTGTTACTACAGACAGAGGAATCAGATTGAATAAAGAGGTGCTCACTGAGGGAAGACTTCCTGAAGCAGCCTAGTAGGAAATAATCTAAGAGACAGGATGAAGGTTTTGATGAGGTCATCATTGAATGAAGTTCTGGACTGTTATTTGATAAAACTGGTCTAAAGAAATATCTGGTTTAGCAGCAGTTTCTGTGTTTACTGAGGCGGCTCTGGCTCTACAGAGGACCTTCTTATGTATTTTTAGACAATTCTGCCTCTTGTTTAGTTGCCAAGTGTTGAATTCTACCACAGAGCTGTTCTCTGTTGTTAATGTTCTTCTTTTTAAAGGACCGATGGAGTCGTTAGTGTGGTGGTGTTTATTGTACTGCTGTGTTGTGATGTCGAAGTCTACGTCAAGCATTGTGACAGCCGCCAATCACAAGCCACAAGTCTCCAGTCACGAGCTGCTCGTCTCAAGCCTCCAGGTTTCCCTGGTCTCTCGCCTCCAGTCTCTCATCTTAAGCCAAGTCTCCAGTCTCCAGTCTCTTTAACAAACCTCTTTTGTGCACCCTCCTTACCCTCCTCTTCATTTGGGTCTACTTCCCTTCACCCTGCCTCCTGCCAAACAAAGGAAATGCGTCACCAAACAAAGGAAAAAGCAAGCTTCTGCAGCAGTGAGCCTGCAGTTTTATCTACCATGAGATCAACCTCCAAATGACTCAACTCAGAACAGGCATCTCTGTTGTTGTCATCCATCCAGTTACTGAACAGTGAACTTAAAGTTAACAGAAGAATTTAAAGTTTATTAAAAGACAGGTTTATGAGGACAGTTAATAAAAAGGTTTAAAGAGAGTATTTTTCTTAACTCACTGTACAGTTTTAAAGTTGTCAGTGCTTTTGTTTCCATGTAGAGGCTCTGCTTGTATCCTCACCCCTGTGTTTGACTATTTGGAGTGGATGTTATCAACCTTAATCTACCCTAACTGACCAATTAACAGCCTGGTGTCAAAGTGCCGCCGGGTCTCATTTGATGGCCGAGGGTCCGACCTCATTTTGTAAAATAGACGCCTGTCTCAAATAAACGCCAGGTTCGTTTAAACGCCTGGGGGCCATTATTTGAGATGAATGTTATCTTAACTTGGTTTCATGTAAGATCTTGCAATTTATTTGAACTTCCCAGTAATTTATGTCTCATGATGTCAGTGCACCTCAAACAGCAAATCTTCAAGCTCTCAGTTCCATGCAAAAAAAGAAAAAAAAAGATCTTCAAGGTGGTAACGCGTCGTTGTGAATGTGCAGATCTGCTATTTTGGCCGCATGAGACTGTCGTGGAAGTGGAAGGATACGGGCCTCAAGTTGTCACGCCCCTTTTCTTACTAATAAAGTGTTCTTGTGTAAAGTGTTCTCTGGACAATCTTGATATTTGCACTACTGTTCTTTAAAGTACTACAGTATATTGTTATACCTTGTATACCTATTGCTAAAAAAATAATAATAGTGGCCCAGTGCTGGCCAGTGCCAAAATAAAAGCCTGTTACCAATCGACGCCTGGTCTCTTTTAAACGCCCGGGCCACTAATTAGTCATTTACTGTCTCTCTGAAGGAAAGAGCAACAATACAGTTTAAATAGATTGATTGAAGGCAATCAACAAAAACAGCATTTGCCATTTTTCATGTTTTTCACTTTTCAATTTTTTTTTTAATCTTAGTTCTGTAGAAAAGAAAATCACTCTTCTTCTTCTGTGTTTTACGGCAACTGTTGTCCAAGTTTGAAAATCCACATTAGAACTGCAGCATCAATCAATCAATCAATGGATTTGGATGGATTTTGCGTTTGTTTTGTCTTCTCTTTTATTCCTTGTACTTGTGGTCATCATTGTCTCCAATCAGAAAATCTGAGGCTGGGACGTCTTGATGACGCTTGAAGAAAGGAAGCAGGTCTCAGAGGAGTGTGGACAGTGCAGTCCTCAGCTTTCTCTCTCTCTAAAGAGTCTCCAGCTGGTCCAGAACGCTGCAGCGAGGGTTTTGACGGGAGTTAAGAAGAGAGAACACATCTCTCCCACTTTAGCTTCTCTCCACTGGCTTCCTGTAGGATCTAGAATCGACTTCAAAGTCCTTCTGCTGACTTATAAGGCTCTCAGTGATAAAGCTCCATCCTATTTGAAAGAGCTCATTAGTCCCTACTGTCCCACCAGAGCACTCCGCTCCCAGAATGCAGGTCTTTTAGTGATTCCCAGTATCTCTAAAAACAGACTGGGAGGTAGAGCCTTTAGTTACCGGGCTCCTCTACTGTGGAACCAGCATCTCTCCATGGGTCAGAGAGGCAGACACTTTAACTACGTTTAAGTCCAGGCTTAAGACCTTCCTCTATGACAGAGCCTTCAGTTAGGACTGGTTCAGGTAGCTCTGAACCATTGATAGCTATACTGCTACAGGCTTAGACTGCTGGGGGACACATCAGGTTACATGGAGCCCTTCCCTCCTCTCCTCTCCTCTCCCCCTCTCTCCTCCCTGCACATTTTTGGAACTGTCACTACCACTACTTGTTGCACTTTGTAGTTTGGCCTTGGTGTCTCGCAGTCTCTCTGTGTTTCCACAGATCCACCAGTGCCCCAACCGCCGCCTGCATCGCCCCCCCCCTCTTATTTCCTACTGTTACACCGGCCTGCGCTCCCCTTCCATGAACCAGTCTACCATCCAGTCCCCCATCAAGCTGGCTTGCTCTCCCTGCCTCCCCTACCAGAAGCTTCCTTCTTCAGCTGTTATTAACATTTCCGTGTTTCCCACATTTTGTATTGTAAACTGTTTTCTTGTCTGTAACAACATCTACTGCACGTCTGTCCGTCCTGGGTGAGGGATCCTCCTCTGTTGCTCACCCTGAGGTTTCTCAGATTTTTCCCTGTTAAAAGGGTTTTCTATGGAGTTTTTCCTCAGTCGATGTGAGGGTCTAAGGGCAGAGGATGTTGTTATGATGCCATGTGAAGCCCTTTGAGACAAACTGTTTGTGAAAACGGGCTATACAAATAAAATTGCCTTGCCTTGCCTTGCCTTTCTAGTTCCTGGTCTCCAGCCCTTCTCTCTTGTGGAGCAGCCAGCATCTCAGAGCCTTGTCCAAGACCTGCAGCCAAACTGCACCGTCTGCTCCACATTCACCTTTAAAAACTGAGTGGATGTCATCAGGGAGGGAAAATGCTGGAGTTCCTTGTCCTTTGCTTGGATTTGTTTGCTTTTTTATTGAGTTTGACTCGCTGGAAGAAGACTTGTTGATCCAGGAATGAAGCTGGATTCTTCTGTGCAGAGCATTCATTGAGTTGAAGTGTGGCTGTACATTCAATGATCAGTGTTATGGTTTCCTCTCCTGTGTTAAGTTGTTGCTCACACACACACACACACACACACACACACACACACACACACACACACACACACACACACACACACGCGTGTATCAACATGATGTTCCGAATGTTTCACTGTCTGTGGTTATCCAGCTCTCCTTGCCTCTTCACTGTCATTGTCAGAACTCTGAGCAGTCTTCCTCTCCAGGTGATGTCTCTGAGTGATGATGATTGCTGTCTGTTCAACCAGCTTCATTTGTTGATATCTGAGAAGGACTGAAGACAGCAAAGTGTGCTGATTGGCCAACAACCCCTCACAAGTCAAAGGTCACTGCTCTGAGGCGGACCAGTTTACTGTAACAGTGGTGGCACCATCCACTGCTGGCGCTCTCTTCAGTGCTTCTTGTTTCTGCCCTTTGTGTGTGAGCTCCTAGAGCAGCTGGTCCGGCTCCCCCCCTTTTCTTTTCTATTCCACGAATTTTTTGGGGGGATTTTCTATTTTTGTAATTCATCATCGATCTCGGCTCACGGTCGCTACACTCTTGACCTCCTGTGAGCCTTGAAGAGAGAGAAGCCACCTTTGTGTCGGAGAAGAGCAGCTTAGTCCAGGCAGCCAGCAGCCTGAGACCAGAGGGTAGCCCATCAACGCGCTTCCCTTCTTCATCGAGCGAATCTCAGCGGGAGCCACGGTCGACGAGGTGGAGGCTTTGGAGGCCGTCCTCCCACCAGTTCGTTGGAGAGGCGTCGTACATCGATGGGAGAATCCAGCTGAGAACGTGAGCCGGTTACGTTGGTTTTCACCGATTCAGGCCTGGACTCCTCCTGATTAAGAGTCTCATGCTCTACCGACTGAGCTAGTCTGGCTACACCTGAGTAGCTTCAATAGCCTGAAGTGATCAGAGTGAGAGACGCTACAAGCTCTTCATCAGACTCACAGTCACATGAGCCATCACATGATTGATGAATGACCACAAACACCTTCATCTTTGACAAAGAATTAAAATAAAAGGTGAACCACAGATGAGACACCAGTGGTAAAAACACTAAAGTGCTGTCAAGGAGAAACAGGATACGAGCAAACACACACACAAGTTACAGAGAGAGAACTCTCCCAGAGGGAACCACTCAAAGGAGAACCTAGAGATCATCAGGCTGGATGACCTCATCAACATGAGACAGGTGGATAGGAAACAAGCTCAGAGATGTCAGGAACATGAGATCCAAGTGGTGAGAGAGCAAGAACTGGTGAGGTTCCAGAACCAGGAGTGAGGTGGAGCCTGCATCACCTACTGGGAGCTTTTAGTCTAAGGTTCAACTTGGACTTGAATGATTTCTGCAGAGACAACGTGCAGGGAGGGAATTTGGAGATGAACAAGTTCCTCTCAGGCTTTCATGGAGTTTTCAGGGGTCAAACAGACCCTCCTCTGATTGGTTGTCAGATGTGTTCTCATTGCACCACAGCCTCCAGGTTGAGGGTTCTGATCCGAGTCAGACACATTGATTCTGATGCTGCTGAGCCTGAAGGGAGGATGAAGAAAGGAGTGTCTGAGAGAGCTTCACCAGACAAACTGTCCAGTTGAACAACAAACACTAGTCAGTAGGAATGTTGCTGCTGGGACCCTGATTCAAACCAGGGTTGCTGCAGCCACAACACAGAGGACTGACCACTAGAGGATCAGGGCCTCCTGGAGGCTGAGGTTGGAGCTGCTATGTCTTTGTCTCACTGAGAGATGAAAGACAATTGGAGTCCACAAAGAAATCATTGAGAAATCAAGGAGAGATCAAAGAAAGAATTCTAAGATCAAACACAGAACTCTGAGATCAGAGACAATTGGAGTCCACAAAGAAATCATTGAGAAATCAAGGAGAGATCAAAGAAAGAATTCTAAGATCAAACACAAACACAAACCCAACCCAACGACTCGGGTCCTGGACACCAGCAGACCTCTCAACACCTGCAGCATTTTTTCAGCTCCACACAAACCCAAAATTCACTGAATTTTTAGATCAAACACAAAACTCTGAGATCAAAGGTTGAAGTTTCCCAAGGTTCAGTTCTAGCTCAGACCCTCTTCAAGGTGGAACCAGCAGAGGAGCTCAGGAGAGATAACTGGACAGCAGCAGGACAGAACAGAGGCTCTCCACAATGGCAGGAGACAGGAAACAGGTTTGGACCATCTGGGCTTCTGTCCACTTTGATGGTTTTCAAACATTGAAGGAAATTGTAAAAATCAACATTGTGGTAAACGTTGGTTTGCCAGTGTGTTTACATCAGGATTTATATTTGAGTGTGTTTGCTCATCTGTTCCAGAAGCTTCTTCTAGAGTTGAGCCTGGATGAGTGGAGGGACCTTTTTGACCATCAGGACTGGTTTTTGATGGCCTGATGGTGCATCGGGGTCATCATGGTCCTCCACCATCTGCAGGGGTTCCAGGACTGTTGTGGTGTTTGTGGGAACTGCAGGGAGAAGCCCTCAGACCTGGAGAGGAAGTCCTGACACCAGCAGACCCCTCACCACCTGCAGCCTTTTTCCAGCTCCACCAAACCCACCATTCACTGCCTCCTCATCATCTGGGCATCAAAAGCAGCTCAGACCTGCTGCAGCTCAGAGACCTCAGCCATTTTTAGGATGTCTCCATGATTCTCCTTCACAGGATTTTCATTCAGAAACAAGAGAACTGTCAAAGACCACAACAGTTTTCAGCTTGCTGCTAAACAGTACTTCAACTACCATTCCACTGTGTAATGGCAGTGACTGATGTGTACTATATGCAGTACTAATCAAGTACAGCCCTGACTGATACTTTATCTCCAGTGATAGGAAGGATAAGAATGTTGAAATGGACCCAGCAGGAAGAGAATCTCAAGTCATGGCAACTTTACTGAGCAGCACTCAGTTAAGTTCAGGAAACACCAGACAGTTTTACCACCTGTCAGTGAAGTAGTCAGTAAAATAAATACTACACTGAACAGTAGTGGAGGGAGAGCAGAGCTGGAAATAAGACCTTACTGGAGGGAATGAATCTAGAAATGTTAGCGTTCTTTCAGTTGAAGAAATCAGATTTGGGAGGGATGCTCTGGACGTTTTCATCCATTTTTATTTCATCCAGATAAACAAATCATGTCTTCTACCTGGACAGAACACGCCTTTAAAAAGTATTTAGAAAGAATCCAGGTCCTGAGGGGGTTGTGGCTGTGGCTGTTCTGGTTGGTGTTGAGGCAGGGCTGCTGAGGAGGACGCTGGTGTGGATGCTCTCTGTGTTGCTGATGGCATGGATGGAGTGCTGCTGAGCTCTGCAGCTGTCTGAGCAAGGCTGCAGCGTCTGGGTCTCGGGGCGTCCGTTCCCTTCCCTCAGTGTGTGGCTTGACCAGGGAACTTCCCAGCTCCTCCACAAACATTCTCCTCTTGCTCTTCTTGGTTGAGCTCCACTCCTGGTGGATGTGGGTCCACAACACCAATGTTTCTATGCAGACTCATCAAGGATGCTGCAAAACACAAGAATCCACCCCAAGCCTTTCTCTTCAACCATGTTGAGGTCTTCATGGCTGGGATGATGCAGGTTCTCTTTCTATTTTTTTTTGAATGTTAAATAATTAATGTTTATTATGTTTTGTTCCAGTGTTAATTTGATGATCTAAACCTGATATTTAGACAATCAGACAGCACAAAAACAGAAAATGCCACCATATCATTGAAATTTTCTGACATACAAATGAAGGTGTTGACTCTTTTTGTATAAGCACCTCCCTCTGTAGGGCTGGTGGCGCAATGGACAACGCGTCTGACTTCGGATCAGAAGATTCTAGGTTCAACTCCTGGCCAGCTCGCTTTAAACTTTATACTGAGAAGATGAAGTGAGAACCACTGATCAAAGTCACTGAAGTCCTCCCAGGTTCCCTCCTTGTCTGCTGGAAACATGAACACATGAATGATCCTGCTACCTCTCATGTTAAGCTGCACTTGACAGTGACAGCAGGAGAACAAAAATCCCAGTGTGTCATCAACATTTCCTGTCAAATCAATGATAGAAGCTGTTGAGTTTCTGTATCAGAACAAGGAGAAATGAGCCCCAATGAAACAGTGATGGTTCTTGATTATGATTTTGTTCTTCACTCCTACACCAGAGAGTGAAAGTGTGGGCTGGCTGGGAGCAACTGCCTGCTTCAGAGTGGGAGGAGCCTCAGGACTTTCCAGTGAGAGCTGCAAACTTCCACCAGCGCCCAGTGCCAGCAGGTCTTCATGATGGAGCTGAGAAGAGCACAACAACACCAGAGCACTGGAGAGGAGCACAACACTTCTTTGCTTCCTGGCCACTCTCATGTCTGTCTGTCCATCTGGAGCTGGGGGGAGGAGCTTCACATGTTTTTCTTTTTTAAAAAAGGGAATGACATGACTTCCTCTGTATGTTAGAATATGAACGACTAAAAATGTTCATCCCCAGTTCAAAGTTAGAATTAAATTTAAAGTAGAAAACTCTTCCCTCTTCAATCCTGTCACTCAGTGTTGTAAACTGTTTCAAACAAATTCTACTGTTCAACAGTTCAAGTGTTTCTAATGAAGCTGAATGTTCGCCTCTTCTTTCCTCAGTTGTGTTTCTTTCATGTCCTCCTGAGATCAAAGACAGAATTCTGGGTACAAATAAAGACACCATCAAAGCCCCCTGATGACATCATCATCAATTCTGTCTTTGATCTGTGTCTGTCCAGTTTGTCCTGAGTGGATCCAACAGTTTCCCATGGGTGACTCTGTCGTGGTCTCTCTCCTGCTGTCTCCAACTCTCAGAGTGCTTCTACTGGTTTCTCACCATCGTCCGTGTTGTTAGGCAGAGCACTGGTTAGGACTGAGGCCAGTGATGTCATCACCCCCAGCTGAGACCTGCCAGGTGATCCTGCTTCATTCAACTCTGCTGCCTCTGCCACTGCCCTGACTGGTGAGGCTGACAGCAGGTTCTCTCTCATCTAAACTCTCTGTTTACAATGGAGGCTGAAATCCTTGTGATTGGTGGTTCAATCATCAGGTCTGTTGAACTCCCAGGTGCCATCACCTGCTGTCTTCCTGGTGCCAAAGTTGTGGACATTATTGAACGTCTCCAGGACTCATTGATCTCCACCCCTCAGCTCACATCCTGATTATACAAGTGTGTGAATGACATCACGAAGAGGCAGCCAATCATACTTCATGACCAGCTTGAGTCTCTTGCTAGTTCAAATCAGAGTCTGGGTAAATTCTGTGTTTTTTCTGGCTCCATCTCTGCTCCTTCCAGAAGCAGGGAGCATTTCAGCCTCTTTCCAGTCTGCATGAATGCTGAAAGGCTTCTGTACTGTTTGGCTTTGCTGTTTCCTGCAGCTTGGACATCAGATTAGAATGAACCACACTCACTAACTCACCTGTTCTTAACCACTGAGAGCTGATTTGGTTAAACATGGAAAAACACTGACTCACTATGAGGATGTTCTCCTGCCCTGTGTGGGTGGAGCCAAGAGAGTAAAAAGACTGAGACCCAGAAATCAGGGCTTCTTCTCCTCCATCTTAAGGTGCTTAGACTGAAGTCTCAGCTCTGACTCTAGATCTGTTCTCTGTGTGCCAACATAAATGTGATTGGACCAGAGAAGTTGATGAGGATTTTGTTAACCTGAACCATGATAGAAAATTGTTTTAGTTTATTTGACAGCTGATTGAAGACGTGGGTCAAAACTGACCGTTAACATAGAGATGGGAACAGGAAGCTGACACAAGAGGAAGGTTCCAGCTATGAAAAAGGAGTCTGCAACCATTAACAGGAATGAGCGGAAGACAATGGATGAATGGATGGATGGATGTTCGTGAAAATTTAAACCAGACAACCACTGTAGTCACTCCTACATGATAAGCGCCATAATTTTTCTCACTCATGTCTTTTTTTTTTTAACTGGTTCCATGGTGTAATGGTTAGCACTCTGGACTTTGAATCCAGTGATCCGAGTTCAAATCTCGGTGGAGCCTCCAGCAAGTCTGTGACGGACATTGAAAGAGGAATTGCATTTTTCTATGGCCAACTCGTGCTACTTGGCTGTGGCTGGTTGGGAGGAGGCTCAGGCCCTAACAACGCTGCCACCACCTTCAATTAAGACCTCAGTTTTGTCCTGGTTGAGCTGGACAAAGTTCTCTGTCACCATGACAGGTAAATGGACATCAACTGGTCCTGAGTCATCAGGAGACACGGCCATGTGAAAAGAAAGAATCGCTGCTAGCTTGACAAAGAACTGCACAAACCAGGTTCAAGCTGGACTTTGGACCCTGGTATCTGCAACGACTCCATCAACTCCTAATCTAGTATCTTTGCTGAGGGTCCAACTATTTTACAGAACATTTGAGCATCACAACACTTAGCAGGACCTTCAAGTTGGATTCTCAGAGACTATTTCCCCAACCACTACATTGGCATCTACACTACCCAGATAGCAGGAGTCTTTGGGCCAGATCTGTTTGAAAGCTTCCTGATCCGGCTGTGGTGCACACATGACGGTTGTGGCCCACACATGAAATACAGGTTTTAACCCGAAAGCTCCAAAATCCAAGGTGAAATGAAAATGTGTGGAACTAACTGGATTCGGTCCGAACATCCGAAGGTGCCAAATACTGAAGTAAAATCAGAACTGGACCAATCCTGGGTCTGGTGTGGTGCTGATCTGCAATCGGGATGCGGGCCGTTTTTGGGCCATCGTGCGTCGAGACACTGTTTGTGTTCAAAGTTAAAATCCCACAATAAGAAGTAGCTGAATCTGACAGGTGAAGGTTTGGAACTACAAGATGGTTGATGTTTCCTTGACTTGATGCTCTGACTGTCAGGGTGGATGACAGCTTCTTCTGCTGCTGCATCTGAGTGGCTAAGATTTGTGTCCAACCAGATCAACTTAAAGAGCTTCAACAGACAAACTGTCCAGTTTAACAACAAATACCAGTCAGTAGGGCTGGGTATCGATTCAGATTTTCCTAATCGATTGGATTCGATTTTCCGAGGTCCGATTCAATTCAATTCACAATTCAATCTGATTCAACGTCCATTTATTTATTTATTAAACCTGACCAAGTGACTGACAACAAAAAATGAATGTATATAAATCAAATTGAAATAAATTACAAGATAGACATTGTAAATAAAGTTTCTCCAAAGATGACACACATAAACAGGACACTCACTTAGCTACAACTGTCTCACAGCTTTTGTGCAATAACACTACAATGGTTGTGACAACTGCATCAGAACAGAATTAACAGCCATCTGTTGACTCAAATAAATGTAGGCAAATTAAAATAGCGCCAATATCTCAGTTTTTTGGAACATGGTCTGTATATTTGAAACATACAATGTAAACTGAAAAACACCATCAGACAAGTGGTGACATTCCATCTTGTTTTCCAGGCATTCTGAACTTCCTGTTTGGGTTTGGTTTGTTTTTCATTCATGCAAAAAAGAAAAGTATTTACAAGTCTAAACAGTTCTGAATTACTCCTTAAAGGGTTTTCTTGACACACGAATGAAAAAGATCTTGTAAACTTCTGAACAATAATCACAAACCTAAGTCCATAAAACTTCAAGACCTGTCATCCCTTTTCTTACTTGTTGGAGAGAGTAAGATTTTTCTGCATGAAAAGGAGTTGATCAACATGTTGAGGAGTAAGGCAGCTCCTTTTTGCCGTCACAACATCCCCAGTGGTGGAAAAAACCCGCTCGGACGGGACACTGGTACCAGGTACACAAAGGTACCGTTTTACTTGGTGGGCCAATAGGGGATCCTGCTTTGCATGTGTTCTCCACCAGCTGAGAGGATTCTCAGAGAGTGGAATGGGTGTTACTTCCCTGTATATTTTGATTTCATCCTGGGCCTTTTCAAATACAGTTTTCTGTGTAACTGTGTCTTTCCGCATGTAGGCTGACCCTAGGAGAGACATCAGTGCTGAGGATTCCTTTGGTCTCTTTGGTGGAGCAACATCTTCAACGGGATCAGGCACAGCTTCTTCTTTTCCACCAAAAGCAGATGTTTGCTGTTTGAAAATAGCAAGAAAATGATCTGGAAAGACACTTGGAACACAATTTAGAATACAACTGCTTAATATTAAAATAATGAAGACAAAGTAAATTTGAGATGAATACAGTAAAGTACAAAAACTGTAGGAAATAAGGTTTTTTTTGGTGTCAATGACTTACATTAGAAGCCTCCGCCTGTGCCACAACAGAAGCTTCAGTCACCAGTCGGGAGAATGTGTGGTTCCAGGCCTCATCAGACAAGAAAGGCAGAGCCTTGAAACGAGGGTCTGACGCTGAAGCAACATAGAGCCTGTCCTTCAAGGCACGAACCTTGAAAAGATATATTTGATCACTTAAATATAATTTAATTGGAAATGAATGTGCATGAATGCACACGCATTCACCTACATACTTTTTAAGCTTACCTTGAATTGAGGTTGTTGTCTGCTGCTGTCCTGACCTCTTTGATGACTGTTGAATCCTTGGGGACACAGCGCATCTCTTCCAACAGTTGTGCATGCAAAGGTGCAATGATGGACAGAGTCGGGGATTTTTCCTCAGACGTGGCAAGAGTAGCTGCTTTCAGTGGCTGAAGGGCTTTGACCACATCCTCTGGGACTCTTACGTCCACTTCTGTCAACGTGCAGACATCTTTCTCGTTTCTGCGTACTTCAGGTGACAGCAGAGCTGCTGAGATGGCTGGTTGCTGCTGGAGGAAACGGTCCAGCATCTCCAGTGAGCTATTCCAACGTGTCACCACGTCAATCACCATCTTGTGCTCAGGAAGCTCCAGCACCCTTTGCTTCTCACTGAGGATGCGGCTCGCCGTAGAGCTACGATGAAAAAATGCAGCCATGCGTCTGACTCTGCCGAGCAAGCGTGCAGCTGTAGGGACTTTCAGCGCAGTTTGCGAGGCTAAATTAAGAAGGTGTGCAAAGCAACCAATGTGCAACAAGCCCGTCATCTCCGCAGCGCGGACAATATTTGCTGCATTGTCAGTTTCGATGGCTGCCACCTTGTTCCTAAGCTTCCACTCGCCTATTGCACTGAATAACAGTTCGCTGAGTTTTCTCGCTGTGTGGCTGGTTTCCACGGCTCTGGTTTGAAGAACATGGCATGCGAGGACCCAGTCGCTAATGTAGTGAGCTGTAATGGTCAGATATGAATCTGTTGCTCTTGACGTCCAACAATCACAAGTCAATGCCACGTTCTCTGCTGAGTGAAGCGAAGTTTCGATGCTTTGTTTTAAGCTTGCGTTCATGTTTGGTATTGTCGAATGTCTTTGCATATAAAAACTGCGACAGCCTCGGTTATCTTATACCTGCTCCAGGCTGCGTTGTTTGAGCCGTGTCGACTGGTTTTCTGCTGGGTGATGTCTTGACAAGTGGAGATTTGTCGTATTCCCACAGTACTTTACCATCCCGTTGCATAGTTTGCATATTGCCCCCCCCCCCCAAGTCGTCGTTTTCTCCGTCCTTAAAACCAAAGTGCACCCAAACATCGGCCTTTAATCTCACCGAGTGTGCCTTCAGGGTTGTGCTTCAGTCCGCCATGTTTGCTTGACTGGTAGTAAATTCTCGCAAGATCACATTCCATTAAAACTGCCGCCAAACGCTGATCACGCGAGACTGCCAGAGTTGATACACAGGCTGTTCTCTGCAAGTTAGGAATCGATCTGTGGGTTTTATGAATCGATATCAAACCATGAAAAGGAAAATTGATTCAAATGGATTAAATAGATTTTTTAAACCCAGCCCTACTCATTAACGATAAATCTTCCATGCAAACCAAAGTTAAACACGGTGTTCCCCAAGGTTCAGTGCTGGGGCCGATACTCTTCACTTTATATATGCTTCCTTTAGGTCATATTATTCAAAAACACTCCATACATTTCCATTGTTTCACAGATGATAATCAATTATATTTATCAATAAAGCCGGATGAAGGCCAACAGTTATCCAAACTACAAACATGCATTCCAGACATGAAGGCCTGGATGACTTATAACTTGTTACTGTTCAACTCTGATAAGACAGAAGTTCCTGTGCTTGGCCCAAAACCCCTTAGAGACACATTATCTAGTGATGTCACTGCTCTATTGTAACTCTTTATTATCATATATTTTTATTTACTTTATTATCAGGCTGTACTAACAAGTGGTTGAAGACTCTGCAGCTGGTCCACAATGCAGGTGCATGCATAGAAATAAAGCGTAAAGCATAGACAAGAAGCATAGACAGAAACTAGGAAGAGAGAGCACATCACGCAAATCTTAGCTTCGCTGCACTGGCCTCCAGTAAAATCCAGAGTAGTGTTTAAAATCCTTCTCCCAGCTTGTGAAGCTCTTAAAGGACAATTCCATTGCAAAACAAACCAAATGTGTGTTCTTGTATTATTAATTATTTTTGAAGAATTGCAGGGATGTATTTTTGCAACATCCAAAAGTAACCTGGTTTGGTTGCATACTGCAAATTAGCTCTCAACACAGGTTTAACAGAAAAGTCACGCAGAATCTCGTGTCTTTCATGATGTTTCTTGTGTTGCAGCAGGTATCTGGAGGGTGGGGAGCTGTTCATTCCTCCTAGTTGGAAGCACCTGGGCCCATTTTTGATTTATCGTGGTGTTTTTTTTAGTTAAATACATTCATTATTGGCTTTCAACCTGCGTCTCCCACTCTTTTGTCATGGCTTCAGTGTCATGTTTGGAAAAATGGTTTCTCCCCACTGTGCATTCTCATGTGTCTTTTCAGGTGTCCCTTTACCGAGAATCTTTTAGCACAAACTGAGCAGGGGAATGGTTTCTCCCCAGTGTGCGTTCTTATGTGATTTTTCAGTTGTGCCTTTATCAAGAATCTTTTAGCACAAAGTGAGCAGGGGAATGGTTTCTCCCCAGTGTGCGTTCTCATGTGTTTTTTCAGATTTCCACTGTCTGACCATCTTTTTCCACAAACTGAGCAGGGGAATGGTTTCTCTCCAGTGTGTGTCCTCATGTGGTTTTTCAGATATCTCTTTTCCGAGAATCTTGTGCCACAAATTGAGCAGAGGAATGGTTTCTCTCTAGTATGTGTTCTTATGTGGCTTTTCAAATATCCTTGAACAGAGAACATTTTTCCACAAATGGAGCAGGGGAATGGCTTCTCCCCTGTGTGAGTTCTCATGTGCATTTTCAGATGCCCATTTTCTGAAAATCTTGTGCCACAAACTGAGCAGGGAAATGGTTTCTCCCCATTGTGCATTTTCATGTGTCTTTTCAGACCTCCCTTTTCTGAGAATCTTTTGCCACAAACTGAGCAGGGGAATGGTTTCTCTCCAGTGTGTCTTCTCATGTGTCTTCTCAAATTACCCTTTTCTGAGAATCTTCTGCCACAAACTGAGCATGGGAATGGTTTCTCCCCAGTGTGTGTTCTCATGTGATTATTCAAACTCCTTCTGTTCCTAAAACCTTTACTGCATGTTGAGCACCTAAAAGGACGCTCATCCTCACTGACTTCTGTCTCAGATTCAGAAGGACCAAAGTTCACGTTCCTGACGATATCTGATTCTCTTTCAGTCTTAACTCTTTGCTCTTTTGAGCTGCAATGAGTCACTTCCTGTCCTGGGCTCAGTTTCTGAAGCAAATTCCTCCTTGAGGTGGCCGTGTTATCAGGTCTGACCCAATCATCCTCACTGACTTCAGTCTCAGCTTCAGAAGAGTCTGATATCTGGTCATCAGTCTCAGGTTGTACAAGTGGATCTGGATCTACCTTGCTGGCTGGTTCTGGTTCTGGTCCTCCATACTCTTCTCCATCAGCTTCTGTTTTCAGAGGATGAATTGGGCTGCTGCTCAGAGACTCTTCTTTCAAGTTCTCCTCAGTTAGACTCTGATGAAGCTGTGGGAACTGAGGTTTCTCTTCGTCCCCTTCACTCTTCACAGGGACCAGAGTGAAGGGGAACGTGGTGATATCAGCCTCCTCCTGCCCTTGAAGCTGCCCTCCCTCCTCACTGGTCCAGAGCTCCTCCCACTCCTCTTTAATGTGGGGGGGCTCTGGGTCCTGCAGCTCAGGGGGAACCTCTTCTTTAATCACCAGCAGCTGCTCCACATCTGCAGGACACAAACAGCAACATCAGAAATCTCTTCATTTGACTCTGAAACAGCGGAGCAACAGACAGAAACAGAAATCAACTCAATGAAAAGAGACGTCCTGCTACTGACGACCAGTCAGCAAACTGGGAACAGAAACGCTGGCTTCAGATGCTTGGATCAACGTTGGGTCACCCAGGTCAAAGGTCACCGGTCCCCTCTGCTGAATGGTTTTGTCCATTCATAATCACAAGGTGAGGTTTAACCACTCTAACAACACCAAATAGCCGTCAGCTATTAAAATCTTCTATGTTTTTACATTCCTGCTCAGTTGGAACACAATGGCCCTCATTACAGACACAACAAGACCAGAGACACTTGCTGGCTACCATTAGCATGAGTGCCGCCTCCCAGTGTCCTGGTCAGTGTGTGGGGTCCAGGGACGTCCTCTCCACTGGGAAAAGTGGGACAATTCTTGAATGGCCGGTCCAGCCCAGGCCAGCTGGGCAGGGAACAAAAATAACTTTTTAAAAGGCCTGTATAGTTTCCATTATAGGAGGCACAGTGGTGCAGTGGTTCAACCTGTCACCTCACAGCAACAAGGTTCTGGGTTCAAGCCCCGGCTCAGGCACAGGATCTTTCTGTGTGAGTCTGCATGTTCTCCCTGTTCCTACGTGGGTTCTCTCCAGGTTTTCTGGCTCTGCATTTGTATTCCACATGTAGCTGAGTCAATGCTTATGATATCATTTTACTCTTAATTTGGTGAACTTTCTAAACCTCTAATACTGTAATATTGTAGTAGTAACAGTGTGATGGCCTTTTATTTTGAAGTGGAAACTCTTCTCATTGTTCTGTGCTCTTGATGAATGGTTGATGGTCTTCAAGGTTCCTGTTCATGTTGGAGCACTGGAGGTCTGAACCACTGAGACACTCAAAGAGCTGCATGAGTGACGTCGCTTCAAGCTGGCAGAACAACTCCAGCCAGGGTCCTGCTGAGTGTTGTGATGCTCCGTGTTTAGCTGTCAAGCTAGCAGCTCTGGACTCACTGATCTGGACTGAAACTGCATTGAAATGAAACAACAGAGCTTCACTGGTGTCTGCAGGAGGTTTGCCTTTGGACTTTGTCCCCTAAAGCTGCTGTAACATTGGTTCATTCTGACGGGACTCATTTGGATATCATGTGACTTGCTGCAGGAGACAGAGAGACTGCTGACACGTGTGTGTGTGTGTGTGTGTGTGTGTGTGTGTGCGCTGACTGTTTTGATGTTGAGGTGTTAATTGTCATGTTGTATGCATTTCTTTGAAGGTTTTAAATTAAATCAGTAACAACAGGAAATAAAACAATTGTTTCAGGTCGACTTTGTTTCCTGAGTCCCTAAAACTTCCCTTTATGTTGGTAACAATGCAGCAGGAGCCTGGTTCACATTCTGGTCCACAAGTTAGCAGCAGTTGGTGATCCAGTGTGAACGTCATTCAGGCGAGGTGTTGTTGTGGTTCAGTTCAATGGTAACACGCTGCTACTGATTGTTAAGGCAGGGCTTCTTAACAGGACCCAGGAATGAGGGGCCCAGCAGGTCCCTGGGGGACTCACCTGCTCTGTCCAGCCTGACTCGGGGCTTCAGCACGGCATCGAGCAGCAACCTCTGCCGGCGGTTCTCCCGCTCGTACTCCGCCACGGTTTCCTCCAGCAGAGCCACGATCTGCTCCGCGGCCGCCGCCAGCCGCTCGGTGAGCAGCGCTCTCAGCACCGGGACTCCAGCCGCTGAGTCTCCTTCTCCCAGCTGCAGCAGGAAGTCTTCAGCGGAGGCGAGGATCCGCTCCTGGACCGACACCCGCAGCAGCTGCGCGGCGCACATGTTGAGGTTCTACCGGCGCCACTCAGCCTTCAGGAGACAAAGACCGAGGCCGGGGGTTCACGGACTTCTCCTTCTTTCCTTGTTGTGTTCAAAGCTTCCCGCGTCTTCTTCTCGTTTTGTGAAGCGCGTATTGATGACGTATATGGTGACGTCCGAAGCCTCTTCAGCCGGCAGTGACCACGTGACTGATTCAGGACCTGCTTCTCCGGCTTGGCGTGAGGTTCTAAATGTAAAGCAGTGAAACGCCGTGGTTTCCTCCCTCTGGTTCGCGTGTCTGTTGGAGCTCCACGGCAGGAGAAATCGCTTCAAGAAACCCAACAGACTTGATTTGAAAACGTTGGAAAAACTTCTTTTTTTAATAAAAATTGTAAAAACCAAGCGTCCTCATTCCCATCACTTTCACTGAGACTTTCACATCATGGTCCCATTGTTCAAAGACATGGAACGATCCAGTATGAACGCAAAGACTTCAATGATCTCATTGTGTTCACGGGTCATCAAATCAGTGTCAGTTCAGTCGGTCAAGCCTGCAGGGAAGTTTACAGTCCAGCAGGTGTCAGTATTCAGTGACAGTCACACAGTGTCATGGCGTCCACAGGCTTCATGACGCCTCATCCACCCTTCACTCCTGTCTCGTCCTTGTGTGCTCACTCCAGCCCGTCGATCCACAGTTCCTGCCACAGCCTCTACCTTGTTAATGCAGCCGTGCCTGTCTTGTGTTCTTCGGCCTCTGAGAGTTTTTGAAAGTTTTATCCGATAGTCTAGATTTAGTGGATACGTTTGCAGCCGTTTGGTTTCTCTGCTCGGAGTACAAGAACATCAACGTCCCTTGCCGTGAACCCTGCTTCTGTCCTGTGTCTGAGCCTGGTCCTGTCAATCACAATGATCCAATTTTTGGAACTGACCATATCTTTCTTTCAAAAACAAAAGAAATCAAGAGAGCGATTTCCTCCGTGATGGCATGAAAAGATCTTCCTCACAAACGTGGACGATACAAAGCTCTCTTCCTCTTCATCTCCAATTATTTGACCAAATTTGGCCGTCAAACTGGAGAGAAAACTCAGCCCTGTTGAACTCTGGCAGCTTTCCATTTACAAATAACACGTGTCCACGTGACAAAGTGTGTGAGCAGGAAGGAAGGGAGGAGGGGGGCTGAGAAAATAACAGCAGATCCCTGGATGGAGACCCCGTGCTCTTCTCTCCACCTCTCTTCCTCCCTGCTCTCTCCATCCCTCTTGAACAACACTGCAGGTGAACAGTTAGCATTGCTCTGTTTGATGGAGCTGCGTTCAGGGAATGAGCAAGTTTCCCTTTGTGTCACTGCTTCTCTACTAATCTGATCTCTGATCAGTTCACCAAGAAGAGTCTGGGGTCAGGGGCTTGATGAGTAGAGCTGTTTAGTCAGGAGGAGGCTGCTCTGATTGGTTCCTGACACTGAAACAAGGCCAAAGCTCAAGTACACAGGCTCACATATTGAAGTATTCTCAGTCTTCCCACTTCAAGTATTTTCCCACTTCAAGTATTTTCTACTCTGCACACCAAGTTACCTCTTATGTTAAGTTACTAGCTGAGAGTTATGCAGGACACTTGGATGGAAACATAACCTTTTTCTCTAATCAGCACAACAATGTGGGCGTGTAGTGAATCAACACCATAACAGTAACGAGGAATGAACGCAGCAGCCATCTTGGAATCACCAGGTTTACAAGGCTTCCACTCGGTGAGAGCAACCCCTCGATGGAGGAGAAGAAGCCGGACCATCAAGAAGACCTGAAAGAAGACAGCAGAGGCAGGAAGAGGGACCAGAGACACACAAACAGACACAACACTGCCACCTTCTGATCTGATGACATCAGAGTTGAATGTGTGGACTATTTGGAGGCCAAGCCTCACAATAAAAGCAGCATTTTCATGGGAATGTGTTCCATCCAGGGCTGCACGGTGGTGCAGTGGTCAGCACTGTCTCCTCACAGCAAGAAGGTTCCTGGTTCCAGTCCCGGCTCCAGCACAGGATCTCTCTGTGTGAGTCTCCATGTTCTCCTGTTCCTGTGTGGGTTCTCTCTGGTACTCCAGCTTCCTCCCACAGTCCAAAGACATCAAGAGGGGACCAGGTTAATCCAGACTCTAAATTGACTGTAGGTGTGACTGTGAGAGCGAATGGTTGTCTGTCTCTATGTGTTGGACCTGTGATGGACTGGTGACCTGTCCAGGGTGAACCCTGCCTCTCGCCTGAAGATACTGGCATAGGCTATGGACATCAGGCAGCTGGTGTGTTGGTGGATCTGTGGATCCTGCTGGAAGAAGCAGGGTGGAGCTCTGAATGGTTCCTGTCTCAAAGAGCTTCTCTGTGCAGCTCCCATCAGCTCCTAAAAACAGGAAACCAGCAGATTCAGTGTTGAACAGTGGCATTAAAATGATGCCAGTGCTGGTTGTCTCTGTCTAAGGGTTTTGAGGGCATCCAGCTGCAGCCAGGAGACAAACAGGGATGCTGCTTGAGGACATCATCCAGGAGGCTGTCCATGGGGTGGAGCTGGGGTCTCAGACTGGGGACATTGGACAAGAACTTCTCAGAGGAAACTCATCATGGTGGCTCAGTGAAGAAAACTAGACCTGAGCTGCCTGCTGGAACCTAGCAGGTGAAGGACAGAGCTCCACCTCTTTGGAGACACCACCACTGTGGGCTCATGTTGGCAAAAGAAGTGGGTCAGTATTTCACACACACACACACACACACACACACACACACACACACACACACACACACACACACACACACACACACACACACACACACATACATGCATGTTCTTACACACAGAGACTTTTCCTCTGTTTTTGTTTTTTACTGGTTTTGAACCAGTAACTGGTTTCTGTTGGTTTGATTTGCTTGACTGGTTGTTGTTTGTTGACCTTCCAAATCCACATTTTGGGTTCTGGCTTGTTCTGCTTTTCATTTTGTGTTTGTATTAAAGTTCTGTTACTGAAAAAGAGACTTCTTTCTCTTTTTCTTGAAGTAAATATATGAGGGTCGAAACTGACCCATAACACCATGGATGTTCCAATAGTTAATGATATTAAAATGAATACTAAATCAAACCAGTCCATGTCAGAGATGTGTTCTAACACCCTCAGTAACGGTCAGGAAACACAACAACCTTTGGTTCATTTCTAGGATTTTCTTGAGGTTCATTTTACCATTTTTTAAACTGAAATCGAGGGTTTAGTGACTATAAAAAGGTCCAGAGGCCCACAACTAAATCTTCAAACCAATATTTCCATGGATAAGGAAGCCTAACAAGGTCACCAAGAGATGGAAACAACTTGGAGGATAGAAAATTGTTTTAGTTTATTTGACAGCTGATTGAAGACGTGGGTCAAAACTGACCGTTACCATAGAGATGGGAACAGAAAGCTGACACAGAGGAAGGTTCCAGCTCTGAAAAAGGAGTTTGATCAAAATCTTGAACTGCCAGTAGAAATATCCTTTTGTATGTTGACCTTTGTTGACAGAAGTCACTTTAGCTTGGCAGTGAAAAGAATGGCTGCTAGCTTGACAAAGAGCTGCACAAACCAGGTTCAAGCTGGACTTTGGACCCTGGTATCTGCAACGACTCCATCAGCTCCTAATCTAGCAGCTCTGCTGGGTCCAACTATTTTACAGAACATTTGACAGACCTGTGGAGCAGTGAGGACACACATGAGTTGATCACATGATCCACTGAAGCGCCATTTTACCCTGGTACTGAGGTCACCAACATGAGCTGGAGTTGGGAATCTTGAACTGAACCTGGTATCACAGCGACACCTACTGCTGCAAAATGGAACAGCAACACTGAACCCAAGTACAGGATTGGAGGGAGACTGATGGTTGCTGTTTGGGTTTTTGAAGAACAAGGAGGGCGTGGCTTCAAGCTGGATTCTCAGAGACTATTTCCCCAACCTCTACATTGGTATCTACACTGTCCTCCAGTCATGTGACTGAAGTCATCCAGTCACGTGACTGAAGTCATCCAGTCATATCAGTGATGTCACTCTGCAGGACTGTCATTGCCGTCTCATTCTAGAAAAGAATCCAGACTCCACTTTTATGGGGCAGTTTTGGTCTTTAAAGACTTGACAGTTCCAGGAGATTTAGTCTGGCTCAAGATCTTCAGATCAACCCAGGACAGAAGGCTGTGACTCCATTGGATTGTGTAGTTGGAGCATTCAGAGATCTGGTGGATCTCAGTAGGAGCTGGATTTATCCACTGAATGATCCTGGTCAATGTGATCCTGCTCCTCCATCTCTCAGGCTGACAGAGCAGGAGGACCTGACTGAGAAGAAAGCTGCCCTTGAGCAGCTTCAGTCTCTGTGTGACAACACACAGGCAGAAAACCTGAATTTGAGGGAACAAGTTTCTACTCTTGAACATGAGAATAAAAGAGCAATCCAGGAGCTCCAGAACCTCACTGCTGTGGTGGCCAACCTCCAAACGGTCCAGGACAAGAACCAGACTCAGATAGAAGATCTGAACGCAACAGTCCACAGTCTTCAGTGTGAGGGGAGGAAGGTTGATGGAGAGAACAATGAGCTCAGAAAAGAGCTGACCCAGGTTCAGTCTCTGAGGGAGAGTGAACAGGTGGAGATGAAATGTCTTGAGGAAGACCTGACAGAGAAGAAAAGTGCACTTGATCAGCTTCAGTCTCTGTGTGACAAGAGATGGACAGAAAACCAGAATTTGTGGGGACAGGTTTCTAGTCTTGGACAAGAGAAGATTATTGCATATCAGCTGGTAGAGAACATGTCTGCCATGGTGGGCAACCTTGAATCTGTGAGGGAGGAGAACCAGACTCAGATCAGAGACCTGAACACACAACTCCACAATCTTCAGCTTCAGGTGAAGATGGTTTACAAGGAGAAGTGTGACCTCAAGTGTGAGCTCAACTCCATCCAAGCAGAGAAGAAAAAAATGAGACAAGAACTCACTGAGAAGAAGGCGACTCTTGAACAGCTGAGGTCCCAGAGTGAGGAGAGAGAGGCAGAAAATGGATGTTTGAGGAGACGAGTTTCTACTGCATCTCAGGAGACAGAGACCTTCACTGCAGAGTTGGCCCACCTTGAATCAAGGAAGGACCAGGACCCCACAAAGAGTGACAGTCTGAACGGTGAAGTTCAGAGTCTTCTATGTGCAGTGAGAACACAAAAGAAGAAAAGGAGCAGTGCTCAGAGGGAAATCCTGGGAAATCTTCATGATTTAAAAAGCTGTTTGAAAGAGGAAAATCATAACCTTCAAGTGAAGGTCCAGCAAACTTCTGAAGAGCAAGCAGACTCTCCCCTACGTCCAGCCAGAGAAGAGCAAACAGACTCTCCCCTACGTCCAGCCAGAGAAGAGCAAGCAGACTCTCCCCTACGTCCAGCCAGAGAAGAGCAAACAGACTCTCCCCTACGTCCAGCCAGAGAAGAGCAAGCAGACTCTCCCCTACGTCCAGCCAGAGAAGAGCAAGAAGACTCTCCCCTACGTCCAGCCAGAGAAGAGCAAGCAGACTCTCCCCTACGTCCTGCCAGAGAAGAGCAAACAGACTCTCCCCTACGTCCAGCCAGAGAAGAGCAAGCAGACTCTCCCCTACGTCCAGCCAGAGAAGAGCAAGCAGACTCTCCCCTACGTCCAGCCAGAGAAGAGCAAGCAGACTCTCCCCTACGTCCAGCCAGAGAAGAGCAAGCAGACTCTCCCCTACGTCCAGCCAGAGAAGAGCAAGCAGACTCTCCCCTACGTCCAGCCAGAGAAGAGCAAGCAGACTCTCCCCTACGTCCAGCCAGAGAAGAGCAAGCAGACTCTCCCCTACGTCCAGCCAGAGAAGAGCAAGCAGACTCTCCCCTACGTCCAGCCAGAGAAGAGCAAACAGACTCTCCCCTACGTCCAGCCAGAGAAGAGCAAACAGACTCTCCCCTACGTCCAGCCAGAGAAGAGCAAGCAGACTCTCCCCTACGTCCAGCCAGAGAAGAGCAAGCAGACTCTCCCCTACGTCCAGCCAGAGAAGAGCAAACAGACTCTCCCCTACGTCCTGCCAGAGAAGAGCAAGCAGACTCTCCCCTACGTCCAGCCAGAGAAGAGCAAGCAGACTCTCCCCTACGTCCAGCCAGAGAAGAGCAAGCAGACTCTCCCCTACGTCCAGCCAGAGAAGAGCAAGCAGACTCTCCCCTACGTCCAGCCAGAGAAGAGCAAGCAGACTCTCCCCTACGTCCAGCCAGAGAAGAGCAAACAGACTCTCCCCTACGTCCAGCCAGAGAAGAGCAAGCAGACTCTCCCCTACGTCCAGCCAGAGAAGAGCAAACAGACTCTCCCCTACGTCCAGCCAGAGAAGAGCAAGCAGACTCTCCCCTACGTCCAGCCAGAGAAGAGCAAGCAGACGCTCTCATATGTTCTTCTGCAGAGGAGCGACGGGATTCTGCTGCATATCCTGCAACTGAAAAGCAGAATGATGGGGGCACCCTGGAGACTGGACCTGCTAAGGGTCAAACCAGAGGTCTACTGAGCCGTGTGACATCTGGTGTAGAAGATGTTCTGTTTATGTTCATAGTTTTTTCTTTGTGTGCTTTTCCTCAACTTTGTTTTCTTTGTTTGTTCTATATGATGATACCTTGATCACCACAGCAGTTGATCCCAGCTTGATTAGCTGAGTGCTTTGCAGTCTAAAGCACTTTAGTGATACCTGTGGGGTCCCTTATCCTCCCTGACCACAGGGATTCAGCCTCACTGAAGGAGAGTGAACCTTCCAGTTTGCAGCTCCTAGACTCTGGAACGCTCTCCCACTGGACATGAGGACGCTGAGGACGCCTTCAGAAAGAAGCTAAAGACCCATTTGTTTAGTAATATTATTGTTCATGATGGAATCGTCCCTCTGTACCTGCCCACAGAGGTCAAGAGGTCAAATGATTCCCTGTTTAAAACAGCTCTTCCATCACATGGATGTGCATCCCAACAGTCAGAGCTCACCGATGCTCCTATTCCCTCCGGTGGGAGGCGCTACGAGTGACTGAGGGTCAGGGGGGTCAGGCTAGTCCAGATAGTGGGTCTGTATGAGGTTGTTAGGGAGGGATAAGGTAGTGGCAGAGTTCAGGCTGTAGCTGTGCTCCAACAGTTGAGACAGGGCAGGACAAAAAATGACATCCTGATGGCGTTAGGAGTGATTCTTACAAGAACGAATCAATAAAAGTGGGTGGTGACCTGCTCATGTGACGCTTGTGTTGATGATTACTGGGTCTCCTCCATGCTCATTTATCATGAATGAATCCCTCGAAGTAAAACACCTAATGTCTCCTGAGTTGTTTCACAAAATGTGTGTGTGTGTGTGTGTGTGTGTGTGTGTGTGTGTGTGTGTGTGAGTGTGTGGGCAATAACTACAAGTTATCTATGTATAGATCAAAAAATTATGAATCAGTTGGATACATTGACAGTGGAAGTTCAGGTTTCCTGTAATTCAGTTTGCAGACAACACAGAAAACTGCCCCTGACCCCTCCCCTCATTCTGGAGGCTTTAACATGAAAATGAAAATGCTGAGAGACACAAATGCAAATCAGAGTATTTGACCAGAGGTGACATTTTTTAATGCTTTTCTTGTTATATTTGTTATATATGTTCTGTATGGTTATATTTGTTATGGTTGTTATGGAGTTTATGGTTATTATCTCTGTTTCTTGTGTCTTTGTCTTTGTTGTCCTCCCCTTCGTCCGTCCTGGATTTTTGACCCTGGTTGCAGGAAGCGTGTGACCTCAACTCCTTTTTCTGTGTTGCTGAACGTAGAGCCTTGCTTCATTGTGTTAGCTAAAGTGTGATCCTCCCTGCTAATTCCTTATTTCGTTGACAAATTACCCACCAAAAATTAATACCTACTTGCTTTATTTGGCTGAAGTTTAAAAGACCATCATTCTTGTAGCAACAGTCTTTCTGCCTTGTAAACACGCTAAGCTAACGATGGCTTCTCCCTCTTGTCCTCCTCTCTCCTGCTCAGAGTGCCACATGTTTTGTTCCTCCTCTGCCTCCTTTAGTGATACTGATAAGTGTGTTAAATGTAGTTTTCTTGTTGTGTTGGAGGTGAGGCTTAGCGATGTTGAATTGGACCTGCAGCGGCTCTGCACCAAAAGCTGCAAGAGCTAGCCAACCCTCACTCGCTGGTGCAGACCAACTTAGCTTAGCTCCTGGCTTAGGCCCAACTAGCGCTCCCCCAGAAGCTCCCAAGCATCTGGGAGAGCGCCAAGAAAAGTTGGGCCTAAGCTAGGATGTGCTTGCTCATGAAGAATTGTTGGGTGTAAATTCATTTAAAGAGTGTGGAACTGGACCTGTTCTACTTGTAAAGTGTAACTTTTGTTATTTGGTGCTTTACAGGGTGATGACTTGACTTCATTGCAGCTTTGACCTGAGCAGGTGTTCATCCTCATCTCAGTAACAGGGGACACTTTATCACAGCAGTGGACAAACATCAGCATTCATCACCCAGCAGCTCTTCTGATCAACAGAACAAGTTAAAGTATACTGGAGAATGAGGGCATTGATCCCTCTACCTCTCACATGCTAAGCGAGCGCTCTACCATTTGAGCTAATTCCCCTGTTAAGGAGCACAGCAGATGATGCATGTTGACCTTCATGCATGGTTGAATGAGCGTCACCAGTTGAAGCTTCTCTGGTTGACCAATGTAATGGAGACCAAGGGTTCCATGACATAAATGATGAATTGAAGGTAGCATTTGTCTTGGTATTAACAGTTTATGTAAATTAGAGGCACACACACATGTTAATGGTCAGGTTTATTGAATCAGCAAACATGTGAAACATTTTCTATGCCATGTGTTCCAGGGAGGGACCTGGGAAGCACAGGGGGACCGGCCATCCTGCCTGTGGAAAATGAAGACCCCAGTGTCAGTCAGTGGGAATCACTGTGCAAGGCCTGGTATTTAGTGTTGATCTAGTTTGTCTTATGTAAATGTGGCAGTTTCAGTCGTCACGTCAGTCCTCACCTCTTCCTGGTGGTTTCCTTAAAGGGGGTGGAGCCAAAAGGGGAGAGTGGCCCAAGGAAGCTCCTTAAGAGCTGTAGGTGCAAACCTTTGCTCCCAGATGGGAGAGGGGGTACAATCACAGGCGCGGTTCATTGAATGATTATGTGGATGTATGATTGAGTTGGTGAAGTAGTCTGGAATCATGTATATATTTGGTCAGGTTAAGTTGTTGCTGGTTTGATGTAAATATTGATTGTAGAGCATGGTTGTGGTCTCACCTCCACTCTATGGGCCATCCATCGTCATCTTCTGCTTATTCCTTACTAGTAAGGGTCACGGGGGGGGGGGGCTGGAGCCTATCCCAGCATCTACGGGCGAGAGGCGGGGTTCACCCTGGACAGGTCACCAGTCCATCGCAGGTCCAACACACAGACGAACAACCATTCACGCTCACGCCTACGGTCAATTTAGAGTATCAATCAGCCTCGTCCCCTAATGTCCATGTCTTTGGACAGTGGGAGGAAGCCGGAGTACCTGGAGAGAACCCACGCAGGCCTGGGGAGAACATGCAAACTCCACACAGAAAGATCCCACGCCCGAGCCAGGACCCGAACCCGGAACCTTCTTGCTGTGAAGGCACAGTGCTGACCACTGCACCACCGTGCAGCCCCGCTATGGGCTAGTCTGTCTAATTTCCTGCAGCCAGGAGGGAATTAAAGGCAGTCAGGGCTTTTTAATGTAAGTTGATGGTGTCTCATGCAATCTCTTTCAATACTCCAGTGGTGGTTTAAGTGAAGAAAAACATGGGTTAGTCAGTAGGACTCTGTGTGTGTGGGTGTGTGTGTGTGTGTGTGTGTGTGTGTGTGTGTGTGTGTGTGTGTGTGTGTGTGTGTGTGTGTGTGTGTTTCCATGCAGACTTTCCCTTGTGACAACCGATTTGATTTGGAAACCATCTCATCTAAATCTCCTCTCCAAAAACCCTCTTCTTCAACTTTGTACCCAAGTTGTCTCCTCATCAGGCACCACAGTATCCAGTAGGTTCAGTTAAAACAGTCATCAGTGATTAATGTTCATGTTCAATGATGAGGTTTTGATTTATTCTTCCAGAATCATCTGAACAAACCCTCCTCAACACAGTGAAGCCTTCATCTGACAGGAGGAGTTTCTTTTCCCAGTGATTCCACTGACAGTGAAAAGCTACGTTCATCAGACTGGTCTGATAGGATCAACTACTGGTTGCTCTGGAGTGGAAACAGCAACCTGTCAGGAAACATTAGTCAGATCAAAGCCAAGATTAAAGCAAGAGCCTCCAGATCAAAGACAGAATTGATGATGATGTCATCAGGGGGGCTTTGATAGTGTCTTTATTTGTACCTGGAATTCTATATTTGATCTCAGGAGGACATGAAAGAAACACAACTGAGGAAAGTAGAGGAGAACATTCAGCTTCATTTGAAACACTCGAACTGTTGAACAGTAGAATTTGTTTGAAACAGTTTACAACACTGAGTGACAGGATTGAAGAGGGGAGATTTTGGTATTTTCAGTTTAATTCTAACTTAAAACTGGGCATGAACATTTTTAGTCGTTCACATTCTAACATACAGAGGAAGTCATGACATTCCCTTTTTTTTAACCTGTCCTGTTCAGGAAATGGAAATGGAAATTTAGCTGCTATGTTGAATCAGAAAAACCTTTTGAAGTCTACTTTTGCTTCAGTCAGAAAGTGGACTGTTGTTAACTCTTACAATGGTTGGTGATTGTGGAGGAAGACAAAATCCTTATGAACCTCTTTTTAACAGACACGCATTTCTAAAGACACTGGTTCATTTTATTTTTCTTCTTCTAGCAGAGGATGGTTTCGATCCATCGACCTCTGGGTTATGGGCCCAGCACGCTTCCTCTGCGCCACTCTGCTCTACCATTGACGGAACAGTCCTTGTTTTATGAGAGCATTCTCTGTCTTTGTCTCTGCCCTGCTCTCCTGCTCTCTTTCCCCTCATTTAGTCCTTGACATGATCCATGCTCTACAGCTCTGCGGGTGGAATGAAGACCTGCGTCTGCTCTGCCCGTGCCATCCTTCGTCTCAACCTAAATTGTTTGACCCACCTTTATAATGATCGGACTCGCTCCCGCTGAGCGTGCCAGGCGTGCTCTCGCTGCAGACAACACAACCAAACTGGCCCCGATCAGGATTTGACAGGCCGAACTCGCGCCGAAATCTTTACAAAAAATCCATTTTTGTCACCCACGTGAAGATGGGTGGGAACATGCCCTAAAAACACCAAGAATAATATTCACCACCTTCTGAACGGGTCCTGGCCCGTCTCCTGCATCAGGGGCCGCCGCAGTCGCCCATCAGCTGTTCAACAGCTGTTCGCCGCAACACTCAATGAGACAAAGACATAGAAGCTCAAACTGCTGTTACGGAAGCCATGATCGTATAGTGGTCAGTACTCTGTGTTGTGGCCGCAGCAACCCTGGTTTGAATCCGCGTCACGGCAGCATGAGATAAATTTCTTTGTGTGTGTTGATGGACACAAGCCAAGCAGAAATTTCCCACGATGCAATAGGGCAGTGTTTGGTCAGTGTTGAGCAGGCGTCAGTCTGACAATGATGTCATATTATTGTGTCATCACCTGACCAGACCCAAAAGTAGGCTCAGGTATCAGTTTCTTCTCAATGCTAACGTCTGCTAGCTTAGTCTGCTACTTTGATGGCTCTGCCTGCTCTAAGGTCCAGACCCCTGGATGTGGTGGTTCCTACCTGAACGTAGATTCTGTCAGCTCATGTTGTTAAATCAACTCACCAGGAACACCAGTAGATTTCAATGGACTGACAATGAGTCTCATTGAATGGTAAACATGTCAAATATGAAGTCATCACCTGAGGAGGTCTGCTGCTGGAATGAAGCTCCAGATATTCACAAGATATTCTAGATCTTAAAATAAAGCATTTTTATATTTGATTTATTGTTCATTAGCCTGCTTCACATTGTTTGATTTTATGTGTTGGATATAAATAGAACTTTGATCCACAACCTCCACAAACACTCTTGTCCAACTTTTGTGCCCAAATTTTCTCCTCATGAGGCACCAAATCAAGTCAAATCATTTTTATTTGTTTGAACCAAATCACAACAAAGTTCTCTCATGACTCTTTACTAGTAGAGCAGGTCCAGCACCAAACTGCTTCAATGAATCTGCACCCAACAATTCTCCATCAGCAGCACATCCTGCAACAGTGGTGATGAACACCTTCCTTTTAAAAGGCAGGAACGTCGAGCAGATCCAGGATCAGTGGGGACGGCCTCCTGCTTTGACCGGTTGTATTTAAAGCTCCATCAGATTGGAACAACCTTTCCTCCTCACTTGGGTCTCTCTCTTCCTTTCTCATCTTCAAATCATCAAGCATTTTCAAACATCTGCTCTCGTTTCTGATGCACCTCCCCTTTTCTCTCCAGGATTCACTCTCTACTTGTTCTTGTTTGTTCTCTGTACTGTAAATATGTGGATATTAGTGTATGAATATGCATTGTGTACTTTAATGGTGCATGGAAGCAGTATTTATTTAGATGGGTGTTTAAATGTATGAGTATGTGAACACAGACCCACTCTTATTCTGCAGTGGGATCTCTGATCATACTTTGTATAATACTGGATGGTGGTGGTGGTGGGGGGGGGGGGGGGGGTGGGGGGCTTTGGGGAACATTGTTGGCCTGTACCTGGGTGTATGATGTGTGTGTCCTTGTGTTGAAAATAGAATCTACTTTTATTATTGTTGTATTGTTGGTCATTATTTGTCAGGACCCCCTCCAAAATGAGATGGTGCATCTCAAGGGGCTGCCCTTGAAATCAAGTATCAAGAATGAAGGTGTCTGCTGGTCTTGGTGGACCCTCTGCTTCTCCAGCTGAGTCAACAGATTCCTGTGTTGCTTGAGTCATTGTGTATCCTGGCTGCATTCAGTGCTTTCACCGCTGCAGCCTAGCTTGATTGCCAGTCAGGACAGGTGTTATTAAGAATGGAAGAGGGGACAGTTTTGGCAGGACAAGTTGCTCCACATTCAGGAGATGGTGGGAAGTTTCAAAGCTGCCATAAATCTTGATGACAAACTCCTTCACTGTGTGGTTCAGAGTCCCTGGTTTGATTGCAGCTTTGACCTGAGCAGGTGTTCATCCACATCTCAGTAACAGGGGACACTTTATCACACCAGTGGACAAACATCAGCATTCATCACCCAGCAGCTCCTCTGATCAACAGAACAAGTTAAAGTATTCTCAGAAGGACGGCATGGATCCCTCTACCTCTCACATGCTAAGCTAGCACTCTACCATTGGAGCTAAGTCCCTGCTAATGAGCACAGCAGATAATGCAGGTTGACCTTCATGCAGGGTTTAATGAGCGTCACCACTTGAAGCTTCTCTGGTTCAACAAACCCTTGGGACCAAGACATGAATTGTAACCTGTGCAGGTCCAGACCCATACTGAAGTTGGTGGAGACAATTGTTTCAACCAGGGACTGAATGAAAAGACTTGCCCAGACTCCAGCTCACTCTTCTGAACAGACCCCTCATCTCTGTGTGGAGTAAACATCAGAGGTGGGGGGTGCAGGTTCTGCTTTGACCTCCTGACCTCCTGGGTAAAGCAGTGGAGATGTTGAGCTTGAAGGAGTTGACGGCCTCCTTCATCTTCTCATTGGTTTGCGAAACCCAGCATCATGAAGTGTTGCTGAAATTCAACATGTCAGCTGAGGCCAGAGATTCCTGCGTTCCCTGAGTCCTTGAGTGTCGTCTCTGTTGTTTGAAAGCACAAAGCTGTTCCTGATGGTCCAGTGTGTCCGATTCTGGGCTCTCACAGCTGTAACTGGGGTTTGAGCTCCGTTAAGGGACTGGTTTTGTGGAGAGAACCAAGCAGAAGAATTGACAGTTTCAGCAGGAAAGGTGACCATTGCTCCACAACCTCAGTCCCAGGATTCATTCCTGCTTCACCCAGCATGGCCCTATGATCAACAGAAATGAACTGCCAGTGGAGGTCCTCAGTAATCCAGGTCCTGGTTTCTCTAGATTGCTGTGTTGTAGTCAGGACACTTGCAAATATCAGCCTCTTTCCTCCATGATCTCTCATTCTTTCTGTTCTCTCCATTTCTCCTCTTCGTTTCTACTCCTTGCTGACTGTTGTTCCTCACTTGTGGCAGAGTTCAGTCAGTGGACCAGACATTTTGCCACTGCACTGTCCATCATCAGGGCATTTAACATCCAGGACTGGCTCCCAGATCATGGCCATGACCTCATCCCCTGCACCAGTGGACAGTTCATCAAGGATGGCAAACATGTGGGTCTCAAATTCCCCTCCATCTTTGTAGGTTGGTTACATTTCCTCCTGGTCTTTAATCCATCTTTAGTTGACATTTTTCTGTTGAGCCCAGTTTGTTGACTGCCAGGCTGTCTTACTTTTCAATGGCACAACAGCAGACAGCAAGAGGGTTGCTATGGTGCAGTTGGTAAAATCCCTATCAATGGTCTGCAGAAATATGCTGGGAGTTCTTTTTTATTATGAACCAGAATTCAAAGACCAAAAGCACAGAATTTAGAGATCAAAGAAAGAAATCAAAGACAGAACCTGAAGATCAGGAAATGGCACAGATCAATGAGATCCATGGACTCATCAGTGAAGGTTTTCTTTTGGTTCATGGTCACTTGTTGTCGTACTGGTGTGATGATGTCAGACCCTTCACATTCAGTTCAAACAGACTCCAAAGTGTAGCTGTGATGCAGAGGGCAGCAGCCTTGTGCTTGGTACCGTCATGGTTCTCTGCATTGTTAGCAAACTCACCAAAGACCTCCCTGAAAGCAGGATCATTTTCCCACAGTGCTTTTTTAACCAAGTACCAATTTGTCCCCCTTTAAAAAAACAACAAAGATGAGATCAGACTGAGATGGAAAAGATGATATGGATGTGATTTATGGCTTTCAAACTCCAAATATTAAATTTTTCTTCAGGGCTTTTGAGAGGTTCTGGGTAATGAATGAAAATTTAAGTTGGGCAAAAACGACATGCGGGGTCACTGTGTGTGTTTACACGTGTGTGTATTTCTTGTTTTATGGTGTTGGAGACCATTTCCATCATCAACACTGATCAGGAGTCCTCGTCCTCATGGGGACCAAAGACCGGCCCTGATGCAGCGCAATGCAGTTTGTGAGTTCTTTCAGAGTGAAGGTCTGGATTGAGTTTAGTTTCAAATAAAGATTAAGATTCAGTTGGTTAAGATTAAGATTAAGATTAAGGTTAGGCTGCACATAGAATGAAGTTGATCGAATGTTCTCATAAGAATAGCTGGGCACACCTGAGTGTGTTTACATGCAGACTTCCTCTTGTGACAACTGATGTCATTGGAAACCATCTTGAGGACATTTGGAGAAAGTTCAATCATTCAGCTGCAGGTACAGTGACTTACAACACTGCAACAACAACAAAAAATCACCCTCCACAAACACTCTTGTCCAACATTTGTGCCCAAATTTTCTCCTCATGAGGCATCAAATCACTACAAAAACAGCCATTAAGTTGATCTGGTTGGCACTGGTATTTGTTCTTGCTGCAGCTCAGGAGTGATTCAGGAGAAGAGTTTCAGAACAGCCCAGGTTGGGGACTGGAATTTTGAAGTTTCCCCTGGAACCAAACAACCTTGGGAGGTAAAACCTCCAATCCTAGCCACTCAGATGCAGCAGCAGAAGAAGCTGTCATCCACCCTGACAGTCAGAGCATCAAGTCAAGAAAACATCAACCATCTTGTATGTGGAGTCTGGATTCTTTTCTAGAATGAGACGGCAATGACAGTCCTGCCAAGTGACATCACTGACATGACTGGATGACTTCAGTCACGTGACTGGATGACTTCAGTCACATGACTGGATGACCTGAATGAATAAGAAATCAAACATAAAAATGCTTTGTTTTAAGATCTAGAATATCTTGTGAATATCTGGAGCTTCATTCCAGCAGCAGACCTCCTCAGGTGATGACTTCATATTTGACATGTTTACCATTCAATGAGACTCATTGTCAGTCCATTGAAATCTACTGGTGTTCCTGGTGAGTTGATTTAACAACATGAGCTGACAGAATCTACGTTCAGGTAGGAACCACCACATCCAGGGGTCTGGACCTTAGAGCAGGCAGAGCCATCGAAGTAGCAGACTAAGCTAGCAGACGTTAGCATTGAGAAGAAACTGATACCTGAGTCTACTTTTGGGTCTGGTCAAGTGATGACACAATAATATGCCATCGTTTTCAGACTGACGCCTGCTCAGCACTGACCAAACACTGCCCTATTGCATTGTGGGAAATTTCTGCTTGGCTTGTGTCCATCAATACACACAAAGAAATTTATCTCATGTTGCCGTGACCCGGATTCGAACCGGGGTTGCTGCGGCCACAACGCAGAGTACTAACCACTCTAGGATAAGGGCCTCCTCAACAGCAGTTTGAGCTTCTATGTCTTTGTCTCATTGAGTGTTAGGGCGAACAGCTGTTGAAAAGCTGATGCGCGACTGCGGCGGCCCCTGATGCAGGAGACGGGCCAGGCCCCGTTCAGAAGGTGGTGGATATTATTCTTGGTGTTTTTAGGGCATGTTTCGGCCTGTCAAATCCTGATCGGGGCCAGTTTGGTTGTGTTGTCTGCAGCATTATAAAGGTGGGTCAAACAATTTAGGTTGAGACGAAGGACGGCACGGGCAGAGCAGACGCAGGTCTTCATTCCACCCGCAGAGCTGTAGAGCATGGATCATGTCAAGGACTAAATGAGGGGAAAGAGAGCAGGAGAGCAGGGCAGAGACAAACACAGAGAATGCTCTCCTAAAACAAGGACTGTTCTGTCAATGGTAGAGCAGAGTGGCGCAGAGGAAGCGTGCTGGGCCCATAACCCAGAGGTCGATGGATCGAAACCATCCTCTGCTAAAAGAAGAAAAATAAAATAGACCTGCATCTTCAGAAATATGTGTCTGTTAAAAAGAGGTTTATAAGGATATTTTCTTCCACCAGAGTCACCAACCATTGTGAGAGTTAACAACAGTCCACTTTCTGACTGAAGCAAAAGTAGACTTCAAAAGGTTTTTCTGATTCAACATAGCAGCTAAATTTCCATTTCCATTTCCTGAACAGGACAGGTTATAAAAAAGGGAATGTCATGACTTCCTCTGTATGTTAGAATATGAACGACTAAAAATGTTCATGCCCAGTTTAAAGTTAGAATTAAACTGAAAATACCAAAATCTCCCCTCTTCAGTCCTGTCACTCAGTGTTGTAAACTGTTTCAAACAAATTCTACTGTTCAAAGGGTTCAAGTGTTTCTAATGAAGCTGAATGTTCTCCTCTGCTTTCCTCAATTGGGTTTCTTTCATGTCCTCCTGAGATCAAAGACAGAATTCGAGGTACAAATAAATATACTATCAAAGCCCCCTGATGACATCATCATCAATTCTGTCTTTGATCTGGAGGCTCTTGCTTTAATCTTGGCTTTGATCTGACTATGCTTTAATCTTGGCTTTGATCGGACTAATGTTTCCTGACAGGTTGCTGTTTGCACTCCAGAGCAACCAGTAGTTGATCCTATCAGACCAGTCTGATGAACAAAGCTTTTCACTGTCAGTGGAATCACTGGGAAAAGAAACTCCTCCTGTCAGATGAAGGCTTCACTGTGTTGAGGAGGGTTTCTTCAGATGATTCTAGAAGAATAAATCAAAACCTCATCATTGAACATGAACATTAATCACTGATGACTGTTTTAACTGAACCTACTGGATACTGTGGTGCCTGATGAGGAGACAACTTGGGTACAAAGTTGCAGAAGAGGGTTTTTGGAGAGGAGATTTAGATGAGATGGTTTCCAAATCAAATCGGTTGTTACAAGGGAAAGTCTGCATGGAAACACACACACACACACACACACACACACACACACACACACACACACACACACACACACACACACACACACACACACACACAGAGTCCTACTGACTAACCCATGTTTTTCTTCACTTAAACCACCACTGGAGTATTGAAAGAGATTGCATGAGACACCATCAACTTAAATTAAAAACCCCTGACTGCCTTTAATTCCCTCCTGGCTGCAGGAAATTAGACAGACCAGCCCCTAGAGCGGGCCTGCATGGTGGTGCAGTGGTTAGCACTGTGCCCTCATAGCAAGAAGGTTCCGGGTTCGAGTTTTGGCTCGGGCGCGGGATCTTTCTGTGTGGAGTCTCCATGTTCTCCCCGTGCCGGCGTGCGTCCTCTCTGATACTCCAGCTTCCTCCCACAGTCCAAAAACATGCAATTTGGGGACGAGGCTGATTGGATTCTTTAAATTGACCGTAGGTATGAGTGTGAATGGTTGTTTGTCTCTGTGTGTTGGCCCTGCGATGGACTGGCGACCTGTCCAGGGTGAACCCCGCCTCTCGCCCATAGATGCTGGGATAGGCTCCAGCCCCCCCGCGACCCTTACTAGTAAGGAATAAGCAGAAGATGACGATGGATGGCCCATAGAGTGGAGGTGAGACCACAACCATGCTCTACAATCAATATTTACATCAAACCAGCACCATCTCAACAACTTAACCTGACTAAATATATACATGATTCCAGACTACTACACCAACTCAGTCATACATCCACATAATCATTCAATGAACCTTGTCTGTGATTGTACCCCCTCCCCCATCTGGGAGCAAAGGTTTGCACCTACAGCTCTTAAGGAGCTTCCTTGGGCCGCTCTCCCCTTTTGGCTCCACCCCCTTTAAGGAAACCACCAGGAAGAGGTGAGGACTGACCGTGACGACTGAAACTGCCACATTTACATGAGACAAACTAGATCAACACTAAATACCAGGCCTTGCACAGTGATTCCCACTGACTGACACTGGGGTCTTCATTTTCCACAGGCAGGATGGCCGGTCCCCCTGTGCTTCCCAGGTCCCTCCCTGGAACACATGGCATAGAAAATGTTTCACTTGTTTGCTGATTCAATAAAACTCACCATTAACATGTGTGTGTGCCTCTAATTTACATAAACTGTTAATACCAAGACAAATGCTACCTTCAATTAATCATTGATGTCATGGAACCCTTGGTCTCCATTACATTGGTCAACCAGAGAAGCTTCAACTGGTGACGCTCATTAAACCATGCATGAAGGTCAAGGTGCATTATCTGCTGCGCTCTTTAACAGGGGAATTAGCTCCAATGGTAGAGCGCTAGCTTAGCATGTGAGCAGTAGAGGGATCGATGCCCTCCTTCTCAGAATACTTTAACTTGTTCTGTTGATCAGAGGAGCTGCTGGGTGTTGAATGCTGATGTTTGTCCACTGCTGTGATAAAGTGTCCCCAGCAAGTCATCACCCTGTAAAGCACCAAATAACAAAAGTTACACTTTACAAGTAGAACAGGTCCAGTTCAACACTCCTTAAATGAATTTACACCCAACAATTCTTCATGAGCAAGCACATCCTAGCTTAGGCCCAACTTTTCTTGGCGCTCTCCCAGATGCTTGGGAGCTTCTGGGGGAGCGCTAGTTGGGCCTAAGCCAGGAGCTAAGCTAAGTTGGTCTGCACCAGCTAGTGGGGGTTGGCTAGCTCTCGCAGCTTTTGGTGCAGAGCCGCTGCTGGTCCAATTCAACATCGCTAAGCCTCACCTCCAACACAACAAAAAAACTACATTTAACACACTTATCAGTATCACTAAAGGAGGCAGAGGAGGAAGAAAACATGTGGCACTCTGAGCAGGAGAGAGGAGGACAAGAGGGAGAAGCCATCGTTAGCTTAGCGTGTTTACAAGGCAGAAAGACTGTTGCTACCAGAATGATGGTCTTTTAAACTTCAGCCAAATAAAGCAAGTAGGTACGGACGAAGGGGAGGACAACAAAGACAAAGACAAGATGGTTGATGTTTTCTTGACTTGATGCTCTGACTGTCAGGGTGGATGACAGCTTCTTCTGCTGCTGCATCTGAGTGGCTAGGATTGGAGGTTTTACCTCCCAAGGTTGTTTGGTTCCAGGGGAAACTTCAAAATTCCAGTCCCCAACCTGGGCTGTTCTGAAACTCTTCTCCTGAATCACTCCTGAGCTGCAGCAAGAACAAATACCAGTGCCAACCAGATCAACTTAATGGCTGTTTTTGTAGTGATTTGATGCCTCATGAGGAGAAAATTTGGGCACAAATGTTGGACAAAGACAAAGACACAAGAAACAGAGATAATAACCATAAACTCCATAACAACCATAACAAATATAACCATACAGAACATATATAACAAATATAACAAGAAAAGTATTAAAAGATGTGTCACCTCTGGTCAGATACCCTGATTTGCATTTATGTCTCTCAGCATTTGCATTTTCATGTTAAAGCCTCCAGAATGAGGGGATGAATGCTGCAAAATGGAACAGCAACATTGAACCCAAGTACAGGATTGGTGGGAGACTGATGGTCGCTGTTTGGGTTTTTGAAGAACAAGGAGGGCGTGGCTTCAAGTTGGATTCTCAGAGACAATTTCCCCAACCTCTACATTGGAATCTGCACTGCCATCCAGTCACATGACTGAAGTCATCCAGTCACATGACTGAAGTCATCCTGTCATGTCAGTGATGTCACTTGGCAGGACTGTCATTGCCGTCTCATTCCAGAAAAGAATCCAGACTCCACCTGTGACTCCATGATAACTGATGGACCTCTGGTTGGAGGCTGGACGATGATGTTTGGACTGGAAGGAAAACTCCTTGTCCAAATTCCATTGTGTTCAAGTTTAAAGTCCCACAATCAGAAGTAGCTGAATCTGACAGGTGGAGGTTTGGAACTACAAGATGGTGATGTTTTCTTGACTTGATGCTCTGACTGTCAGGGTGGATGACAGCTTCTTCTGCTGCTGCATCTGAGTGGCTATGATTGGAGGTTTTACCTCCCAAGGTTGTCTGGTTCCAGGGGAAATTTTAAAATTCCAGTCCCCAACCTGGGCTGTTCTGAAACTCTTCTCCTGAATCACTCCTGAGCTGCAGCAAGAAAAAATACCAGTGCCCAACCAGATCAACTTAATGGCTGCTAACAGCCTCAGACACTTGATTTCCATCAATCTGGAGCCAAGAAGGCCCTCACCTGTGGTTCTCCTCCAGGAGGGTCCAGGTTCTGCCATTGTGGCTCCTGGTGCCACTGCCAGAGAGCCTCAGCTGCACACTGCAACATTTCAACAGGAGATTGACATTCCTTCAAATGTCCTGACATCTGATTCCAATGGTTCTGTTCCATCTTTATATTTGAAAATAAATCACACAATGAAAGCTGCCTCAGCTGCTTTAAGAGAGAGAACAAGCTAAGAGATCTGAAACCAGTAAAATATGCTTTTCTGTGTGCAAACTAGTGAGGGGCATGGAAGGATATTTTACCACCAATACAGAACCCAGACTTTAGTCATGTGATGAGATGGCGACTCTGATTATGAAGTTAATGGACAAAATGTGAATTGAAAGAAAACACATTTCTTCAGTAGACTTTGATCCAACATTGAAGTTAGAGTTTGGTGGCTGCTCCATGTTGGGACGTAGCAGGGTAGCTCCTTTGCATCCTCTGCTGCCAGTTCAACCACTCACTCCCATCAGTGGAGAGCAGCTTCAACTGGGTTTGGAATTTACCACTGTGGATGCATAGGAATGTGGAGAAAATGTCCTTTATCAGAAGTGGGATTTGAACCCACGCCTCCAGGAGAGACTGCGACCTGAACGCAGCGCCTTAGACCGCTCGGCCATCCTGACAGACACTGAAAGTTGCAGACTTCAATATCAAATGAATTCATTCACTGACAAAGTAGAATTTTTTCCACAGGAGCTACTGGCTCCTTAGTTGTTACATTTATTGTTAACATTAAACACACAGTCTGAGTTCATGGCAGTAAGAAATGAACCAGAACATTTGAACCACGTAACATCTCTTGATCAGTTTGTTACATGGGACACATTCCAGACAGGAAGGTCCTTCTGAGACTTGAAGTGGGATCACTGGACCCAGAGTCCAGAGGGCTCACCATTCCACCATGGAACCAAACACAAAGAGGAGGTTCCTCTGAATACCACTTGACATCACCTGCAATCAACCTGTTGATATTTGGAGGTTCATCTTGCTCTTGTTCCAGACTACATTGGCAAAAGGATCATGAACCACAAGGAAATCATGGAACTCCAGATTGATTCAGGACTTTCTAACTCCATCGTATGACCTGGGAGCAAAGACTGGCCAGGCCTTCCTTAATTTATCAGTTAATTACTGCTTCAACAAACATGCCACTTAATTAAGTTACCAGAATTTCTCTCATTGAAAAACCCACCAGCCTGATTTCTTGACATGACATGAAAAATTCTCCAAGAACCCACAGTTGGGTGGAAAGATACCAGGTTAACCAGGAGGAGTCCTGTTCCTGAACCATGGATGGAACAAAGTCCACTGGAAAACTCAGCAGTTCCTGAGTGCCAGATCCATCCGGGAGCTTGGGTCTCCCCTTGACTGTGGTGATCCATGAGATCAAGGAGGACAGAGGGAAGAAGGATCCTGTTGGAGATCTCCTACCTTCTTCCTCCACTTCACTACTACTTGGATGTCAGGAATATGAGGTACTTTACTCAAATGACGTATTAGGAGTTTCCTGTTTGACAAGAAGGAAGTCAGAGGTTCATACCTCACTTGTTGGTGGTGCCCTCAACCTGCTGAGAGCATCACTTAGTTCTCTACAGAGAAACATGGCAGCTCTGCTGAAGGCTGCAGGAAACCTGCTGGAACTGAGACTTGGACTCAGATCACTGGATTCAAAGTCCAGGGTGCCAACAGGTCCACCAGGGCATCTGTGCTTTACTTACCGTGTAAAAAGGACCACAGTGGTCGTCTGGTTTTAATTTAACAAACAAATACGGTTGAAAACTTTGAGACAGAGACACAGGGCTCTTATTTGAAGGGCCATGGGATGGGAAATATCCCAGACCTCAGAGATCAGAGCTCTCACTTTGATCTCAGGGTCCTGACTTTGGGGGTTCTTCCTTTGGTCTTCAAATACTCGTGGTTTTTATTGGCAGAACTTTCAACTTGCATGCAAAGAGAATCACAGTCAATGGAAACCCAGCAGACAGTGTTTATTTCTAATAAATCAGACAATCGCACAAATGAGAATGAAAGGAAAAAACAATAAAAGGTTTTAAAATCCTTCTCCACTCTAAAGCTTTTTAAAGTTCATTTGAAGGTTCAAAGGTGGAGGTGAGGAGGTCACCCTGATCCTCCCTGTCGTCACTGCCAGGATTCTTTCTTCTGGTGCTGTGGTTCTTCTGATGAAGGGGGCGTGATGTTTGCTGTCTCAGGCTCCACCAAATGTCCTCTTTAGGACGCCACAATGTGGCCTCTTCACTGCTCCATCTTCCCTGCATCGGAGACACCAGGGTTCCTCCTGGTGCCGACCCCATCGTCCTTCTACCCAATGGTGCGGCCATGGATCCTCAGAGGAGGCTGGGATCCTTTTCTCATCGGAACCACAGTTTTTCCTGGAGGGAACAACAGGAGCTTTGTTGTAATGTTTTGCTCTGTGTTTCCTGCACAGACCGTCAGGATCTGTGACGCCATCTTGTGGTAGGGGGTCATCATCTTGTTGTGTGGTAGTGGATTCATTGATCTGCTGTTTCAACACATTCAAGTTCATTATCCTACAAGTCAAAGTACATTTGGTGTGGAGTTTTAGTTTCTGGCCTCAATCATAACGTGTGCCTTTCTTCTTCATGAACATTTCTCAGCTTTGTAAGTTTATTCTAGTTTTTCTTCCTCACTTTTCTATTCCATTGTTGTTGAAGATTCGACTGCAGGTTGGAGTTCCCTGTTGACTGAAGCAGAAACAGGAACAAAAAGCTGGAGGCTGTCAGAGCTCCAAGTTGGGGGCTGATATTAAAGTAGGAGATGAACACATCCAGGTTAGCATCCCTCTCAGAAGCTGCTACTTTAGCTCTTCAGAATACAGCAGCCTAGCATAGCTTCATCTGGCCAGTTAGTGGCCCACTTTGTCTGGGATATCAGGTTCAAGGTTCTTCACAGCTCTGAATGAAGGCTTTCTAAAGTGTTAACCAGTACTCCAGTTGTAAAAAACAATCAGGGGGGATGGTAGATTTTGATGTTTAGGAACAGATCATTTGTGCTGATGACAGCCCATCAGGTCAGAGACCAACAGTGTACCCTTACTCCTCTCAAACAACATGCATGCTATGGATATTACCTGTCTGCTACTCCTGTCATTGATCTTGACCAAGCCCCCAGGCTGACACTGCTACCACTGCTCCTACATAGTGAGAGTCAAATGCAGAGGACATTTTCCCACCGGGTGCAAGTGCAACTTCATACTCATGATACCTATAAATCTGGGAATTCTTCTATATTTTGAAACAAAACATTCTCAAGTCAAGTCCATTTTAATTAAAGTGCAAGAGCAAAAGAATGAAACAAATGTACCGTGGCAGGATAGCGCTACACTCCCCACCATGAGGGGCAGTATGGCAGACGATAGTGAGTGGTCACCTAGCAGTAGACCTGGTCCGACCCTTCTCCGTCCTTTCCACTTCCTCTCCCTCCTTTACGGAGCCGACAGCCGTGCGTGGTGGCGTCTCGCTGGTAAGCAGATCGGTTACAAACAAAGGTACCTCAAAACCTCAAAATAATGCTACAGTGATGTCGGAAGAATTGCTCATGATCTCAAAATGATGCTAACAGTAATGAAGTGATAGTTGCTAATAAACTCAAAGTGATGCTGACACGAATGTAGTAAGAGTTGCTACCAACCTCAAAATAATACGACAGTGATGTTTGAAGAATTGCTAATGATCTCAAAAGGATGCGACAGTGATGGAGTAAGAATTGCTAATAAACTCAAAATGATGCCAACAGTAATGGAGTGAACGTTTCGAATAACCTCAAAGTGATGCTGACAGTCATGTAGTAAGTGTTGCTACGAACCTCAAAATAATACGACAGTAATGTAGTAAGAGTTGCTACGAACCTCAAAATAATGCGACAGTGATGTCAGTAGAATTGCTCAAGATCTCAAAATGATGCGACAGTGATTTAGTAAGAATTGCTAATGAACTCAAGATGATGCTAACAGTAATGGAGTGAAACTTTCAAATAACCTCAAAGTGATGCTGACAGTCATGTAGTAAGTGTTGCTACGAACCTCAAAATAATGCGACAGTAATGTAGTAAAAGTTGCTACGAACCTCAAAATATTGCTACAGTGATGTCAGAAGAATTGCTAATGAACTCAAGATGATGCTAACAGTAATGTAGTGATAGTTGCTAAGAAACTCAGTGATGCTTACAGTAATGTGGTCAGAGTTTCGAACAACCTCAAAGTGATGGTGACAGTCATTTAGTAAGAGTTGCTAATGAACTCAATTTAATGCTTCAGATTCATTCAGATTCAGATTCAGATGACTTTATTTATCCCCGAGGGGCAATTAAAATACGGTACAACTGAGCAGCATGACATTAAAAAACAAAACAAAGAAAAAAAAAAACGGACATGACAGTGGGAATAAATTAGAGAATAAAAATAAGATTAAAGATAAAAATACAATAAATATACTACATACAGTATGTACACAATGTAGAATGAAGAGTAAGGTGACTGGAGTGAGTGAATAAAGTGCAGACAATGTAAACAGTATAAACAGTGTAACAGTGAAGACAGGATATTGAGTAGTCCGGGGAGAGTATGTAGGTGTGTGTGTGTCGGGTGTTGGTGTGGGGAAGGTGTTAGCAGCTGGAGTTAAAGAGAAGAATGGCTTTGGGGACAATGGTGGCTTTCCTCCTCTCAGTTCTGCAGGCCACACAGCGGAGGCGTCGCCCAGAGGGGAGCCATTCAAATGCAGAGTGGAGTATGTGTGAGGGGTCTTTGATGATCTTGGCTGCCTGTCTCAGGGCCTGTTGGCTGTAAACGTGTGAAAGAGTTCTGACAGGCAGGCCGATGATTTTGGAGCACACTGATGCAGTGCGCTGCAGTCTGTTCCGGTTCTGGAGGCTGAGGGAGTCGAACCAGCAGGTTATGGAGGATGTGATGATGCTTTCCACAAAGGCGTAGTAGAAAGTCATCATGATGGGTGCGCTGACTCCAAAGGAATTGAGTTTCCTGAGGAGGAACAGTCGTTGGTGACACCTCCTGAGAATCTCCTCTGTGTTGGCAGAAAAGTTCAGGAGGTTGTCAAAGATTGTGCCCAGGTATTTGTACTCTTCGACCACTTCCACTGGCTTCCCGTGGATGGTGGTGATGACAGCAGAAGCCAGATCCCTCTGCTTGCTGGAGAAGGTCACCACCATCTCTTTGGTCTTGCTGACGTTCAGTTCTAGTTTGGAGCTGTCACACCACTCTACAAACTCCTGAAGAGCGGGTCCATGATGTTGTGCTGGGCCTGACAGCAGTGACAGGAGAACTGTGTCGTCAGCATATTTCACCAGGTGGCAGTTGGGCTGTGTGGATCGGGAGTCATCTGTGTAGAGGAGGAAGAGCAGGGGGGAGAGCACACAGCCCTGGGGGGAGCCAGTTGAGGTGAAGCGGAGGTCCGAAAGGGAGTTGTTGACCCGAACTTTCTGAGTCCTGTTGGTCAGAAAGTCCAGAATCCACAGTATAAGCTGGTCGTCCAGATGGAAGCAGGAGGAGAGTTTGGTGGCCAGGATGTGGGGCTGCAGTGTGTTAAATGCTGATGAGAAATCAGCGAACAGAAGTCTGGCGGAGGAGTTAGGAAGCTCCAGGTGCTTGTGGATGGAGTCCAAGATGAAGATTTTTGCATCCTCGACGCCTCTGCGTGCATGATAAGCAAACGGGAGTGGGTCCATCAGGGGGTCGGTTGCTCTGATGATGTGCTGTTTTATGATCTTCTCCATGGCCTTCATCACCAGGGAGGTGAGGGCCACGGGGCGGAGATCGTTCAGAGACTTAGGGTTGTATTTTTTGGGGGATGGGGATGACTGTGGAGTGTTTCCACAGCTGGGGAACTGTGTGACTGTCCATGGAGTGTTGAAATAGAGTCCGGAAAACAATGGCGAGTTGTCCCGCACAGTGCCTCAGGACTCTGCTTCTGATATTGTCAGGGCCGGGTGAGCTCCTTTCCCTGGTCCTCCTGAGGGCTCTCACCACGTCCTCCGTCGTGAAGGTATGAATGCTACAGTGATGTCGTGAGAAGTGCTCAACAACTCAAAATGATGCTAACAGTAATGTAGTGATAGTTGCTAATAAACTCAAAGTGATGCTGACAGTAATGTAGTAAGAGTTGCTACGAACCTTAAGATAATGCAACAATAATGTAGTAAGAGTTGCTACGAACCTCAAAATAATGCGACAGTGATGTCAGAAGAATTGCAAATGATCTCAAAATGATGCAAAAGTGATGTAGTAAGAATTGCTAATGAACTCAAAATGATGCTAACAGTAATGGAGTGAACGTTTCGAATAACCTCAAAGTGATGCTGACAGTCATGTAGTAAGTGTTGCTACAGACCTCAAAATAATGCGACAGTAATGTAGTAAAAGTTGCTACGAACCTCAAAATATTGCGACAGTGATGTCGGAAGAATTGCTAATGAACTCAAAATGGTGCTAACAGTAATGTAGTGATAGTTGCTAATAAACTCAGTGATGCTTACAGTAATGTAGTAAGAGTTTCGAACAACCTAAAAGTGATGCTGTCAGTCATGTAGTAAAAGTTGCTTCTAACCTCAAAATGATGCTAACAGTTATGTCGTGATAGTTGCTAATCAACTCAGTGATGCTGACAGTGATGTAGTAAGTGTTTCGAACAACCTCAAAGTGATGCTGACAGTCTTGTACTAAGAGTTGCTACGAACCTCAAAATATTGCACGGGAATGTAGTAAAAGTTGCTACGAACCTCCAAATATTGCGACAGTGATGTCGGAAGAATTGCTAATGAACTCAAGATGATGCTAACAGTAATGGAGTGAAACTTTCGAATAACCTAAAAGTGATGCTGAAAGTCATGTAGTAAGTGTTGCTACGAACCTCAAAGTGATGGGACAGTAATGTAGTAAAACTTGCTACGAACCTCAAAATATTGTGACAGTGATGTCGGAAGAATTGCTAATGAACTCAAGATGATGCTAACAGTAATGTAGTGATAGTTGCTAAGAAACTCAGTGATGCTTACAGTAATGTAGTAAGAGTTTCGAACAACTTCAAAGTGATGCTGACAGTAATGTAGTAAGAGTTGAAAATGAACTCAATTTAATGCTACAGTGATGTCGTGACAATTGCTCAACAACTCAAAATGATGCTAACAGTAATGTAGTGATAGTTGCTCATAAACTCAAAATAATGCAACAATAATGTAGTAAGAGTTGCTACGAACCTCAAAATATTGCGACAGTGATGTCGGAAGAATTGCTAATGAACTCAAAATGATGCTAACAGTAATGGAGTGATAGTTGCTAATCAACTCAGTGATGCTTACAGTAATGTAGTAAGTGTTTCGAATAACCTCAAAGTGATGCTGACAGTCATGTAGCAAGAGTTGCTACGAACCTCAAAATAATGCGACAGTGATGTCGGAAGAATTGCTAATGATCTCAAAAAGATGCTAAAAGTAATGGAGTGAACGTTTCGAATAACCTCAAAGTGATGCTGACAGTCATATAGTTAGAGTTGCTACGAACCTCAAAAAAATGCGACAGTAATGTCGGAAGAATTGCTAATGATCTCAAAAAGATGCTAAAAGTAATGGAGTGAACGTTTCGAATAACCTCAAAGTGATGCTGACAGTCATATAGTTAGAGTTGCTACGAACCTCAAAAAAATGCGACAGTAATGTAGTAAAAGTTAATACGAACCTCAAAATATTGCGACAGTGATGTCGGAAGAACTGCTAATGAACTCAAAATGATGCTAACAGTAATGTAGTGATAGTTGCTAATCAACCCAGTGATGCTTACAGTAATGTAGTAAGTGTTTCGAACAACCTCAGTGATGCTGACAGTCATGTAGTAAGAGTTGCTACGAACCTCAAAATAATGCGACAGTGATGTCATAAGAATTGCTAAAGATCTCAAAATGATGCGACAGTGATGTCAGAAGAATTGGTAATGATCTCAAAATGATGCTAACAGTAATGGAGTGAACGTTTCGAATAACCTCAAAGTGATGCTGAAAGTCATGTACTAAGAGTTGCTACGAACCTCAAAATAATGCGACAGTAATGTAGTAAAAGTTAATACGAACCTCAAAATATTGCGACAGTGATGTCGGAAGAACTGCTAATGAACTCAAAATGATGCTAACATTAATGTAGTGATAGTTGCTAATCAACTAAGTGATGCTAACAGTAATGTAGGAAGTGTTTCGAATAACCTCAAAGTGATGCTGACAGTCATGTAGTAAGAGTTGCTACGAACCTTTAAATAATGTGACAGTGATGTCAGAAGAATTGCTAATGATCTCAAAATGATGCGACAGTGATGTAGTAAGAATTGCTAATGAATTCAAAATGATGCTAAGAGTAATGGAGTGAACGTTTCGAATAACCTCAAAGTGATGCTGACAGTCATGTCGTAAGAGTTGCTACAAACCTCAAAAAAATGCGACAGTAATGTAGTAGAAGTTGCTACGAACCTCAAAATATTGCGACAGTGATGCCGGAAGAATCGCTAATGAACTCAAGATGATGCTAACAGTAATGTAGTGAAAGTTGCTAAGAAACTAAGTGATGCTTACAGTAATGTAGTAAGAGTTTCGAACAACCTCAAAGTGATGCTGACAGTCATTTAGTAAGAGTTGCTAATGAACTCAATTCAATGCTACAGTGATGTCGTGAGAATTGGTCATGAACTCAAAATGATGCTAAAAGTAATGGAGTGAAAGTTGCTAATAACCTCAAAGTGATGCTGACAGTCATGTAGTAAGTGTTGCTACGAACCTCAAAATAATGTGACAGTAATGTAGTAAAAGTTGCTACGAACCTCAAAATATTGCGACAGTGATGTCGGAAGTATTGCGAATGAACTCAAAATGAAGCTAACAGTAATGTAGTGATAGCTGCTAATCAAGTCAGTGATGCTTACAGTAATGTAGTAAGTGTTTCGAATAACCTCAAAGTGATGCTGAAAGTCATGTACTAAGAGTTGCAACGAACCTCAAAATAATGCGACAGTAATGTAGTAAAAGTTGCTACGAACCTTAAAATATTGCGACAGTGATGTCGGAAGAATTGCTAAAGATCTCAAAATGATGCGACAGTGATGTAGTAAAAGTTGCTACGAACCTCAAAATATTGCGACAGTGATGTCGGAAGAATTGCGAATGATCTCAAGATTATGCTAACAGTAATGGAGTGAAACTTTCGAATAACCTCAAAGTGATGCTGACAGATATGTAGTAAGTGTTGCTACGAACCTTAAAATAATGCAACAATAATGTAGTAAGAGTTGCTACGAACCTCAAAATAATGTGACAGTGATGTCAGAAGAATTGCTAATGACCTCAAAATGATGCGACAGTGATTTAGTAAGAATTGCTAATGAACTTAAAATGATGCTAACAGTGATGGAGTGAACGTTTCAAATAACCTCAAAGTGATGCTGACAGTCATGTACTAAGAGTTGCTATGGACCTCAACATAATGCGACAGTAATGTAGTAAAAGTTCCTACGAACCTCAAAATATTGCGACAGTGATGTCGAAAGAATTGCTCATGAACTCAAGATGATACTTACAGTAATGGAGTGAAACTTTCGAATAACCTCAAAGTGATGCTGACCGTCATGTAGAAAGAGTTGCTACGAACCTCAAAATAATGCGAAAGTAATGTAGAAAAATATGCTACGAACCTCAAAATATTGCGACAGTGATGTCGGAAGAATTGCTAGTGATCTCAAAATGATGCTAAAAGTAATGGAGTGAACATTTCGAATAACCTTAAAGTGATGCTGAAAGTCATGTACTAAGAGTTGCTACGAACCTCAAAATATTGCGACAGTGATGTCGGAAGAACTGCTAATGAACTCAAAATGATGCTAACATTAATGTAGTGATAGTTGCTAATCAACTCAGTGATGCTTTCAGTAATGTAGTAAGTGTTTCGAACAACCTCAGTGATGCTGACAGTCATGTAGTAAGAGTTGCTACGAACCTCAAAATAATGCGACAGTGATGTCATAAGAATTGCTAATGATCTCAAAATGATGCGACAGTGATGTAGTAAGAATTGCTAGTGAACTCAAAATGATGCTAACAGTAATGGAGTGAAAGTTTCGAATAACCTCAAAGAGATAATGACAGTCATGTAGAAAGAGTTGCTACGAACCTCAAAATAATGCGACAGTGATGTCGTAAAAGTTGCTACGAACCTCAAAATATTGCGACAGTGATGTCGGAAGAATTGCTAATGAACTCAAAATGATGCTAACAGTAATGTAGTGATAGTTGCTAATCAACTCATTGATGCTGACAGTAATGTAGTAAGTGTTTCGAACAACCTCAGTGATGCTGAAAGTTATGTAGTAAGAGTTGCTACGAACCTCAAAATAATGCGACAGTGATGTCAGAAGAATTGCTAAAGATCTCAAAATGATGCGACAGTGATTTAGAAAGAATTGCAAATGATTTCAAAATGATGCTAACAGTAATGGAGTGAACGTTTCGAATAAACTCAAAGTGATGCTGACAGTCATGTACTAAGAGTTGCTAAGAACCTCAAAATAATGCGACAGTTATGTCGTAAAAGTTGCAACGAACCTCAAAATAATGTGACAGTGATGTCGTAAGAATTGCAAATGAACTCAAGATGATGCTAACAGTAATGGAGTGAAACTTTCGAATAACCTCAAAGTGATTCTGACAGTAATGTAGTAGGTGTTTCGAATAACCTCAAAGTGATGCTGAAAGTCATGTAGCAAGAGTTGCTACGAAACTCAAAATATTGCGACAGTGATGTTGGAAGAAATGCTAATGATCTCAAAATGATGTGAAAGTGATGTAGTAAGAATTGCTAATGAACTCAAAATGATGCTAAAAGTTATGGAGTGAAAGTTTCGAATAACCTCAAAGTGATGCTGACAGTCATGTAGTAAGTGTTGCTACGAACCTCAAAATAATGCGACAGTAATGTAGTGATAATTGCTCATAAACTCAAAGTGATGCTGACAGTAATGTAGTAAGAGTTGCTACGAACCTTAAAATAATGCAACAATAATGTAGTAAGAGTTGCAACGAACCTCAAAATATTGCGACAGTGATGTTGGGAGAATTGCTAATGAACTCAAAATGATGCTAAAAGTAATGTAATGATAGTTGCTAATCAAGTCAGTGATGCTTACAGTAATGTAGTAAGTGTTTCGAATAACCTCAAAGTGATGCTGACAGTCATGTAGTAAGAGTTGCTCCGAACCTCAATATAATGCGACAGTAATGTAGTAAAAGTTGCTACGAACCTCAAAATATTGTGACAGTGATTTCGGAAGAATTGCTAATAATCTCAAAATGATGCGACAGTGATGTAGTAAGAATTGCTAATGAACTCAAAATGATGCTTACAGTAATGGAGTGAAAGTTTCGAATAACCTCAAAGTGATGCTGACAGTCATGTTGTAAGAGTTGCTACGAACCTCAAAATAATGCGACAGTGATGTCAGGAGAATTGCTAAAGATCTCAAAAAGATGCGACAGTGATTTAGTAAGAATTGCTCAACAACTCAAAATGATGCGAACAGTAATGTAGTGATAATTGCTCATAAACTCAAAGTGATGCTGACAGTAATGTAGTAAGAGTTGCTACGAACCTTAAAATAATGCAACAATAATGTAGTAAGAGTTGCAACGAACCTCAAAATATTGCGACAGTGATGTCGGGAGAATTGCTAATGATCTCAAAATGATGCGACAGTGATGTAGTAAGAATTGCTAATGAACTCAAAATGATGCTAACAGTAATGTAGTGATAGTTGCTAATCAACTCAGTGATGCTTACAATAATGTAATAAGTGTTTCGAATAACCTCAAAGTGATGCTGACAGTCATGTACTAAGAGTTGCTACGAACCTCAAAATCATGCGACAGTAATGTAGTAAAAGTTGCTACGAACCTCAAAATATTGCGACAGTGATGTCGGAAGAATTGCTCATGAACTCAAGATGATGCAAACAGTAATGTAGTGATAGTTGCTTAGAAACTCAGTGATGCTTACAGTAACGTAGTAAGAGTTTCGAACAACCTCAAAGTGATGCTGACAGTCATTTAGTAAGAGTTGCTAATGAACTCAATTTAATGCTAAAGTGATGTCGTGAGAATTGCTCATGAACTCAAAATGATGCTAACAGTAATGTAGTGATAGTTGCTAATAAACTCAAAGTGATGCTGACAGTAATGTACTAAGAGTTGCTACGAACCTTAAAATAATGCAACAATAATGTAGTAAGAGTTGCTACGAACCTCAAAATAATGTGACAGTGATGTCAGAAGAATTGCTAATGAACTCAAGATGATGCTAACAGTGATGTAGTGATAGTTGCTAATCAACTCAGTGATGCTTACATTAATGTAGTAAGTGTTTCGAACAACCTCAAAGTGACGCTGACAGTCATGTAGTAAGAGTTGCTACTAACCTCAATTCAATGCTACAGTGATGTCTATGAATTGCTAATAAACTCAAAATGACGCTAACAGTAATGTAGTGATAGTTGCTAATAAACTCAAAATGATGCTAAAAGTAATGTAGTGATAGTTGCTAATCAACTCAGTGATGCTTACAGTAATGTAGTAAGTGTTTCGAATAACCTCAAAGTGATGCTGAAAGTCATGTACGAAGAGTTGCTACGAACCTCAAAATAATGCGACAGTAATGTAGTAAAAGTTGTTACGAACCTCAAAATATTGCGACAGTGATGTAGTAAGAATTGCTAATGAACTTAAAATGATGCTAACAGTAATGGAGTGAACGTTTCGAATAACCTCAAAGAGATGCTGACAGTCATGTAGTAAGAGTTGCTACCAACCTCAAAATAATGCGACAGTAATGTAGTAAGAGTTGCTACGAACCTCAAAATATTGCGACAGTAATGTAGTAAAAGTTGCTACGAACCTCAAAATATTGCGACACTGATGTTGGAAGAATTGCGAATGAACTCAAAATGATGCTAACAGTAATGTAGTGATAGTTGCTAATCAACTCAGTGATGTTGACAGTGATGTAGTAAGTGTTTCGAACAACCTCAAAGTGATGCTGACAGTCATGTAGCAAGAGTTGCTACGAACCTCCAAATAATGTGACAGTGATGTCAGAAGAATTGCTAAAGATCTCAAAATGATGCGACAGTGATGTCAGAAGAATTGCTAGTGAACTCAAAATGATGCTAACAGTAATGGAGTGAAAGTTTCGAATAACCTCAAAGAGATGCTGACAGTCATGTAGTAAGAGTTGCTACGAACCTCAAAATAATGCGACAGTGATGTCAGAAGAATTGCTAAAGATCTCAAAATGATGCGACAGTGATTTAGTAAGAATTGCTAATGAACTCAAAATGATGCTAACAGTAATGGAGTGAACGTTTCGAATAACCTCAAAGAGATGCTGACAGTCATGTAGTAAGAGTTGCTACGGACCTCAAAATAATGCGACAGTAATGTAGTCAAAGTTGCAACGAACCTCAAAATATTGCGACAGTGATGTCAGAAGAATTGCTAATGATCTCAAAATGATGCTAACAGTAATGGAGTGAACGTTTCGAATAACCTCAAAGTGAAGCTGACAGTCATGTACTAATAGTTGCTACGAACCTCAAAATAATGCGACAGTGATGTCAGAAGAATTGCTAATGATCTCAAAATGATGCTAACAGTTATGTAGTGATAGTTGCTAATGAACTCAAAGTGATGCTGACAGTAATGTAGTAAGAGTTGCTTCGAACCTCAAAATAATGCGACAGTAATGTCGTAAAAGTTGCTACGAACCGCAAAATATTGCGACAGTGATGTCGGAAGAATTGCTAATGAACTCAAAATGATGCTAACAGTAATGTAGTGACAGTTGCGAATAAACTCAGGGATGCTCACAGTAATGTAGTAAGAGTTTCGAACAACCTCAAAGTGATGCTGACAGTCAGGTAGTAAGAGTTGCTACTAACCTCAATTTAATGCTACAGTGATGTCGTAAGAATTGCGAATGAACTCAAAATGATGCTAATAGTAATGTAGTGATAGTTGCTAATAAACTCACAGTGATGCTGACAGTAATTTAGTAAGAGTTGCTACGAACCTCAAAATGATGCGACAGTGATTCAGTAAGAATGGCTCATGAACTCAAAATGATGCTAACAGTAATGGAGTGAACATTTCGAATAACCTCAAAGTGATGCTGAAAGTCATGTACTAAGAGTTGCTACGAATCTCAAAATAATGCGACAGTAATGTAATAAAAGTTCCTACGAACCTCAAAATATTGCGACAGTGATGTCGGAAGAATTGCTAAAGATCTCAAAATGATGCGACAGTGATTTAGTAAGAATTGCTAATGAACTCAAAATGATGCTAACAGTAATGGAGTGAACGTTTCGTATAACCTCCAAGCGATGCTGACAGTCATGTAGTAAGTGTTGCTATGAACCTCAAAATATTGCGACAGTGATGTCGGAAGAATTGCTAATGAACTCAAAATGATGCTAACAGTTATGTAGTGATAGTTGCTAATTAACTCAGTGATGCTTACAGTAATGTAGTAAGTGATTCTAACAACCTCAAAGTGATGCTGACAGTCATGTAGTAACAGTTGCTTCTAACCTCAAAATGATGCTAACAGTAATGTAGTGATAGTTGCTAAACAACTCAGTGATACTTACAGTAATGGAGTAAGTGTTTCGAACAACCTCAAAGTGATGCTGACAGTCATGTAGTAAGAGTTGCGACGAACCTAAAAATAATGCGACAGTGATGTCAGAAGAATTGCTAAAGATCTCAAAATGATGCGACAGTGATTCAGTAAGAATTGATAATGAACTCAAAATGATGCTCAGTAATGGAGTGAACATTTCGAATAACCTCAAAGTGATGCTGAAAGTCATGTACTAAGAGTTGCTACGAATCTCAAAATAATGCGACAGTAATGTAGTAAAAGTTGCTACGAATCTCAAAATATTGCGACAGTGATGTCGGAAGAATTGCTAATGAACTCAAAATGATGCTAACAGTAATGTCGTGATAGTTGCTAATAGTCATGTACTAAGAGTTGCTACGAATCTCAAAATAATGCGACAGGAATGTAGTAAAAGTTGCTACGAACCTCAAAATATTGCGACAGTGATGTCGGAAGAATTGCTAAAGATCTCAAAATGATGCGACAGTGATTTAGTAAGAATTGCTAATGAACTCAAAATGATGCTAACAGTAATGGAGTGAACGTTTCGTATAACCTCCAGGTGATGCTGACAGTCATGTAGTAAGTGTTGCTATGAACCTCAAAATATTGCGACAGTGATGTCGGAAGAATTGCTAAAGATCTCAAAATGATGCGACAGTGATTTAGTAAGAATTGCTAATGAACTCAAAATGATGCTAACAGTAATGGAGTGAACGTTTTGTATAACCTCCAGGTGATGCTGACAGTCATGTAGTAAGTGTTGCTATGAACCTCAAAATATTGCGACAGTGATGTCGGAAGAATTGCTAATGAACTCAAAATGATGCTAACAGTTATGTAGTGATAGTTGCCAATTAACTCAGTGATGCTTACAGTAATGTAGTAAGTGATTCTAACAACCTCAAAGTGATGCTGACAGTCATGTAGTAACAGTTGCTTCCAACCTCAAAATGATGCTAACAGTAATGTAGTGATAGTTGCTAATCAACTCAGTGATACTTACAGTAATGGAGTAAGTGTTTCGAACAACCTCAAAGTGATGCTGACAGTCATGTAGTAAGAGTTGCGACGAACCTAAAAATAATGCGACAGTGATGTCAGAAGAATTGCTAAAGATCTCAAAATGATGCGACAGTGATTCAGTAAGAATTGCTAATGAACTCAAAATGATGCTAACAGTAATGGAGTGAACATTTCGAATAACCTCAAAGTGATGCTGAAAGTCATGTACTAAGAGTTGCTACGAATCTCAAAATAATGCGACAGTAATGTAGTAGAAGTTGCTACGAACCTCAAAAAATTTCGACAGTGATGTCGGAAGAATTGCTAAAGATCTCAAAATGATGCGACAGTGATTTAGTAAGAATTGCTAATGAACTCAAAATGATGCTAACAGTAATGTAGTGATAGTTGCTAATCAACTCAGTGATACTTACAGTAATGGAGTAAGTGTTTCGAACAACCTCAAAGTGATGCTGACAGTCATGTAGTTGCGACGAACCTAAAAATAATGCGACAGTGATGTCAGAAGAATTGCTAAAGATCTCAAAATGATGCGACAGTGATGTCAGAAGAATTGGTGACGATCTCAAACTGATGGGACAGTGATGTCGAAAGAATTGCTAATGAACAGAAAATGATGCTAACAGTAATGGAGTGAACGTTTCGAATAACCTCAAAGTGATGTTGACAGTCATGTACTAAGAGTTGCGACGAACCTCAAAATAATGCGACAGTAATGTAGTAAAAGTTGCTACGAACCTCAAAATACTCTGACAGTGATGTCAGAAGAATTGCTAATGAACTCAAATTGATGCTAACAGTAATGTAGTGATAGTTGCTAATCAACTCAGTGATGCTTACAGTCATGTAGTAAGTGTTTTGAACAACCTCAAAGTGATGGTCACAGTCATGTAGTAAGAGTTGCTACGAACCTAAAAATATTGCGACAGTGATGTCCGAAGAATTGCAAATGAACTCAAAATGATGCTAACAGTAATGTAGTGACAGTTGCTGATAAACTCACTGATGCTTACAGTAATGTAATAAGAGTTTCGAACAACCTCAAAGTGATGCTGACAGTCATGTAATAAGAGTTGCTACGAACCTTAAAAAAAGCAACAATAATGTAGTAAGAGTGGCTACGAACCTCAAAATAATGTGACAGTGATGTCAGAAGAATTGCTAATGATCTCAAAATGATGCGACAGTGATGTAGTAAGAATTGCTAATGAACTCAAAATGATGCTAACAGTAATGGAGTTAAAGTTTCGAATAACCTCAAAGTGATGCTGACAGTCATGTAGTAAGAGCTGCTACGAACCTCAAAATATTGTGACAGTGATGTCGGAAGAATTGCTAATGAACTCAAAATGATGCTAACAGTAATGTAGTGATAGTTGCTAATCAAGTCAGTGATGCTTACAGTAATGTAGTAAGTGTTTCGAACAACCTCAAAGTGATGCTGACAGTCATGTAGTAAGAGTTGCTACGAACCTCAAAATGATGTGACAGTGATGTCAGATAAATTGCTAAACATCTCAAAATGATGCGACAGTGATTTAGTAAGAATTGCTAATGAACTAAAAATGATGCTAACACTAATGGAGTGAACGTTTCGAAAAACCTCAATGTGATGCTGACAGTCATGTGGTAAGATTTGCTCAAACTCAATGATGCTAACAGTAATGTAGTGATAGTTGCTAATAAACTCAGTGATGCTTACAGTAATGTAGTAAGTGTTTCGAACAACCTCAAAGTGATGCTGACAGTCATGTAGTAAGAGTTGCTACTAACCTCAATTTAATGCAACAGTGATGTCGTTAGAATTGCTAATGAACTCAAAATGATGCTAACAGTAATGTCGTGATAGTTGCTAATAAACTCACAGTGATGCTGACAGTAATTTAGTAAGAGTTGTTATAAACCTTTAAATAATGCAACAGTAATGTAGTAAGAATTGCTACGAACCTGAAAATAATGCGACAGTGATGTCAGAAGAATTGCTAAAGATCTCAAAATGATGCGACAGTGATTTAGTAAGAATTGCTCATAAACTCAAAATGATGCTAACAGTAATGTAGTGATAGTTGCTAAAAAACTCAAAGTGATGCTGACAGTAATGTAGTAAGAGTTGCTACGAACCTCAAAATAATGTGACAGTGATGTCAGAAGAATTGCTAATGATCTCAATATGATGCGACAGTGATTTAGTAAGAATTGCTAATGAACTCAAAATGATGCTAACAGTAATGGAGTGAACGTTTCGAATAACCTCAAAGTGATGCTAACAGTCATGTACTAAGAGTTGCTCCGAACCTCAAAATAATGCGACAGTAATGTCAGAAGAATTGCTAATGATCTCAAAATGATGCGACAGTGATGTAGTAAGAATTGCTAATGAACTCAAAATGATGCTAACAGTAATGGAGTGAAACTTTCGAATAACCTCAAAGTGATGCTTACAGTCATGTAGTAAGTGTTGATACGAACCTTAAAATAATGCAACAATAATGTAGTAAGAGTTGCTACAAACCTCAAAATAATGCGAAAGTAATGTAGTAAAAGTTGCGACGAACCTCAAAATATTGCGACAGTGATGTCGGAAGAATTGCTAATGAACTCAAGATGATGCGACAGTGATGTAGTAAGAATTGCTAATGAACTCAAAATGATGCTAACAGTAATGTAGTGGTAGTTGCTAATCAAGTCAGTGATGCTTACAGTAATGTAGTAAGTGTTTCGAATAACCTCAAAGTGATGGCGACAGTCATGTAGGAAGAGTTGCTATGAACCTCAAAATAATGCGACAGTAATGTAGTAAGAGTTGCTACGAACCTCAAAATAATGCGAAAGTGATGTCAGAAGAATTGCTAAAGATCTCAAAATGATGCGACAGTGATTTAGTAAGAATTGCTCATGAACTCAAAATGATGCTAACAGTAATGGAGTGAAAGTTTCGAACAACCTCAAAGGGATGCTGACAGTCATGCAGTAAGAGTTGCTACGAACCTCAAAATAATGCGACAGTGATGTCAGAAGAATTGCTAATGATCTCAAAATGATGCGACAGTAATTTAGTAAGAATTGCTAATGAACTCAAAATGATGCTAACAGTAATGGAGTGAGAGTTTCGAATAACCTCAAAGTGATGCTGAAAGTCATGTGGTTTGAGTTGCGAGTAAATTAAAAATAATGCTGAGAGTGATGTGGTAAGAATTGCTTTTGAACTCAAAACGATGCGAAAAGAAACGTAGTGATAGTTGCTAATGAACTCAAAGTGATGCTGACAGTAATGTAGTAAGTGTTTCGAAAAACCTCAAAGTGATGCTGACAGTCATGTAGTAAGAGTTGCTACTAACCTCAATTTAATGCAACAGTGATGTCGTTAGAATTGCAAATGAACTCAAAATGATGCTAACAGTAATGTCGTGATAGTTGCTAATAAACTCACAGTGATGCTGACAGTAATTTAGGAAGAGTTGTTATAAACCTTTAAATAATGCAACAGTAATGTAGTAAGAATTGCTACGAACCTGAAAATATTGCAACAGTGATGTCAGAAGAATTGCTAATGAACTCAAAATGATGCTAACAGTAATGTAGTGATAATTTTTAATCAACTCAGTGATGCTTACAGTCATGTAGTAAGTGTTTCGAACAACCTCAAAGTGATGCTGACAGTCATGTAGTAAGAGTTGCTACGAACCTCAAAATAATGCGACAGTGATGTCAGAAGAATTGCTAAAGATCTCAAAATGATGCGACAGTGATTTAGTAAGAACTGCTAATGATCTCAAAATGATGCAACAGTGATGTAGTAAGAGTTTCGAAAAACCTCAAAGTGATGCTGACAGTCATGTAGTAATGGTTGCTACGAACCTTAAAAAATGCAAAAATAATGTAGTAAGAGTTGCTACGAACCTCAAAATAATGCGACAGTGATGTCAGAAGAATTGCTAATGATCTCAAAATGATGCGACAGTGATTTAGTAAGAATTGCTGATGAACTCAAAATGATGCTAACAGTAATGGAGTGAAAGTTTCGAATAACCTCAAAGTGATGCTGACAGTCATGTGGTTTGAGTTGCGAGTAAATTAAAAATAATGCTGACAGTGATGTGGTAAGAATTGCTATTGAACTCAAAACGATGCGAAAAGAAACGTAGTGATAGTTGCTAATGAACTCAAAGTGATGCTGACAGTAATGTAGTAAGTGTTTCGAAAAACTTCAAAGTGATTCTGACAGTCATGTAGTAAGAGTTGCTATGAACCTCAAAATAATGCGACAGTGATGTCAGAAGAATTGCTAAAGATCTCAAAATGATGCGACAGTGATTTAGTAAGAATTGCTCATGATCTCAAAATGATGCAACATTGATGTAGTAAAAGTTGCTACAAACCTCAAAAAATTGCGACAGTGATGTCGGAAGAATTTCTAATGAACTCAAAATGATGCTAACAGTAATGTAGTGATAGTTGCTAATCAACTCAGTGATGCTTACAGTAATGTAATAAGTGTTTCGAACAACCTCAAAGTGATGCTGACAGTCATGTAGTAAGAGTTGCTACGAACCTCAAAATAATGCGACAGAGATGTCAGAAGAAGTGCTAATGATCTCAAAATGATGCGACAGTGATTTAGTAAGAATTGCTTATGAACTCAAAATGATGCTAACATTAATGGAGTGAAAGTTTCGAATAACCTCAAAGTGATGCTGACAGTCATGTTGTAAGAGTTGCTACGGACCTCAAAATATTGCGACAGTGATGTCGGAAAAATTTCTAATGATCTCAAAATGATGCGACAGTGATGTAGTAAGAATTGCTAATGCACTCAAAATGATGCTAACAGTAATGTAGTGATAGTTGCTCATCAACTCAGTGATGCTTACAGTAATGTAGTAAGTGTTTCGAACAACCTCAAAGTGATGCTGACAGTCATGTAGTAAGAGTTGCTAAGAACCTCAAAATGATGCGACAGTGATTTCAGATAAATTGCTAAACATCTCAAAATGATGTGGCAAAGATTTAGTAAGAATTGCTAATGAACTCTAAATGATGCGAACACTAATGGAGTTTACGTTTTGAAAAACCTCAAAGTGATGCTGAGAGTGATGTAGTAAGAGTTGCTACGAACCTCAAAATAATGCGACAGTGATGTTGGAAGAATTGCTAATGATCTCAAAATGATGCGACAGTGATGTAGTAAGAATTGCTAATGAACTCAAAATGATGCTAACATTAATGTAGTGATATTTGCTAATCAAGTCAGTGATGCTTACAGTAATGTAGGAAGTGTTTCGAATAACCTCAAAGTGATGCTGACAGTCATGTAGCAAGAGTTGCTACGAAACTCAAAATAATGCGACAGTAATGTAGTAAGAGTTGCTACGAACCTCAAAATATTGCGACAGTGATGTCGGAAGAACTTCTTATGATCTCAAAATGATGCTAACTGTAATGTAGTAAGAATTGCTAATGAACTTAAAATGATGCTAACAGTGATGTAGTGATAGTTGCTAAGAAACTCAGTGATGCTTACAGTAATGTACTAAGTGTTTCGAACAACCTCAAAGTGATGCTGACAGTCATGCAGTAAGAGTTGCTTCGAACCTCAAAATAATGCGAATGTGATGTCAGAAGAATTGCTAAAGATCTCAAAATGATGCGACAGTGATGTAGTAAGAATTGCTAATGAACTCAAAATGATGCTAACAGTAATGGAGTGAAAGTTTCGAATAACCTCAAAGTGATGCTGACAGTCATGTAGTAAGAGTTTCTACGAACCTCAAAATATTGCGACAGTGATGTCGGAAAAATTGCTAATGATCTCAAAATGATGCGACGGTAATGTAGTAAGAATTGCTAATGAAATCAAAATGATGCTCACAGTAATGGAGTGAAAGTTTCGAATAACCTCAAAGTGATGCTAACAGTCATGTAGTAAGTGTTGTTACGAACTTCAAAATAATGCGACAGTAATGTAGTAAAAGTTGCTACGAACCTCGAAATATTGCGACAGTGATGTCGGAAGAATTGCTAAAGATCTCAAAATGATGCGACATTGATTTAGTAAGAACTGCTAATGAACTCAAAATGATGCTAACAGTAATGGAGTGAACGTTTCGAACAACCTCAAAGTGATGCTGACAGTAATGTAGTAAGAGTTGCTTCGAACCTCAAAATAATGCGACAGTGATGTCAGAAGAATTGCTAAAGATCTCAAAATGATGCTAACAGTAATGGAGTGAACGTTTCGAATAACCTCAAAGTGATGCTGACAGTCATGTAGAAAGTGTTGCAACGAACCTCAAAATAATGCGACAGTAATGTAGTAAAAGTTGCTACGAACCTCAAAATAATGCGACAGTGATGTCGGAAGAATTGCTAATGATCTCAAAATGATGCGACAGTGATGTAGTAAGAATTGCTAATGAACTAAAAATGATGCTAACAGTAATGGAGTGAACGTTTCAAATAACCTCAAAGTGATGCTGACAATCATGTAGTGAGAGTTTCTATGAACCTCAAAATAATGCGACAGTGATGTCGGAAGAATTGCTAATGATCTCAAAATGATGCGACAGTGATGTAGTAAGAATTGCTAATGAACTCAAAATGATGCTTAAAGTAATGTAGTGATAGTTGCTAATCAACTCAGTGATGCTTACAGGAATGTACTAAGTGTTTCGAACAACCTCAAAATGATGCTGACAGTAATGCAGTAAGAGTTGCTACGAACCTCAAAATAATGCGACAGTGATGTCAGAAGAATTGCTGAAGATCTCAAAATGATGCTAACAGTAATGGAGTGAACGTTTCGAATAACCTCAAAGTGATGCTGACAGTCATGTAGTAAGAGTTTCTATGAACCTCAAAATAATGCGACAGTGATGTCGGAAGAATTGCTAATGATCTCAAAATGATGCGACAGTGATGTAGTAAGAATTGCTAATGAACTCAAAATGATGCTAACAGTAATGGAGTGAAAGTTTCGAATAACCTCAAAGTGATGCTGACAGTCATGTCGTAAGAGTTGCTACGAACCTCAAAATAATGCGACAGTAATGTAGTAAAAGTTGCTACGAACCTCGAAATATTCCGACAGTTATGTCGGAATAATTGCTAAAGATCTCAAAATGATGCGACAGTGATTTAAAAAGAATTGCTAATAATCTCAAAATGATGCTAACAGAAATGGAGTGAACGTTTCGAACAACCTCAAAGTGATGCTGACAGAAATGTAGTAAGAGTTGCTACAAACCTCAAAAAAATGCGACAGTGATGTCAGAAGAATTGCTAATGATCTCAAAATGATGCTACAGTGATTTAGTAAGAATCGCTAATGAACTCAAAATGATGCTAACATTAATGGAATGAAAGTTTCGAATAACCTCAAAGTGATGCTGACAGTCATGTAGTAGGAGTTAATACGAACCTCAAAATATTGCGACAGTGATGTCGGAAGAATGGCTAATGATCTCAAAATGATGCGACAGTGATGTCGAAAGAACTGCGAATGAACTCAAGATGATGCTAACAGTAATGTAGTGATAGTTGCGAATAAACTCAGTGATGCTTACTGTAATGTAATAAGAGTTTCGAACAACCTCAAAGTGATGCTGACAGTCATGTATGAAGAGTTGCTAATGAACTCAATTTAATGCTACTGTGATGTCGTAAGAATTGCTAATGAACTCAAAATGATGCTAACAGTAATGTAGTGATAGTTGCTAATCAACTCAGTGATGCTTACAGTAATGTACTAAGTGTTTCGAACAACCTCAAAGTGATGCTGACAGTCATGTAGTAAGAGTTGCTACGAACCTCAAAATATTGCGACAGTGATGTCGGAAGAATTGCTAATGAACTCAAAATGATGCTAACAGTAATGTAGTGATAGTTGCTAATCAACTCAGTGATGCTTACAGTAATGTACTAAGTGTTTCGAACAACCTCAAAGTGATGCTGACAGTCATGTAGTAAGAGTTGCTACAAACCTCAAAATAATGCGACAGTGATGTCAGAAGAATTGCTAAAGATCTCAAAATGATGCGACAGTGATTTAGTAAGAATTGCTAATGAACTCAAAATGATGCTAACAGTAATGGAGTGAACGTTTCGAATAACCTCAAAGTTATGCTGACAGTCATGTAGTAAGAGTTTCTACGAACCTCAAAATAATGCGACAGTGATTTCGGAAGAATTGCTAATGATCTCAAAATGATGCGAAAGTGATGTAGTAAGAATTGCTAATGAACTCAAAATGATGCTAACAGTAATGGAGTGAACGTTTCGAACAACCTCAAAGGGGTGCTGACAGTCATGCAGTAAGAGTTGCTACGAACCTCAAAATAATGCGACAGTGATGTCAGAAGAATTGCTAATGATCTCAAAATGATGCGACAGTGATTTAGTAAGAATTGCTGATGAACTCAAAATGATGCTAACAGTAATGGAGTGAAAGTTTCGAATAACCTCAAAGTGATGCTGACAGTCATGTGGTTTGAGTTGCGAGTAAATTAAAAATAATGCTGACAGTGATGTGGTAAGAATTGCTATTGAACTCAAAACGATGCGAAAAGAAACGTAGTGATAGTTGCTAATGAACTCAAAGTGATGCTGACAGTAATGTAGTAAGTGTTTCGAAAAACTTCAAAGTGATTCTGACAGTCATGTAGTAAGAGTTGCTATGAACCTCAAAATAATGCGACAGTGATGTCAGAAGAATTGCTAAAGATCTCAAAATGATGCGACAGTGATTTAGTAAGAATTGCTCATGATCTCAAAATGATGCAACATTGATGTAGTAAAAGTTGCTACAAACCTCAAAAAATTGCGACAGTGATGTCGGAAGAATTTCTAATGAACTCAAAATGATGCTAACAGTAATGTAGTGATAGTTGCTAATCAACTCAGTGATGCTTACAGTAATGTAATAAGTGTTTCGAACAACCTCAAAGTGATGCTGACAGTCATGTAGTAAGAGTTGCTACGAACCTCAAAATAATGCGACGGAGATGTCAGAAGAATTGCTAATGATCTCAAAATGATGCGACAGTGATTTAGTAAGAATTGCTTATGAACTCAAAATGATGCTAACATTAATGGAGTGAAAGTTTCGAATAACCTCAAAGTGATGCTGACAGTCATGTAGTAAGAGTTGCTACGGACCTCAAAATATTGCGACAGTGATGTCGGAAAAATTTCTAATGATCTCAAAATGATGCGACAGTGATGTAGTAAGAATTGCTAATGCACTCAAAATGATGCTAACAGTAATGTAGTGATAGTTGCTCATCAACTCAGTGATGCTTACAGTAATGTAGTAAGTGTTTCGAACAACCTCAAAGTGATGCTGACAGTCATGTAGTAAGAGTTGCTAAGAACCTCAAAATGATGCGACAGTGATTTCAGATAAATTGCTAAACATCTCAAAATGATGTGGCAATGATTTAGTAAGAATTGCTAATGAACTCTAAATGATGCGAACACTAATGGAGTTTACGTTTTGAAAAACCTCAAAGTGATGCTGAGAGTGATGTAGTAAGAGTTGCTACGAACCTCAAAATAATGCGACAGTGATGTTGGAAGAATTGCTAATGATCTCAAAATGATGCGACAGTGATGTCGGAAGAATTGCTAATGATCTCAAAATGATGCGACAGTGATGTAGTAAGAATTGCTAATGAACTCAAAATGATGCTTAAAGTAATGTAGTGATAGTTGCTAATCAACTCAGTGATGCTTACAGGAATGTACTAAGTGTTTCGAACAACCTCAAAATGATGCTGACAGTAATGCAGTAAGAGTTGCTACGAACCTCAAAATAATGCGACAGTGATGTCAGAAGAATTGCTGAAGATCTCAAAATGATGCTAACAGTAATGGAGTGAACGTTTCGAATAACCTCAAAGTGATGCTGACAGTCATGTAGTAAGAGTTTCTATGAACCTCAAAATAATGCAACAGTGATGTCGGAAGAATTGCTAATGATCTCAAAATGATGCGACAGTGATGTAGTAAGAATTGCTAATGAACTCAAAATGATGCTAACAGTAATGGAGTGAAAGTTTCGAATAACCTCAAAGTGATGCTGACAGTCATGTCGTAAGAGTTGCTACGAACCTCAAAATAATGCGACAGTAATGTAGTAAAAGTTGCTACGAACCTCGAAATATTCCGACAGTTATGTCGGAATAATTGCTAAAGATCTCAAAATGATGCGACAGTGATTTAAAAAGAATTGCTAATAATCTCAAAATGATGCTAACAGAAATGGAGTGAACGTTTCGAACAACCTCAAAGTGATGCTGACAGAAATGTAGTAAGAGTTGCTACAAACCTCAAAAAAATGCGACAGTGATGTCAGAAGAATTGCTAATGATCTCAAAATGATGCTACAGTGATTTAGTAAGAATCGCTAATGAACTCAAAATGATGCTAACATTAATGGAATGAAAGTTTCGAATAACCTCAAAGTGATGCTGACAGTCATGTAGTAGGAGTTAATACGAACCTCAAAATATTGCGACAGTGATGTCGGAAGAATGGCTAATGATCTCAAAATGATGCGACAGTGATGTCGAAAGAACTGCGAATGAACTCAAGATGATGCTCACAGTAATGTAGTGATAGTTGCGAATAAACTCAGTGATGCTTACTGTAATGTAATAAGAGTTTCGAACAACCTCCAAGTGATGCTGACAGTCATGTAGTAAGAGTTGCTACGAACCTCAAAATGTTGCGACAGTGATGTCGGAAGAATTGCTAATGAACTCAAAATGATGCTAACAGTAATGTAGTGATAGTTGCTAATCAACTCAGTGATGCTTACAGTAATGGAGTAAGTGTTTCGAACAACCTCAAAGTGATGCTGACAGTCATGTAGTAAGAGTTGCTACAAACCTCAAAATAATGCGACAGTGATGTCAGAAGAATTGCTAAAGATCTCAAAATGATGCGACAGTGATTTAGTAAGAATTGCTAATGAACTCAAAATGATGCTAACAGTAATGGAGTGAACGTTTCGAATAACCTCAAAGTTATGCTGACAGTCATGTAGTAAGAGTTTCTACGAACCTCAAAATAATGCGACAGTGATTTCGGAAGAATTGCTAATGATCTCAAAATGATGCGAAAGTGATGTAGTAAGAATTACTAATGAACTCAAAATGATGGTAACAGTAATGGAGTGAAAGTTTCGAATAACCTCAAAGTGATGCTGACAGTCATGTGGTTTGAGTTGCGAGTAAATTAAACACGATGCTGACAGTGATGTCATAAGAATTGCTATTGAACTCAAAACGATGCTAACAGTAACGTAGTGATAGTTGCTAATCAACTCAGTGATGCTTACAGTAATGTAGTAAGTGTTTCGAACAACCTCAAAGTGATGCTGACAGTCATGTAGTAAGAGTTGCTACGAACCTCAAAATAATGCGACAGTGATGTCAGAAGAATTGCTAAAGATCTCAAAATGATGCGACAGTGATTTAGTAAGAATTGCTAATCAACTCAAAATGACGCTAACATTAATGGAGTGAAAGTTGCTAATAAACTCAAAGTGATGCTGACAGGAATGTAGTCAGAGTTGCTACGAACGTTTAAATAATGCAACAGTAATGTAGCAAGAGTTGCTACAAACATCAAAATAATGCGACAGTGATGCCAGAAGAATTGCTAAAAAACTCAAAATGATGCTAACAGTAATGGAGTGAACGTTTCGAACAACCTCAAAGTGATGCTGACAGTAATGTAGTAAGAGTTGCTCCGAACCTCAAAATAATGCGACAGTGATGTCAGAAGAATTGCTAAAGATCTCAAAATGATGCGACAGTGATTTAGTAAGAATTGCTAATCAACTCAAAATGATGCTAACATTAATGGAGTGAAAGTTGCTAATAAACTCAAAGTGATGCTGACAGGAATGTAGTCAGAGTTGCTACGAACGTTTAAATAATGCAACCGTAATGTAGTAAGAGTTGCTACAAACATCAAAATAATGCGACAGTGATGCCAGAAGAATTGCTAATGATCTCAAAATGATGCGACAGTGATGTAGTAAGAATTGCTTATGAACTCAAAATGATGCTAACAGTAATGGAGTGAAAGTTTCAAACAACCTCAAAGTGATGCTGACACTAATGTAGGAAGAGTTTCTACGAACCTCAAAAAAATGCGACAGTGATGTCAGAAGAATTGCTAATGATCTCAAAATGATGCTACAGTGATGTCGTAAGAATTGCAAATGAACTCAAGATGATGCTAACAGTAATGTAGTGATAGTTGCTAATAAACTCAGTGATTCTTACAGTAATGTAGTAAGAGTTTCGAACAACCTCAAAGTGATGCTGACAGTCATGTAGTAAGAGTTGCTACTGAACTCAATTTAATGCGACAGTGATGTCGTAAGTATTGCTAATGAACTCAATTTAATGCTACTGTGATGTCGTAAGAATTGCTAATGAACTCAAAATGATTCTGACAGTAATGGAGTGAAAGTTTCGAATAACCTCAAAGTGATGCTGACAGTCATGTAGTAAGAGTTGCGACGAACATCAATATAATGCGACAGTAATGTAGTAAAAGTTCCTACGAACCTCAAAATAATGAGACAGTGATGTCGGAAGAATTGCTAATGAACTAAAGATGATGCTAACAGTTATGGAGTGAAACTTTCGAATAACCTCAAAGTGATGCTGACAGTCATGTAGTAAGTGTTACTACGAACCTGAAAATAATGCGACAGTAATGTAGTAAATTTTGCTACGAACCTCAAAATATTGCGACAGTGATGTCGTAAGAATTGCTCATGAACTCAAGATGATGCTAACAGAAATGTAGTGATAGTTGCTAAGAAACTCAGTGATGCTTACAGTAATGTAGTAAGAGTTTCCAACAACCTCAAAGTGATGCTGACAGTCATTTAGTAAGAGTTGCTCATGAACTCAATTTAATGCTACAGTGATGTCGTGAGAATTGCTCAACAACTCAAAATGATAATAACAGTAATGTAGTGATAGTTGCTAATAAACTCAAAGTAATGCTGACAGTAATGTAGTCAGAGTTGCTACGAACCTTAAAATAATGCAACAATAATGTAGTAAGAGTTGCTACGAACCTCAATATAATGCGACAGTAATGTAGTAAAAGTTGCTACGAACCTCAAAATAATGCGACAGTGATGTCGGAAGAATTGCTAATGAACTCAAAATGATGCTAACAGTAATGTAGTGATAGTTGCTAATCAACTCAGTGATGCTTACAGTAATGTACTAAGTGTTTCGAACAACCTCAAAGTGATGTTGACAGTCATGCAGTAAGAGTTGCTACGAACCTCAATATAATGCGACAGTGATGTCAGAAGAATTGCTCAAGATCTGAAAATGATGCGACAGTGATTTCGTAAGAATTGCTAAGGAACTAAAAATGATGCTAACAGTAATGGAGTGAATGTTTCGAATAACCTCAAAGTGATGCTGACAGTCATGTAGTAAGAGTTTCTACGAACCTCAATATAATGCGACAGTGATGTAAGAAGAATTGCTAAAGATCTGAAAATGATGCGACAGTGATGTAGTAAGAATTGCTAATGAACTCAAAATGATGCTAACAGTAATGGAGTGAATGTTTCGAATAACCTCAAAGTGATGCTGACAGTCATGTAGTAAGAGTTTCTACGAACCTCAAAATAATGCGACAGCGATGTCGGAAGAATTGCTAATGAACTCAAAATGATGCAAACAGTAATGGAGTGAAAGTTTTGAATAACCTCAAAGTGATGCTGAAAGTAATGTAGTAAGAGTTGCTACTAACCTCAAAATAATGCAACAGTAATGTAGTAAGAGTTGCTACGAACCTCCGAATAATGCGACAGTGATGTCGGAAGAATTGCTAATAAACTCTAAATGATGCTGACGGTACTAGAGGAAGAGTTGAAACTAACCTCAAAATGATGCTAAAGTTATGTCGTAAGAATTGCTATTAAACTCAAAATGATGCCCATAGCAATGTAGAGATAGTTGCTAATAAACTCAGTGATGCTTACAGTAATGTAGTAAGTTTTTCGAACAACCTCAAAGTGATGCTGACAGTCATGTAGTAACACTTGCTATGAACCTCCAAATAATGCAAGAGTGATGTTGGAAGAATTGCTAATGATCTTAAAATGATGCAACAGTGACGTAGTAAGCATTGTAATGAACTCAAAATGATGCTGACGTAATGGAGGAAGAGTTGAAAATAACCTAAAAATGCTGCTACAGTGATGTCGTAAAAATTGGTATGAAACTCAAAATGATGGTAACAGTAATGTAGTGATAGTTGCTAATAAACTCAGTGATGCTTACAGTAATGGAGTGAAAGTTTTGAACAACCTCAAAGTGATGCTGACAGTCATTTAGTAAGATTTGCTACGAACCTCAAAATATTGCGACAGTGATGTCGGAGGAATTGCTAATCATCTAAAAATGATGCGACAGTGATGTCGTAAGAATTGTGAATGAACTCAAAATGATGGTAACAGTAATGGAGTGAAAGTTGCTAATAAACTCAAAGTGATGCTGAAAGTAATGTAGTAAGTGTTTCGAACAACCTCGAAGTGATGCTGACAGTCATGTACTAAGATTTGCTACGAACCTCAAAATATTGCGACAGTGATGTCGGAGGAATTGCGAATGAACTCAAAATGATGCTAACAGTAATGTAGTGATAGTTGCTCATAAACTCAAAGTGATGCTGACAGTAATGTAGTAAGAGTTGCTACGAACCTTAAAATAATGCAACAATAATGTAGTAAGAGTTGCTACGAACCTTAAAATAATGTGACAGTGATGTCAGAAGAATTGCTAATGATCTCAAAATGATTCGACAGTGATTTAGTAAGAAACGCTAATGATCTCAAAATGATGCTAAAAGTAATGGAGTGAAAGTTTCGAATAACCTCAAAGTGATGCTGACAGTCATGTAGTAAGAGTTGCTACGAACCTCAAAATAATGTGACAGTAATGTAGTAAAAGTTGCTACGAACCTTTAAATATTGCGACAGTGATGTCGGAAGAATTGCTAATGAAATAAAGATGATGCTAACAGTAATGGAGTGAAACTTTCGAATAACCTCAAAGTGATGCTGACAGTCATGTAGTAAGTGTTGCTACGAACCTCAAAATAATGCGACAGTAAGGTAGTAAAAGTTGCTACGAACCTCAAAATATTGCGAAAGTGATGTCGAGAGAATTGCTCATGAACTCAAAATGATGCTAACAGTAATGTAGTGATAGTTGCTAAGAAACTCAGTGATGCTGACAGTAATGTAGTAAGAGTTGCTACGAACCTTAAAATAATGCAACAATAATGTAGTAAGAGTTGTTACGAACCTCAAAATAATGTGACAGTGATGTCAGAAGAATTGCTAATGATCTCAAAATGATGCGACAGTGATGTAGTAATCATTGCTAATGAACTCAAAATGATGCTAACAGTAATGTAGTTATAGTTGCTAAGAAACTAGTGATGCTTACAGTAATGTAGTAAGAGTTTCGAACAACCTCAAAGTGATGCTGACAGTCATTTAGTAAGAGTTGCTAATGAACTCAATTTAATGCTACAGTGATTTCGTGAGAATTGCTCAAAAACTCAATATGATGCCAACAGTAATGTAGTGATAGTTGCTAATAAACTCAAAGTGATACTGACAGTAATGTAGTAAGAGTTGCTACGAACCTTAAAATAATGCAACAATAATGTCGTAAGAGTTGCTACGAACCTCAAAATATTGCGACAGTGATGTAGTAAGAATTGCTAATGAACTCAAAATGATGCTAACAGTAATGGAGTGAAACTTTCGAATAACCTCAAAGTGATGCTGACAGTCATGTAGTAAGTGTTGCTACGAAACTCAAAATAATGCGACAGTAATGTAGTAATGTTGCTACAAACCTCCCTCTTGTCAACACTTCCCTCTTGTCAACACTTCTATATTAAATCAAATTAATCTTTCCTTAGTCACAGGTTATGTGCCACAGGCCTTTAAGGTGGCTGTCATCAACCCTTTACTTAAAAAACCTTCTCTTGACCCAGATGTGTTAGCCAACTATAGGCCAATATCCAACCTCCCCTACATCTCCAAGATCCTTGAGAAGGTTGTCCTGGAGCAGTTACATGAACATCTGCACAGCAACGAGCTCTTTGAAGCCTTCCAGTCTGGATTCAGGGAACACCATAGCACTGAAACAGCACTGGTCAGAGTCTCGAATGATCTTCTTATAGCTTCAGACAGAGGTCTTGTCTCTGTGCTTGTCCTTTTGGACCTCAGTGCTGCATTTGACACCATCGACCACAGCATCCTGCTACAGAGACTAGACCATGACATTGGGATTAAAGGAACTGCCCTAAAATGGTTTAAGTCCTACTTATCTGACAGGTTTCAGTTTGTTAATGTTAATAATGACCATTCGGAGTATAGCAGAGTTACATATGGTGTACCACAGGGTTCAGTTTTAGGACCGATTCTCTTCCCTTAAAACCTTAAAATAATGCAACAATAATGTAGTAAGAGTTGCTACGAACGTCAATATAATGCGACAGTAATGTAGTAACAGTTGCTACGAACCTCAAAATAATGCGACAGTGATGTCGGAAGAATTGCTAATGAACTCAAAATGATGCTAACAGTAATGTAGTGATAGTTGCGAATCAACTCAGTGATGCTTACAGTAATGTACTAAGTGTTTCGAACAACCTCAAAGTGATGTTGACAGTCATGCAGTAAGAGTTGCAACGAACCTCAATATAATGCGACAGTGATGTCAGAAGAATTGCTCAAGATCTGAAAATGATGCGACAGTGATTTCGTAAGAATTGCTAAGGAACTAAAAATGATGCTAACAGTAATGGAGTGAACGTTTCGAATAACCTCAAAGTTTTGCTGACAGTCATGTAGTAAGTGTTGCTACGAACCTCAAAATAATGCGACAGTAATGTTGTAAGTTGCTACGAACCTCAAAATATTGCGACAGTGATGTCGGAAGAATTGCTAATGAACTCAAGATGATGCTAACAGTAATGTAGTGATAGTTGCTAATCAAGTCAGTGATGCTGACAGTAATGTAGTAAGAGTTTCGAACAACCTCAAAGTGATGCTGACAGTCATTTAGTAAGAGTTGCTAATGAACTCAATTTAATGCTACAGTGATGTCGTGAGAATTGCTCATGAACTAAAAATGATGCTAACGGTAATGTAGTGATAGTTGCTAATAAACTCAAAGTGATGCTGACAGTAAAGTAGTAAGAGTTCCTACGAACCTTAAAATAATGCAACAATAATGTAGTAAGAGTTGCTACGAACCTCAAAATAATGTGACAGTGATGTCAGAAGAATTGCGAATGATCTCAAAATGATGCGACAGTGATGTAGTAAGAATTGCTAATGAACTAAAAATGATGCTAACAGTAATGGAGTGAAACTTTGAATCACCTCAAAGTGATGCTGACAGTCATGTACTAAGAGTTGCTACGAACCTCAAAATAATGCGACAGTAATGTAGTAAAAGTTGCTACGAACCTCAAAATATTGCAACAGTGATGTCGGAAGAATTCCTAATGAACTCAAAATGATGCTAACAGTAATGTAGTGATAGTTGCTAATCAACTCAGTGATGCTTACAGTAATGTAGTAAGTGTTTCGAATAACCTCAAAGTGATGCTGACAGTCATGTACTAAGAGTTGCAACGAACCTCAAAATAATGCGACAGTAATGTAGTAAAAGTTGCTACGAACCTCAAAATATTGCGACAGTGATGTCGGAACAAATGCTAATGAAATAAAAATGATGCTAACAGTAATGTAGTGATAGTTGCTAATCAACTCAGTGAGGCTGAAAGTAATGTAGTAAGTGTTTCAAATAACCTCAAAGTGATGGTGACAGTCATGTTGTAAGAGTTGCTACGAACCTCAAAATAATGCGACAGTGATGTCAGAAGAATTGCTAAAGATCTCAAAATGATGCGACAGTGATTTAGTAAGAATTGCTAATGAACTCAAAATGATGCTAACAGTAATGGAGTGAACGTTTCGAATAACCTCAATGTGATGCTGACAGTCATGTACTAAGAGTTGCTACGAACCTCAAAATAATGCGACAGTGATGTCGGAAGAATTGCTAATGATCTCAAAATGATGCGACAGTGATGTAGTAAGAATTGCTAATGAACTCAAAATGATGGTAGGAGTAATGGAGTGAAAATTTCAAAATAACCTCAAAGTGATGCTGACAGTCATGTAGTAAGTGTTGCTACGAACCTCAAAATAATGCGACAGTAATGTTGTAAGTTGCTACGAACCTCAAAATATTGCGACAGTGATGTCGGAAGAATTGCTAATGAACTCAAGATGATGCTAACAGTAATGTAGTGATAGTTGCTAATCAAGTCAGTGATGCTGACAGTAATGTAGTAAGAGTTTCGAACAACCTCAAAGTGATGCTGACAGTCATTTAGTAAGAGTTGCTAATGAACTCAATTTAATGCTGCAGTGATGTCGTGAGAATTGCTCATGAACTAAAAATGATGCTAACCGTAATGTAGTGATAGTTGCAAATAAACTCAAAGTGATGCTGACAGTAAAGTAGTAAGAGTTGCTACGAACCTTAAAATAATGCAACAATAATGTAGTAAGAGTTGCTACGAACCTCAAAATAATGTGACAGTGATGTCAGAAGAATTTCTAATGATCTCAAAATCATGCGACAGTGATGTAGTAAGAATTGCGAATGAACTAAAAATGATGCTAACAGTAATGTAGTGATAGTTGCTAATCAACTCAGTGATGCTTACAGTAATGTAGTAAGTGTTTCGAATAACCTCAAAGTGATGCTGACAGTCATGTACTAAGAGTTGCTACGAACCTCAAAATAATGCGACAGTAATGTAGTAAAAGTTGCTACGAACCTCAAAATAATGCGACAGTAATGTCGGAAGAATTGCGAATGAACTCAAAATGATGCTAACAGTAATGTAGTAATAGTTGCTAATCAACTCAGTGATGCTTACAGTAATGTAGTAAGTGTTTCGAATAACCTCAAAGGGATGCTGACAGTCATGTAGAAAGAGTTGCTACTAACCTCAAAATAATGCGACAGTGATGTCGGAAGAATTGAGAATGAACTCAAGATGATGCTCACAGTAATGTAGTGATAGTTGCTAATCAACTCAGTGATGCTTACAGTAATGTAGTAAGACTTTCGAACAACCTCAAAGTGATGCTGACAGTCATTTAGTAAGAGTTGCTAATGAACTCAATTTAATGCTACAGTGAAGTTGTGAGAATTGCTCAACAACTCAAAATGATGCTTACAGTAATGTAGTGATAGTTGCTAATAAACTCAAAGTGATGCTGACAGTAATGTAGTAAGAGTTGCTACGAACCTTAAAATAAGGCAACAATAATGTAGTAAGAGTTCCTGCGAACCTTTAAATATTGCGACAGTGATGTCGGAAGAATTACTCATGAACTCAAGATGATGCTAACAGTAATGGAGTGAAACTTTCGAATAACCTCAAAGTGATGCTGACAGTCATGTAGCAAGAGTTGCTACGAACCTCAAAATAATGCGACAGTAATGTAGTAAATTTTGCTACGAACCTCAAAATATTGCGACAGTGATGTCGGAAGAATTGCTAATGAACTCAAAATGATGCGACAGTTATGTAGTGATAGTTGCTAATGAACTCAAAATGATGCTAACAGTAATGGAATGAACGTTTGGAACAACCTCAAAGGGATGCTGACAGTCATGCAGTAAGAGTTGCTACGAACCTCAAAATAATGCGACAGTGATGTCGGAAGAATTGCTAATGAACTCAAAAAGATGCTAACAGTAATGTAGTGATAGTTGCTAATCAACTCAGTGATGCTTACAGTAATGTACTAAGTGTTTCGAACAACCTCAAAGTGATGGTGTCAGTCATGTAGTAAGAGTTGCTACGAACCTTTAAATAATGCAACAGTCATGTAGTAAAAGTTGCTACGAACCTCAATATAATGCGACAGTGATGTCAGAAGAATTGCTCAAGATCTGAAAATGATGCGACAGTGATTTCGTAAGAATTGCTAAGGAACTAAAAATGATGCTAACAGTAATGGAGTGAATGTTTCGAATAACCTCAAAGTGATGCTGACAGTCATGTAGTAAGAGTTTCTATGAACCTCAATATAATGCGAAAGTGATGTCAGAAGAATTGCTAAAGATCTGAAAATGATGCGACAGTGATGTAGTAAGAATTGCTAAAGATCTCAAAATGATGCGACAGTGATTTAGGAAGAATTGCTAATGAACTCAAAATGATGCTAACAGTAATGGAGTGAACGTTTCGAATAACCTCAAAGTAATGCTGACAGTCATGTAGTAAGTGTTGCTACGAACCTCAAAATAATGCGACAGTAATGTTGTAAGTTGCTACGAACCTCAAAATATTGCGACAGAAATGTCGGAAGAATTGCTAATGAACTCAAGATGATGCTAACAGTAATGTAGTGATAGTTGCTAATCAAGTCAGTGATGCTGACAGTAATGTAGTAAGAGTTTCGAACAACCTCAAAGTGATGCTGACAGTCATTTAGTAAGAGTTGCTAATGAACTCAATTTAATGCTACAGTGATGTCGTGAGAATTGCTCATGAACTAAAAATGATGCTAACGGTAATGTAGTGATAGTTGCTAATAAACTCAAAGTGATGCTGACAGTAAAGTAGTAAGAGTTGCTACGAACCTCAAAATAATGCGACAGTAATGGAGTAAAAGTTGCTACGAACCTCAAAATATTGCAACAGTGATGTCGGAAGAATTCCTAATGAACTCAAAATGATGCTAACAGTAATGTAGTGATAGTTGCTAATCAACTCAGTGATGCTTACAGTAATGTAGTAAGTGTTTCGAACAACCTCAAAGTGATGCTGACAGTCATGTAGTAAGAGTTGCTACAAACATCAAAATAATGCGACAGTGATGCCAGAAGAATTGCTAATGATCTCAAAATGATGCGACAGTGATGTAGTAAGAATTGCTAATGAACTCAAAATGATGCTTACAGGAATGGAGTGAAAGTTTCGAATAACCTCAAAGTGATGCTGACAGTCATGTAGTCAGAGTTGCTACGAACCTTAAAATAATGCAACAATAATGTAGTAAGAGTTGCTACGAACCTCAATATAATGCGACAGTAATGTAGTAAAAGTTGCTACAAACCTCAAAATAATGCGACAGTGATGTCGGAAGAATTGCTAATGAACTCAAAATGATGCTAACAGTAATGTAGTGATAGTTGCTAATCAACTCAGTGATGCTTACAGTAATGTACTAAGTGTTTCGAACAACCTCAAAGTGATGTTGACAGTCATGCAGTAAGAGTTGCTACGAACCTCAATATAATGCGACAGTGATGTCAGAAGAATTGCTAAAGATCTCAAAATGATGCGACAGTGATTTAGGAAGAATTGCTAATGAACTCAAAATGATGCTAACAGTAATGGAGTGAACGTTTCGAATAACCTCAAAGTGATGCTGACAGTCATGTAGTAAGTGTTGCAACAAACCTCAAAATAATGCGACAGTGATGTCGGAAGAATTGCTAATGAACTCAAAATGATGCTAACAGTAATATAGTGATAGTTGCTAATAAACTCAAAATGATGCTAAAAGTAATGTTGTGATAGTTGCTAATCAACTCAGTGATGCTTACAGTAATGTAGTAAGTGTTTCGAACAACCTCAAAGTGACGCTGACGGTCATTTAGTAAGAGTTGCTAATGAACTCAATTCAATGCTACAGTGATGTCGTGAGAATTGCTCATGAACTCAAAATGATGCTAACAGTAATGTAGTGATAGTTGCTAATAAACTCAGTGATGCTTACAGTAATGTAGTAAGAGTTTCTAACAACCTCAAAGTAATGCTGATAGTCATTCAGTAAGAGTTGCTAATGAACTCCATTTAATGCTACAGTGATGTCGTGAGAATTGCTCATGAACTCAAAATGATGCTAACAGTAATGTAGTGATAGTTGCGAATAAACTCAAAGTGATGCTGACAGTAATGTAGTAAGAGTTGCTACGAACCTTAAAATAATGCAACAGAAATGTAGTAAGAGTTGCTACGAACCTCAAAATTCTGCAACAGTGATGTCGGAAGAATTGTTCATGAACTCAAAATGATGTTAACAGTAATGTCGTGATACTTCCTAATCAAGTCAGTAATGCTTACAGTAATGTAGTAAGAGTTTCAAACAACGTCAAAGTGATGCTGACAGTCATGTAGTAAGAGTTGCTAATGAACTCAATTCAATGCTACAGTGATGTCGTGAGAATTGCTCATGAACTGAAAATGATGCTAACAGTAATGTAGTGATAGTTGCTAATCAAGTCAGTGATGCTTAGAGTAATGTAGTAAGTGTTTCGAATAACCTCAGAGTGATGGTGACAGTCATGCAGTAAATGTTGCTACGAACCTCAAAATAATGCGACAGTGATGTCGGAAGAATTGCTAAAGATCTCAAAATGATGCGACAATGATTTAGAAAGAATTGCTCATGAACTCAAAATGATGCTAACAGTAACGGAGTGAACGTTTCGAATAACCTCAAAGTGATGCTGACAGTTTTGTACTAAGAGTTGCTACGAACCTCAAAATAATGCGACAGTGATGTCGGAAGAATTGCTAATGATCTCAAAATGATCCGACAGTGATGTAGTAAGAATTGCGAATGAACTAAAAATGATGCTAACAGTAATGTAGTGATAGTTGCTAATCAACTCAGTGATGCTTACAGTAATGTAGTAAGTGTTTCGAATAACCTCAAAGTGATGCTGACAGTCATGTACTAAGAGTTGCTACGAACCTCAAAATAATGCGACAGTAATGTAGTAAAAGTTGCTACGAACCTCAAAATATTGCGACAGTGATGTCGGAAGAATTGCTAATGAACTCAAAATGATGCTAACAGTAATGTAGTAATAGTTGCTAATCAACTCAGTGATGCTTACAGTAATGTAGTAAGTGTTTCGAATAACCTCAAAGGGATGCTGACAGTCATGTAGAAAGAGTTGCTTCGAACCTCAAAATAATGCGACAGTGATGTCGGAAGAATTGCGAATGAACTCAAGATGATGCTCACAGTAATGTAGTGATAGTTGCTAATCAACTCAGTGATGCTTACAGTAATGTAGTAAGACTTTCGAACAACCTCAAAGTGATGCTGACAGTCATTTAGTAAGAGTTGCTAATGAACTCAATTTAATGCTACAGTGAAGTCGTGAGAATTGCTCAACAACTCAAAATGATGCTTACAGTAATGTAGTGATAGTTGCTAATAAACTCAAAGTGATGCTGACAGTTATGTAGTAAGAGTTGCTACGAACCTTAAAATAATGCAACAATAATGTAGTAAGAGTTCCTGCGAACCTTTAAATATTGCGACAGTGATGTCGGAAGAATTGCTCATGAACTCAAGATGATGCTAACAGTAATGGAGTGAAACTTTCGAATAACCTCAAAGTGATGCTGACAGTCATGTAGTAAGTGTTGCTATGAATCTCAAAATAATGCGACAATAATGTCGTAAAAGTTGCTACGAACCTCAAAATATTGCGAAAGTGATGTCGGAAGAATTACTAATGAACTCAAAATGATGCTAACAGTAATGGAGTGAAACTTTCGAATATCCTCAAAGTGATGCTGACAGTCATGTAGTAAGTGTTGCTACGAACCTCAAAATAATGCGACAGTAATGTAGTAAAAGTTGCTTCGAACCTCAAAACATTTCGACAGTGATGTCGGAAGAATTGCTAATGAACACAAAATGATGCTAACAGTAATGTAGTGATAGTTGCTAATCAACTAAGTGATGCTTGCAGTAATGTAGTAAGTGTTTCGAACAACCTCAAAGTGATGCTGACAGTCATGTAGCAAGAGTTGCTCCGAACCTCAAAATAATGCGACAGTGATGACGGAAGAATTGCTAATGATCTCAAAATGATGCGACAGTGATGTAATCAGAATTGCTAATGAATTCAAAATGATGCTAACAGTAATGGAGTGAATGTTTTGAATAACCTCAAAGTGATGCTGACAGTCATGTACTATGAGTTGCTACGAACCTCAATATAATGCGACAGTAATGTAGTAAAAGTTGCTACAAACCTCAAAATATTGCGAAAGTGATGTCGGAAGAATTGCTAAAGAACTAAAGATGATGCTAACAGTAATGGAGTGAAACTTTCGAATAACCTCAAAGTGATGCTGACAGTCATGTAGTAAGTGTTGCTACGAACCTCAAAATATTGCGACAGTGATGTCGGAAGAATTGCTAATGAACTCAAAATGATGCGACAGTTATGTAGTGATAGTTGCTAATGAACTCAAAATGATGCTAACAGTAATGGAGTGAACGTTTGGAACAACCTCAAAGGGATGCTGACAGTCATGCAGTAAGAGTTGCTACGAACCTCAAAATAATGCGACAGTGATGTCGGAAGAATTGCTAATGAACTCAAAATGATGCTAACAGTAATGTAGTGATAGTTGCTAATCAACTCAGAGATGCTTACAGTAATGTACTAAGTGTTTCGAACAACATCAAAGTGATGTTGACAGTCATGCAGTAAGAGTTGCTACGAACCTCAATATAATGCGACAGTGATGTCAGAAGAATTGCTCAAGATCTGAAAATGATGCGACAGTGATTTCGTAAGAATTGCTAATGAACTAAAAATGATGCTAACAGTAATGGAGTGAATGTTTCGAATAACCTCAAAGTGATGCTGACAGTCATGTAGTAAGAGTTTCTATGAACCTCAATATAATGCGAAAGTGATGTCAGAAGAATTGCTAAAGATCTGAAAATGATGCGACAGTGATGTAGTAAGAATTGCTAATGAACTCAAAATGATGCTAACAGTAATGGAGTGAATGTTTCGAATAACCTCAAAGTGATGCTGACAGTCATGTAGTAGGAGTTTCTACGAACCTCAAAATAATGCGACAGCGATGTTGGAAGAATTGCTAATGATCTCAAAATGATGCGACAGTGATGTAGTAAGAATTGCTAATGAACTCAAAATGATGCTAACAGTAATGGAGTGAATGTTTCGAATAACCTCAAAGTGATGCTGACAGTCATGTAGTAAGAGTTTCTACGAACCTCAAAATAATGCGACAGCGATGTCGGAAGAATTGCTAATGATCTCAAAATGATGCGACAGTGATGTAGTAAGAATTGCTAATGAACTCAAAATGATGCAAACAGTAATGGAGTGAAAGTTTTGAATAACCTCAAAGTGATGCTGACAGTAATGTAGTAAGAGTTGCTACTAACCTCAAAATAATGCAACAGTAATGTAGTAAGAGTTGCTACGAACCTCCGAATAATGCGACAGTGATGTCGGAAGAATTGCTAATAAACTCTAAATGATGCTGACGGTACTAGAGGAAGAGTTGAAACTAACCTCAAAATGATGCTAAAGTTATGTCGTAAGAATTGCTATTAAACTCAAAATGATGCTCATAGCAATGTAGAGATAGTTGCTAATAAACTCAGTGATGCTTACAGTAATGTAGTAAGTGTTTCGAACAACCTCAAAGTGATGCTGACAGTCATGTAGTAACAGTTGCTATGAACCTCCAAATAATGCAACAGTGATGTTGGAAGAATTGCTAATGATCTTAAAATGATGCAATAGTGACGTAGTAAGCATTGTAATGAACTCAAAATGATGCTGACGTAATGGAGGAAGAGTTGAAAATAACCTAAAAATGCTGCTACAGTGATGTCGTAAGAATTGGTATGAAACTCAAAATGATGGGAACAGTAATGTAGTGATAGTTGCTAATAAACTCAGTGATGCTTACAGTAATGGAGTGAAAGTTTTGAACAACCTCAAAGTGATGCTGACAATGATGTGGTCAGAGTTTCGAGTAACCTAAAAATGATGCTGAAAGTAATGTAGTAAGAGTTGCTACGAACCTCAAAATAATGCTACAGTGATGTCGTAAGAATTGCTAATGAACTCAAAATGATGCAAAAAGTAATGTAGTGATAGTTGCTAATAAACTCAAAGTGATGCTGACAGAAAAGTAGTAAGAGTTGCTACGAATCTTAAAATAATGCAACAATAATGTAGTAAGAGTTGCTACGAACCTCAAAATAATGTGACAGTGATGTCAGAAGAATTGCTAATGATCTCAAAATGATGCGACGGTGATGTAGAAAGAATTGCTAATGAACTCAAAATGATGCTAACAGTAATGGAGTGATAGTTGCTAATCAACTCAGTGATGCTTACAGTAATGTAGTAAGTGTTTCGAATAACCTCAAAGTGATGCTGACAGTCATGTACTAAGAGTTGCTACGAACCTCAAAATAATGCGACAGTAATGTTGTAAAAGTTGCTACGAACCTCAAAATATTGCGACAGTGATGTCGGACGAATTGCTAATGAACACAAAATGATGCTAACAGTAATGTAGTGATAGTTGCTAATCAACTCAGTGATGCTTACAGTAATGTAGTAAGTGTTTCGAATAACCTCAAAGTGATGCTGACAGTCATGTAGAAAGAGTTGCTACGAACCTCAAAATAATGCGACAGTGATGTTGGAAGAATTGCTAACGATCTCAAAATGATGCGACAATGATGTAGTAAGAATTGCTAATGAACTCAAAATGATGCTAACAGTAATGGAGTGAAAGTTTCGAAGAACCTCAAAGTGATGCTGACAGTCATGTAGTAAGTGTTGCTACGAACCTCAAAATAATGCGACAGTGATGTCGGAAGAATTGCTAATGAACTCAAAATGATGCTAACAGTAATGTAGTGATAGTTGCTAAGAAACTCAGTGATGCTGACAGTAATGTAGTAAGAGTTTCGAACAACCTCAAAGTGATGCTGACAGTCATTTAGTAAGAGTTGCTAATGAACTCAATTTAATGCTACAGTAATGTCGTGAGAATTGCTCATGAACTAAAAATGATGCTAACAGTAATGTAGTGATAGTTGCTAATAAACTCAAAGTGATGCTGAAAGAAAAGTAGTAAGAGTTGCTACGAACCTTAAAATAATGCATCAATAATGTAGTAAGAGTTGCTACGAACCTCAAAATAATGTGACAGTAATGTCAGAAGAATTGCTAATGATCTCAAAATGATGCGACGGTGATGTAGTAAGAATTGCTAATGAACTCAAAATGATGCTAACAGTAATGTAGTGATAGTTGCTAATCAACTCAGTGATGCTTACAGTAATGTAGTAAGTGTTTCGAATAACCTCAAAGTGATGCTGACAGTCATGTACTAAGAGTTGCTACGAACCTCAAAATAATGCGACAGTAATGTTGTAAAAGTTGCTACGAACCTCAAAATATTGCGACAGTGATGTCGGAAGAATTGCTAATGAACACAAAATGATGCTAACAGTAATGTAGTGATAGTTGCTAATCAACTCAGTGATGCTTACAGTAATGTAGTAAGTGTTTCGAATAACCTCAAAGTGATGCTGACAGTCATGTAGAAAGAGTTGCTACGAACCTCAAAATAATGCGACAGTGATGTCGGAAGAATTGCTAACGATCTCAAAATGATGCGACAATGATGTAGTAAGAATTGCTAATGAACTCAAAATGATGCTAACAGTAATGGAGTGAAAGTTTCGAAGAACCTCAAAGTGATGCTGACAGTCATGTAGTAAGTGTTGCTACGAACCTCAAAATAATGCGACAGTGATGTCGGAAGAATTGCTAATGAACTCAAAATGATGCTTACAGTAATGTAGTGATAGTTGCTAATAAACTCAGTGATGCTTACAGTAATGTAGTAAGTGTTTCAAACAACCTCAAAGTGATGCTGACAGTCATGTAGTAAGAGTTGCTACTAACCTCAATTTAATGCTACAGTGATGTCTATGAATTGCTAATAAACTCAAAATGACGCGAACAGTAATGTAGTGATAGTTGCTAATAAACTCAAAATGATTCTAAAAGTAATGTAGTGATAGTTGCTAATCAACTCAGTGATGCCAGCAGTAATGTAGTAAGTGTTTCGAACAACCTCAAAGTGACGCTGACAGTCATGTAGTGAGAGTTGCTTCTAACCTCAAAATGATGCTAAAAGTAATGCAGTGATAGTTGCTAATGAACTCAAAGTGATGCTGACAGTAATGTAGTAAGAGTTGCTTCGAACCTCAAAGTAATGCGACAGTGATGTCAAAAGAATTGTTAATGATCTCAAACTGATGCGACAGTGATGTAGTTAGAATTGCTAATGAACTCAAAATGATGCTAACAGTAATGGAGTGAAAGTTTCGAATAACCTCAAAGTGATGCTGACAGTCATGTAGCAAGTGTTGCTACGAACCTCAAAATATTGCGACAGTGATGTCGGAAGAATTGCTCATGAACTTAAAATGATGCTAAATGTAATGCAGTGATAGTTGCTAAGAAACTCAGTGATGCTTACAGTAATGTAGTCAGAGTTTCGAACAACCTCAAAGTGATGCTGACAGTCATTTAGAAAGAGTTGCTAATGAACTCAATTTACTGCTACAGTGATGTCGTGAGAATTGCTCAACAACGCAAAATGATGCTAACAGTAATGTAGTGAGAGTTGCTAATAAACTCAAAGTGATGCTGACAGTAATGTAGTAAGAGTTGCTACGAACCTTAAAATATTGCGACAGTGATGTCGGAAGAATTGCTAATGATCTCAAACAGTTGCGACAGTGATGTAGTAAGAATTGCTAATGAACTCAAAATGATGCGAACAGTAATGGAGTGAAACTTTGAATCACCTCAAAGTGATGCTGACAGTCATGTACTAAGAGTTGCTACGAACCTCAAAATAATGCGACAGTAATGTAGTAAAAGTTGCTACGAACCTCAAAATATTGCAACAGTGATGTGGGAAGAATTCCTAATGAACTCAAAATGATGCTAACAGTAATGTAGTGATAGTTGCTAATCAACTCAGTGATGCTTACAGTAATGTAGTAAGTGTTTCGAAGAACCTCAAAGTGATGCTGACAGTCATGTACTAAGAGTTGCTACGAACCTCAAAATAATGCGACAGTAATGTCGTAAAAGTTGCTACGAACCTCAAAATATTGCGACAGTGATGTCGGAACAAATGCTAATGAAAAAAAATGATGCTAACAGTAATGTAGTGATAGTTGCTAATCAACTCAGTGAGGCTGACAGTAATGTAGTAAGTGTTTCAAATAACCTCAAAGTGATGGTGACAGTCATGTTGTAAGAGTTGCTACGAACCTCAAAATAATGCGACAGTGATGTCAGAAGAATTGCTAAAGATCTCAAAATGATGCGACAGTGATTTAGTAAAAATTGCTAATGAACTCAAAATGATGCTAACAGTAATGGAGTGAACGTTTCGAATAACCTCAAAGTGATGCTGACAGTCATGTACTAAGAGTTGCTACGAACCTCAAAATAATGCGACAGTGATGTCGGAAGAATTGCTAATGATCTCAAAATGATGCGACAGTGATGTAGTAAGAATTGCTAATGAACTCAAAATGATGCTAGGAGTAATGGAGTGAAACTTTCAAAATAACCTCAAAGTGATGCTGACAGTCATGTAGTAAGTGTTGCTACGAACCTCAAAATAATGCGACAGTAATGTTGTAAGTTGCTACGAACCTCAAAATATTGCGACAGTGATGTCGGAAGAATTGCTAATGAACTCAAGATGATGCTAACAGTAATGTAGTGATAGTTGCTAATCAAGTCAGTGATGCTGACAGTAATGTAGTAAGAGTTTCGAACAACCTCAAAGTGATGCTGACAGTCATTTAGTAAGAGTTGCTAATGAACTCAATTTAATGCTGCAGTGATGTCGTGAGAATTGCTCATGAACTAAAAATGATGCTAACCGTAATGTAGTGATAGTTGCTAATAAACTCAAAGTGATGCTGACAGTAAAGTAGTAAGAGTTGCTACGAACCTTAAAATAATGCAACAATAATGTAGTAAGAGTTGCTACGAACCTCAAAATGATGCGACAGTGATGTCAGAAGAATTGGTCATGATCTCAAAATGATGCTAACAGTAATGGAGTGAACGTTTCGAATAACCTCAAAGTGATGATGACAGTCATGTAATAAGAGTTGCTAAGAACCTCAAAAAATGCGACAGTAATATAGTAAAAGTTGCTACGAACCTCAAAATATTGCGACAGTGATGTCGGAAGAATCGCTAATGAACTCAAGATGATGCTAACAGCAATGTAGTCATAGTTGCTAATCAACTCAAAGTGATGCTGACAGTAATGTAGTAAGAGTTGCTACGAACCTTAAAATAATGTAACAATAATGTAGTAAGAGTTGCTTCGAACCTCAAAATGATGTGACAGTGATGTCAGAAGAATTGCTAATGAACTCAAAATGATGCTAACTGTAATGTAGTGATAGTTGCTAATAAAGTCAGTGATGCTAACAGTAATGTAGTAAGTGTTTTGAATAACCTCAAAGTGATGGTGACAGTCATGCAGTAAGAGTTGCTACGAACCTCAAAATAATGCGACAGTTATGTTGGAAGAATTGCTAAAGATCTCAAAATGATGCGACAGTGATTAGGAAAGAATTGCTCATGAACTCAAATTGATGCTAACAGTAATGGAGTGAAAGTTGCTAATAACCTCAAAGTGATGCTGACAGTAATGTAGTAAGAGTTGCTACGAACCTCAATATAATGCGACAGTAATGTAGTAAAATTTGCTACGAACCTCAAAATATTGCGACAGTGATGTCGGAAGAATTGCTAATGAACTTTAAATGATGCTAACAGTAATGTAGTGATAGTTGCTATTCAACTCAGTGATGCTTACAGTAATGTAGTAAGTGTTTCGAATAACCTCAAAGTGATGGTGACAGTCATGTAATAAGAGTTGCTACGAACCTCAAAATAATGCGACAGTGATGTCGGAAGAATTGCTCATACACTCAAAATGATGCCAACAGTAATGGAGTGAACGTTTCGAACATCCTCAAAGTGATGCTGACAGTCATTTAGTAAGAGTTGCTAATGAACTCAATTCAATGCTACAGTGATGTCGTGAGAATTGCTCATGAACTCAAAATGATGCTAACAGTAATGGAGTGAAAGTTGCTAATAAACTCAAAGTGATGCTGACAGTAATGTAGTAAGAGTTGCTGAAAACCTTAAAATAATGCAACAGTAAAGTAGGAAGAGTTGCTTTGAACCTCAAAATAATGCGACAGTGATGTCATAAGAATTGCTAATGAACTCAAACTGATGCGAACAGTAATGTAGTGATAGTTGCTAATAAACTCAGTGATGCTTCCAGTAATGTAGTAAGAGTTTCGAACAATCTCAAAGTGATGCTTACCGTAATGTAGTCAGAGTTTCGAAGAACCTCAAAGTGATGCTGACAGTCATGTAGTAAGAGTTGCTACTAACCTCAATTTAATGCTACAGTGATGTCTTAAGAATTGCTAATTAACTCAAAATGATGCTAACAGTAATGTAGTAAGAGTTGCTATGAACCTTTAAATAATGCACTGGTAATGTAGTAAGTGATGTAGTGAGAGTTGCTACGAACCGCAAAATGATGCTACAGTGATGTAATGAGGGTTGCTATTTACCTAAGAAATGATGCTACAGTGATGTGGTGAGAGTTGCTACTAACCTAAGAAATGATGCGACAGTGATGTCGTGAGAGTTTCTACTAACCTAAGAAATGATGCGACAGTGATGTAGTGAGAGTTGCGACTAATCTCAAAATGATGGTACAGTGATGTAGTGAGAGTTGCTTCGATGCTCAAAATGATGCCACAGTAATGTCGTGAGAGTTGCGACTATCCTCAAAATGATGTTAAGTGATGTAATGAGAGTTGCGACAAACCTAAGAAGTGATGCTACAGTGATGTGGTGAGAGTTGATACTAATTTCAAAATAATGCTAAAGTGGTGTAGTGAGAGTTGCTACGAACCGCAAAATGATGTTACAGTGATGAAATGAGAGTTGCTACTTACTTAAGAAATGATGCTACAGTGATGTGGTGAGAGTTGCTACGAACCTCAAAATGATGGTACAGTGATGTAATGACAGTTGCTAGGAATCTCAAAATGATGCTCCAGTAATGTCGTGAGAGTTGTGACTATCCTCAAAATGATGCGACAGTGATGTAATGAGAGTTGCTACAAATGTCCAAATGATGCTTTAGTGATGTAATGAGAGTGGCTACAAACCTAAGAAATGATGCTACAGTGATGTAATGAGAGTTGCTACAAATGATCAAATGATGCTAGAGTGATGTAATGAGAGTTGCTACAAACCTAAGAAATTATGCTACAGACATGTGCTGAGAGTTGATAGTAATTTCAAAATCATGCTAAAGTGATGTAATGAGAGTTGCTACAAACCTAAGAAATTATGCTACAGACATGTGCTGAGGGTTGATAGTAATTTCAAAATCACGCTGAAGTGATGTAATGAGAGTTGCTACTTACCTAAGAAATGATGCTACAGTGATGTGGTGAGAGTTGCTACTAATCTCAAAATGATGATACAGTAATGTCGTGAGAGTTGCGACTATCCTCAAAATGATGCGACAATGATGTAGTGAGAGTTGCTACGATCCTCAAAATGATTCTACAGTGATGTGATGACAGTTGCTACTAACCTAAGAAATTATGCTGACAGTGTTGTGGTGAGAGTTGATAGTAATTTCAAAATCATGCTAAAGCGATGTCATAAGAGTTGCTTCTCACCAAACAAATGATGCTACAGTGATGTCATGGGAGTTGCTACTAACCTAAGAAATGATGCTACAGTTATATAACAAGAGTTGCTACAAATGTCAAAATGATGCAACAGTGATGTAGTGAGAGTTGATAGTAATTTCAAAATCACGCTAAAGTGATGTAATGAGAGTTGCTACTTACCGAAGAAATGATGCTACAGTGATGTGGTGAGAGTTGCTACGAATCTCAAAATGATGCTACAGTAATGTCGTGAGAGTTGCTACTATCCTAAAAATGATGCGACAGTGATGCGATAATTGCGATGAAGCTCATAATGAAACTACAGTGATGTGTTAAGAGTTGCTACAAACCTCAAAATGATGTTGAAAGTGATGTAATGAGAGTTGCTACTAACCTAAGAAATGATGCGACAGTGATGTGGTGAGAGTTGCTAGGAATCTCAAAATGATGCAGGGTGACTTTGTGGAAAGTCTTGCACTCCCAACACATTCATTCTCATGAATGCAGTGACAGGTCAGAGCCAAGGGAGCCTCCATGTCCACAGATGTCCACATGGCAGCTGGACTTCCTTTTTCACTCCTTCCCGTTCCTCCTGGTACTTTTTAGCCACCGTTTGTTTGATGGTCTGAAAATGACACCCAGAGTAAATCAATACATTGAAATTAAAGATGAAATAAACTGGAGATATCAAGGACTGCTTTAGATCATTTCCACACAAACCTTTCTGGTTGGCAAACATATGAGGCTCAAGGACCTGAACCAGTTCCCTGAACCCTTCCCTCTCAACAGTGCTGAGGGGCTGGCAGTCCTTCAGGATGAAATTCAGCAGAGCCTCATCCAGCATCTGCTTCCTGGAAGCTGGATGGTTAAAGATGAAGGAGAGAAGAAATGAAGAAGAATTAATGATCAATGAAGCAACTGTGAGTCAGTTGGAGAGTGGCTGTATACCTGAGTTCATCCTGGTGGATGTGGGACTTCATTCTCATGCCTGGCCCCATCATGCCTCAGCACTGAAGAGGTGCTTTTGTTGAGATGAGACGCTTCTGTCCAACAAATGCCACATTCAACCTGCAGAAAATAACATGAGTACTCAGCTAAAAGTTCCTTTCTTCATGGTGACTGGTGTTTCTTAGTCTTAGACCACCAGGTTTCCAATGAGGTGTATCGGATACGTTGTTGTGTGCCGCTGAAATCCGTCCAATTCCGGCGTTGTTTCCTCATGAAATATGTTTGCCTTAAAGCTCATTAAAGTGTTGAACCACAATATCGTTCACCATAACTGAGTCAACTTCAAGATAACCTACTTCTACATTCCAGTCCCGGCTGCTCCTGTTCTGCTGCAGTCCAGAAAACAACAACCCGATACAATTGGCGCTCCTTCCCACAGCTCCGGCCTGGATCCGCATGGTTCCGCTGACTGACTGTGAGACCGCTCCCTCCAGAGTGGCACAGCCCGATGGGGGTCCTTATCTGGCACGGGGGCGTAAAACAGGTGCGACTGCAAAGCCTGGTTTATTCTGCGTCGAGGGAACGCGTTGCTCTGCAATACACCGCCAAGCCGCTAGGGGGTGTGGCTTTGTCTTTGTATTGTTTACGGGGCTCTTGTCGGATTCCTTGGTTTTCTTCCGGTCACAGACAACAATTGTTGGCCATTTGTCAGTCTTTGTAGTGCCGCGAAGAGGCGTTGTAGAGGTGGTCGTACTTGAGCACCTCCTCGATAATCCTTTCTTCAGCTTGGTCCATTTTTTCTTGGAGCTTTCACCACAGAAACTTTGAAAATGGCGGTGTTGCTGTGCCGCGACTGAAACGGAAATAACGTTCTGAGCGGACCAATCACAGTACTCGACGATGACGTCACCACGCGTCGACGCTATGCGTAAGCAGGATTTTTTGGAGGCGCGTTTCAGGCTACGGCGGAGGTTCTATTAAGTTAGCATGTCAGGGATGAGACACGCTTATCGTCCAACAGGAAGTTAACATGTCAGGGATGAGACATGCTTATCGTCCAACAGGAAGTTAGCATGTCAGGGATGAGACACGCTTATCGTCCAACAGGAAGTTAGCATTTCAGGGATGAGACACGCTTATCGTCCAACAGGAAGTTAGCATGTCAGGGATGAGACACCCTGATAGTCCAACAGGAAGTTAGCATCTCCATGGTTCCTTTGACCAGAAGCCAGTGGGATCGTTCCATTCTGACATCTTGATTGACATTTGTCCTTCTCTGAGCTAAATAGCTGGCAATCATTTGAAAAAAACCTTGATTTACTTTTTGTATTTTGATCTTCAGCTCATTTGCATACTTTTGTTAAAATTCTCCCCTTTTTGTCTTTTTTTTCTGCTGTTTTGAGCACAAAGTCCACCTGGTGCCTAAAGACCAGTTCAGCATGGACTACGTTGAACCTTCAGTCCGCTGCATCAGCACCCATGGATGGTTCCCCCCTGACAGGAGGATTCTGGTGAGGAACATTAGTGGGACAGCTCTCTTGTTAGAACGGTTCTGATCCACCTTCCCTCCCCCTGTAGCTCCTCCTGTGTCCCCTCAGCGCTCTTGTTAGAACGGTTCTGATCCACCTTCCCTCCCCCTGTAGCTCCTCCTGTGTCCCCTCAGCGCTCTTGTTAGAACGGTTCTGATCCACCTTCCCTCCCCCTGTAGCTCCACCTGTGTCCCCTCAGCGCTCTTGTTAGAACGGTTCTGATCCACCTTCCTCCCTCTGTAGCTCCTCCTGTGTCCCCTCAGCGCTCTTGTTAGAAGGGTTCTGATCCACCTTCCCTCCCCCTGTAGCTCCTCCTGTGTCCTCTCAGCGCTCTTGTTAGAACGGTTCTGATCCACCTCCCCTCCCCCTGTAGCTCCTCCTGTGTCCCCTCAGCGCTCTTGTTAGAACGGTTCTGATCCACCTTCCCTCCCCCTGTAGCTCCTCCTGTGTCCCCTCAGCGCTCTCGTTAGAACGGTTCTGATCCACCTTCCCTCCCCCTGTAGCTCCTCCTGTGTCCCCTCAGCGCTCTTGTTAGAAGGGTTCTGATCCACCTTCCCTCCCCCTGTAGCTCCTCCTGTGTCCTCTCAGCGCTCTTGTTAGAACGGTTCTGATCCACCTTCCCTCCCCCTGTAGCTCCTCCTGTGTCCCCTCAGCGCTCTCGTTAGAACGGTTCTGATCCACCTTCCCTCCCCCTGTAGCTCCACCTGTGTCCCCTCAGCGCTCTTGTTAGAACGGTTCTGATCCACCTTCCCTCCCCCTGTAGCTCCTCCTGTGTCCCCTCAGCGCTCTTGTTAGAAGGGTTCTGATCCACCTTCCCTCCCCCTGTAGCTCCTCCTGTGTCCCCTCAGCGCTCTTGTTAGAACGGTTCTGATCCACCTTCCCTCCCCCTGTAGCTCCTCCTGTGTCCCCTCAGCGCTCTTGTTAGAACGGTTCTGATCCACCTTCCCTCCCCCTGTAGCTCCTCCTGTGTCCCCTCAGGTTTCCAAACTCCCTCCCACTGGCTGGTGCTGAAGGAGGGCCAGAGCTCCTCCTACAGGAGCCCATCCTGGCCTCCCCCGCTGCAGCTCCTCCACTGACCTCCCACCAGAGAGATGAGCCCCCTGGTTCAGAGGTGACAGACCACCTCTGGGAGCAGACAACAGAGACCACATCAGGCTGGACTCCTTGCAGGTAAGGAGGCTGACGGCTGCTGAGTGAGTGAGTTTACGACGCTCCCACCACTGCTGCTGGATTGATTTAACACATCTGGAATATTTAGATTTATTCTGGGTCAACATCTGCATCTGTTGAAGTCCTCAGTCTCCATGCAGGTGGTGTTGTTCCAGATAAAAGGTCTCAATGACAGCATCACTCCAGGTGAAACCATTCCAAAGAAGGCTAAGTGGAGCTGGCATATCAGCCCCCAATGGAAGCCTGCTGCTGCTGCCAAGCTCTCCATGTCATCATGGAAAAGTTGATTGTTCAACTCAATGTTTTTCCCATTGGGAGGAGATTTGTTGTTCCACCATGAAGTCTTTTCTTGTGATGAGTTTGTGTGTCGTAGTAGCATGAAGATATCTTGTTATCATGATCAACTCATCTGGCCTGGTGGAAGAACGCTGCTGTGTTTGGATTCAGACGAGTCAAATCTGAACCAGGGACTTGTAGTTTTATCCACGGTCTCTGGACTCATAAAATGGAGACCGGCCCAGTTTGACACTTTTGAACTCCTTCATGATGTTCAAATCTCATGACTGAGATTCGTGATTGGAAACATCGGCGGTTCAGGAAAGAAAACATGTAGCATTGAACATCGCTCTCATCCTTCTACTCAGAACGCTGCGGTGGACTCCACCGTGTCCAGGCTTTGGGCAGATACGTCTTCATCCTCCACCACCACCAGCCGCTCCACCCCACCCACCCTGTGCAGGTCTACATTACCAGGGTCGGATCTGGCAGGGTGGAGGATCTTTGATTCATCTTAGCTTTCCTGCTCCGGCTGTTTGAGAAACATTCAAATGGAGATGGTTGTTTGTGTCTTTCAGGCCACGCCAACGCCTCCTTCTGTCCCCACGCTTACGGCTGCCGAAACGTGCCGGTGTCTGAAAACCAGATCATTCTGGATGTGCCGGACCACCAGGTCCTCCTCACCTGCAGGTTCCTGCAGGCAGAGCCCTGTGGTGGTAGGTTTCCTGCTCCTCTGCTGGACTGATACCCTCTCCCTTTCCCCACACGTATCTGCTGTTTCTACTCTGTGCCTCCTTCTCCTCTGTCAGGCCTGGACTTCTTCCTTCTGTCTCTCCAGGATCACGTCCTGGTGGTGCCTGAGAGCAGCTCCAGCTCCAGCTCCCTGAACCAAGAACCACTGGAGAAATCTGACCACTTCATCAGCAACTGTGGCCTCAACAGCTTTCATGTCAAGTCGGTGTCTCTCAGCCTGAGTTGGTCCCTGTTCTGTATCCCTGAATGTTCTAGAGGAACTAAACTGGGCCTGACTGGGACGCTTCTGTCTGCTCAGATTTGGGTTGTGAATGCATTCAGATGTCATTTACAAGCATTGGAACTAAAGACCTGAGCCTCAAGAATATTTAGTTCTTGATTTACTTTCTCTTGCAGGGCTTCATTTTGTGCTAATTTTCTTTTGAAGATCTTTGTTTTTTTGTTGTCCTTCCATTTAGCGAGTTTGGCTCAGAACCGTTTCCCCACGAAACTAATTTTCCTAAAATGTCTCGCTAACGTTTCCTTTTTCTCTGTCGTCCCTCCTGTCCTTGGTCTCCATTCTGTCTCAGCTCAGCTGTGTCTCTTGGGCTCTCTTCAACAACGGCGCCCTGCCTTGTGCCTGCCATGAGGTTGGAGCTGAGAGTGACACCTGCGAGTCATTTGGTGGTCGGTGCCGCTGCAGGCCCCATGAGATTGGCCGAGACTGCTCCATGTGGGCCGCGGGTTGCTGGGGATTCCCCACTGCAGACGTGAGTGTCAGATTGGATGAATGATGAGTAATAAGGGCTTTTAATGATGAGTGAGAGGACGGACCAAAGCAACCTGTCCGACCATGAGAGGACAGTTTGTTGTTCTAGTTTCAGCTCTTTCCACATTACCGCCAGCATCACTTTGAGATTATTAGCAACTATCACTACATTACTATTAGCATCATTTTGGGATCATTAGCAATTCTTACGAAATAACTATCGCATTATTTTTAGGTTCGTAGCAACTTTTACTGACATCACTGTCACATCATTTTGAGATCAATAGCAATTCTTCCAACATCACTGTTGCATTATTTTGAGGTTATTAGCAACTCTTACTACATGACTCTCAGCATCATTTTTAGGTTACTCGCAACTTTCACTACATTACTGTAAGCATCATTTTGAGTTCATTAGCAATTATTACTACATCACTGTCATATCATTTTAGAACATTACCAATTCTTCTGACATCACTATAGCATTATTTTGAGGTTCGTAGCAACTCTTACTACATGACTGTCAGCATCACTTTGAGGTTGTTCGAAACACTTACTACATCACTGTCGCATCATTTTGAGATCATTAGCAATTCTTCTGACATCACTGTCAAATTATTTTGAGGTTCGTAGCAACTCCTACTATATTATTGTTGCATTATTTAAAGGTTCGTAGCAACTCTTACTACATTACTGTCAGCATCACTTTGAGTTTATTAGCAACTTTCACTACATTACTGTTAGCATCATTTTGAGTTTATTAGCATTTCTTATGACATCACTGTAGCATGAAATTGACTTCATTAGCAACTCTTACTACATGACTGTCAGCATCACTTTGAAGTTGTTCGAAGCACTTACTACATGACTGTCAGCATCACTTTGAGGTTGTTCGAAACTCTTACTACATTACTGTAAGCATCACTGAGTTCATTAGCAACTATCACTACATTATTGTTAGCATCATCTTGAGATCATTACCAATTCTTCTGACATCACTGTCGCATTATTTTGAGGTTCGAAGCAACTCTTACTGCTTTACTGTTGCATTTTTTAAGGTTCGTAGGAACCCTTACTACATGACTGTCAGAATCACTTTGAGGTTGTTCGAAACACTTACTATATTACGATCAGCATCACTTTGAGTTAATTAGCAACTATCACTACATTACTGTTAGCATCATTTTGAGGTTAGAAGCAACTCTTACTACATGACTGTAAGCATCACTGAGTTGATTAGCAACTATCACTACATTACTGTTAGCATCATTTTGAGTTCATTAGCAATTCTTCCGACATCACTGTCGCAATATTTTGAGGTTCGTAGCACCTTTCATTACATTAATGTCCCATTATTTTTAGGTTCGTAGCAACTCATCCTACATGACTGTCAGCATCACTTTGAGGTTATTCGAAACACTTAGTACATTACTGTAAGCATCACTGAGTTGATTAGCAACTATCACTAGATTACTGTTAGCATCATTTTGAGTTCATTAGCAATTCTTACTACATCACTGTCGCATGATTTTGAGATCATTAGCAATTCTTCCGACATCACTGTCGCATTATTTTGAGGTTCGTAGCAACTGTTACTACATGACTGTCAGCATCACTTTGAGGTTATTCGAAACACTTACTACATTACTGTAAGCATCACTGAGTTGATTAGCAACTATCACTACATTACTGTTAGCATCATTTTAAGTTCATTCGCAATTCTTCCGACATCACTGTCGCAATATTTTGAGGTACGTAGCAACTTTTACTACATGACTGTCGCATTATTATGAGGTTCGTAGCAACTCTTAGGACATGACTGTCAGCATCACTTTGAGGTTATTCGAAACGTTCACTCCATTACTGTTAGCATCATTTTGAGTTCATTAGCAATTCTTCTGACATCACTGTCGCAATATTTTGAGGTTTGTAGCAACTTTTACTACATTACTGTCGCATTATTTTGAGGTTCGTAGCAACTCTTACTACATGACTGTCAGCATCACTTTGAGTTTTTTAGCAACTATCACTACATTACTGTTAGCATCATTTTGAGTTAATGAGCAATTCTCACGACATCACTGTAGCATTGAATTGAGTTCATTAGCAACTCTTACTAAATGACTGTCAGCATCACTTTGAGGTTGTTCGAAACTCTTACTACATTACTTTAAGCATCACTGAGTTTCTTAGCAACTATCGCTACATTACTGTTAGCATCATCTTGAGTTCATTAACAATTCTTCCGACATCACTGTCGCAATATTTTGAGGTTCGGAGCAACTTTTACTACATGACTGTCGCATTATCTTGAGGTTTGTAGCAACACTTACTACATGACTGTCAGCATCACTTTGAGGTTATTCGAAACTTTCACTCCATTACTGTTAGCATCATTTTGAGTTCATTAGCGATTCTTACTACGTCACTGTCGCATCATTTTGAGATCATTAGCAATTCTTACTACATCACTGTCGCATCAGTTTGAGATCATTAAAAATTCTTCTGACATCACTGTCACATTATTTTGAGGTTCGTAGCAACTTTTACTACATTACTGTCGCATTATTTTAAGGTTCGTAGCAACTCTTAGTACATGACTGTCAGCATCACTTTGAGGTTATTTGAAACACTTACTACATTACTGTAAGCATCACTGAGTTGATTAGCAACTATCACTACATTACTGTTGCCATCATTTTGAGTTCATTAGCAATTCTTCCGACATCACTGTCGCAATATTTTGAGGTTCGTAGCAAATTTTACTACATTACTGTCGCATTATTTTGAGGTTCGTAGCAACTCTTAGTACATGACTGTCAGCATCACTTTGAGGTTATTCAAAGTTTCACTCCATTACTGTTCGCATCATTTTGAGTTCATTAGCAATTCTTCTGACATCACTGTCACATCATTTTGAGGTTCGTAGCAACTCTTACTACATTATTGTTGCATTATTTTGAGGTTCGTAGCAACTCTTACTACATTACTGTCATCATCATTTTGAGTTTATTAGCAACTATCACTACATTACTGTCAGCATCACTTTGAGGTTGTTCGAAACTCTTACTACATTTCTTTAAGCATCACTGAGTTTCTTAGCAACTATCGCTACATTACTGTTAGCATCATCTTGAGTTCATTTGCAATTCTTCCGACATCACTGTCGCAATATTTTGAGGTTCGTAGCAACTTAAATACATGACTGTCGCATTATTTTAAGGTTCGTAGCAACTCTTACTATATTATTGTTGCATTATTTTAAGGTTCGTAGCAACTCTGACTACATTACTGTCATCATCACTTTGAGTTTATTAGCAACTATCACTACATTACTGTTAGCATCATTTTGAGGTTAGAAGCAACTTTTACTACATGACTGACAGCATCACTTTTAGGTTGTTCGAAACACTTACTACATTACTGTAAGTATCACTGAGTTAATTAGCAACTATCACTTCATTAGTGTTAGCATCATTTTGAGTTCATTAGCAATTCTTCCGACATCACTGTCGCAATATTTTGAGGTTCGGAGCAACACTTACTACATCACTGTCAGCATCACTGAGTTGATATGCAACTATCACTACATTACTGTTAGCATCATATTGAGGTTAGAAGCAACTTTTACTACATGACTGACAGCATCACTTTTAGGTTATTCGAAACGTTCACTCCATTACTGTTAGCATCATTTTGAGATCATTACCAATTCTTCTGACATCACTGTCACATTATTTTGAGGTTCGTAGCAACTTTTACTACATTACTGTCGCATTATTTTAAGGTTCGTAGCAACTCTTAGTACATGACTGTCAGCATCACTTTGAGGTTATTCGAAACACTTTCTACATTACTGTAAGCATCACTGAGTTGATTAGCAACTATCACTACATTACTGTTCGCATCATTTTGAGTTCATTAGGTATTCTTCCGACATCACTGTCGCAATATTTTGAGGTTCGTAGCAACTTTTACTACATTACTGTCGCATTATTTTGAGGATCGTAGCAACTCTTACTAAATTACTGTCAGCATCACTGTGAGTTTATTAGCAACTATCACTACATAACTCTTTCTACATTATTGTTGCATTATTTTAAGGTTCGTAGCAACTCTTACTACATTACTGTCAGCATCACTTTGAGTTTATTAGCAACTATCACTACGTAACTCTTTCTACATTAATGTTGCATTATTTTAAGGTTCGTAGCATCTCTTACTAAATTACTGTCAGCATCACTGTGAGTTTATTAGCAACTATCACTACATTACTGTTAGCATCATTTTGAGTTTATGAGCAATTCTCACGACATCACTGTCGCATTATATTGAGGTTCGTAGCAACTCTTACTACATGACTGTCAGCATCACTTTGAGGTTGTTCGAAACTCTTACTACATGACTGTCAGCATCACTTTGAGCTTATTCGAAAGTTTAAATCCATTGCTGTTAGCATCTTTTTGAGTTCATTAGCAATTCTTACTACATCACTGTCGCATCATTTTGAGATCATTAGCAATTCTTCCGACATCACTGTCGCATTATTTTGAGGTTCGTAGCAACTCTTAGTACATGACTGTCAGCATCACTTTGAGGTTATTCGAAACGTTCACTCCATTACTGTTAGAATCATTTTGAGTTCATTAGCAATTCTTACTAAATCACTGTCGCATCATTTTGAGATCTTTAGCAATTCTTCTGACATCACTGTCGCATTATTTTGAGGTTCGTAGCAACTCTTAGTACATGACTGTCAGCATCACTTTGAGGTTGTTCGAAACTCTTACTACATTACTGTAAGCAACACTGAGTTTCTTAGGAACTATCACTACATTACTGTTAGCATCATTTTGAGTTCATGAGCAATTCTCACGACACCACTGTACCATTAAATTGAGTTCATTAGCAACTCTTACTAAATGACTGTCAGCATCACTTTGAGGTTGTTCGAAACTCTTACTACATTACTGTAAGCATCACTGAGTTTATGACCAACTATCTCTACATTACTGTTAACATCATCTTGAGTTCATTAGCAATTCTTACGACATCACTGTCGCATTATTTTGAGGTTCGTAGCAACTCTTACTACATGACTGTAAGCATCACTTTGAGGTTGTTCGAAACTCGTACTACATTACTGTAAGCATCACTGAGTTTCTTAGCAACTATCACTACATTACTGTTAGCATCATTTTGAGTTCATTAGCAATTCTTCCGACATCACTGTCGCACTATTTTGAGGTTCGTAGCAACATTTACTACATTACTGTCGCATTATTTTGAGGTTTGTAGCAACACTTACTGCATGACTGTCAGCATCACTTTGAGGTTATTCGAAAGTTTAACTCCATTACTGTTAGCATCATTTTGAGTTCATTCGCAATTCTGACTACATCAGTGTCGCATAATTTTGAGATCATTAGCAATTCTTCCGACATCACTGTCGCATTATTTTGAGGTTCGTAGCAACTCTTACTACATGACTGTCAGCATCACTTTGAGGTTATTCGAAACGTTCACTCCATTACTGTTAGCATCATTTTGAGTTCATTAGCAATTCTTACGAAATCACTGTCGCATCATTTTGAGATCTTTAGCAATTCTTCTGACATCACTGTCGCATTATTTTGAGGTTCGTAGCAACTCTTACTACATTACTGTAAGCATCACTGATTTTATTAGCAACTATCACTACATTACTGTTAGCATGATTTTGAGTTTAATAACAATTCTTACTACATCACTGTCGCAACATTTTGAGGTTCGTAGCAAATCTTACTTAATGACTGTCAGCATCACTTTGAGGTTGTTCGAAACTCTTACTACATTACTGTAAGCATCACTGAGTTTATTAGCAACCATAACTACATTACTGTTAGCATCATTTTGAGTTCTTTAGCAATTCTTACTCCATTTCTTTTCGCATCATTTTGAGATCATTAGCAATTCTTCCGACATCACTGTCGCATTATTTTGAGGTTCGTAGCAACTCTTACTACATTACTGTTGCATGATTTAAAGGTTCGTAGCCACTGTTACTACATGACTGTCAGCATCACTTTGAGGTTGTTCGAAACTCTTACTACATTACTGTAAGCATCACTGAGTTTATTAGCAACTATCACTACATTACTGTTAGCATCATTTTGAGTTCATTGGCAATTCTTCCGACATCACTGTCGCAATATTTTGAGGTTCGTAGCAACTTTGACTACATTACTGTTGCATTATTTTGAGGTTCGTAGCAACACTTACTACATGACTGTCAGCATCACTTTGAGGTTATTCGAAACTTTCACTCCATTACTGTTAGCACCCTTTTGAGTTCATTAGCAATTCATACTCCATCACTGTCGCATCATTTTGAGATCATTAGCAATTCTTCCGACATCACTGTCGCATTATTTTGAGGTTCGTAGCAACTCTTACTACATGATTGTCAGCATCACTTTGAGGTTATTTGAAACGTTCACTCCATTACTGTTAGCATAATTTTGAGTTCATTAGCAATTCTTACTAAATCACTTATGCATCATTTTGAGATCTTTAGAAATTCTTCTGACATCACTGTCGCATTATTTGAGGTTCGTAGCAACTCTTACTACATGACTGTCAGCATCACTTTGAGGTTTTTCGAAACTCTTACTACATTACTGTAAGCATCACTGAGTTTATGAGCAACTATCACTACATTGCTGTAAGCATCATTTTCAGTTCATTAGCAATTCTTCCGACATCACTGTCGCATCATTTTGAGATCATTAGCAATTCTTCTGACATCACTGTCGCATTATTTTGACGTTCGGAGCAACTCTTACTACATTACTGTTGCATTATTTAAATGTTTGTAGCAACTCTTACTACATGACTGTCAGCATCACTTTGAGTTTATTAGCAACTATCACTAGATTACTGTTAGCATCATTTTGAGTTCATTGGCAATTCTTCCGACATCACTGTCGCAATATTTTGAGGTTCGTAGCAACTTTGACTACATTACTGTTGCATTATTTTGAGGTTCGTAGCAACACTTACTACATGACTGTCAGCATCACTTTGAGGTTATTCGAAACTTTCACTCCATTACTGTTAGCACCCTTTTGAGTTCATTAGCAATTCATACTCCATCACTGTCGCATCATTTTGAGATCATTAGCAATTCTTCCGACATCACTGTCGCATTATTTTGAGGTTCGTAGCAACTCTTACTACATGATTGTCAGCATCACTTTGAGGTTATTCGAAACGTTCACTCCATTGCTGTTAGCATAATTTTGAGTTCATTAGCAATTCTTACTAAATCACTTATGCATCATTTTGAGATCTTTAGAAATTCTTCTGACATCACTGTCGCATTATTTTGAGGTTCGTAGCAACTCTTACTACATGACTGTCAGCATCACTTTGAGGTTGTTCGAAACTCTTACTACATTACTGTAAGCATCACTGAGTTTATGAGCAACTATCACTACATTGCTGTAAGCATCATTTTCAGTTCATTAGCAATTCTTCCGACATCACTGTCGCATCATTTTGAGATCATTAGCAATTCTTCTGACATCACTGTCGCATTATTTTGACGTTCGGAGCAACTCTTACTACATTACTGTTGCATTATTTAAATGTTTGTAGCAACTCTTACTACATGACTGTCAGCATCACTTTGAGTTTATTAGCAACTATCACGACATTACTGCTAGCATCATTTTGAGTTCATTAGCAATTCTTACGACATCACTGGAGCATTAAATTGAGGTTCGTAGCAACTCTTGCTACATGACTGTCAGCATCACTTTGAGGTTGTTCGAAACTCTTACTACATGACTGTCAGCATCACTTTGAGGTTATTCGAAACTTTCACTACATTACTGTTCGCATCATTTTGAGTTCATTCGCAATTCTTCCGACATCACTGTAGTATTATTTTGTGGTAAGTAGCAACTCTTACTACACGACTGTTAGCATCACTTTGAGGTTGTTCGAAACACTTAATACATTACTGTCAGCATCACTTTGAGATCATTAGCAACTATCACTACATTACTGTTAGCATCATTTTGAGTTCATTAGCAATTCTTACGACATCACTGTCGCATCATTTTGAGATCATTAGGAATTCTTCCGACATTACTTTCGCATTATTTGTAGTTCATTAGCAATTCCTACGACATCACTGTAGCATTATTTTGAGGGTAGTAGCAACTCTTACTACATGACTTTCAGCATCATTTGAAATTGTTCGAAACACTCACTACATTACTATAAGCCTCACTGAGTTTATTAGCAACTATCACTACATTACTTTTGGCATTATTTTGTGTTCATTAGTAATTCTTACAACATCACTGTCACATCATTTTGAGATCATTAGCAATTCTTCCGACATCACTTTCGCATTATTTGGAGGTTCGTAGCAACTCTTACTACATTACTGTTGCATTGTTATGAGGTTAGTAGCAACTCTTAGTACATGACTGTCAGCATCACTTTGAGGTTGTTCTAAACTTTCACTTCATTACTGAAAGCATCACTGAGTTTATAGCAACTATCACTACATTACTGTTAGCATCATTTTGAGTTCATTAGCAATTCTTCCGACATCACTGTAGCGTTATTTTGTGGTTTGTAGCAACTGTTACTACATTACTGTTAGCATCACTGAGTTTATTAGCAACTATCACTACATTACTGTTAGCATAATTTTGAGTTCATTAGCAATTCTTATGACATCACTGTCGCATCATTTTGAGATCATGAGGAATTCTTCCGACATCACTGTAGCATTATTTTGAGGTTCGTAGCAACTCTTACTACATGACTGTCAGCATCACTTTGAGGTTATTAGAAACTTTCACTACATTTCTTTTCGCATCATTTTGAGTTCATTAGCAATTCTTACGACATCACTGTAGCATCATTTTGAGATCATTTGTAATTTTTACAACATCATTGTAGCATTATTTTGAGGTTATTAGCAACTCTTCCTCCATTACTGTTAGCATCATTTTGAGTTCATTAGCAATTCTTCCGACATCACTGTAGCATTATTTTGAGGTTTTTGTGGTACCTTTGTTTGTAACCGATCTGCTGACCAGCGAGACGCCACCACGCACGGCTGTCGGCTCCGTAAAGGAGGGAGAGGAAGTGGAAAGGACGGAGAAGGGTCGGACCAGGTCTATTTCTAGGTGACCACTCACTATCGTCTTCCACACTGCCCCTCATGGTGGGGAGTGTAGCGCCATCCTGCCACAGTACATTTGTTTCATTCTTTTGCTCTTGCACTTTCATTAAAATGGACTTGACTTGAGAACGTTTTGTTTCAAAATATAGAAGAATTCCCAGATTTATAGGTAGCATGAGTATGAAGTTGCCCTTGCACCCGGTGGGAAAATGTCCTCTGCATTTGACTCTCACTATGTAGGAGCAGTGGTAGCAGTGTCAGCCTGGGGGCTTGGTCAAGATCAATGACAGGAGTAGCAGACAGGTAATATCCATAGCATGCTTGTTGTTTTAGAGGAGTAAGGGTACACTGTTGGTCTCTCACCTGATGCGCTGTCATCAGCACAAATGATCTGTTCCTAAACATCAAAATCTACCATCCCCCCTGATTGTTTTTTACAACTGGAGTACTGGTTAACACTTTAGAAAGCCTTCATTCAGAGCTGTGAAGAACCTTGAACCTGATATCCCAGACATCAAAGTGGGCCACTAACTGGCCAGATGAAGCTATGCTAGGCTGCTGTACTCTGAAGAGCTAAAGTAGCAGCTTCTGAGAGGGATGCTAACCTGGATGTGTTCATCTCCTACTTTAATATCAGCCCCCAACTTGGAGCTCTGACAGCCTCCAGCTTGTTGTTCCTGTTTCTGCTTCAGTCAACAGGGAACTCCAACCTGCAGTAGAATCTTCAACAATGGAATAGAAAAGTGAGGAAGAAAAACTAGAATAAACTTACAAAGCTGAGAAATGTTCATGAAGAAGAAAGGCACACGTTATGATTGAGGCCAGAAACTAAAACTCCACACCAAATGTACTTTGACTTGTAGGATAATGAACTTGAATGTGTTGAAACAGCAGATCAATGAATCCACTACCACACAACAAGATGATGACCCCCTACCACAAGATGGCGTCACAGATCCTGACGCTCTGAGCAGGAAACACAGAGCAAAACATTACAACAAAGCTCCTGTTGTTCCCTCCAGGAAAAACTGTGGCTTTGATGAGAAGAAGGATCCCAGCCTCTTCTGAGGATCCATGGCCGCACCATTGGGTAGAAGGACGATGGGGTCGGCACCAGGAGGAACCCTGGTGTCTCCGATGCAGGGAAGATGGAGCAGTGAAGAGGCCACATTGTGGCGTCCTAAAGAGGACATTTGGTGGAGCCTGAGACAGCAAACATCACGCCCCCTTCATCAGAAGAACCACAGCACCAGAAGAAAGAATCCTGGCAGTGACGACAGGGAGGATCAGGGTGACCTCCTCACCACCACCTTTGAACCTTCAAATGAACTTTAAAAAGCTTTAGAGTGGAGAAGGATTTTAAACATTTTATTGTTTTTTCCTTTCATTCTCATTTGTGCGATTGTCTGATTTATGAGAAATAAACACTGTCTGCTGGGTTTACATTGACTGTGATTCTCTTTTTGCATGCAAGTTGAAAGTTCTGCCAATAAAAACCACAAGTATTTGAAGACCAAAGGAAGAACCCCCAAAGTCAGGACCCTGAGATCAAAGTGAGCGCTCTGATCTCAGAGGTCTGGGATATTTCCCATCCCATGGCCCTTCAAATAAGAGCCCTGTGTCTCTGTCTCAAAGTTTTCAACCGTATTTGTTTGTTAAATTAAAACCAGACGACCACTGTGGTCCTTTTTACATGGTAAGTAAAGCACAGATGCCCTGGTGGACCTGTTGGCACCCTGGACTTTGAATCCAGTGACCTGAGTCCAAGTCTCAGTTCCAGCAGGTTTCCTGCAGCCTTCAGCAGAGCTGCCATGTTTCTCTGTAGAGAACTAAGTGATGCTCTCAGCAGGTTGAGGGCACCACCAACAAGTGAGGTATGAACCTCTGACTTCCTACTTGTCAAACAGGAAACTCCTAATACCTCATTTGAGTAAAGTACCTCATATTCCTGACATCCAAGTAGTAGTGAAGTGGAGGAAGAAGGGAGGAGATCTCCAACAGGATCCTTCTTTCCTCTGTCCTCCTTGATCTCATGGATCACCACAGTCAAGGGGAGACCCAAGCTCCCGGATGGATCTGGCACTCAGGAACTGCTGAGTTTTCCAGTGGACTTTGTTCCATCCATGGTTCAGGAACAGGACTCCTCCTGGTTAACCTGGTATCTTTCCACCCAACTGTGGGTTCTTGGAGAATTTTTCATGTCATGTCAAGAAATCAGGCTGGTGGGTTTTTCAATGAGAGAAATTCTGGTAACTTAATTAAGTGGCATGTTTGTTGAAGCAGTAATTAACTGATAAATTAAGGAAGGCCTGGCCAGTCTTTGCTCCCAGGTCATACAATGGAGTTAGAAAGTCCTGAATAAATCTGGAGTTCCATGATTTCCTTGTGGTTCATGATCCTTTTGCCAATGTAGTCTGGAACAAGAGCAAGATGAACCTCCAAATATCAACAGGTTGATTGCAGGTGATGTCAAGTGGTATTTAGAGGAACGTCCTCCTTGTGTTTGGTTCCATGGTGGAAGGGTGAGCACTCTGGACTCTGGGTCCAGTGATCCCAGTTCAAGTCTTGGTGGGACCTTCCTGTCTGGAATGTGTCCCATGTAACAAACTGATCAAGAGATGCAATGTGGTTCTAATGTTCTGGTTCATTTCTTACTGCCATGAACACAGACTGTGTGTTTAATGTTAACAATAAATGTAACAACTAAGGAGCCAGTAGCTCCTGTGGAAAAAAATTCTACTTTGTCAGTGAATGAATTCATTTGATATTGAAGTCTGCAACTGTCAGTGTCTGTCAGGATGGCCGAGCGGTCTAAGGTGCTGCGTTCAGGTCGCAGTCTCTCCTGGAGGCGTGAGTTCAAATCCCACTTCTGACAAAGGACATTTTCTCCACATTCCTATGCATCCACAATGGTACATTCCAAACCCAGTTGAAGCTGCTCTCCACTGATGGGAGTGAGTGGTTGAACTGGCAGCAGAGGAGGCAAAGGAGCTTCCCTGTGACGTCCAAACATCGCCTGGTTTCCTCCAACATGGAGCAGCCACCAAACTCTAACTTCAATGTTGGATCAAAGTCTGCTGAAGAAATGTGTTTTCTCTCAATTCACATTTTGTCCATTAACTTCATAATCAGAGTCTCCATCTCATCACATGACTAAAGTCTGGGTTCTGTATTGGTGGTAAAATATCCTTCCATGCCCCTCACTAGTTTGCACACAGAAAAGCATATTTTACTGGTTTCAGATCTCTTAGCTTGTTCTCTCTCTTAAACCTGCTGAGGCAGCTTTCATTGTGTGATTGATTTTAAAATATAAATATGGAACAGAACCATTGGAATAAGATGTCAGGACATTTGAAGGAATGTCAATCTCCTGTTGAAATGTTGCAGTGTGCAGCTGAGGCTCTCTGGCAGTGGCACCAGGAGCCCCAATGGCAGAACCTGGACCCTCCTGGAGGAGAACCACAGGTGAGGGCCTTCTTGGCTCCAGATTGATGGAAATCAAGTGTCTGAGGCTGTTAGCAGCCATGAAGTTGATCTGGTTGGCACTGGTATTTGTTCTTGCTGCAGCTCAGGAGTGATTCAGGAGAAGAGTTTCAGAACAGCCCAGGTTGGGGACTGGAATTCTAAAATTTCCCCTGGAACCAAACAACCTTGGAGGGTAAAACCTCCAATCCTAGCCACTCAGATGCAGCAGCAGAAGAAGCTGACATCCACCCTGACAGTCAGAGCATCAAGTCAAGAAAACATCACCATCTTGTAGTTCCAAACCTCCACCTGTCAGATTCAGCTACTTCTGATTGTGGGACTTTAAACTTGAACACAATGGAATTTGGACAAGGAGTTTTCCTTCCAGTCCAAACATCATCGTCCAGCCTCCAACCAGAGGTCCATCAGTGATCATGGAGCCACAGGTGGAGTCTGGATTCTTTTCTAGAATGAGACGGCAATGACAGTCCTGCAAAATGACATCACTGACATGACTGAATGACTTCAGTCACGTGACTGGATGACTTCAGTCACGTGACTGGATGACTTCAGTCACGTGACTGGATGACAGTGTAGATGCCAATGTAGAGGTTGGGGAAATCGTCTCTGAGAATCCAGCTTGAACCCACAGCCTCCTTGTTTTCCAAAAACCCAAACAGCGACCATCAGACATGTTATCCATCTGACATGTTTTAGTGTCAGCACAGGTCATAGCGCTGAGACTGAACTCTCATTCTCCTCCAACTATTATTTCCACCTCACACTCCTGCAGATATTCAAGTGAACAGGGAACACAAATTTATGCTCAACTTCTCCTGTGTATTCATCCACAGTCACTAAACAACAACCAAACCAAACAAAAGGGGGTTTGCTAGCATGGCAATCAGCTGTAGTTCACCATCTTATCCAGGTCACATGACTCAGGAGTAGCGTGGCCGTCTGGCAACCAAAGGGTGGCTGGTTTGATCCTCACTTTCTCCAGTGACCATGTCAAAGTGTCCTTGAGTAAGATACTGAACCCCTAAATACTTCTGATGAGTAGGTTGGCTCCTTGCATGGCAGCCTTCAGCATCAGTGTGTGAGTGTGTGAATGAGAGGACATTGTTCAGCTCCTTGAGTGCTGCTGAGGTAGAAAGGCTCTGTACAAACTGAGTCCTTTTACCATTTCTTTCCTGCTTCTAGCGGCGCTGTTGTCACTTCCTGTGACCGTGGGAGGGAAGGGGTCCCCCTTCAGAATAAGTTTGATATCAGTGTTACTTCCTCTTCAACACCCCTTTAGCAGACCAACTCACAGAACAGCTCAGTGAGGTAGTGTGGCCGAGCGGTCTAAGGCGCTGGATTTAAGCTCCAGTCTCTGAGGAGGCGTGGGTTCAAATCCCACCACTGCCATCAGGTCCCATCACTGGAGAGGTGTGGCAGGTCTCTCACAGCCTCTCCTCTCTCTTCCACTGAGGTCTTCAAACCTGTGACCAAAAGAAGAACCCTCCTCTGAGTCCACAGACCTGAGCTGCTCTGACTACCAGGTTACCTCCTGGTGATCATGGTGAGGTAGTCAGTTGTTCCTTTGTTTTTTGACAGAGGCTTCATTGTGAATTAAATCATTTTAATTCTTTACTTGATGTTTCACGCTGTTTCGATTGAAAAAGGCCAGTTCCTGGAGAAGATCTTCTAGGGGTCCAGGTTAAAGCGGTGCCCCAGCTGGCACCAGGCGCTGACCCAGGTCCTGCATGGGAGATACTGTCAGTTCTGTTCTGCCCTGCTCACAACCACAGGCTGGTGTTGAGGCCTGCAGCAACCAGGGCCCCAGTCACCAAGAGTATAAAGGCTGGTCATTGTGGCAGTGGGAGGAGTCAAAATGAAGACAGACCAATGTGAGCAGGACGTTCCTGGAGAAGTAAGAAGAACTTGACCATGTTTCCTACAGTACCCAGGAGGCCTGGTAGTTGTTGAAGGAAGCTCCAAAAGCAAAGAGCAGACAGCAGGACATCAAAAGAAAAGATCCAGACACTAAAACTACAAGTAGAAACAAGAAGAAATACTAAAAGCTTTGGAAAGATACTCCAAGGTTGGATATACATTATTATATACACTACTATTCTCATTGACTCCTAAAGAGGGACAGGAAACATTAGAATGTGGATCAGATCAGCTGATTTCAGTGTTGAGTCCATCCCTCCATCCACTTTCTGTTCTTATCCTTTAAGGGTCATGGGGGGGGGGGGGGCGATCCCAGGTGACATTGGGCAAGAGGCAGGGTTCACCCTGGACAGGTCAGAATTCCTGATGATGTCATCAGGGCTTTGACAGTAGCTAGAATTCTGTCTTTGATCTCAGGAGGACATGAAAGAAACACAATAGAGGAAAGTAGAGGAGAACATTCAGCTTCATTAGAAACACTTGAACTGTTGAACAGTAGAATTTGTTTGAAACAGTTTACAACACTGAGTGACAGGATTGAAGAGGGAAGATTTTTCTTACTTTAAATTGAATTCTAACTTTAAACTGTGGATGAACATTTTTAGTCGTTCATATTCTAACATACAGAGGAAGTCATGACATTCCCTTTTTAAAAAAAGAAAAAACATGTGAAGCTCCTCCCCCCAACTCCAGATGGACAGACAGACATGAGAATGACAAGGAAGCAACAAGTGTTGTGCTCCTGTAACGAAGTTAAGAGTTGTGATCCCACTTGCCATTTAAAACACATTCACAAAACACGGGAACTGGGGTTTCCTACTGCAATTAAAGGCAGCACCCCCTGTGGTTTAGGGTCGTGCACCCCGGGGGGTAGCAACAGTCGGACCTCGCTGCCTCCGGGGTAGGTGTATGACTTATGAGCTCTGTCTTTGTTTTATATTAATTACTTTATTTTAATATGAAGGAGTGGTTTAAGTTATATTTTGAATCATAAAGCTCCCGTACAGTCGAGCCTGTCCTTTTTTTTATAAAAAGCTGACTGTGTTTTTCTTTTATTTTTGTTTACAAATGGCTAGAGTTACACGTGTTAGCTAACCTGCACTTTTTTTCATTTTACTTCCTGCAGCCGTGTATGTGTGTGTGTGAACGGGCGAACTGGACTGACTGTGTGTTAAATCTCCATGCCAGACGAGAAATAAACGGCGAGTGTGCCAACGGTGAAACAGACTACCTCGTCCTTAAATACACAACGCAAGTGAAGTACAAGAACCGCTACACTCCTCTCCAGTGCTCTGGTGTTCATTTTTTCTCATTTTGAAATTCAACAGCTTCTGTCATTGATTTGACAGGAAATGTTGATGACACACTGGGATTTTTGTTCTCCTGCTGTCACTGTCAAGTGCAGCTTAACATGAGAGGTAGCAGGATCATTCATGTGTTCATGTTTCCAGCAGACAAGGAGGAAACCTGGGAGGACTTCAGGGACTTTGATCACTGGTTCTCACTTCATCTTCTCAGTATAAAGTTTAAAGTGAGCTGGCCAGGAGTTGAACCTAGAATCTTCTGATCCGTAGTCAGACGCGTCATCCATTGCACCACCAGCCCTGTGAAGAAGCTGCTATGTTCATGTGTGCTTGCTGTTACAGAAAAGCCCAACAACATGGTGGCATTTTCAGGGGACACAATGGTGCAGTGGTCAGCACTGTGGCCTCACAGCAAGAAGGTTCAGCTCTCCTCCTATTTGGTTGCTAGGAACCTGAATCAGGCCTCAGTGGAGCGGTGCTGCTGAGGCTGAGTGAGGCTGAGTGAGGGACTGAGCAGGAGCCAGCAGGTCCAAGCAGGTTCAGGCAAACTCCCCTCGGTCCACCAACATCAAAGCAGAGGAACTGAGTTCATCTAACAAAATGATTCATATCATCTCCTCTTGGAATGTTCTGGAACTACAAGTACACTTAAAATGGCTGACTTATGACAACAGAAGGAACTTTGAAGTAGATTTGATTTATTTAAGTCAGTGACAGTCATTTTTTCAAGAATTTAGTTCAGGTAACTTGATTGTTTTACTAAGATGAGCTTTAATGTTATACCATTGAAAAAAGACCTTCATGTATTTATGATGACATCACCAATAGGAGCCTTCAGTCTGTCAGGGGGTAGAGTTCAGTCACCACCAATGACATCAGAGTCAGAGTTTAGAGATCAAAGACAGACATTAAAGTCTCACATTAAAGTCTCTCTTATTAAAAAAATTAAAGTGTCATATCTTTGAAAATATACTGCAATACATGAAATATTATATTTACATGAATGGTAACCTCGTTCTTATATTCTTTAATATACTGCAATAGTAATGGACCCTCTATGACACTGTAGTGATGAATCTATCAAGGAGTACAAATGATTATAATCAGAGAATTTTGAAGTCAAGTTTGAGATCAGTTTGATCCTCTCTCTCCCTCCCCCTCTCTCTCCCTCCCTCCCGCCCTCTCTCCCTGTCTCCCCCCCTCTCTCCCTCTCTCTCTGTCTCCCCCCTCTCTCCATCTACCCCCCCTCTCCCTCTCTCTCTCTCTGTCTCCCCCCTCCCTCTATCTCTCCCCCCCCCTCTCTCTCTCAGGAGCTTTTAAATGAATATTTTAATAAAACAGAACAGGAGACTGAAGAGTGATCACTCAAACCCACAGGCTGAATGGGACATCTCTTAAAAACATTGAACCACTGAGTAAAACCATAGAAGCGCTCCTGTCTAGTCGGTGCTAACAAGTTAGCTGCTGAGTGAGTCCAGCTGTGCTGTCTAGGAATCCTGGTCAAAAGCCTCCACACATCAAACAGCTGGTGTGTTGGTGGATCTGTGGATCCTGCTGGAAGAAGCAGGGTGGAGCTCTGAATGGTTCCTGTCTCAAAGAGCTTCTCTGTGCAGCTCCCATCAGCTCCTAAAAACAGGAAACCAGCAGATTCACTGTTGAACAGTGGCATTAAAATGTTTCCAAAGCCGTCCTGTCCACCATTTGTTGGTGCAAAGACATTTAAAAACACCAGTTGAACATTTTCCAAAGTTGCTCTCACCTTCTTTCAAACACCTGGAATGATTTCCTCCAAACCAAAAGAAACTGGTGAAAAAAACAACAACAAAAACTCCTGGAGAATCAAACTCCACCCTCTGCTCCAACTGGACTTGGGACTTCAAATGACCCCCATTAAAAGCCTGCCTGCATCCCCATTCACTGACTGTTGTGCTGTGGGTCTCCTGGACAAACATGGCAGGATCCTCTTGATCTCCAGGAGAATAAAAGAGGGAACCCAAGAAAACAAGTCAGCGTGAAAGAGGAGCAGATTTTAAAACTCCTCATCATTTCCACCTCCAGGAGTGAAGCCTCCCGGGACCCAAGAGGCTCCAGCTGGCAGAGCTCTCACTCATTTCTCCACCACCTCGCTAACCTGAGCTGGAGCATCTGAGAACCAAACAGTGACCCCCTTCACTCCAGAGCCGACTCCACAAACTCTGAGCCCCCACTTTACCCACAGCCAGCAGGCCTCCTCAACACTGCATGACACACGACGACTAAATTAAACACTTCTCATCCAGAGATCTGTCACAGGTGTGTAATGTGACTCCTAAGCACCAGTAGAGCCTGCTCATCGTCCCTGGGTGGGCTCGAACCACCAGCCTCTCGGTTAACAGCCGAGCGCGCTGACCGATTGCGCCACAGAGACTCAGAGTCACCTGCTTTTCATGAAGAGTTTTCAGGCTAATTTCAGTGTGTGAGGTCCACACTGCACATTTGAGGGACCATGAAGGACAGAGGAGAGTCTGACTGTCATGGTGAAAGCCTTCAGCACTAGAACTGAAACAGCCCCACCATCTTAACCCCCCCAGACCAAACAGGCTTCATCAGAAACAGACACACCTCCTAGAACATCCAGAGATCATCAGTCTGATTAATAGAACATGACAAACAATCAAGAACATGTTATTGTTTGATCAGAAGCTGAAACAATGTTTCTATGTTTGTCTGTTCTGGTCTGAATGAAAGAGGAGGTTTTCTTGGTCATGTGACGTGGATGAGAGTTCAACTAGAACTTCCTGCTTCAACAGGATTTTAGTTTGTCGGGATTTTGTCAAAGACACCAACCAAACCTCTGAGTGGTGCAGATGTCTGCTGACTCCTCAGAGCAGACTGGAGCTCAGCCTCACTCACCTGTGGGAGCCCCAGCAGAGCCACCGTGTGATGGAGCTTCAGTTTAGGCTCCAAGGTCCTGGATTGAATTGGTGTTTTGTGTTTTTAGGCCTCCTGGCACCATCAATGGTAGAGCAGAGTGGTGCAGAGGAAGCGTGCTGGGCCCAGAACCCAAAGGTCGATGAATCGAAACCATCCTCTGCTAAAAGAACAAAATAAAATGAACCAGTGTCTTTAGAAATGTGTGTCTGTTAAAAAGAGGTTCATAAGGATTCTGTCTTCCTCCAGAATCACCAACCATTGTGAGAGTTAACAACAGTCCACTTTCTGACTGAAGCAAAAGTAGACTTCAAAAGGTTCTTCTGATTCAACATAGCAGCTAAATTTCCATTTCCATTTCCTGAACAGGACAGGTTAAAAAAAGGGAATGTCATGACTTCCTCTGTATGTTAGAATATGAACGACTAAAAATGTTCATGCCCAGTTTAAAGTTAGAATTAAACTGAAAATACAAAAATCTTCCCTCTTCAATCCTGTCACTCAGTGTTGTAAACTGTTTCAAACAAATTCTACTGTTCAACAGTTCAAGTGTTTCTAATGAAGCTGAATGTTCTCCTCTACTTTCCTCAGTTGGGTTTCTTTCATGTCCTCCTGAGATCAAAGACAGAATTCTAGGTACAAATAAAGACACTATCAAAGCCTCCTGATGACATCATCAATTCTGTCTTTGATCTGTGTCTGTCCAGCCTGTCCTGAGTGGATCCAACAGTTTCCCATGGGTGACTCTGTCGTGGTCTCTCTCCTCCTGCTGTCTCCAACTCTCAGAGTGCTTCTACTGGTTTCTCTCCATCATCCCTGTTGCTAGGCAGAGCACTGGTGAGGACTGAGGCCAGTGATGTCATCACCTCCAGCTGAGACCTGCCAGGTGATCCTGCTTCATTCAACTCTGCTGCCTCTGCCACTGCCCTGACTGGTGAGGCTGAAAGCAGGTTCTCTCTCATCTAAACTCTGTTTACAATGGAGGCTGAAATCCTTGTGATTGGTGGTTCAATCATCAGGTCTGTTGAACTCCCAGGTGCCATCACCTGCTGTCTTCCTGGTGCCAAAGTTATGGACATTATTGAACGTCTCCAGGACTCATCGACCTCCACCCCTCCTGCAGGTTCTCCCTGTCTCTGTGGTGGTTCTCTCTGGTACTCCAGCTTCCTCCCACAGTCCAAAGACATCAAGAGGGTAGTGGTTACCTGGACACTCTAAATGACTGTGAGTGTGAATGGTTGTCTGTCTGTGTGTGTTGGTCCTGGGATTGACTGGTGACCCATCAAGGGTGAACCCAGGGCTGGACTGGCCACCTGGCCGATGCACATCTTTGGGCCGGCCCATAAATGTCATAATTTTTTTTTCAAAAGTGTATAGTTTTTAATCGACCGTAACGGTATCGGAGACGCGAAACGCGGCCCATTGGTTGATTTTCTTGAAGGACATTGGGCTCGTCCAATGAAATCTCTCAGCTCTCTCTCTTTCTCTTAGTCAAGCCATGCTGTTGCAATGGAAGTGGAGGAGTCAGATCAGACAGTTGGAGACTATTTTAGTCGCCCTTCTTCCACACAGAGGACTGATTTTTTAAAGTTTCATCCTCAACAAGATTCCATGAACCCTGTCGTCCAGAGGCTCTTCGTTAGAACGGACGGCACGACGTGGAAATGGCTGACTTATTGTGGTCAACGTCATGCTTTGTTTTGTTTTGTTTGCCCTGCTTTTAGCAAGCCCAGTGATCCAAGTGTCTTCATTAGAGGCCTGACAGACTGGAGGCATGTGCACCAAAGAGTAGAGGAGCATGAGAGAGGCATGGCACAGAGGCAGTGTGCTGAGGCCTATTTTTGAAACTGCTCCAGAGCAAGACTGGCCACCTCCTTGAGGGAAGACAGCTGACAGGACACCGTGAGCAGGTTAAGAAACAGGGCTGGACTGGGACCAAAAAATGGCCCTGGCATTTCTCATCCCTGGCAGCCCTCCATGGTTATTTACACGATATGTGTAAGCACACGCCATACCAGAGGATGTATGCGCACATTTTGAGGTTTCAAAAATTAAAATAAAGTGCAGTATTCTACATGGAAGACAGTAACCATGTTAAAAGAGTGATACTCTTTCACTACTCACAGAGACCTTCTTCTTCCACTACACGTTCCAACACCTGACGTCTCTTCTTCCCAGTCCAGCCCTGGAAAGAACGCGTCGAGTTTTGGAAATTCGTCTGCTTTTCTTCTCCGGTGTCTCTTTTTCGGCTCCTCCTTTCTCCTTCCTCTTACTGGGCAAAATTCTTCATGGCTTCTGACTGCAAGGCGGCCGCTGAGTGGTGGCACTACAACTGGATGGGTCTGTTTCTCATTTTAACACAAAAACAAACTAACCGCTGTTTCTGCGTTTTTACCAGAAATATATATTTTGAAATGCCTGCTCACACCGGCCCATCCGGCTACATCCACCAAACTTTACACACATAATATAATATAATAATATAATATAATAACCCTGAACACAAGCCCCAAAGCAGTAGTTGTTGTTTTTCTTCATAAAGGAGGTGCACTGTCATGACTACGATATCTCTGGCAACAAACATGGAAGGGGCTTTGGGGTCTTGTGTTTCAGCTCTGTAACTTCTGGATGGCTGAAAATGTCAGAATCAGTCCTCTCACTGACATCAACCATTGGTGTGACTTTTGGTGGCTTCAGCTCAAATGAAACCAGGGAAGAGGGGCCAGACTTTGAGGAGTCCCTTAGGGTTAGTGGATGCCCCGGGACCGTGCTTGGGCCCCTTAGCACCTAGATGGCTGAAATTCCCAGCACACGCTACTCTGGGGCATCACACTATGTGTGTAAAGTTTGGTGGATGTAGCCCAAGTAGAAACACCAGAACCCAGATTTGATCCTCAATTCTGCTCCAAAAGGCTCTCGGAGTGCAGAAGTCCCAGACCCTGATTTTGCCCAGTTTCACAAGGGGATAGTTTTTTCTCTTTGAACCTAGGAAGTTGAAATTTGAGTGTGTTGTTCTGTGCTCGAAGGATCGCATCTGTGCTGGTTTGACCCCCCTAAGTCCTTTCTGCTGTCTGTAAAGGGCGTGGCAAAGTCCAGTAAAGTCTTTCAATGAAGCATCATAACTGGTCAAAGTTGCTCCAAATGAGATGAGCTTTCTGGGAGGACTTCACACCTCTGCCAGAAACCAATATTTAAAACTTTGAAGCCCCACCTCCTTCCTGAAGCCACTTCCTGTTTGGGAGGGGGTTCTAGAATTATTCCACCAGATTAGGATTTCATAAAGTTTCAGGTCTGTATCCACTGGAGAGGCCAATGAGAGCAAAAGAGCAACAGGGTCAAAGGTCAACAGGCCTCGTGTCTCAGCCAGGCCTCAAAGGGTTAAGTGAGCCTTTTGGAGCTCCTTTGAAAAAAGGCCTGTCACCAATCTTGTTCAGGACCAACATGAAGAAGGATCTTTGGAACATTTTCACATCTTTAAGACCGCCTTGACTCCTTTTTATAGCAGGAGTCACTGAACAGCACAAAGCTGCAATTGCAGCCATCAGGCCTCATTTCTGATCAATTATTACTGTTGAAACAAAGCTGAATATCAATTATTGATTTTTATTGTCATCATTTTGAACACCTGATGAGAGAAACACAATAAAAACATTTGAAAAGGAAGGATCAGAGTGTTGTTGTACTGCAATACTACAGTACAGCATCAGAGACACTCAGTTATTGATTGCCTGAATGATTGATTTCCCCAGAAGAGGAACAGCTTTGTTGGAGCAGTAAAAATACACGCATCAGAACGACAAAGTTACATTGGAAAAGAAACTACATGACATTACCAGCACAACATCTGAAGAACAGTTAGGATCAATTTAACTGGCCAGATAGTTAGGATTTCTTTAATGATATCCTTGATGAACCCAGACATCAGAGTGGTTTGTTCCCCTCAATAATAAATCTGTAAATACAGCGTGAAGTGATGGAACTAAAAGGCCACCTCTGAGTGCAGGAGTGAGCCTCTGTGACGGATGTGACGTCAGCAGACCGCCATTAGTTTGAATCATTGTTTATATTCTTAATGCTGATTGGTCGATCTATAATGGTGACAAATGGACTTCGTAGGTAGAATAAACATCCAGAAATTAAATGAATTTGTAGATTGTCTTATTAATCAAAAGATGAAGTATTAAAAATATTTGTTTTTTTTCCTCGGAGTGAGCGACAAGTACCGGATTTTCTCACAGAAGAACGGGGGCCGACTTCCACGGAAGCAGATGTTTGTAATTCCTGGGGCACTAAAATCCATTTCATATTATTCTTTATTGAACAGCAAATATTATGGAAATAAAATTTATATTTCTCGCCAGAAATGTCCTTGAAATGCTTTTTAAAAATCAAACCTATCTTGAAATGACACTTGTCCGTAATGGCGTCCTTAGCAACCAACATAGCAACAGTAGAAATGTGACACTGTAACGACTCTCTTCCGAGAGGTGAAAGATTCATCGTAATAACGAACAAACCAAAGATTAAACACAAGAACTGAGCGAAGATTATGAAAACAAAATGCATATTTCTCTCTAGAAATGTCATCAGAATGCTTTATTAAATCAAAACTATCTTGGAAGAAGGCACTTTCCTCCGAAAATGACAGGAGCGGCGGCCATGTTTTTGTTTTGAGAGGCCCGCATGAAAGAGTCACATGAGGGAAGGGGGTATGGGGTCATGGGGGGGGGGGGGGGGGGGCGATCCCAGGTGACATTGTTCAAGAGGCAGGGTTCACCCTGGACAGGTCACCAGTCCATCAGGAGAAATGAGGTGGTCGGTATCATGCAACCTAAACTAAAACATTAGTCAGGTCAAATTCAGATTAAAGCAAGAGTCTCCAGATCAAAGTCAGAATTCCTGATGATGTCATCAGGGCTTTGACAGTAGCTAGAATTCTGTCTTTGATCTCAGGAGGACATGAAAGAAAGACAATTGAGGAAAGTAGAAGAGAGCATGGCTGCATGATGGTGCAGTGGTCAGCACTGTGGCCTCACAGCAAGAAGGTTCTGGGTTTGAGTCCAGGCTCGGGTGGGGAATCTTTCTGTGTAGAGCCTGCATGTTCTCCCCATGAATGCGTGGGTTCTCTCTGGTACTCCGGCTCCTTCCCACTGTCCAAAGACATGTAATTGGGGACGAGGCTGATTGGACACTCTAAATTGACCGTAGGTATGAATGTGAGTGTGAATGGTTGTTCGTCTCTGTATGCTGACCCTGTGATGGACTGGTGACCTGTCCAGGGTGAACCCCGCCTCTGGCCTGTAGATGCTGGGATAGGCTCCAGCCCCCCTCGACCATCAATGTAGGTCTTTTGTTAATTGCATGCCACATGAAATTATTAGTGGTCACTTTCCTAGCAACAGTCTCACAGTGGCAAGACAAGAACACTTCTACTTTTGATGATGACAGTTTGTTCAACACTAAGCTTCATCCAGTACCATGTTGTCAAACACTGGAACCTCCACAGCACCTGAACAGGGACTTGAACCCTGGACCCTCACATTAAAAGTCTGATGCTCTACCGTCTGAGCTCCTCAGGCTCTTTCTACAGCATTGAGACAGGAACAGAAACACCTGTGAAGGTCAAACTGATGCTTTCTTGACTTGTTCAGTCCTCCATGTTGAAGTCCACCATGCTTTTGATTGACTCTGATTCTCTGTGGCAAAATCCATCAAGAGGCTCCAAAAATGTCCTGAATGTCACAAGAATGCACAGGACAAGATGTTCGTTTCCTTCATGTCTGCAGTTCCTCCACTGGAAAGTAAAGTCAATGCTGCTCCTCTGCTGAAACCTGGGATCGGACCAGGGACCTTTAGATCTTCAGTCTAACGCTCTCCCAACTGAGCTGGTTCAGTTCTGAGTGAGGGCCCTGCTTCTCTCATTTATAATCTCTTCCACTCTCACTAGAACTGAGAGAGGATTGGAGCTTCTGAAGTCCTGACACATTGAACAGTTCTCCAGGACCATTTTTGATGAAGGTCTGGATCACACCAGCCTTTTTTGTTTGTCTTCTTGCACCACCGTGCCGCCCCTACTAGTCGTCTACATATCAGTGTTCTCAGTATTGCACGAACATTCACATCAGTATTGTGCTAATATTTGATTTCCTGGCTCTTCAATCCTCCTATTATGAAGTTGATTGCTTCAGCGACCAGGAGACGTTATCATTGGCAGCTAGTTTACTATTATTGCTGCTGCTGTTGTTGGTTGTGTGTCTGTCTTCCATCCCCCTGTCCCTCTGTCTTTCTCTCTGCTTGTCTTTCACCCTCATCTTGTTCCCATCTTTTTGTCATTCTCTCCCTCCTTTCTCTCTGTCTTTGGTCTTTCCTTCTCTATATTTGTCTTCTGCTGTCTGTCCTGTCCTGCTCTCTTTCAACAACCAACCAGTCAAAGCAGACGTCCGGTTAAAAAAATATGATAAAAGAACTCTTGGTTTGATTTGGCTTGAGGCATGAAGAAGATAGGATTGTTTTCCTTTCATTTTAGAAGCTTTTCCAGATTCATGAAAAGATCATCAATCAGTGCAGTATTTCAGACAGACTTCTGGTCCGTGAGGACGAGGAATCCAGCACAGATCCACAGAACTCCAACTGCCATCTTTGATGGTTCCTTTACAGTCTGTAGGGTGGAGAGATCCTCCTGAGTCTGGCTTGGAATGTTTGTCTGTGGATGTGTTGGCCCTGTGATGGACTGGTGACCTGTCCAGGGTGAACACGGCCTGTCGCCCAAAAGCTGCTGGGATAGGCTCCACCCCCTCATGACCCTGAACAGGATAAGCAGAAGACAATGGACAGAAGTCCTGACACATTGAACAGTTCTCCAGGACCATTTTTGATGAAGGTCTGGATCACACCAGCCTTTTTTGTTTGTCTTCTTCCAGTGTCCTCAACATTGTGTGAGCCAATAATTCCACATCTGAACCAGACACACCTCTGGTTGGTGGGTTGATGGATCTTTCTGTTCTAACAGTGTCTTTTATCTTGCTTTTATCTTTTCTATCTTTTCTTTGTATCTGCATTCTGTGGTGCACAGTGGCTCTGGAAGAGCGCTCTAACTATTGTCACTGTACCCCCCCCCCCCGTACAACGAAAATAAAAGATTCTGATTCCGATTCTGACACACACACACACACACACACACACACACACACACACACACACACACACACGCGTGTATCAACATGATGTTCCGAGTGTTTCACTGTCTGTGGTTCGAACAACCTCAAAGTGATGCTGACAGTCATGTAGTAAGAGTTGCTACGAACCTCAAAATAATGCGACAGTGATGTCGGAAGAATTGCTAATGATCTCGAAATAATGCGACAGTGATGTAGTAAGAATTGCTAATTAACTCAAAATGATGCTAACAGTAATGGAGTGAACGTTTCGAATAACCTCAAAGTGATGCTGACAGTAATGTAGTAATAGTTGCTATGAACCTCAAAAAAATGCGACAGTGTGTCGGAAGAATTGCTATTGAACTCAAAATGATGCTAACAGTGACGTAGTGATAGTTGCTAATGAACTCAAAGTGATGCTGACAGTAATGTAGTAAGTGTTTCGAACAACCTCAAAGTGATGCTGAAAGTCATGTCGTAAGAGTTGATACGAACCTAAAAATAATGCAACAGTGATGTCAGAAGAATTGCCAATGAACTCAAAATGATGCTAACAGTGATGTTGAAAGAATTGCAAATGAACTAAAAATGATGCTAACAGTAACGTTGTGATAGCTGCTAAGAACTTAAAAATGATGCTACAGTGATGTAGGAAGATTTTAACAAAATCAAAAATGATTTTGACAGTGATGTCTTGTGAATTGCTAATGAACTCAAAATGATGCTAACAGTAATGTAGTGATAGTTGCTAATAACCTCAGTGATGCTTACAGTAATGTAATAAGTGTTTTGAACAACCTCAAAGTGATGCTGACAGTCATGTAGTAAGAGTTGCTACTTACCTCAATTTAATGCTACAGTGATGTTGTAAGAATTGCCAATAAACTCAAAATGATGCTAACAGTAATGTAGTGATAGTTGCTAATAAACTCAAAGTGATGCTGACAGTAATGTAGTAAGAGTTGCTACGAACCTTTAAATAATGCAACATTAATGTAATAAGAGTTGCTACGAACCTCAAAATATTGCGATAGTGATGTTGGAAGAATTGCTAATGAACTATAAATGATGCTAAAAGTAATGTAGTGATAGTTTCTAATCAACTCAGTGATACTTCCAGTAATGTAGTAAGTGTTTCGAACAACCTCAAAGTGATGCTGACAGTCATGTAGTAAGAGTTGCTTATGAACTCAATTTAATGCTACAGTGACGTCGTGAGAATTGCTCATGAACTCAAAATGATGCTAACAGTAATGTAGTGATAGTTGCTAATAAACTTAAAGTGATGCTGACAGTAATGTAGTAAGAGTTGCTACGAACCTTAAAATAATGCAACAATAATGTAGTAAGAGTTGCTACGAAACTCAAAATAATGCGACAGTGATGTCGGAAGAATTGCAAATGATCTCAAAATGATGCGACAGTGATGTATTAAGAATTGCTAATGAACTCAAAATGATGCTAAAAGTATTGGAGTGAAAGTTTGAATAACCTCAAAGTGATGCTGACAGTCATCTACTAAGAGTTGCTACGAACCTCATAATAATGCGACAGTGATGTCGGAAGAATTGCAAATGAACTCAAAATGATGCTAACAGTAATGGAGTGATAGTTGCTAATAAACTCAAAATGATGCTAACAGTAATGTAGTGATAGTTTCTAATCAACTCAGTGATACTTCCAGTAATGTAGTAAGTGTTTCGAACAACCTCAAAGTGATGCTGACAGTAATGTAGTAAGAGTTGCTACTAACCTCAATTTAATGCTACACTGATGTTGTAAGAGTTGCTACTAACCTCAAAATGATGCTAACAGTAATGCAGTGATAGTTGCAAATGAACTCAAAGTGATGCTGACAGTAGTGTAGTAAGTTTTTCGAACAACCTCAAAGTGATGCTGACAGTCATGTAGTAAGAGTTGCTACGAACCTCAAAATAATGCGACAGTGATGTAGTAAAAGTTGCCACGAACCTCAAAATATTGCGACAGTGATGTCGGAAGAATTTCCAATGAACTCAAAATGCTTCTACCAATAATGTAGTGATGATTCCAAATCAACTCAGTGATGCTGACAGTAATGTAGTAAGTGTTTCGAACAACCTCAAAGTGATGCTGACAGTCATGTAGTAAGAGTTCCTACGAACCTCAAAATAATGCGACAGTGATGTCGGAAGAATTGCTAATGATCTCAAAATGATGCGACAGTGATGTAGTAAGAATTGCTAATGAACTCAAAATGATGCGACAGTAATGGAGTGAAAGTTTCGAATAACCTCAAAGTGATGCTGACAGTCATGTAGTAAGTGTTGCAACGAACCTCAAAATAATGCGACAGTAATGTAGTAAAAGTTGCTACGAACCTCAAAATATTGCGACAGTGATGTCGGAAGAATTTCTAATGAACTCAAGATGATGCTAACAGTAATGTAGTGATAGTTGCTAATCAACTCAATGATGCTTACAGTAATGTAGTAAGTGTTTCGAATAACCTCAAAGTGATGCTGACAGTCATGCAGTAAGAGTTGCTACAAACCTCAAAATAATGCAACAGTGATGTCAGAAGAATTGCTAATGAACTCAAAATGATGCTAACAGTAATGGAGTGATAGTTGCTAATCAACTCAATGATGCTTACAGTAATGTAGTAAGTGTTTCGAATAACCTCAAAGTGATGCTGACAGTCATGCAGTAAGAGTTGCTACAAACCTCAAAATAATGCAACAGTGATGTCAGACGAATTGCTAGAGATCTCAAAATGATGCGACAGTGATTTAGTAAGAATTGCTAATAAACTCAAAATGATGCTAACAGTAATGGAGTGAACATTTCGAACAACCTCAAAGTGATGCTGACAGGAATGTAGTAAGAGTTGCTACGAACCTAAAAATAATGCGACAGTGATGTCGGAAGAATTGCTACTAACCTCAAAATGATGCTAACAGTAATGTAGTGATAGTTCCTAATGAACTCAAAGTGATGCTGACAGTAATGTAGTAAGTGTTTCGAACAACCTCAAAGTGATTCTGACAGTCATGTAGTAAGAGTTGCTTCGAACCTCAAAATAATGCGACAGTGATGTCAGAAGAATTGCTAATGAACTCAAAATGATGCTAACAGTAATGGAGGGAAACTTTGAATAACCTCAAAGTGATGCTCACAGTCATTTAGTAAGAGTTGCTAATGAACTCAATTTAATGCTACAGTGATGTTGTGAGAATTGCTCAACAACGCAAAATGATGCTAACAGTAATGTACTGATAGTTGCGAATAAACTCAAAGTGATGCTGACAGTAATGTAGTAAGAGTTGCTACGAACCTTAAAATAATGCAACAGTAATGTCGTAAGAGTTGCTACGAACCTCAAAATATTGCGACAGTGATGTCGGAAGAATTGCTAATGATCTCAAAATGATGCGACAGTGATGTAGTAAGAATTGCTAATGAACTCAAAATGATGCTAACAGTAATGTAGTGATAGTTGCTAATCAACTCAGTGATGCTTACAGTAATGTAGTAAGTGTTTCGAATAACCTCAAAGTGATGCTGACAGTCATGTACAAAGAGTTGCTACGAACCTCAAAATAATGCGACAGTAATGTAGTAAAAGTTGCTACGAACCTCAAAATATTGCGACAGTGATGTCGGAAGAATTGCTAATGAACTTAAAATGATGCTAACAGTAATGTAGTGATAGTTGCTTATCAACTCAGTGAGGCTTACAGTAATGTAGTAAGTGTTTCGAAAAACCTCAAAGTGATGCTGACAGTCATGGAGTAAGAGTTGCTACGAACCTCAAAATGATGCGACAGTGATGTCAGAAGAATTGCTAAAGATCTCAAAATGATGCGACAGTGATTCAGTAAGAATTGCTAATGAACTCAAAATGATGCTAACAGTAATGGAGTGAACATTTCGAATAACCTCAAAGTGATGCTGACAGTCATGTACTAAGAATTGCTACAAACCTCAAAATAATGCAACAGTAATGCAGTAAATGATGCTACGAACCTCAAAATATTGCGACAGTGATGTCGGAAGAATTGCTAATGAACTCAAGATGATGCTAACCGTAATGTAGTGATAGTTGCTAAGAAACTCAGTGATGCTTAAGGTAATGTAGTAAGAGTTTCGAAAAACCTCAAAGTGATGCTGACAGTCATTTAGTAAGAGTTGCTAATGAACTCAATTTAATGCTACAGTGATGTCGTGAGAATTGCTCATAAACTCAAAATGATGCGAACAGTAATGTAGTGATAGTTGCTAATAAACTCAAAGTGATGCTGACAGTCATGTAGTAAGAGTTGCTACGAACCTCAAAATAATGTGACAATGATGTCAGAAGAATTGCTAATGATCTCAAAATGATGCGACAGTGATGTAGTAAGAATTGCTAATTAACTCAAAATGATGCTAAAAGTAATGGAGTGAAAGTTTCGAATAACCTCAAAGTGATGCTGACAGTCAAGTAGTAAGAGTTGCTACGAACCTCAAAATAATGCGACAGTAATGTAGTAAAAGTTGCGACGAACCTCAAAATATTGCGACAGTGATGTCGGAAGAATTGCTAATGAACTCAAGATGATGCTAACAGTAATGTAGTGATAGTTGCTAATCAAGTCAGTGATGCTTACAGTAATGTAGTAAGTGTTTCGAATAACCTCAAAGTGATGCTGACAGTCATGTAGTAAGAGTTGCTTATGAACTCAATTTAATGCTACAGTGACGTCGTGAGATTTGCTCATGACCTCAAAATGATGCTAACAGTAATGTCGTGATAGTTGCTAATAAACTTAAAGTGATGCTGACAGTAATGTAGTAAGAGTTGCTACGAACCTCAAAATAATGTGACAGTTATGTCAGAAGAATTGCTAATGATCTCAAAATGAGCGACAGTGATGTAGTAAGAATTGCTAATGAACTATAAATGATGCTAAAAGTAATGGAGTGAAAGTTTCGAATAACCTCAAAGTGATGCTGACAGTCATGTACTAAGAGTTGCTACGAACCTCATAATAATGCGACAGTGATGTCGGAAGAATTGCAAATGAACTCAAAATGATGCTAACAGTAATGTAGTGATAGTTGCTAATAAACTCAAAATGATGCTGACAGTAATGTAGTAAGAGTTGCTACGAACCTTTAAATAATGCAACAGTAATGTAGTAAGAGTTGCTACGAACCTCAAAATAATGCGACAGTGATGTCGGAAGAATTGCGAATGATCTCGAAATAATGCGACAGTGATGTAGTAAGAATTGCTAATTAACTCAAAATGATGCTAACAGTAATGGAGTGAACGTTTCGAATAACCTCAAAGTGATGCTGACAGTCATGTAGTAAGAGTTGCTACGAACCTCAAAAAAATGCGACAGTGTGTCGGAAGAATTGCTATTGAACTCAAAATGATGCTAACAGTGACGTACTGATAGTTGCTAATGAACTCAAAGTGATGCTGACAGTAATGTAGTAAGTGTTTCGAACAACCATAAAGTGATTCTGACAGTCATGTAGTAAGAGTTGCTTCGAACCTCAAAATAATGCGACAGTGATGTCAGAAGAATTGCTAAAGATCTCAAAATGATGTGACAGTGATGTAGTCAGAATTGCTAATGAACTCAAAATGATGCTAACAGTAATGGAGGGAAACTTTGAATAACCTCAAAGTGATGCTGACAGACATTTAGTAAGAGTTGCTAATGAACTCAATTTAATGCTACAGTGATTTTGTGAGAATTGCTCAACAACGCAAAATGATGCTAACAGTAATGTACTGATAGTTGCGAATAAACTCAAAGTGATGCTGACAGTAATGTAGTAAGAGTTACTACGAACTTCAAAATGATGTGACAGTGATGTAGTAAGAGTTACTACGAACTTCAAAATGATGTGACAGTGATGTAGTAAGAATTGCTTATGATCTGAAATGATCGGACAGTGATGTAGTAAGAATTGCAAATGAACTCAAAATGATGCTAACAGTAATGTAGTGAAAGTTTCGAACAACCTCAAAGTGATGCTGACAGTCATGTTGTCAGAGTTGCAACGAACCTCAAAATGATACGACAGTGATGGAGTAAGAATTGCTAATGAACTCAAAATAATGCTAACAGTAATGTAGTGAAAGTATCCAATAAACTCAAAATTTACTGACAGTCATGTAGGAAGAGTTGCTACCAACCTCAAAATAATGCAACACTAATGTAGTAAGAGTTACTACGAACTTCAAAATGATGTGACAGTGATGTAGTAAGAATTGCTTATGATCTGAAATGATCGGACAGTGATGTAGTAAGAATTGCAAATGAACTCAAAATGATGCTAACAGTAATGTAGTGAAAGTTTCGAACAACCTCAAAGTGATGCTGACAGTCATGTTGTAAGAGTTGCAACGAACCTCAAAATGATACGACAGTGATGGAGGAAGAATTGCTAATGAACTCAAAATAATGCTAACAGTAATGTAGTGAAAGTATCCAATAAACTCAAAATGTACTGACAGTCATGTAGGAAGAGTTGCTACAAACCTTAAAATAATGCAACAGTAATGTAGTAAGAGTTACTACGAAATTCAAAATAATGCGACAGTGATGTCAGAAGAATTGCTAAAGATCTCAAAATGATGTGACAGTGATGTCAGAAGAATTGGTAATGAACTCAAAATGATGCTAACAGTAATGTAGTGAAAGTTTATAATAACCACAAGTGATGCCGACAGTCATGTAGTAAGAGTCGCTACGAACCCTAAAATAATGCAACAATAATGTAGTAAGAGTTGCTACGAACCTCAAAATAATGCGACAGTGATGTCAGAAGAATTGCTAAAGATCTCAAAATGATGTGACAGTGATGTCAGAAGAATTGGTAATGATCTCAAAATGATGCTAACAGTCATGGAGTGAACGTTTCGAATAACCTCAAAGTGATGCTGAAAGTCATGTACTAAGAGTTGCTACGAAACTCAAAATAATGCAACAGTCATGTAGTAAAAGTTGCGACGAACCTCAAAATATTGCGACAGTGATGTCAGAAGAATTGCTAATGAACTTAAAATGATGCTAACAGTAATGTAGTGATAGTTGCTAATCAACTCAGTGATGCTTGAAGTAATGTAGTAAGTGTTTCGAATAACCTCAAAGTAATGCTGGCAGTCATGTAGCAAGAGTTGCTACGAACCTCAAAATAATGTGACAGTGATGTCAGAAGAATTGCTAATGATCTCAAAATGATGCGACAGTGATATAGTAAGAATTGCTAATGAACTCAAAATGATGCTAACAGTAGTGGAGATAATGTTTCGAATAACCTCAAAGTGATGCTGACAGTCATTTACTAAGAGTTGCTATGAACCTCAAAATATTGCGACAGTGATGTCGGAAGAATTGCTAATGAACTCAAGATGATGCTAACAGTAATGGAGTGAACGTTTCGAATAACCTCAAAGTGATGCTGACAGTCATTTAGAAAGAGTTGCTAATGAACTCAATTCAATGCAACAGTGATGTCGTGAGAATTGCTCATTAACTCAAAATGATGCGAACAGTAATGTAGTGATAGTTGCTAATAAACTGAAAGTGATGCTGACAGTAATGCAGTAAGAGTTGCTACGAACCTTAAAATAATGCAACAATAATGTAGTAAGAGTTGCTACGAAACTCAAAATAATGCGACAGTGATGTCGGAAGAATTGCAAATGATCTCAAAATGATGCGACAGTGATGTATTAAGAATTGCTAATGAACTCAAAATGATGCTAAAAGTATTGGAGTGAAAGTTTCGAATAACCTCAAAGTGATGCTGACAGTCATGTACTAAGAGTTGCTACGAACCTCATAATAATGCGACAGTGATGTCGGAAGAATTGCAAATGAACTCAAAATGATGCTAACAGTAATGGAGTGATAGTTGCTAATAAACTCAAAATGATACTAACAGTAATGTAGTGATAGTTTCTAATCAACTCAGTGATACTTCCAGTAATGTAGTAAGTGTTTCGAACAACCTCAAAGTGATGCTGACAGTAATGTAGTAAGAGTTGCTACTAACCTCAATTTAATGCTACACTGATGTTGTAAGAGTTGCTACTAACCTCAAAATGATGCTAACAGTAATGCAGTGATAGTTGCAAATGAACTCAAAGTGATGCTGACAGTAGTGTAGTAAGTTTTTCGAACAACCTCAAAGTGATGCTGACAGTCATGTAGTAAGAGTTGCTACGAACCTCAAAATATTGCGACAGTGATGTAGTAAAAGTTGCCACGAACCTCAAAATATTGCGACAGTGATGTCGGAAGAATTTCCAATGAACTCAAAATGCTTCTACCAATAATGTAGTGATGATTCCAAATCAACTCAGTGATGCTGACAGTAATGTAGTAAGTGTTTCGAACAACCTCAAAGTGATGCTGACAGTCATGTAGTAAGAGTTCCTACGAACCTCAAAATAATGCGACAGTGATGTCGGAAGAATTGCTAATGATCTCAAAATGATGCGACAGTGATGTAGTAAGAATTGCTAATGAACTCAAAATGATGCGACAGTAATGGAGTGAAAGTTTCGAATAACCTCAAAGTGATGCTGACAGTCATGTAGTAAGTGTTGCAACGAACCTCAAAATAATGCGACAGTAATGTAGTAAAAGTTGCTACGAACCTCAAAATATTGCGACAGTGATGTCGGAAGAATTTCTAATGAACTCAAGATGATGCTAACAGTAATGTAGTGATAGTTGCTAATCAACTCAATGATGCTTACAGTAATGTAGTAAGTGTTTCGAATAACCTCAAAGTGATGCTGACAGTCATGCAGTAAGAGTTGCTACAAACCTCAAAATAATGCAACAGTGATGTCAGAAGAATTGCTAATGAACTCAAAATGATGCTAACAGTAATGGAGTGATAGTTGCTAATCAACTCAATGATGCTTACAGTAATGTAGTAAGTGTTTCGAATAACCTCAAAGTGATGCTGACAGTCATGCAGTAAGAGTTGCTACAAACCTCAAAATAATGCAACAGTGATGTCAGACGAATTGCTAGAGATCTCAAAATGATGCGACAGTGATTTAGTAAGAATTGCTAATAAACTCAAAATGATGCTAACAGTAATGGAGTGAACATTTCGAACAACCTCAAAGTGATGCTGACAGGAATGTAGTAAGAGTTGCTACGAACCTAAAAATAATGCGACAGTGATGTCGGAAGAATTGCTACTAACCTCAAAATGATGCTAACAGTAATGTAGTGATAGTTCCTAATGAACTCAAAGTGATGCTGACAGTAATGTAGTAAGTGTTTCGAACAACCTCAAAGTGATTCTGACAGTCATGTAGTAAGAGTTGCTTCGAACCTCAAAATAATGCGACAGTGATGTCAGAAGAATTGCTAATGAACTCAAAATGATGCTAACAGTAATGGAGGGAAACTTTGAATAACCTCAAAGTGATGCTCACAGTCATTTAGTAAGAGTTGCTAATGAACTCAATTTAATGCTACAGTGATGTTGTGAGAATTGCTCAACAACGCAAAATGATGCTAACAGTAATGTACTGATAGTTGCGAATAAACTCAAAGTGATGCTGACAGTAATGTAGTAAGAGTTGCTACGAACCTTAAAATAATGCAACAGTAATGTAGTAAGAGTTGCTACGAACCTCAAAATATTGCGACAGTGATGTCGGAAGAATTGCTAATGATCTCAAAATGATGCGACAGTGATGTAGTAAGAATTGCTAATGAACTCAAAATGATGCTAACAGTAATGTAGTGATAGTTGCTAATCAACTCAGTGATGCTTACAGTAATGTAGTAAGTGTTTCGAATAACCTCAAAGTGATGCTGACAGTCATGTACAAAGAGTTGCTACGAACCTCAAAATAATGCGACAGTAATGTAGTAAAAGTTGCTACGAACCTCAAAATATTGCGACAGTGATGTCGGAAGAATTGCTAATGAACTTAAAATGATGCTAACAGTAATGTAGTGATAGTTGCTTATCAACTCAGTGAGGCTTACAGTAATGTAGTAAGTGTTTCGAAAAACCTCAAAGTGATGCTGACAGTCATGTAGTAAGAGTTGCTACGAACCTCAAAATGATGCGACAGTGATGTCAGAAGAATTGCTAAAGATCTCAAAATGATGCGACAGTGATTCAGTAAGAATTGCTAATGAACTCAAAATGATGCTAACAGTAATGGAGTGAACGTTTCGAATAACCTCAAAGTGATGCTGACAGTCATGTACTAAGAATTGCTACAAACCTCAAAATAATGCAACAGTAATGCAGTAAATGATGCTACGAACCTCAAAATATTGCGACAGTGATGTCGGAAGAATTGCTAATGAACTCAAGATGATGCTAACCGTAATGTAGTGATAGTTGCTAAGAAACTCAGTGATGCTTAAGGTAATGTAGTAAGAGTTTCGAAAAACCTCAAAGTGATGCTGACAGTCATTTAGTAAGAGTTGCTAATGAACTCAATTTAATGCTACAGTGATGTCGTGAGAATTGCTCATAAACTCAAAATGATGCGAACAGTAATGTAGTGATAGTTGCTAATAAACTCAAAGTGATGCTGACAGTCATGTAGTAAGAGTTGCTACGAACCTCAAAATAATGTGACAATGATGTCAGAAGAATTGCTAATGATCTCAAAATGATGCGACAGTGATGTAGTAAGAATTGCTAATTAACTCAAAATGATGCTAAAAGTAATGGAGTGAAAGTTTCGAATAACCTCAAAGTGATGCTGACAGTCAAGTAGTAAGAGTTGCTACGAACCTCAAAATAATGCGACAGTAATGTAGTAAAAGTTGCGACGAACCTCAAAATATTGCGACAGTGATGTCGGAAGAATTGCTAATGAACTCAAGATGATGCTAACAGTAATGTAGTGATAGTTGCTAATCAAGTCAGTGATGCTTACAGTAATGTAGTAAGTGTTTCGAATAACCTCAAAGTGATGCTGACAGTCATGTAGTAAGAGTTGCTTATGAACTCAATTTAATGCTACAGTGACGTCGTGAGATTTGCTCATGACCTCAAAATGATGCTAACAGTAATGTCGTGATAGTTGCTAATAAACTTAAAGTGATGCTGACAGTAATGTAGTAAGAGTTGCTACGAACCTCAAAATAATGTGACAGTTATGTCAGAAGAATTGCTAATGATCTCAAAATGAGCGACAGTGATGTAGTAAGAATTGCTAATGAACTATAAATGATGCTAAAAGTAATGGAGTGAAAGTTTCGAATAACCTCAAAGTGATGCTGACAGTCATGTACTAAGAGTTGCTACGAACCTCATAATAATGCGACAGTGATGTCGGAAGAATTGCAAATGAACTCAAAATGATGCTAACAGTAATGTAGTGATAGTTGCTAATAAACTCAAAGTGATGCTGACAGTAATGTAGTAAGAGTTGCTACGAACCTTTAAATAATGCAACAGTAATGTAGTAAGAGTTGCTACGAACCTCAAAATAATGCGACAGTGATGTCGGAAGAATTGCTAATGATCTCGAAATAATGCGACAGTGATGTAGTAAGAATTGCTAATTAACTCAAAATGATGCTAACAGTAATGGAGTGAACGTTTCGAATAACCTCAAAGTGATGCTGACAGTCATGTAGTAAGAGTTGCTACGAACCTCAAAAAAATGCGACAGTGTGTCGGAAGAATTGCTATTGAACTCAAAATGATGCTAACAGTGACGTACTGATAGTTGCTAATGAACTCAAAGTGATGCTGACAGTAATGTAGTAAGTGTTTCGAACAACCATAAAGTGATTCTGACAGTCATGTAGTAAGAGTTGCTTCGAACCTCAAAATAATGCGACAGTGATGTCAGAAGAATTGCTAAAGATCTCAAAATGATGTGACAGTGATGTAGTCAGAATTGCTAATGAACTCAAAATGATGCTAACAGTAATGGAGGGAAACTTTGAATAACCTCAAAGTGATGCTGACAGACATTTAGTAAGAGTTGCTAATGAACTCAATTTAATGCTACAGTGATTTTGTGAGAATTGCTCAACAACGCAAAATGATGCTAACAGTAATGTACTGATAGTTGCGAATAAACTCAAAGTGATGCTGACAGTAATGTAGTAAGAGTTACTACGAACTTCAAAATGATGTGACAGTGATGTAGTAAGAGTTACTACGAACTTCAAAATGATGTGACAGTGATGTAGTAAGAATTGCTTATGATCTGAAATGATCGGACAGTGATGTAGTAAGAATTGCAAATGAACTCAAAATGATGCTAACAGTAATGTAGTGAAAGTTTCGAACAACCTCAAAGTGATGCTGACAGTCATGTTGTCAGAGTTGCAACGAACCTCAAAATGATACGACAGTGATGGAGTAAGAATTGCTAATGAACTCAAAATAATGCTAACAGTAATGTAGTGAAAGTATCCAATAAACTCAAAATTTACTGACAGTCATGTAGGAAGAGTTGCTACCAACCTCAAAATAATGCAACACTAATGTAGTAAGAGTTACTACGAACTTCAAAATGATGTGACAGTGATGTAGTAAGAATTGCTTATGATCTGAAATGATCGGACAGTGATGTAGTAAGAATTGCAAATGAACTCAAAATGATGCTAACAGTAATGTAGTGAAAGTTTCGAACAACCTCAAAGTGATGCTGACAGTCATGTTGTAAGAGTTGCAACGAACCTCAAAATGATACGACAGTGATGGAGGAAGAATTGCTAATGAACTCAAAATAATGCTAACAGTAATGTAGTGAAAGTATCCAATAAACTCAAAATGTACTGACAGTCATGTAGGAAGAGTTGCTACAAACCTTAAAATAATGCAACAGTAATGTAGTAAGAGTTACTACGAAATTCAAAATAATGCGACAGTGATGTCAGAAGAATTGCTAAAGATCTCAAAATGATGTGACAGTGATGTCAGAAGAATTGGTAATGAACTCAAAATGATGCTAACAGTAATGTAGTGAAAGTTTATAATAACCACAAGTGATGCCGACAGTCATGTAGTAAGAGTCGCTACGAACCCTAAAATAATGCAACAATAATGTAGTAAGAGTTGCTACGAACCTCAAAATAATGCGACAGTGATGTCAGAAGAATTGCTAAAGATCTCAAAATGATGTGACAGTGATGTCAGAAGAATTGGTAATGATCTCAAAATGATGCTAACAGTCATGGAGTGAACGTTTCGAATAACCTCAAAGTGATGCTGAAAGTCATGTACTAAGAGTTGCTACGAAACTCAAAATAATGCAACAGTCATGTAGTAAAAGTTGCGACGAACCTCAAAATATTGCGACAGTGATGTCAGAAGAATTGCTAATGAACTTAAAATGATGCTAACAGTAATGTAGTGATAGTTGCTAATCAACTCAGTGATGCTTGAAGTAATGTAGTAAGTGTTTCGAATAACCTCAAAGTAATGCTGGCAGTCATGTAGCAAGAGTTGCTACGAACCTCAAAATAATGTGACAGTGATGTCAGAAGAATTGCTAATGATCTCAAAATGATGCGACAGTGATATAGTAAGAATTGCTAATGAACTCAAAATGATGCTAACAGTAGTGGAGATAATGTTTCGAATAACCTCAAAGTGATGCTGACAGTCATTTACTAAGAGTTGCTATGAACCTCAAAATATTGCGACAGTGATGTCGGAAGAATTGCTAATGAACTCAAGATGATGCTAACAGTAATGGAGTGAACGTTTCGAATAACCTCAAAGTGATGCTGACAGTCATTTAGAAAGAGTTGCTAATGAACTCAATTCAATGCAACAGTGATGTCGTGAGAATTGCTCATTAACTCAAAATGATGCGAACAGTAATGTAGTGATAGTTGCTAATAAACTGAAAGTGATGCTGACAGTAATGCAGTAAGAGTTGCTACGAACCTTAAAATAATGCAACAATAATGTAGTAAGAGTTGCTACGAAACTCAAAATAATGCGACAGTGATGTCGGAAGAATTGCAAATGATCTCAAAATGATGCGACAGTGATGTATTAAGAATTGCTAATGAACTCAAAATGATGCTAAAAGTATTGGAGTGAAAGTTTCGAATAACCTCAAAGTGATGCTGACAGTCATGTACTAAGAGTTGCTACGAACCTCATAATAATGCGACAGTGATGTCGGAAGAATTGCAAATGAACTCAAAATGATGCTAACAGTAATGGAGTGATAGTTGCTAATAAACTCAAAATGATGCTAACAGTAATGTAGTGATAGTTTCTAATCAACTCAGTGATACTTCCAGTAATGTAGTAAGTGTTTCGAACAACCTCAAAGTGATGCTGACAGTAATGTAGTAAGAGTTGCTACTAACCTCAATTTAATGCTACACTGATGTTGTAAGAGTTGCTACTAACCTCAAAATGATGCTAACAGTAATGCAGTGATAGTTGCAAATGAACTCAAAGTGATGCTGACAGTAGTGTAGTAAGTTTTTCGAACAACCTCAAAGTGATGCTGACAGTCATGTAGTAAGAGTTGCTACGAACCTCAAAATAATGCGACAGTGATGTAGTAAAAGTTGCCACGAACCTCAAAATATTGCGACAGTGATGTCGGAAGAATTTCCAATGAACTCAAAATGCTTCTACCAATAATGTAGTGATGATTCCAAATCAACTCAGTGATGCTGACAGTAATGTAGTAAGTGTTTCGAACAACCTCAAAGTGATGCTGACAGTCATGTAGTAAGAGTTCCTACGAACCTCAAAATAATGCGACAGTGATGTCGGAAGAATTGCTAATGATCTCAAAATGATGCGACAGTGATGTAGTAAGAATTGCTAATGAACTCAAAATGATGCGACAGTAATGGAGTGAAAGTTTCGAATAACCTCAAAGTGATGCTGACAGTCATGTAGTAAGTGTTGCAACGAACCTCAAAATAATGCGACAGTAATGTAGTAAAAGTTGCTACGAACCTCAAAATATTGCGACAGTGATGTCGGAAGAATTTCTAATGAACTCAAGATGATGCTAACAGTAATGTAGTGATAGTTGCTAATCAACTCAATGATGCTTACAGTAATGTAGTAAGTGTTTCGAATAACCTCAAAGTGATGCTGACAGTCATGCAGTAAGAGTTGCTACAAACCTCAAAATAATGCAACAGTGATGTCAGAAGAATTGCTAATGAACTCAAAATGATGCTAACAGTAATGGAGTGATAGTTGCTAATCAACTCAATGATGCTTACAGTAATGTAGTAAGTGTTTCGAATAACCTCAAAGTGATGCTGACAGTCATGCAGTAAGAGTTGCTACAAACCTCAAAATAATGCAACAGTGATGTCAGACGAATTGCTAGAGATCTCAAAATGATGCGACAGTGATTTAGTAAGAATTGCTAATAAACTCAAAATGATGCTAACAGTAATGGAGTGAACATTTCGAACAACCTCAAAGTGATGCTGACAGGAATGTAGTAAGAGTTGCTACGAACCTAAAAATAATGCGACAGTGATGTCGGAAGAATTGCTACTAACCTCAAAATGATGCTAACAGTAATGTAGTGATAGTTCCTAATGAACTCAAAGTGATGCTGACAGTAATGTAGTAAGTGTTTCGAACAACCTCAAAGTGATTCTGACAGTCATGTAGTAAGAGTTGCTTCGAACCTCAAAATAATGCGACAGTGATGTCAGAAGAATTGCTAATGAACTCAAAATGATGCTAACAGTAATGGAGGGAAACTTTGAATAACCTCAAAGTGATGCTCACAGTCATTTAGTAAGAGTTGCTAATGAACTCAATTTAATGCTACAGTGATGTTGTGAGAATTGCTCAACAACGCAAAATGATGCTAACAGTAATGTACTGATAGTTGCGAATAAACTCAAAGTGATGCTGACAGTAATGTAGTAAGAGTTGCTACGAACCTTAAAATAATGCAACAGTAATGTAGTAAGAGTTGCTACGAACCTCAAAATATTGCGACAGTGATGTCGGAAGAATTGCTAATGATCTCAAAATGATGCGACAGTGATGTAGTAAGAATTGCTAATGAACTCAAAATGATGCTAACAGTAATGTAGTGATAGTTGCTAATCAACTCAGTGATGCTTACAGTAATGTAGTAAGTGTTTCGAATAACCTCAAAGTGATGCTGACAGTCATGTACAAAGAGTTGCTACGAACCTCAAAATAATGCGACAGTAATGTAGTAAAAGTTGCTACGAACCTCAAAATATTGCGACAGTGATGTCGGAAGAATTGCTAATGAACTTAAAATGATGCTAACAGTAATGTAGTGATAGTTGCTTATCAACTCAGTGAGGCTTACAGTAATGTAGTAAGTGTTTCGAAAAACCTCAAAGTGATGCTGACAGTCATGTAGTAAGAGTTGCTACGAACCTCAAAATGATGCGACAGTGATGTCAGAAGAATTGCTAAAGATCTCAAAATGATGCGACAGTGATTTAGTAAGAATTGCTAATGAACTCAAAATGATGCTAACAGTAATGGAGTGAACGTTTCGAATAACCTCAAAGTGATGCTGACAGTCATGTACTAAGAATTGCTACAAACCTCAAAATAATGCAACAGTAATGCAGTAAATGATGCTACGAACCTCAAAATATTGCGACAGTGATGTCGGAAGAATTGCTAATGAACTCAAGATGATGCTAACCGTAATGTAGTGATAGTTGCTAAGAAACTCAGTGATGCTTAAGGTAATGTAGTAAGAGTTTCGAAAAACCTCAAAGTGATGCTGACAGTCATTTAGTAAGAGTTGCTAATGAACTCAATTTAATGCTACAGTGATGTCGTGAGAATTGCTCATAAACTCAAAATGATGCGAACAGTAATGTAGTGATAGTTGCTAATAAACTCAAAGTGATGCTGACAGTCATGTAGTAAGAGTTGCTACGAACCTCAAAATAATGTGACAATGATGTCAGAAGAATTGCTAATGATCTCAAAATGATGCGACAGTGATGTAGTAAGAATTGCTAATTAACTCAAAATGATGCTAAAAGTAATGGAGTGAAAGTTTCGAATAACCTCAAAGTGATGCTGACAGTCAAGTAGTAAGAGTTGCTACGAACCTCAAAATAATGCGACAGTAATGTAGTAAAAGTTGCGACGAACCTCAAAATATTGCGACAGTGATGTCGGAAGAATTGCTAATGAACTCAAGATGATGCTAACAGTAATGTAGTGATAGTTGCTAATCAAGTCAGTGATGCTTACAGTAATGTAGTAAGTGTTTCGAATAACCTCAAAGTGATGCTGACAGTCATGTAGTAAGAGTTGCTTATGAACTCAATTTAATGCTACAGTGACGTCGTGAGATTTGCTCATGACCTCAAAATGATGCTAACAGTAATGTCGTGATAGTTGCTAATAAACTTAAAGTGATGCTGACAGTAATGTAGTAAGAGTTGCTACGAACCTCAAAATAATGTGACAGTTATGTCAGAAGAATTGCTAATGATCTCAAAATGAGCGACAGTGATGTAGTAAGAATTGCTAATGAACTATAAATGATGCTAAAAGTAATGGAGTGAAAGTTTCGAATAACCTCAAAGTGATGCTGACAGTCATGTACTAAGAGTTGCTACGAACCTCATAATAATGCGACAGTGATGTCGGAAGAATTGCAAATGAACTCAAAATGATGCTAACAGTAATGTAGTGATAGTTGCTAATAAACTCAAAGTGATGCTGACAGTAATGTAGTAAGAGTTGCTACGAACCTTTAAATAATGCAACAGTAATGTAGTAAGAGTTGCTACGAACCTCAAAATAATGCGACAGTGATGTCGGAAGAATTGCTAATGATCTCGAAATAATGCGACAGTGATGTAGTAAGAATTGCTAATTAACTCAAAATGATGCTAACAGTAATGGAGTGAACGTTTCGAATAACCTCAAAGTGATGCTGACAGTCATGTAGTAAGAGTTGCTACGAACCTCAAAAAAATGCGACAGTGTGTCGGAAGAATTGCTATTGAACTCAAAATGATGCTAACAGTGACATACTGATAGTTGCTAATGAACTCAAAGTGATGCTGACAGTAATGTAGTAAGTGTTTCGAACAACCATAAAGTGATTCTGACAGTCATGTAGTAAGAGTTGCTTCGAACCTCAAAATAATGCGACAGTGATGTCAGAAGAATTGCTAAAGATCTCAAAATGATGTGACAGTGATGTAGTCAGAATTGCTAATGAACTCAAAATGATGCTAACAGTAATGGAGGGAAACTTTGAATAACCTCAAAGTGATGCTGACAGACATTTAGTAAGAGTTGCCAATGAACTCAATTTAATGCTACAGTGATTTTGTGAGAATTGCTCAACAACGCAAAATGATGCTAACAGTAATGTACTGATAGTTGCGAATAAACTCAAAGTGATGCTGACAGTAATGTAGTAAGAGTTACTACGAACTTCAAAATGATGTGACAGTGATGTAGTAAGAGTTACTACGAACTTCAAAATGATGTGACAGTGATGTAGTAAGAATTGCTTATGATCTGAAATGATCGGACAGTGATGTAGTAAGAATTGCAAATGAACTCAAAATGATGCTAACAGTAATGTAGTGAAAGTTTCGAACAACCTCAAAGTGATGCTGACAGTCATGTTGTCAGAGTTGCAACGAACCTCAAAATGATACGACAGTGATGGAGTAAGAATTGCTAATGAACTCAAAATAATGCTAACAGTAATGTAGTGAAAGTATCCAATAAACTCAAAATTTACTGACAGTCATGTAGGAAGAGTTGCTACCAACCTCAAAATAATGCAACACTAATGTAGTAAGAGTTACTACGAACTTCAAAATGATGTGACAGTGATGTAGTAAGAATTGCTTATGATCTGAAATGATCGGACAGTGATGTAGTAAGAATTGCAAATGAACTCAAAATGATGCTAACAGTAATGTAGTGAAAGTTTCGAACAACCTCAAAGTGATGCTGACAGTCATGTTGTAAGAGTTGCAACGAACCTCAAAATGATACGACAGTGATGGAGGAAGAATTGCTAATGAACTCAAAATAATGCTAACAGTAATGTAGTGAAAGTATCCAATAAACTCAAAATGTACTGACAGTCATGTAGGAAGAGTTGCTACAAACCTTAAAATAATGCAACAGTAATGTAGTAAGAGTTACTACGAAATTCAAAATAATGCGACAGTGATGTCAGAAGAATTGCTAAAGATCTCAAAATGATGTGACAGTGATGTCAGAAGAATTGGTAATGAACTCAAAATGATGCTAACAGTAATGTAGTGAAAGTTTATAATAACCACAAGTGATGCCGACAGTCATGTAGTAAGAGTCGCTACGAACCCTAAAATAATGCAACAATAATGTAGTAAGAGTTGCTACGAACCTCAAAATAATGCGACAGTGATGTCAGAAGAATTGCTAAAGATCTCAAAATGATGTGACAGTGATGTCAGAAGAATTGGTAATGATCTCAAAATGATGCTAACAGTCATGGAGTGAACGTTTCGAATAACCTCAAAGTGATGCTGAAAGTCATGTACTAAGAGTTGCTACGAAACTCAAAATAATGCAACAGTCATGTAGTAAAAGTTGCGACGAACCTCAAAATATTGCGACAGTGATGTCAGAAGAATTGCTAATGAACTTAAAATGATGCTAACAGTAATGTAGTGATAGTTGCTAATCAACTCAGTGATGCTTGAAGTAATGTAGTAAGTGTTTCGAATAACCTCAAAGTAATGCTGGCAGTCATGTAGCAAGAGTTGCTACGAACCTCAAAATAATGTGACAGTAATGTCAGAAGAATTGCTAATGATCTCAAAATGATGCGACAGTGATATAGTAAGAATTGCTAATGAACTCAAAATGATGCTAACAGTAATGGAGATAATGTTTCGAATAACCTCAAAGTGATGCTGACAGTCATTTACTAAGAGTTGCTATGAACCTCAAAATATTGCGACAGTGATGTCGGAAGAATTGCTAATGAACTCAAGATGATGCTAACAGTAATGGAGTGAACGTTTCGAATAACCTCAAAGTGATGCTGACAGTCATTTAGAAAGAGTTGCTAATGAACTCAATTCAATGCAACAGTGATGTCGTGAGAATTGCTCATTAACTCAAAATGATGCGAACAGTAATGTAGTGATAGTTGCTAATAAACTGAAAGTGATGCTGACAGTAATGCAGTAAGAGTTGCTACGAACCTTAAAATAATGCAAAAATAATGTAGTTAGAGTTGCTACGAACCTCAAAATATTGCGACAGTGATGTCGGAAGAACTGCTAATGATCTCAAAATGATGTGAAATTGATGTAGTAAGAATTGCTAATGAACTCAAAATGATGCTAACAGTAATGGAGTGAAACTTTCGAAAAACCTCAAAGTGATGCTGAAAGTCATGTAGTAAGTGTTGCTACGAACCTCAAAATATTGCGACAGTGATGTCGGAAGAATTGCTATTGAACTCAAGATGATGCTAACAGTAATGTAGTGATAGTTGCTAATAAACTCAAAGTGATGCTGACAGTAATGTAGTAAGAGTTTCGAACAACATCAAAGTGATGCTGACAGTCATGTAATAAGAGTTGCTGATGAACTCAATTTAATGCTACAGTGATGTCGTGAGAATTGCTCAACAACTCAAAATGATGCTAACAGTAATGTAGTGATAGTTGCTACGAACCTCAAAATAATGCCACAGTAATGTAGTAAAAGTTGCTACGAACCTCAAAATATTGCGACAGTGATGTCGGAAGAATTGCTAATGAACTCAAGATGATGCTAACAGTAATGGAGTGAAACTTTCGAATAACCTCAAAGTGATGCTGACAGTCATGTAGTAAGTGTTGCTACGAACCTCAAAATAATACGACAGTAATGTAGTAAAAGTTGCTTCGAACCTCAAAGTAATGCGACAGTGATGTCAAAAGAATTGTTAATGATCTCAAACTGATGCGACAGTGATGTCGTAAGAATTGCTAATGAACTTAAAATGATGCTAACAGTAATGTAGTGATAGTTGCTAAGAAACTCAGTGATGCTTACAGTAATGTAGTAAGAGTTTCGAACAAACTCAAAGTGATGCTGACAGTCATTTAGTAAGAGTTGCTAATGACCTCAATTTAATGCTACAGTGATGTTGTGAGAATTGCTCAACAACTCAAAATGATGCTAACAGTAATGTAGTGATAGTTGCTAATAAACTCAAAGTGATGCTGACAGTAATGTAGTAAGTGTTGCTACGAACCTTAAAATAATGCAACAATAATGTAGTAAGAGTTGCAACGAACCTCAAAATAATGCGACAGTGATGTCAGAAGAATTGCTAATGATCTCAAAATGATGCGACAGTGATGTAGTAAGAATTGCTAATGAACTCAAAATGATGCTAACAGTAATGGAGTGAAACTTTCGAATAACCTCAAAGTGATGCTGACAGTCATGTATTAAGTGTTGCTACAAACCTCAAAATAATGCGAAAGTAATGTAGTAAAAGTTGCGACGAACCTCAAAATTTTGCTACAGTGATGTCGGAAGAATCGCTAATGACCTCAAGATGATGCTAACAGTAATGTAGTGAAAGTTGCTAAGAAACTCAGTGATGCTTACAGTAATGTAGAAAGAGTTTCGAACAACCTCAAAGTGATGCTGACAGTCATTTAGTAAGAGTTGCTAATGAACTAAATTCAATGCTACAGTGATGTCATGAGAATTTCTCATAAACTCAAAATGATGCGAACAGTAATGTAGTGATAGTTGCTAATAACCTCAAAGAGATGCTGACAGTCATGTAGTAAGAGTTGCTATGAACCTCAAAATAATGCAACAGTAATGTAGTAAAAGTTGCAACGAACCTCAAAATATTGCGACAGTGATGTCAGAAGAATTGCTAATGAACTTAAAATGATGCTAACAGTAATGTAGTGATAGTTGCTAATCAACTCAGTGATGCTTGAAGTAATGTAGTAAGTGTTTCGAATAACCTCAAAGTGATGCTGACAGTCATGTAGTAAGAGTTGCTACGAACCTCAAAATAATGTGACAGTGATGTCAGAAGAATTGCTAATGATCTCAAAATGATGCGACAGTGATATAGTAAGAATTGCTAATGAACTCAAAATGATACTAACAGTAATGGAGTGAATGTTTCGAATAACCTCAAAGTGATGCTGACAGTCATTTACTAAGAGTTGCTATGAACCTCAAAATATTGCGACAGTGATGTCGGAAGAATTGCTAATGAACTCAAGATGATGCTAACAGTAATGGAGTGAACGTTTCGAATAACCTCAAAGTGATGCTGACAGTCATTTAGAAAGAGTTGCTACGAACCTCAAAATATTGCGACAGTGATGTCGGAAGAATTGCGATTGAACTCAAGATGATGCTAACAGTAATGTAGTGATAGTTGCTAATAAACTCAAAGTGATGCTGACAGTAATGTAGTAAGAGTTTCGAACAACATCAAAGTGATGCTGACAGTCATGTAATAAGAGTTGCTGATGAACTCAATGTAATGCTACAGTGATGTCGTGAGAATTGCTCAACAACTCAAAATGATGCTAACAGTAATGTAGTGATAGTTGCTACGAACCTCAAAATAATGCGACAGTAATGTAGTAAAAGTTGCTACGAACCTCAAAATATTGCGACAGTGATGTCGGAAGAATTGCTAATGAACTCAAGATGATGCTAACAGTAATGGAGTGAAACTTTCGAATAACCTCAAAGTGATGCTGACAGTCATGTAGTAAGTGTTGCTACGAACCTCAAAATAATACGACAGTAATGTCGTAAAAGTTGCTTCGAACCTCAAAGTAATGCGACAGTGATGTCAAAAGAATTGTTAATGATCTCAAACTGATGCGACAGTGATGTCGTAAGAATTGCTAATGAACTTAAAATGATGCTAACAGTAATGTAGTGATAGTTGCTAAGAAACTCAGTGATGCTTACAGTAATGTAGTAAGAGTTTCGAACAAACTCAAAGTGATGCTGACAGTCATTTAGTAAGAGTTGCTAATGACCTCAATTTAATGCTACAGTGATGTTGTGAGAATTGCTCAACAACTCAAAATGATGCTAACAGTAATGTAGTGATAGTTGCTAATAAACTCAAAGTGATGCTGACAGTAATGTAGTAAGAGTTGCTACGAACCTTAAAATAATGCAACAATAATGTAGTAAGAGTTGCAACGAACCTCAAAATAATGCGACAGTGATGTCAGAAGAATTGCTAATGATCTCAAAATGATGCGACAGTGATGTAGTAAGAATTGCTAATGAACTCAAAATGATGCTAACAGTAATGGAGTGAAACTTTCGAATAACCTCAAAGTGATGCTGACAGTCATGTAGTAAGTGTTGCTACGAACCTCAAAATAATGCGACAGTAATGTCGTAAAAGTTGCTACGGACCTCAAAATATTGCGACAGTGATGTTGGAAGAATTGCTAATGAACTCAAGATGATGCTAACAGTAATGTAGTGATAGTCGCTAATCAACTCAATGATGCTTACAGTAATGTAGTAAGTGTTGCGAACAACCTCAAAGTGATGCTGACAGTCATGTAGTAAGAGTTGCTAAGAACCTCAAAATAATGCGACAGTGATGTCAGAAGAATTGCTAAAGATCTCAAAATGATGTGACAGTGATGTCAGAAGAATTGGTAATGATCTCAAAATGATGCTAACAGTAATGGAGTGAACGTTTCGAATAACCTCAAAGTGCGACAGTAATGTAGTAAAAGTTGCAACGAACCTCAAAATATTGCGACAGTGATGTCGGAAGAATTGCTCATGAACTCAAGATGATGCTAACAGTAATGTAGTGATAGTTGCTAATCAACTCAGTGATGCTTGAAGTAATGTAGTAAGTGTTTCAAATAACCTCAAAGTAATGCTGGCAGTCATGTAGCAAGAGTTGCTATGAACCTCAAAATAATGTGACAGTGATGTCAGAAGAATTGCTAATGATCTCAAAATGATGCGACAGTGATGTAGTAAGAATTGCTAGTGAACTCAAAATGATGCTAACAGTAAGGGAGTGATAGTTGCTAATCAACACAGTGATGCTTACAGTAATGTAGTAAGTGTTTCGAATAACCTCAAAGTGATGCTGAAAGTCATGTACGAAGAGTTGCTACGAACCTCAAAATAATGCGACAGTAATGTAGTAAAAGTTGCTACGAACCTCAAAATATTGCGGCAGTGATGTCGGAAGAATTGCTAATGAATTTAAAATGATGCTAACAGTAATGTAGTGAACGTTTCGAATAACCTCAAAGAGATGCTGACAGTCATGTAGTAAGAGTTGCTACGAACCTCAAAATAATGCGACAGTAATGTAGTAAAAGTTGCAACGAACCTCAAAATATTGTGACAGTGATGTCGGAAGAATTGCTAATGAACTCAAGATGATGCTAACAGTAATGGAGTGAAACTTTCGAATAACCTCAAAGTGATACTGACAGTCATGTAGTAAAAGTTGCTACGAACCTCAAAATATTGCGACAGTGATGTCGGAAGAATTGCTAATGAACTCAAAATGATGCAAAAAGTAATGTAGTGATAGTTGCTAATCAACTCAATGATGCTTACAGTAATGTAGTAAGTGTTTCGAACAACCTCAAAGTGATGCTTACAGTCATGTCGTAAGAGTTGCTACGAACCTCAAAATAATGCGACAGTGATGTCAGAAGAATTGCTAAAGATCTCAAAATGATGTGACAATGATGTCAGAAGAATTGGTAATGAACTCAAAATGATGCTAACAGTAATGGAGTGAACGTTTCGAATAACCTCAAAGTGATGCTGAAAGTCATGTACGAAGAGTTGCTACGAACCTCAAAATAATGCGACAGTAATGTAGTAAAAGTTGCTACGAACCTCAAAATATTGCGGCAGTGATGTCGGAAGAATTGCTAATGAATTTAAAATGATGCTAACAGTAATGTAGTGAACGTTTCGAATAACCTCAAAGAGATGCTGACAGTCATGTAGTAAGAGTTGCTACGAACCTCAAAATAATGCGACAGTAATGTAGTAAAAGTTGCAACGAACCTCAAAATATTGTGACAGTGATGTCGGAAGAATTGCGAATGAACTCAAGATGATGCTAACAGTAATGGAGTGAAACTTTCGAATAACCTCAAAGTGATACTGACAGTCATGTAGTAAAAGTTGCTACGAACCTCAAAATATTGCGACAGTGATGTCGGAAGAATTGCTAATGAACTCAAAATGATGCAAAAAGTAATGTAGTGATAGTTGCTAATCAACTCAATGATGCTTACAGTAATGTAGTAAGTGTTTCGAACAACCTCAAAGTGATGCTTACAGTCATGTCGTAAGAGTTGCTACGAACCTCAAAATAATGCGACAGTGATGTCAGAAGAATTGCTAAAGATCTCAAAATGATGTGACAATGATGTCAGAAGAATTGGTAATGAACTCAAAATGATGCTAACAGTAATGGAGTGAACGTTTCGAATAACCTCAAAGTGATGCTGAAAGTCATGTACTAAGAGTTGCTACGAAACTCAAAATAATGCAACAGTCATGTAGTAAAAGTTGCAACGAACCTCAAAATATTGCGACAGTGATGTCAGAAGAATTGCTAATGAACTTAAAATGATGCTAACAGTAATGTAGTGATAGTTGCTAATCAACTCAGTGATGCTTGAAGTAATGTAGTAAGAGTTGCTACGAACCTCAATATAATGCGACAGTAATGTAAAAGTTGCAACGAACCTCAAAATATTGCGACAGTGATGTCGGAAGAATTGCTCATGAACTCAAGATGATGCTAAAAGTAATGGAGTGAAACTTTCGAATAACCTCAAAGTGATGCTGACAGTCATGTAGCAAGTGTTGCTACGAACCTCAAAATAATGCGACAGTAATGTAGTAAAAGTTGCTACGAACCTCAAAATATTGCGACAGTGATGTTGGAAGAATTGCTATTGAACTCAAAGCGATGCTGACAGTAATGTAGTAAGAGTTGCTTCGAACCTCAAAGTAATGCGACAGTGATGTCAAAAGAATTGTTAATGATCTCAAACTGATGCTAACAGTAATGTAGTGATAGTTGCTAAGAAACTCAGTGATGCTTACAGTAATGTAGTAAGAGTTTCGAACAACCTCAAAGTGATGCTGACAGTCATTTAGTCAGAGTTGCTAATGACCTCAATTTAATGCTACAGTGATGTCGTGAGAATTGCTCAACAACTCAAAATGATGCTAACAGTAATGTAGTGATAGTTGCTAATAAACTCAAAGTGATGCTGACAGTAATGTAGTAAGAGTTGCTACGAACCTTAAAATAATGCAACAATAATGTAGTAAGAGTTGCAACGAACCTCAAAATATTGCGACAGTGATGTAGTAAGAATTGCTAATGAACTCAAAATGATGCTAACAGTAATGGAGTGAATGTTTCGAATAACCTCAAAGTGATGCTGACAGTCATTTACTAAGAGTTGCTATGAACCTCAAAATATTGCGACAGTGATGTCGGAAGAATTGCGAATGAACTCAAGATGATGCTAACAGTAATGGAGTGAAACTTTCGAATAATCTCAAAGTGATGCTGACAGTCATTTAGAAAGAGTTGCTAATGAACTCAATTCAATGCAACAGTGATGTCGTGAGAATTGCTCATTAACTCAAAATGATGCGAACAGTCATGTAGTGATAGTTGCGAATAAACTGAAAGTGATGCTGACAGTCATGCAGTAAGAGTTGCTACGAACCTTAAAATAATGCAAAAATAATGTAGTTAGAGTTGCTACGAACCTCAAAATATTGCGACAGTGATGTCGGAAGAACTGCTCATGATCTCAAAATGATGCGACAGTGATGTCGTAAGAATTGCTAATGAACTTAAAATGATGCTAACAGTAATGTAGTGATAGTTGCTAAGAAACTCAGTGATGCTTACAGTAATGTAGTAAGAGTTTCGAACAAACTCAAAGTGATGCTGACAGTCATTTAGTAAGAGTTGCTAATGACCTCAATGTAATGCTACAGTGATGTTTTGAGAATTGCTCAACAACTCAAAATGATGCTAACAGTAATGTAGTGATAGTTGCTAATAAACTCAAAGTGATGCTGACAGTAATGTAGTAAGAGTTGCTATGAACCTTAAAATAATGCAACAATAATGTAGTAAGAGTTGCAACGAACCTCAAAATAATGCGACAGTGATGTCAGAAGAATTGCTAATGATCTCAAAATGATGCGACAGTGATGTAGTAAGAATTGCTAATGAACTCAAAATGATGCTAACAGTAATGGAGTGAAACTTTCGAATAACCTCAAAGTGATGCTGACAGTCATTTAGTAAGAGTTGCTACGAACCTCAAAATAATGCAACAGTGATGTCGGAAGAATTGCTAATGATCTCAAAATGATGTTAACAGTCTTGTGAGCTTCATAAAGACCCAGGCCACTATTTGTGGTCATGCATCATTGTGGCTGACCAATGGTCCAACTTCATCAGTCAGTCAGTCAGAGACATTAGCATTTGTCGGCCTGGCCTGCTGCCAAAGACTAACACTGCTTTGGTTGATTTACCTGTGCAGCCATGTCACGCTCCTCTCGGCCACCTCCACGGTCAGACGCCAGGTTAAACCAGCCAATGGCGTAAGAATCACTCTCAGAATCTGAAGCGCTCGTAGCTGCAGGGTTTTTCCACTCAGCTTCTGTTGAGAGACAAAGTCCATCACTTGATTAACTCTCACCAACAGAAATGTGCAGTTTTCCACTCAGGACAGCTGCTGCTGTTTTTAAAAAGAAGGTCCAGTGGATCCGTTCAGTTCTACATTATTCAGCAGAGAGATGTCACCATTGAATAATGACCATATTTCCTAAAATTATAGCTCAACCACAGAGGGACCAGGCTACTAGAATGACCTCTGTTTACTAGAAGTGCTTCTCCTATGGTGGTGAACTCCTCAGCTGTCAGTGGAGTCAAATCTGTCTTAGAGAGGCCAGAGGTTCCCACACTGGTTCCCTCTCATCATGCAGCCCTGACAGCTGTGTGTGCTGTTCCAGCGTGTTGGCACCTCACTGATGAGTTTCAGGGTTGGCCCTCCCATCTGTTGCTGCACCTGAGCCAGCTTCTCCTTGGCTGTAGTGCTGATCTGAAGGATGTGACAGTGTTCCTGGCTTTGTGTCTGATGATGGAAGTGGGGGATCTGATCACAGGATTTTCTGACTCCTAGATTCAGACGATGTGCAGTGCAGACTGAGTGGTGAATTTGGAGCTGTCTAGTGGATGCTGTCATGTTTGGTGCTGCGTCGCTCACAAGACACTTGACTTTGTTGGTGATGGCCCAGTCCTCCATCAGGCCTCTTTGGACTGGGGCCAAACTGTCAGCAGGGTGACTTTGTGGAAAGTCTTGCACTCCCAACACATTCATTCTCACGAATGCAGTGACAGGTCAGAGCCAAGGGAGCCTCCATGTCCACAGATGTCCACATGGCAGCTGGACTTCCTTTTTCACTCCTTCCCGTTCCTCCTGGTACTTTTTGGCCACCGTTTGTTTGATGGTCTGAAAATGACACCCAGGGTAAATCAATACATTGAAATTAGAGATGTAATAAACTGGAGATATCAACTACTGCTTTAGATCAGTTCCACACAAACCTTTCTGGTTGGCAAACATATGAGGCTCAAGGACCTGAGCCAGTTCCCTGAACCCTTCCCTCTCAACAGTGCTGAGGGGCTGGCAGTCCTTCAGGATCAAATTCAGCAGAGCCTCATCCAGCATCTGCTTCCTGGAAGCTGGATGGTTAAAGATGAAGGAGAGAAGAAATGAATAGGAATTAATTCTCAATGAAGCAACTGTGAGTCAGTTGGAGAGTGGCTGTATACCTGAGTTCATCCTGGTGGATCTGGGACTTCATTCTCATGCCTGGCCCCATCATGCCTCAGCACTGAAGAGGTGCTTTTGTTGAGATGAGACGCTTCTGTCCAACAAATGCCACATTCAACCTGCAGAAAAGAACATGAGTGCTCAGCTAAAAGTTCCTTTCTTCATGGTGACTGGTGTTTCTTAGTCTTAGACCACCAGGTTTCCAATGAGGTGTATCGGATACGTTGTTGTGTGCCGCTGAAATCCGTCCAATTCCGGCGTTGTTTCCTCATGAAATATGTTTGCCTTAAAGCTCATTAAAGTGTTGAACCACAATATCGTTCACCATAACTGAGTCAACTTCAAGACAACCTACTTCTACATTCCAGTCCCGGCTGCTCCTGTTCTGCTGCAGTCCAGAAAACAACAACCCGATACAATTGGCGCTCCTTCCCACAGCTCCGGCCCGGATCCGCATGGTTCCGCTGACTGACTGTGAGACGCGCTCCCTCCAGAGTGGCACAGCCCGATGGGGGTCCTTTTCTGGCACCGGGGCGTAAAACAGGTGCGACTGAAAAGCCTGGTTTATTCTGCGTCGAGGGAACGCGTTGCTCTGCAATTCACCGCCAAGCCGGTAGGGGGTGTGGCTTTGTCTTTGTATTGTTTACGGGGCTCTTGTCGGATTCCTTGGTTTTCTTCCAGTCACAGACAACAATTGTTGGCCATTTGTCAGTCTTTGTAGTGCCGCGAAGAGGCGTTGTAGAGGTGGTCGTACTTGAGCACCTCCTCGATAATCCTTTCTTCAGCTTGGTCCATTATTTCTTGAAGCCTTCACCACAGAAACTTTGAAAATGGCAGTGTTGCTTTGCCGCGACTGAACCGGAAATAACGTTCTGAGCGGGACCAATCACAGTTCTCGACGTTGACGTCACCACGCGTCAACGCGATGCTGAGGCAGGATTTTTTGGAGGCGCGTGTCAGGCTACGGCGGAGGTATGAATACTACTAATGAATACTACTCGACGCAGAAGCATAAATCAGGCTTTATAGTCCAACAGGAAGTTAGTATGTCAGGGATGAGACACCCTTATCGTCCAACAGGAAGTTAGCATGTCAGGGATGAGACACCCGCTAAACGTCATGTGAGCGGACCAATCATAGTCCGTTGACGTTCACGTCACTACGCGTCGACGCGACACGTAGTCAGGATTTTTTGGAGGTGCACGTCGGGCTACGGCGTAGGGGTCTGCGTTGACGGCGTAGGTACGGCGTAGGTACGGCGTAGGTACGGCGTAGGTACGGCGTAGGTACGGCGTCGCCACGACGCAGACGCATAAATCAGGCTTAATTCAGGCTTTATAGTCCAACAGGAAGTTAGCATGTCAGGGATGAGACACCCTCATAGTCCAACAGGTAGTTAGCATGTCAGGGATGAGACACCCTTATCGTCCAACAGGAAGTTAGCATGTCAGGGATGAGACACCCTTATCGTCCAGCAGGAAGTTAGCATGTCAGGGATGAGACTCCCTTATAGTCCAACAGGAAGTTAGCATGTCAGGGATGAGACACCCTTATCGTCCAACAGGAAGTTAGCATGTCAGGGATGAGACACCCTGATAGTCCAACAGGAAGTTAGCATGTCAGGGATGAGACATCCTGATAGTCCAACAGGAAGTTAGCATGTCAAGGATGAGACACTCTTAGAATCCAACAGGAAGTTTGCATGTCAAGGATGAGAAACCCTTATAGTCCAACAGGAAGTTAGCATTTCAGGGATGAGACACCCTGATAGTCCAACAGGAAGTTAGCATGTCAGGGATGAGACACCCTGATAGTCCAACAGGAAGTTAGCATCTCCATGGTTCCCTTGACCAGAAGCCAGTGGGATCATTCCATTCTGACATCTTGATTGACATTTGTCCTTCTCTTAGCTAAATAGCTGGCAATCATTTGAAAAAAACCTTGATTTACTTTTTGTATTTTGATCTTCAGCTCATTTGCATACTTTTGTTAAAATTCTCCCCTTTTTGTTTTGTTTTTTTTATTTTTTTTTTCCTGCTGTTTTTAGCACAAAGTCCACCTGGTGCCTAAAGACCAGTTCAGCATGGACTACGTTGAACCTTCAGTCCGCTGCATCAGCACCCATGGACGGTTCCCCCCTGACAGGTGGATTCTGGTGAGGAACATTAGTGGGACAGCGCTCTTGTTAGAACGGTTCTGATCCACCTTCCCTCCCCCTGTAGCTCCTCCTGTGTCCCCTCAGCGCTCTTGTTAGAACGGTTCTGATCCACCTTCCCTCCCCCTGTAGCTCCTCCTGTGTCCCCTCAGCGCTCTTGTTAGAACGGTTCTGATCCACCTTCCCTCCCCCTATAGCTCCTCCTGTGTCCTCTCAGCGCTCTTGTTAGAACGGTTCTGATCCACCTTCCCTCCCCCTGTAGCTCCTCCTGTGTCCCCTCAGCGCTCTTGTTAGAACAGTTCTGATCCACCTTCCCTCCCCCTGTAACTCCTCCTGTGTCCCCTCAGCGCTTTTGTTAGAACGGTTCTGATCCACCTTCCCTCCCCCTGTAGCTCCTCCTGTGTCCCCTCAGCGCTCTTGTTAGAACAGTTCTGATCCACCTTCCCTCCCCCTATAGCTCCTCCTGTGTCCTCTCAGCGCTCTTGTTAGAACGGTTCTGATCCACCTTCCCTCCCCCTGTAGCTCCTCCTGTGTCCCCTCAGCGCTCTTGTTAGAACAGTTCTGATCCACCTTCCCTCCCCCTGTAACTCCTCCTGTGTCCCCTCAGCGCTTTTGTTAGAACGGTTCTGATCCACCTTCCCTCCCCCTGTAGCTCCTCCTGTGTCCCCTCAGCGCTCTTGTTGGAACGGTTCTGATCCACCTTCCCTCCCCCTTTAGCTCCTCCTGTGTCCCCTCAGCGCTCTTGTTAGAACGGTTCTGATCCACCTCCCCTCCCCCTGTAGCTCCTCCTGTGTCCCCTCAGCGCTCTTGTTAGAACAGTTCGGATCCACCTTCCCTCCCCCTGTAGCTCCTCCTGTGTCCCCTCAGCGCTCTTGTTAGAACGGTTCGGATCCACCTTCCCTCCCCCTGTAGCTCCTCCTGTGTCCCCTCAGCGCTCTTGTTAGAACGGTTCTGATCCACCTTCCCTCCCCCTGTAGCTCCTCCTGTGACCCCTCAGCGCTCTTGTTAGAAGGGTTCTGATCCACCTTCCCTCCCCCTGTTGCTCCTCCTGTGTCCCCTCAGGTTTCCAAACTCCCTCCAACTGGCTGGTGTTGAAGGAGGGCCAGAGCTCCTCCTACAGGAGCCCATCCTGGCCTCCCCCGCTGATGCTCCTCCACTGCCCTCCCACCAGAGAGATGAGCCCCCTGGTTCAGAGGTGACAGACCACCTCTGGGAGCAGACAACAGAGGCCACATCAGGCTGGACTCCGTGCAGGTACGGAGGCTGACGGCTGCTGAGTGAGTGAGTTTACGACGCTCCCACCACTGCTGCTGGATTGATTTAACACATCTGGAATATTTAGATTTATTCTGGGTCAACATCTGCATCTGTTGAAGTCCTCAGTTTCCATGCAGGTGGTGTTGTTCCAGATAAAAGGTCTCAATAACAGCATCACTCCAGGTGAAACCATTCCAAAGAAGGCTCAGTGGAGCTGGCATATCAGCCACCAATGGAAGCCTGCTGCTGCTGCCAAGCTCTCCATGTCATCATGGAAAAGTTGATTGTTCAACTCAATGTTTTTCCCATTGGGAGGAGATTTGTTGTTCCACCATGAAGTCTTTTCTTGGGATGAGTTTGTGTGTTGTAGTAGCATGAAGATATCTTGTTATCATGATCAACTCATCTGGCCTGGTGGAAGAACGCTGCTGTGTTTGGATTCAGACGAGTCAAATCTGAACCAGGGACTAGTAGTTTTATCCTTGGTCCCCGGACTCATAAAATGGAGACCGGCCCAGTTTGACACTTTTGAACTCCTCCATGAGGTTCAAATCTCATGACTGAGATTCGTGATTGGAAACATCGGCGGTTCAGGAAAGAAAACATGTACCATTGAACATCGCTCTCATCCTTCTACTCAGAACGCTGCGATGGACTCCACCGTGTCCAGGCTTTGGGCAGATACGTCTTCATCCTCCACCACCACCAGCCGCTCCACTCCACCCACCCTGTGCAGGTCTACATTACCAGGGTCGGATCTGGCAGGGTGGAGGATCTTTGATTCATCTTAGCTTTCCTGCTCCGGCTGTTTGAGAAACATTCAAATCTTTCAGGCCACGCCAACGCCTCCTTCTGTCCCCACGCTTACGGCTGCCGAAACGTGCCGGTGTCTGAAAACCAGATCATTCTGGATGAGCCGGACCACCAGGTCCTCCTCACCTGCAGGTTCCTGCAGGCAGAGCCCTGTGGTGGTAGGTTTCCTGCTCCTCTGCTGGACTGATACCCTCTCCCTCTCCCGACACGTATCTGCTGTTTCTACTCTGTGCCTCCTTCTCCTCTGTCAGGCCTGGACTTCTTCCTTCTGTCTCTCCAGGATTACGTCCTGGTGGTGCCTGAGAGCAGCTCCAGCTCCAGCTCCCTGAACCAAGAACCACTGGAGAAATCTGACCACTTCATCAGCAACTGTGGCCTCAACAGCTTTCATGTCAAGTCGGTGTCTCTCAGCCTGAGTCGGTCCCTGTTCTGTATCCCTGAATGTTCTAGAGGAACTAAACTGGGCCTGACTGGGACGCTTCTGTCTGCTCAGATTTGGGTTGTGAATGCATTCAGATGTCATTTACAAGCATTGGAACTAAAGACCTGAGCCTCAAGAATATTTAGTTCTTGATTTACTTTCTCTTGCAGGGTTTCATTTTGTGCTAATTTTCTTTTGAAGATCTTTGTTTTTTTGTTGTCCTTCCATTTAGCAAGTTTGGCTAGCAACTCTTACTACATGACTGTCAGCATCACTTTGAGGTTATTCGAAACTTTCACCACATTACTGTTAGCATCATCTTGAGTTCATTAGCAATTCTTACGACATCACTGTCCCATCAGTTTGAGATCATTACCAATTCTTCTGACATCACTGTCGCATTATTTTGAGGTTCGAAGCAACTCTTACTACTTTACCGTTGCATTTTTTAAGGTTCGTAGCAACCATTACTACATGACTGTCAGCATCACTTTGAGGTTGTTCGAAACTCTTACTACATTACTGTAAGCATCACTGATTTTATTAGCAAGTATCACTACATTACTGTTAGTATCATTTTGAGGTCAGAAGCAACTGTTACTACATGACTGTCAGCATCACATTGAAGTTGTTCGAAACACTTACTACATTACTGTAAGCATCACTGAGTTGATTAGCAACTATCACTACATTACTGTTAGCATCATTTTTAGTTCATTAGCAATTCTTCCGACATCACTGTCGCAATATTTTGAGGTTCGTCGCAACTTTTACTACATTACTGTCGCATTATTTTGAGGTTCGTAGCAACTCTTAGTACATGACTGTCAGCATCACTTTGAGGTTATTCGAAACGTTCACTCCATTACTGTTAGCATCATTTTGAGTTTATTAGCAATTCTTACGACATCACTGTAGCATTAAATTTAGTTCATTAGCAACTCTTACCACATGACTGTCAGCATCACTTTGAAGTTGTTCGAAACACTTACTACATGACTGTCAGCATCACTTTGAGGTTGTTCGAAACTCTTCCTACATTACTGTAAGCATCACTGAGTTAATTAGCAACTACCACTACATTACTGTTAGCATCATTTTGAGTTCATTCGAAATTCTTCCGACATCACTGTCGCAATATTTTGAGGTTTGTAGCAATTCTTACTACAAGACTGTCAGCATCACTTTGAGGTTATTCCAAACACTTACTACATTACTGTAAGCATCACTGAGTTGATTAGCAACTATCACTACATTACTGTTAGCATCATTTTGAGTTCATTAGCAATTCTTCCGACATCACTGTCGCAATATTTTGAGGTTCGTAGCAACTTTTACTACATTCCTGTCGCATTATTTTGAGGTTCATAGCAACTCTTAGTACATTACTGTCAGCATTACTTTGAGGTTATTCGAAACGTTCACTCCATTACTGTTAGCATCATTTTGAGTTTATTAGCAATTCTTACGACATCACTGTAGCATTAAATTTAGTTCATTAGCAACTCTTACTACATTACTGTCAGCATTACTTTGAAGTTGTTCGAAACACTTACTACATTACTGTAAGCCTCACTGAGTTAATTAGCAACTACCACTACATTACTGTTAGCATCATTTTGAGTTCATTAGAAATTCTTCCGACATCACTGTCGCAATATTTTGAGGTTCGTAGCAACACTTACTACATGACTGTAAGCATCACTTTGAGGTTATTCAAAGCTTTCACGACATTACTGTTAGCATCATTTTGAGTTCATTCGCAATTCTTACTACATTACTGTCGCATTATTTTTAGATTCGTAGCAACTCTTAGTACATGACTGTCAGCATTACTTTGAGGTTATTCGAAACGTTCACTCCATTACTCTTAGCATCATTTTGAGTTCATTAGCAATTCTTACTACATCACTGTCGCAATATTTTGAGGTTCGTAGCAACATTTACTACATTACTGTCGCATTATTTTTAGGGTCGTAGCAACTCTTAGTACATGACTGTCAGCATTACTTTGAGGTTATTCGAAACGTTCACTCCATTACTTTTAGCATAATTTTGAGTTCATTAGCAATTCTTACTCAATCACTGTCGCATCATTTTGAGATCATTAGCAATTCTTCTGACATCACTGTCGCATTATTTTGAGGTTCGTAGCAACTCTTACTCCATTATTTTTGCATTATTTTAAGGTTCGTAGCAACTCTTACTACATTACTGTCAGCATCACTTTGAGTTTATTAGCAACTATCACTACATTACTGTTAGCATCATTTTGAGTTGTTGAGCAATTCTCACGACATCACTGTAGCATTAAATTGAGGTCATTAGCAACTCTTACTAAATGACTGTCAGCATCACTTTGAGGTTGTTCGAAACTCTTACTACATTACTGTAAGCATCACTGAGTTTCTTAGCAACTATCACTACATTGCTGTTAGCATCATCTTGAGTTCATTAGCAATTCTTCCGACGTCACTGTCGCAATATTTTGAGGTTCGTAGCAACTTTTACTACATTACTTTCGCATTATTTTGAGGTTTGTAGCAACACTTACTACATGACTGTCAGCATCACTTTGAGGTTATTCGAAAGTTTCACTTCATTACTGTTAGCATCATTTTGAGTTCATTAGCAATTCTTATTACATCACTGTCGCATAATTTTGAGATCATTAGCAATTCTTCCGACATCACTGTCGCATTATTTTGAGGTTCGTAGCAACTCTTCCTACATGACTGTCAGCATCACTTTGAGGTTATTCGAAACACTTACTACATTACTGTAAGCATCACTGAGTTTCTGAGCAACTATCACTACATTACTGTTAGCATCATTTTGAGTTCATTAGCAATTCTTCCGACATCACTGTCGCAATATTTTGAGGTTCGTAGCAAATTTTACTACATCACTGTCACGGTTTTTCGAAAGTTTCACTCCAATACTGTTAGCATCATTTTGAGTTCATTAGCAATTCTTCCGACATCACCGTCGCAATATTTTGAGGTTCGTAGCAACTTTTAGTACATGACTGTCAGCATCACTTTGAGGTAATTCGAAAGTTTCACTCCATTACTGTTAGCATTATTTTGAGTTCATTAGCAATTCTTACTACATTACTGTCGCATTATTTTTAGATTCGTAGCAACTCTTAGTACATGACTGTCAGCATCACTTTGAGGTTATTCGAAACGTTCACTCCATTACTCTTAGCATCATTTTGAGTTCATTAGCAATTCTTACTACATCACTGTCGCAATATTTTGCGATCATTAGCAATTCTTCTGACATCACTGTCGCATTATTTTGATGTTCGTAGCAACTCTTACTATAAGACTGTCAGCATCACTTTGAGGTTGTTCGAAACGTTCACTCCATGACTGTTCGCATCATTTTGAGTTCATTAGCAATTCTTCGGACATAACTGTTGCATTATTTTGAGGTTCGTAGCAACTCATACTAAATGACTGTCAGCATCACTTTGAGATTATTCGAAACGTTCACTCCATTACTGTTATCATCATTTTGAGTTCATGAGCAATTCTCACGACATCACTGTAGCATTAAATTGAGTTCATTAGCAACTCTTACTAAATAACTGTCAGCATAACTTTGAGGTTGTTCGAAACACTTACTACATTACTGTAAGCATCACTGAGTTTCTTAGCAACTATCACTATATTACTGTTAGCATCATCTTGAGTTCATTAGCAATTCTTCCGACATCACTGTCGCAATATTTTGAGGTACGTAGCAATTTTTACTACATTACTGTCGCATTATTTTGAGGTTCGTAGCAACACTTACTACATGACTGTCAGCATCACTTTGAGGTTATTCGAAAGTTTCACTCTATTACTGTTAGCATCATTTTGAGTTCATTACAATTATTACTACGTCACTGTCGCATCATTTTGAGTTCATTAGCAATTCTTCTGACATAACTGTTGCATTATTTTGAGGTTCGTAGCAACTCTTACTACATGACTGTCAGCATCACTTTGAGGTTGTTCGAAACGTTCACTCCATTACTTTTAGCATCATTTTGAGTTCATTAGCAATTCTTTCTAAATCACTGTCGCATCATTTTGAGTTCATTCGCAATTCTTCTGACATCACTGTCGCATTATTTTGAGGTTCGTAGCAACTCTTACTACATGACTGTCAGAATCACTTTGAGGTTGTTTGAAACACTTACTACATTACTGTCAGCATCACTTTAAGTTCATTAGCAACTATCACTACATTACTATTAAAATCGTTTTGAGTTATATAGCAATTCTTACGATATCTATACGATACGATATATATGACTGTCAGCATCATTTTTAATGTACTCACGACTCAAACCACATGACTTTCAGCATCACTTTGAGGGTATTCGAAACTTTCACTCCATTACTGTTAGCATCATTTTGAGTTCATTAGCAATTCTTCTGACATAACTGTCGCATTATTTTGAGGTTCGTAGCAACTCATACTAAATGACTGTCAGCATCACTTTGAGGTTATTCAAAAGTTTCACTCTATTACTGTTAGCATCATTTTGAGTTCATTACAATTATTACTACGTCATTGTCGCATCATTTTGAGTTCATTAGCAATTCTTCTGACATAACTGTTGCATTATTTTGAGGTTCGTAGCAACTCTTACTACATTATTGTTGCATTATTTTAAGGTTCCTAGCAACTCTTACGACATGACTGTCAGCATCACTTTGAGTTTATAAGCAACTATCACTACATTACTGTTAGCATCATTTTGAGTTTATGAGCAATTCTCACTACATCACTGTAGGATTGAATTGAGTTCATTAGCAACTCTTACTAAATGACTGTCAGCATCACTTTGAGGTTTTTCGAAACTCTTACTACATTACTGTAAGCATCACTGAGTTTCTTAGCAACTATCACTACATTACTGTTAGCGTCATCTTGAGTTCATTAGCAATTCTTCCGACATCACTGTCGCAATATTTTGAGGTTCGGAGCAACTTTTACTACATTGCTGTCGCATTATTTTGAGGTTTGTAGCAACACTTTCTACATGACTGTCAGCATCACTTTGAGGTTATTCGAAAGTTTCACTCCATTACTATTCGCATCATTTTGAGTTCATTAGCAATTCTTACGACATCACTGTCGCATCATTTTGAGATCATTAGCAATTCTTCCGACATCACTGTCGCATTATTTTGAGGTTCGTAGCAACTTTTACTACATTACTGTCGCATTATTTTGAGATTCGTAGCAACTCTTACTACATGACTGTCAGCATCACTTTGAGGTTATTCGAAACGTTCACTCCATTACTGTTAGCGTCACTTTGAGATCATTACCAATTCTTCTGACATCATTGTCGCATCATTTTGAGATCTTTAGCAATTCTTCCGACATCACTGTCGCATTATTTTGAGGTTCGTAGCAACTCTTCCTACATGACTGTCAGCATCACTTTGAGGTTATTCGAAACACTTTCTATATTACTTTAAGCATCACTGAGTTGATTAGCAACTACCACTACATTACTGTTAGCATCATTTTGAGTTCATTAGCAATTCTTCCGACATCACTTTCGCAATATTTTGAGGTTCGTAGCGATTTTTACTACATTACTGTCGCATTATATTGAGGTTCGTAGCAACTCTTACTACATGACTGTCAGCATCACTTTGAGGTTATTCGAAACACTTACTACATTACTGTAAGCATCACTGAGTTGATTAGCAAGTATCACTACATTAGTTTTAGCATCATTTTGAGTTCATTAGCAATTCTTACTAAATCACTGTCGCATCATTTTTAGATCATTAGCAATTCTCCTGACATCACTGTCACATTATTTTGAGGTTCGTAGCAACTCTTACTACATTATTGTTGCATTATTTTAAGGTTTGTAGCAACTCTTACTACATTTTGTCAGCATCACTTTGAGTTTATTAGCAACTATCACTACATTACTGTTAGCATCATTTTGAGTTTATGAGCAATTCTCACGACATCACTGTAGCATTGAATTGAGTTCATTAGCAACTCTTACTAAATGACTGTCAGCATCACTTTGAGGTTGTTCGAAACTCTTACTACATTACTGTAAGCATAACTGAGTTTCTTAGCAACTATCACTACATTACTGTTAGCATCATCTTGAGTTCATTAGCAATTCTTCCGACATCACTGTCGCATTATTTTGAGGTTCGTAGCAACTCTTACTACATGACTGTCAGCATCACTTTGAGGTTGTTCGAAACACTTACTACATTACTGTAAGCATCACTGACTTGATTAGCAACTACCACTACATTACTGTTGGCATCATCTTGAGCTCATTAGCAATTCTTCCGACATCACTGTCGCAATATTTTGAGGTTCGAAGCAACTTTTACGACATTACTTTCACATTATTTTGAGGTTTGTAGCAACACTGACTACATGACTGTCAGCATCACTTTGAGGTTATTTGAAAGTTTCACTCCATTACTGTTAGCATCATTTTGAGTTCATTAGCAATTCTTACTAAATCACCGTCGCATCATTTTGAGATCATTAGCAATTCTTCCGACATCACTGTCGCATTATTTTGAGGTCCGTAGCAACTCTTAGGACAAGACTGACAGCATCACTTTGAGGTTATTCGAAACATTCACTCCATTACTGTTAGCATCATTTTGAGTTTATGAGCAATTCTTACTAAATCACTGTCGCATCATTTTGAGATCTTTAGCAATTCTTCTGACATCACTGTCGCATTATTTTGAGGTTCGTAGCAGCTCTTCCTACATGACTGTCACCATCACTTTGAGGTTATTCGAAACACTTACTATATTACTTTAAGCATCACTGAGTTGATTAGCAACTACCACGACATTACTGTTAGCATCATTTTGAGTTCATTAGCAATTCTTCCGACATCACTTTGGCAATATTTTGAGGTTCGTAGCGACTTTTACTACATTACTGTCGCATTATATTGAGGTTTGTAGCAACACTTACTACATGACTGTAAGCATCACTTTGAGGTTATTCGAAACACTTACTACATTACTGTAAGCATCACTGAGTTGATTAGCAACTATCACTACATTACTGTTAGCATCATTTTGAGTTCATTAGCAATTCTTCTGACATCACTGTCGCAATATTTTGAGGTTCGTAGCAACTTTTACTACATTACTGTCGCATTATTTTGAGGTTTGTAGCAACTCTTAGTACATGACTGTCAGCATCAATTTGAGGTTATTCGAAACGTTCACTCCATTACTGTTAGCATCATTTTGAGTTCATTAGCAATTCTTCTGACATCACTGTCACATTATTTTGAGGTTCGTAGCAACTCTTCCTAATGACTGTCACCATCACTTTGAGGTTATTCGAAACGTTCACTCCATTACTGTTAGCATCATTTTGAGTTCATTAGCAATTCTTACTAAATCACTGTCGCATCATTTTGAGATCATTAGCAATTCTTCTGACATCACTGTAGCATTGAATTGAGTTCATTAGCAACTCTTCCTAATGACTGTCACCATCACTTTGAGGTTATTCGAAACACTTACTACATTACTGTAAGCATCACTGAGTTGATTAGCAACTATCACTACATTACTGTTAGCATCATTTTAAGTTCATTAGCAATTCTTCCGACATCACTTTCGCAATATTTTGAGGTTCGTAGCGACTTTTACTACATTACTGTCGCATTATATTGAGGTTCGTAGCAACTCTTACGACATGGCTGTCAGCATCACTTTGAGGTTATTCGAAACACTTACTACATTACTGTAAGCATCACTGATTTGGTTAGCAACTATCACTACATTACTGTTAGCATCATTTTGAGTTCATTAGCAATTCTTCCGACATCACTGTCGCAATATTTTGAGGTTCGTAGCAACTTTTACGACATCACTGTCACATTATTTTGAGGTTCGTATTAACTCTTACTACATTACTGTCAGCATCACTTTGAGGATATTCGAAAGTTTCACTCCATTACTGTTAGCATCATTTTGAGTTTATTAGCAACTATCACTACATTACTGTTAGCATCATTTTGAGTTCATTAGCAATTCTTCTGACATCACTGTCGCAATATTTTGAGATCTTTAGTAATTCTTCAAACATCACTTTCGCATTATTTTAAGGTTCGTAGCAACTCTTAGTACATGACTGTCAGCATCACTTTGAGATTATTCGAAACGTTCACTCCATTACTGTTAGCATCATTTTGAGTTCAAGAGCAATTCTTACTAAATCACTGTCGCATCATTTTGAGATTTTTACCAATTCTTCTGACATCACTTTCGCATTATTTTGAGGTTCGTAGCAACTCTTCCTAATGACTGTCACCATCACTTTGAGGTTATTCGAAACACTTACTACATTACTGTAAGCATCACTGAGTTGATTAGCAACTATCACTACATTACTCTTAGCATCATTTTGAGTTATTTAGCAATTCTTCAGACATCATTGTCGCAATATTTTGAGGTTCGTAGCAACTCTTACTACAATACTGTTGCATTATTTTGAGGTTCGTAGCAACTCTTAGTACATGACTGTCAGCATCACTTTGAGGTTATTCGAAACATTCACTCCATTACTGTTAGCAACATTTGAGTTCATGAGCAATTCTCACGACATCACTGTAGCATTAAATTGAGTTCATTAGCAACTCTTACTAAATGACTATCAGCATCACTTTGAGGTTGTTCGAAACTCTTACTACATTACTGTTAGCATCACTGAGTTTCTTAGCAACTATCACTACATTACTGTTAGCATCATCTTGAGTTCATTAGCAATTCTTCCGACATCACTGTCGCAATATTTTGACGTTCGTAGCAACTTTTACAACATTACTGTCGCATTATTTTGAGGTTCGTAGCAACTCTTACTACATGACTGTCAGCATCACTTTGAGGTTATTCGAAACTTTCACTCCATTACTGTTCGCATCATCTTGAGTTCATTAGCAATTCTTCCGACATCACTGTTGCAATATTTTGACGTTCGTAGCAACTTTTACTACATTACTGTCCTAATATTTTGACGTTCGTAGCAACTTTTACGACGTTACTGTCGCATTATTTTGAGGTTCATAGCAACTCTTACTACATGACTGTCAGCATCACTTTGAGGTTATTCGAAATTTTCACTCCATTACTGTTAGCATCATTTTGAGTTCATTAGCAATTCTTACGACATCACTGTCGCATCATTTTGAGATCATTAGCAATTCTTCTGACATCACTGTCACATTATTTTTTAGGTTCGTAGCAACTCTTAGTACATTACTGTCAGCATCACTTTGAGTTTTTCAGCAACTATCACTACATTACTGTTCGCATCATTTTGAGTTTATGAGCAATTCTCACGACATCACTGTAGCATCATTTTGAGTTCATTAGCAATTCTTACGACATCACTGTCGCATCATTTTGAGATCATTAGCAATTCTTACGACATCACTGTCGCATTATATTGAGGTTCGTAGCAACTCTTACGACACAACTGTCAGCATCACTTTGAGTTTATTCGAAACATTTACTACATTACTGTAAGCATCACTGACTTGATTAGCAACTATCACGACATTACTTTTTGCATCATTTTGAGTTTATTAGCAATTCTTCCGACATCACTGTCGCAATATTTTGAGGTTCGTAGCAATTTTTACTACATTACTGTCGCATTATTTTGAGGTTCGTAGCAACTCTTACCTCATGACTGTCAGCATCACTTTGAGGTTATTCGAAACTTTCACTCCATTACTGTTAGCATCATCTTGAGTTCATTAGCAATTCTTCCGACATCACTGTCGCAATATTTTGAGGTTCGTAGCAACTTTTACTACATCACTGTCACATTATTTTGAGGTTCGTATTAACTCTTACTACATTACTGTCAGCATCACTTTGAGGATATTCGAAAGTTTCACTCCATTACTGTTAGCATCATTTTGAGTTCATTAACAATTCTTACTAAATCACTGTCGCATCATTTTGAGATCATTAGCAATTCTTCCGACATCACCGTCGCAATATTTTGAGGTTCGTAGCAACTCTTACTACATTATATTTGCATTATTTTAAGGTTCGTAGCAACTCTTACTACATTACTGTCAGCATCACTTTGAGTTTATTAGCAACTATCACTACATTACTGTTAGCATCATTTTGAGTTCAAGAGCAATTCTTCTGACATCACTGTCGCAATATTTTGAGATCTTTAGTAATTCTTCAAACATCACTTTCGCATTATTTTAAGGTTCGTAGCAACTCTTAGTACATGACTGTCAGCATCACTTTGAGATTATTCGAAACGTTCACTCCATTACTGTTAGCATCATTTTGAGTTCAAGAGCAATTCTTACTAAATCACTGTCGCATCATTTTGAGATTTTTACCAATTCTTCTGACATCACTGTCGCATTATTTTGAGGTTCGTAGCAACTCTTCCTAATGACTGTCACCATCACTTTGAGGTTATTCGAAACACTTACTACATTACTGTAAGCATCACTGAGTTGATTAGCAACTATCACTACATTACTCTTAGCATCATTTTGAGTTATTTAGCAATTCTTCAGACATCATTGTCGCAATATTTTGAGGTTCGTAGCAACTCTTACTACAATACTGTTGCATTATTTTGAGGTTCGTAGCAACTCTTAGTACATGACTGTCAGCATCACTTTGAGGTTATTCGAAACATTCACTCCATTACTGTTAGCAACATTTGAGTTCATGAGCAATTCTCACGACATCACTGTAGCATTAAATTGAGTTCATTAGCAACTCTTACTAAATGACTATCAGCATCACTTTGAGGTTGTTCGAAACTCTTACTACATTACTGTTAGCATCACTGAGTTTCTTAGCAACTATCACTACATTACTGTTAGCATCATCTTGAGTTCATTAGCAATTCTTCCGACATCACTGTCGCAATATTTTGACGTTCGTAGCAACTTTTACAACATTACTGTCGCATTATTTTGAGGTTCGTAGCAACTCTTACTACATGACTGTCAGCATCACTTTGAGGTTATTCGAAACTTTCACTCCATTACTGTTCGCATCATCTTGAGTTCATTAGCAATTCTTCCGACATCACTGTTGCAATATTTTGACGTTCGTAGCAACTTTTACTACATTACTGTCCTAATATTTTGACGTTCGTAGCAACTTTTACGACGTTACTGTCGCATTATTTTGAGGTTCATAGCAACTCTTACTACATGACTGTCAGCATCACTTTGAGGTTATTCGAAATTTTCACTCCATTACTGTTAGCATCATTTTGAGTTCATTAGCAATTCTTACGACATCACTGTCGCATCATTTTGAGATCATTAGCAATTCTTCTGACATCACTGTCACATTATTTTTTAGGTTCGTAGCAACTCTTAGTACATTACTGTCAGCATCACTTTGAGTTTTTCAGCAACTATCACTACATTACTGTTCGCATCATTTTGAGTTTATGAGCAATTCTCACGACATCACTGTAGCATCATTTTGAGTTCATTAGCAATTCTTACGACATCACTGTCGCATCATTTTGAGATCATTAGCAATTCTTACGACATCACTGTCGCATTATATTGAGGTTCGTAGCAACTCTTACGACACAACTGTCAGCATCACTTTGAGTTTATTCGAAACATTTACTACATTACTGTAAGCATCACTGACTTGATTAGCAACTATCACGACATTACTTTTTGCATCATTTTGAGTTTATTAGCAATTCTTCCGACATCACTGTCGCAATATTTTGAGGTTCGTAGCAATTTTTACTACATTACTGTCGCATTATTTTGAGGTTCGTAGCAACTCTTACCTCATGACTGTCAGCATCACTTTGAGGTTATTCGAAACTTTCACTCCATTACTGTTAGCATCATCTTGAGTTCATTAGCAATTCTTCCGACATCACTGTCGCAATATTTTGAGGTTCGTAGCAACTTTTACTACATCACTGTCACATTATTTTGAGGTTCGTATTAACTCTTACTACATTACTGTCAGCATCACTTTGAGGATATTCGAAAGTTTCACTCCATTACTGTTAGCATCATTTTGAGTTCATTAACAATTCTTACTAAATCACTGTCGCATCATTTTGAGATCATTAGCAATTCTTCCGACATCACCGTCGCAATATTTTGAGGTTCGTAGCAACTCTTACTACATTATATTTGCATTATTTTAAGGTTCGTAGCAACTCTTACTACATTACTGTCAGCATCACTTTGAGTTTATTAGCAACTATCACTACATTACTGTTAGCATCATTTTGAGTTCAAGAGCAATTCTTCTGACATCACTGTCGCAATATTTTGAGATCTTTAGTAATTCTTCAAACATCACTTTCGCATTATTTTAAGGTTCGTAGCAACTCTTAGTACATGACTGTCAGCATCACTTTGAGATTATTCGAAACGTTCACTCCATTACTGTTAGCATCATTTTGAGTTCAAGAGCAATTCTTACTAAATCACTGTCGCATCATTTTGAGATTTTTACCAATTCTTCTGACATCACTGTCGCATTATTTTGAGGTTCGTAGCAACTCTTCCTAATGACTGTCACCATCACTTTGAGGTTATTCGAAACACTTACTACATTACTGTAAGCATCACTGAGTTGATTAGCAACTATCACTACATTACTCTTAGCATCATTTTGAGTTATTTAGCAATTCTTCAGACATCATTGTCGCAATATTTTGAGGTTCGTAGCAACTTTTACGACATCACTGTCACAATATTTTGAGGTTCGTAGCAACTCTTACTACAATACTGTTGCATTATTTTGAGGTTCGTAGCAACTCTTAGTACATGACTGTCAGCATCACTTTGAGGTTATTCGAAACATTCACTCCATTACTGTTAGCAACATTTTGAGTTCATGAGCAATTCTCACGACATCACTGTAGCATCAAATTGAGTTCATTAGCAACTCTTACTAAATGACTGTCAGCATCACTTTGAGGTTGTTTGAAACTCTTACTACATTACTGTAAGCATCACTGAGTTTCTTAGCAACTATCACTACATTACTGTTCGCATCATCTTGAGTTCATTAGCAATTCTTCCGACATCACTGTCACAATATTTTGAGGTTCGTAGCAACACTTTCCACATGACTGTCAGCATCACTTTGAGGTTATTAGAAAGTTTCACTCCATTACTGTTAGCATTATTTTGAGTTGTTGAGCAATTCTCACGACATCACTGTAGCATTAAATTGAGTTCATTAGCAACTCTTACTAAATGACTGACAGCATCACTTTTAGGTTGTTCGAAACACTTACTACATTACTTTAAGCATCACTGAGTTTCTTAGCAACTATCACTACATTACTGTTAGCATCATCTTGAGTTCATTAGCAATTCTTCCGACATCACTGTCGCAATATTTTGACGTTCGTAGCAACTTTTACTACATTACTGTCGCATTATTTTGAGGTTCGTAGCATCTCTTACTACATGACTGTCAGCATCACTTTGAGGTTATTCGAAACTTTCACTCCATTACTGTTAGCATCATCTTGAGTTCATTAGCAATTCTTCCGACATCACTGTCGCAATATTTTGACGTTCGTAGCAACTTTTACTACATTACTGTCGCAATATTTTGACATTCGTAGCAACTTTTACTACATTACTGTCGCATTATTTTGAGGTTCGTAGCAACTCTTACGACACAACTGTCAGCATCACTTTGAGGTTATTCGAAATTTTCACTCCATTACTGTTACCATCATTTTGAGTTCATTAGCAATTCTTACTACATCACTGTCGCATCATTTTGAGATCATTAGCAATTCTTCTGACATCACTGTCGAATTATTTTGAGGTTCGTAGCAACTCTTAGTACATTGCTGTCAGCATCACTTTGAGTTTTTTAGCAACTATCACTACATTACTGTTCGCATCATTTTGAGTTTATGAGCAATTCTCACGACATCACTGTCGCAATATTTTGAGGTTCGTAGCAACTTTTACTACATTACTGTCGCATTATTTTGAGTTTCGTAGCAACTCTTACTAAATGACTGTCAGCATCACTTTGAGGTTATTAGAAAGTTTCACTCCATTACTGTTAGCATTATTTTGAGTTGTTGAGCAATTCTCACGACATCACTGTAGCATTAAATTGAGTTCATTAGCAACTCTTACTAAATGACTGACAGCATCACTTTTAGGTTGTTCGAAACACTTACTACATTACTTTAAGCATCACTGAGTTTCTTAGCAACTATCACTACATTACTGTTGGCATCATCTTGAGATCATTAGCAATTCTTCCGACATCACTGTTGCATTATTTTGAGGTTCGTAGCAACTTTTACTACATTACTGTCGCATTATTTTGAGGTTCGTAGCAACTCTTACTACATGACTGTCAGCATCACTTTGAGGTTATTCGAAATTTTCACTCCATTACTGTTAGCATCATTTTGAGTTCATTAGCAATTCTTACTACATCACTGTCACATTATTTTGAGGTTCGTAGCAACTCTTACTACATTATTGTTGCATTATTTTAAGGTTCGTAGCAACTCTTACTACATTACTGTCAGCATCACTTTGAGTTTTTTAGCAACTATCACTACATTACTGTTCGCATCATTTTGATTTGTTGAGCAATTCTCATGACATCACTGTAGCATTAAATTGAGTTCATTAGCAACTCTTACGAAATGACTGACAGCATCACTTTAAGGTTGTTCGAAACACTTACTACATGACTGTAAGCATCACTGAGTTAATTAGCAACTATCACTACATTACTGTTAGCATCATTTTGAGTTCATTAGCAATTCTTCCGACATCACTGTCGCAATATTTTGAGGTTCGTAGCAACTTTTACTACATCACTGTCGCATTATTTTGAGGTTCGTAGCAACTCTTACTACATTACTGTCGCATTATTTTGAGGTTCGTAGCAACTCTTAGTACATGACTGTCATCATCACTTTGAGGTTATTCGAAACAATTACTACATAACTGTTAGCATCATCTTTAGTTCATTAGCAATTCTTACTACATCACTGTCGCATCATTTTGAGATCATTAGCTATTCTTCTGACATCACTGTCACATTATTTTGAGGTTCGTAGAAACTCTTACTACATTATTGTTGCATTATTTTAAGGTTCGTAGCAACTCTTACTCCATGACTGTCAGCATCACTTTGAGATTATTCGAAACTTTCACTCCATTACTTTTAGCATCATTTTGAGTTCATTAGCAATTCTTACTATATCACTGTCGCATCATTTTGAGATCATTCGCAATTCTTCTGACATCACTGTCACATTATTTTGAGGTTCGTAGCAACTCTTACTACATTACTGTCAGCATCACTTTGAGTTTTTTAGCAACTATCACTACATTACTGTTAGCATCATTTTGAGTTCATTAGCAATTCTTCCGACATCACTGTCGCAATATTTTGAGGTTCGTAGCAACTTTTACTACATTACTGTCGCATTATTTTGAGTTTCGTAGCAACTCTTACTAAATGACTGTCAGCATCACTTTGAGGTTGTTCGAAACTCTTACTACATTACTGTAAGCATCACTGAGTTTCTTAGCAACTATCACTACATTACTGTTCGCATCATCTTGAGTTCATTAGCAATTCTTCCGACATCACTGTCGCAATATTTTGAGGTTCGTAGCAACTTTTACTACATTACTGTCGCATTATTTTGAGGTTCGTAGCAACACTTACTACATGACTGTCAGCATCACTTTGAGGTTATTAGAAAGTTTCACTCCATTACTGTTAGCATTATTTTGAGTTGTTGAGCAATTCTCACGACATCACTGTAGCATTAAATTGAGTTCATTAGCAACTCTTACTAAATGACTGACAGCATCACTTTTAGGTTGTTCGAAACACTTACTACATTACTTTAAGCATCACTGAGTTTCTTAGCAACTATCACTACATTACTGTTGGCATCATCTTGAGATCATTAGCAATTCTTCCGACATCACTGTCGCATTATTTTGAGGTTCGTAGCAACTCTTAGTACATGACTGTCAGCATCACTTTGAGGTTATTCGAAACATTCACTCCATTACTGTTAGCATCATTTTGAGTTCATGAGCAATTCTCACGACATCACTGTAGCATTAAATTGAGTTCATGAGCAACTCTTACTAAATGACCGTCAGCATCACTTTGAGATTGTTCGAAACTCTGACTACATTACTTTTAGCATCACTGAGTTTCTTAGCAAGTATCACTACATTACTGTTAGCATCATCTTGAGTTCATTAGCAATTCTTCCGACATCACTGTCGCAATATTTAGAGGTTCGTAGCAACTTTTACTACATTACTGTCGCATTATTTTGAGGTTCGTAGCAACTCTTACTACATGACTGTCAGCATCACTTTGAGGTTATTCGAAATTTTCACTCCATTACTGTTAGCATCATTTTGAGTTCATTAGCAATTCTTACTACATCACTGTCACATTATTTTGAGGTTCGTAGCAACTCTTACTACATTATTGTTGCATTATTTTAAGGTTCGTAGCAACTCTTACTACATTACTGTCAGCATCACTTTGAGTTTTTTAGCAACTATCACTACATTACTGTTAGCATCATTTTGATTTGTTGAGCAATTCTCATGACATCACTGTAGCATTAAATTGAGTTCATTAGCAACTCTTACGAAATGACTGACAGCATCACTTTAAGGTTGTTCGAAACACTTACTACATGACTGTAAGCATCACTGAGTTAATTAGCAACTATCACTACATTACTGTTAGCATCATTTTGAGTTCATTAGCAATTCTTCCGACATCACTGTCGCAATATTTTGAGGTTCGTAGCAACTTTTACTACATCACTGTCGCATTATTTTGAGGTTCGTAGCAACTCTTACTACATTACTGTCGCATTATTTTGAGGTTCGTAGCAACTCTTAGTACATGACTGTCATCATCACTTTGAGGTTATTCGAAACAATTACTACATAACTGTTAGCATCATCTTTAGTTCATTAGCAATTCTTACTACATCACTGTCGCATCATTTTGAGATCATTAGCTATTCTTCTGACATCACTGTCACATTATTTTGAGGTTCGTAGAAACTCTTACTACATTATTGTTGCATTATTTTAAGGTTCGTAGCAACTCTTACTCCATGACTGTCAGCATCACTTTGAGATTATTCGAAACTTTCACTCCATTACTTTTAGCATCATTTTGAGTTCATTAGCAATTCTTACTATATCACTGTCGCATCATTTTGAGATCATTCGCAATTCTTCTGACATCACTGTCACATTATTTTGAGGTTCGTAGCAACTCTTACTACATTACTGTCAGCATCACTTTGAGTTTTTTAGCAACTATCACTACATTACTGTTAGCATCATTTTGAGTTCATTAGCAATTCTTCCGACATCACTGTCGCAATATTTTGAGGTTCGTAGCAACTTTTACTACATTACTGTCGCATTATTTTGAGTTTCGTAGCAACTCTTACTAAATGACTGTCAGCATCACTTTGAGGTTGTTCGAAACTCTTACTACATTACTGTAAGCATCACTGAGTTTCTTAGCAACTATCACTACATTACTGTTCGCATCATCTTGAGTTCATTAGCAATTCTTCCGACATCACTGTCGCAATATTTTGAGGTTCGTAGCAACTTTTACTACATTACTGTCGCATTATTTTGAGGTTCGTAGCAACACTTACTACATGACTGTCAGCATCACTTTGAGGTTATTAGAAAGTTTCACTCCATTACTGTTAGCATTATTTTGAGTTGTTGAGCAATTCTCACGACATCACTGTAGCATTAAATTGAGTTCATTAGCAACTCTTACTAAATGACTGACAGCATCACTTTTAGGTTGTTCGAAACACTTACTACATTACTTTAAGCATCACTGAGTTTCTTAGCAACTATCACTACATTACTGTTGGCATCATCTTGAGATCATTAGCAATTCTTCCGACATCACTGTCGCATTATTTTGAGGTTCGTAGCAACTCTTAGTACATGACTGTCAGCATCACTTTGAGGTTATTCGAAACATTCACTCCATTACTGTTAGCATCATTTTGAGTTCATGAGCAATTCTCACGACATCACTGTAGCATTAAATTGAGTTCATGAGCAACTCTTACTAAATGACCGTCAGCATCACTTTGAGATTGTTCGAAACTCTGACTACATTACTTTTAGCATCACTGAGTTTCTTAGCAAGTATCACTACATTACTGTTAGCATCATCTTGAGTTCATTAGCAATTCTTCCGACATCACTGTCGCAATATTTAGAGGTTCGTAGCAACTTTTACTACATTACTGTCGCATTATTTTGAGGTTCGTAGCAACTCTTACTACATGACTGTCAGCATCACTTTGAGGTTATTCGAAATTTTCACTCCATTACTGTTAGCATCATTTTGAGTTCATTAGCAATTCTTACTACATCACTGTCACATTATTTTGAGGTTCGTAGCAACTCTTACTACATTATTGTTGCATTATTTTAAGGTTCGTAGCAACTCTTACTACATTACTGTCAGCATCACTTTGAGTTTTTTAGCAACTATCACTACATTACTGTTAGCATCATTTTGATTTGTTGAGCAATTCTCATGACATCACTGTAGCATTAAATTGAGTTCATTAGCAACTCTTACTAAATGACTGACAGCATCACTTTAAGGTTGTTCGAAACACTTACTACATGACTGTAAGCATCACTGAGTTAATTAGCAACTATCACTACATTACTGTTAGCATCATTTTGAGTTCATTAGCAATTCTTCCGACATCACTGTCGCAATATTTTGAGGTTCGTAGCAACTTTTACTACATTACTGTCGCATTATTTTGAGTTTCGTAGAAACTCTTACTACATGACTTTCAGCATCACTTTGAGATTATTCGAAACTTTCACTCCATTACTTTTAGCATCATTTTGAGTTCATTAGCAATTCTTACTATATCACTGTCGCATCATTTTGAGATCATTAGCAATTCTTCTGACATCACTGTCACATTATTTTGAGGTTCGTAGCAACTCTTACTACATTACTGTCAGCATCACTTTGAGTTTTTTAGCAACTATCACTACATTACTGTTAGCATCATTTTGAGTTCATCAGCAATTCTTCCGACATCACTGTCGCAATATTTTGAGGTTCGTAGCAACTTTTACTACATTACTGTCGCATTATTTTGAGTTTCGTAGCAACTCTTACTAAATGACTGTCAGCATCACTTTGAGGTTGTTCGAAACTCTTACTACATTACTGTAAGCATCACTGAGTTTCTTAGCAACTATCACTACATTACTGTTCGCATCATCTTGAGTTCATTAGCAATTCTTCCGACATCACTGTCGCAATATTATGAGGTTCGTAGCAACTTTTACTACATTACTGTCGCATTATTTTGAGGTTCGTAGCAACACTTACTACATGACTGTCAGCATCACTTTGAGGTTATTAGAAAGTTTCACTCCATTACTGTTAGCATTATTTTGAGTTGTTGAGCAATTCTCACGACATCACTGTAGCATTAAATTGAGTTCATTAGCAACTCTTACTAAATGACTGACAGCATCACTTTTAGGTTGTTCGAAACACTTACTACATTACTTTAAGCATCACTGAGTTTCTTAGCAACTATCACTACATTACTGTTAGCATCATCTTGAGTTCATTAGCAATTCTTCCGACATCACTGTCGCAATATTTTGACGTTCGTAGCAACTTTTACTACATTACTGTCGCATTATTTTGAGGTTCGTAGCATCTCTTACTACATGACTGTCAGCATCACTTTGAGGTTATTCGAAACTTTCACTCCATTACTGTTAGCATCATCTTGAGTTCATTAGCAATTCTTCCGACATCACTGTCGGAATATTTTGACGTTCGTAGCAACTTTTACTACATTACTGTCGCAATATTTTGACGTTCGTAGCAACTTTTACTACATTACTGTCGCAATATTTTGACGTTCGTAGCAACTTTTACTACATTACTGTCGCATTATTTTGAGGTTCGTAGCAACTCTTACTACATGACTGTCAGCATCACTTTGAGGTTATTCGAAATTTTCACTCCATTACTGTTAGCATCATTTTGAGTTCATTAGCAATTCTTACTACATCAATGTCGCATCATTTTGAGATCATTAGCAATTCTTCTGACATCACTGTCGCATTATTTTGAGGTTCGTAGCAACTCTTAGTACATTACTGTCTGCATCACTTTGAGTTTTTTAGCAACTATCACTGCATTACTGTTCGCATCCTTTTGAGTTAATGAGCAATTCTCACGACATCACTGTAGCATCATTTTGAGTTCATTAGCAATTCTTACGACATCACTGTCGCATCATTTTGAGATCATTAGCAATTCTTCCGACATCACTCTCGCATTTTATTGAGGTTCGTAGCAACTCTTACGACACAACTGTCAGCATCACTTTGAGGTTATTCGAAACACTTACTACATTACTGTAAGCATCACTGACTTGATTAGCAACTATCACTACATTACTTTTTGCATCATTTTGAGTTCATTAGCAATTCTTCCGACATCACTGTCGCAATATTTTGAGGTTCGTAGCAACTCTCACTTCATCACTTTCAGCATCATTTTGAGGATAGTAGCAACTCTCACGACATCACTGTAAGCATCATTTTTAGGTTAGTAGCAACTCTCACGACATCACTCTTGCATCATTTTGAGGTCGGTCACAACTCTCACCACATCACTGTAGCATCATTTCTTAGGTACATAGCAACTTTCACAACATCACTTTAGCATCATTTTGAGATTAGTAGCAACTCTCACCACATCACTCTAGCATCATTTTGAGGTCGGTAACAATTCTCACCACATCACTGTAGCATCATTTCTTAGGTACATAGCAACTGTCACAACATCACTTTAGCATCATTTTGAGATTAGTAGCAACTCTCACTACATCACAGTGGCATCATTTCTTAGGTTTGTAGCGACTCTCACCACATCACTGTAGCATCATTTTGAGGTTCGTAGAAACTCTCACGACATCACTTTCAGCATCATTTTGAGATTAGTAGCAACTCTCACCATATAACTTTAGCATCATTTTGAGGATAGTAGCAACTCTCACGACATTACTGGAGCCTCATTTTTAGGTTTTTAGCAACTATCACTACATCACTGTGGCATCATTTCTTAGGTTTGTAGCAACTCTCATTACATCACTGTAGCATCATTTTGAGGTTCGAAGAAACTCTCACGACATCACTGTCAGTATCATTTTAAGGTTAGCAGCAAGTCTCACTACATGACTGTCACCATCATTTTGAGGTTAGTAGCAACTCTCACCACATCACTGTAGCATCATTTCTTAGGTTAGTAGCAACTCTCATTACATCACTTTAGCATCATTTTGAGATTAGTAGCAACTCTCACCCCATCACTGTGGCATCATTTCTTAGGTTAGTAGCAACTCTCATTACATCACTGTCAGCATCATTTTGAGGTTTTTAGCAACTCTCACTACATGACTGTAGCATCATTTTTTAGGTTAGTAGCAACTCTCACCACATCACTGTGGCATCATTTTAAGGTTTTAAGCAACTCTTACTGCATCACTGGAGGATCATTTTGAGATTTGAAGCAACTCTCAACACATCACTTTAGCATCATTTCTTAGATTAGTAGCAACTCTCACTACATAACTGCAGCATCATTTTGAGGTTTTTAGCAACTCTTCCTACATCACTGTAGCATCATTTTGAGGATAGTAGCAAATCTCACTTCATGACTGTCAGCATCATTTTGAGGTTCGTAGCAACTCTTACTACATCACTGGAGCATCATTTTGAGTTTTTTGAAACTATTACCACATCACTGTCACATCATTTTGAGATTTTTAGCAACTGTCACGACATCACTGTAGCATCATTTGGAGGATAGTAGCAACTGTCACTACATGACTGTCAGCATCATTTTTAAAGGTTTTAAGCAACTCTTACTGCATCACTGGAGCATCATTTTGAGGTTTTTAGTCAACCGAATACATTACTGTAGCATCATTTTGAGGATCGTAGCAACTCTCACTACATCACTGTCGCATCATTTTGAGGTTTTTAGCAACCTAATACATTACTGTAGCATCATTTTGAGGATCATAGCAACTCTCTCTACATCACTGTAGAATCATTTTGAGGTTCGTAGCAACTCTCACCACATCACTGTAGCATCATTTCTTAAGTAAGTAGCAACTCTCATTACATCACTTTGGCATGATTTTGAAATTACTATCAACTCTTACCACATCACTGTAGCATCATTTTGAGGTTCTTAACAACTCTCACTACATTACTGTCAGCATCATTTTGAGGTTTTAAGCAACTCTTACTGCATCACTGGAGCATCATTTTGAGGTCCGTAGCAACTCTCACTACATCACTGTAGCATCATTTGAGATTTTAAGCAACTCTTACTACATCACTGTAGCATCATTTGGAGGATAGAAGCAACTCTCACCACATCACTGGAGCATCATTTTGAGGTTCGTAGCAACTCTCACCACATTACTGTCAGCATCATTTTGAGGTCTTTTGCAACTCTCACAACATCACTGTCGCATCATTTTAAGATTTTAAGAAACTCTCACCACATCACTGTAGCATCATTTTGAGATTTGAAGCAACTCTCACTACATCACTTTAGCATCATTTCTTCGATGAGTAGCAACTCTCACTGTATCACTGTAGCATCATTTTGAGGTTTTTAGCAACTCTCACTACATCACTGTAGCATCATTTTGAGGGTCGTAGCAACTCTCACTACATTACTGACAGCATCATTTTGATTTTTTTTTTCAACTCTCACCACATCACTTTAGCATCATTTTGAGATTTTTAGCAACTCTTACCACATTACTGTCGCATCATTTTTAGGTTCGGAGCAACTCTCACTACATTACTGGTGCATCATTTTGAGGTTCGTGGCAACTCTCACTACATCACTGTAGCATCATTTTGAGGATTTTAGCAACTCTCACCACATCACTTTAGCATCATTTTGAGATTTTTAGCAACACTTACAACATTACTGTAGCATTATTGAGGTTCGTAGCAAGTCTCACTTCATTACTTACAGCATCATTTTGAGATTTTTAGCAACTCTTACCACATCACTGGAGCATCATTTTGACGTTCGTAGCAACTCTCACTACATCACTGTAGCATCATTTTGAGGTTTTAGCAACCTAATACATTACTGTAGCATCATTTTGAGGATCGTAGCAACTCTCTCTACATCGCTGTTGCATCATTTGAGATTTTAAGCAACTCTCACTACATCACTGTAGCATCATTTGGAGGATAGTAGCAACTCTCACCACATCACTGGAGCATCATTTTGAGGTTCGTAGCAACTCTCACTATATCACTTTAGCATCATTTTGAGATTTTTAGCAACTCTCACCACATTACTGTCAGCATCATTTTGAGGTCTTTCGCAAGTCTTACCACATCACTGTCGCATCATTTTGAGATTTTAAGAAACTCTCACCACATCACTGTAGAATCATTTTGAGGTTTTAAGCAACTCTTACTGCATCACTGGAGCATCATTTTCAGGTCCGTAGCAACTCTCACTACATCACTGTAGCATCATTTTGAGGTTTTAAGCAACTCTCACCACATTACTGTTGCATCATTTTGAGCTTCGTAGCAACTCTCACTACATTACTGTAGCATCATTTTGAGGTTCGTGGCAACTCTCACTACATCCTGTAGCATCATTTTGAGGATTTTAGCAACTCTCCCCCCATCACTTTCACATCATTTTTAGATTTTTAGTAACTCCTACTACATTACTGTAGCATCATTTTGAGGTTCGTAGCAACTCTCACTACATCACTGGAGCATCATTTTGAGGTTCGTAGCAACTCTCACTACATTACTGACAGCATCATTTGAGGTTTTGAGCAACTCTCATCACATCACTTTCGCATCATTATGAGATTTTTAGCAATTCTCACCACATCACTGTAGCATCATTTTGAGGATAGTAGCAAATCTCACTTCATGACTGTCAGCATCATTTTGAGGTTCGTAGCAACTCTGACTACATCACTGGAGCATCATTTTGAGTTTTTTGAAACTATTACCACATCACTGTCACATCATTTTGAGATTTTAAGCAACTCTCACTACATCATTGTAGCATCATTTGAAGGATAGTAGCAACTCTCACCACATCACTGTCGCATCATTTTGAGATTTTAAGCAACTCTCACTACATGACTGTCAGCATCATTTTAAGGTTTTAAGCAAATCTTACTGCATCACTTTAGCATCATTTTGAGATTAGTAGCAACTCTCACCCCATCACTGTGGCATCATTTCTTAGGTTAGTAGCAACTCTCATTGCATCACTGTCAGCATCATTTTGAGGTTTTTAGCAACTCTCACTACATGACTGTAGCATCATTTTTTAGGTTAGTAGCAACTCTCACCACATCACTGTGGCATCATTTTAAGGTTTTAAGCAACTCTTACTGCATCACTGGAGCATCACTTTGAGGTTTTTAGTCAACCGAATACATTACTGTAGCATCATTTTGAGGATCGTAGCAACTCTCACTCCATCACTGTAGCATCATTTTGAGGTTTTTAGCAACCTAATACATTACTGTAGCATCATTTTGAGGATCGTAGCAACTCTCACTACATCACTGTAGAATCATTTTGAGGTTCGTAGCAACTCTCACCACATTACTGTAGCATCATTTTGAGGTTCGTAGCAACTCTCACCACATCACTGTAGCATCATTTCTTAAGTAAGTAGCCACTCTCATTACATCACTTTGGCATGATTTTGAAATTACTATCAACTCTCACCACATCACTGTAGCATCATTTTGATGTCATGAGCAACTCTTACTACATCACTGTAGCATCATTTTGAGGTTTTTAGCAACTCTCATTACATCACTTTAGCATCATTTTGACATTAGTTGCAACTCTCACTACAACACTGTAGCATCATTTCTTAGGTTCGTAGCATCTCTCATTACATCACTTGATTATCATTTCTTATGTGAGAAGAAACTCTCACTACATCACTGTAGCTTTATTTTCAGTTAAGAAGAAACTCTCACTACATCACTGTAGCTTTATTTTCAGTTAAGAAGAAACTCTCACTACATTACTGTAGCTTTATTTTCAGTTAAGAAGAAACTCTCACTACATTACTGTAAGCATCAATTTGAGGATAGTGTCAACTCTTACTTCATCACTGCATCATTTTGAGGTTCGTAGCAACTCTCACTCCATGACTTTAGCATCAATTTTTAGGTTTTAAGCAACTCTCACTACATTACTGTCAGCATCATTTTGAGCATCCTAGTAACTCTCACTACATCACTGTCGCATCATTTCTTAGGTTCGGAGCAACTCTCATTACATCACTTTAGCATCATTTTTAAATTAGTAGCAACTGTCATTACATCACTTGAGCATCATTTTGAGGTTCGTAGAACTCTCACCACATCAGTGTAACATCATTTTGAGGTTAGTAGCAACTCTCACTACATCACTGAAGAATCATTTTGAGAATAGTTGAAACTCTCACTACATCACTGTAGCCTTATTTTGAGTTTAGCAGAAACTCTCACTACATTACTGTCAGCATCATTTTGAGGTTTTTAGCAACTCTCACCACATCACTGGAGCATCATTTCTTAGGGTAGTAGCAACTCTTACTACATCACTGAAGCATCATTTTGAGGATAGTAGTAACTCTTACTACACCACTGTCGAATCATTTAAAGGTTCGTAGCAATTCTCACTACATTACTGTCAGCATCATTTTGAGGTTCGTAGAACTCTCACCACATCACTGTAGCATCCTTTCTTAGGTTAGTAGCAAGTCTCATTACATCACTTCAGCATCATTTTGAGGTTCGTAGCAACTCTCATGACATCACTATCAGCATCATTTTGAGGTTAGTCGCAACTCTCACTACATTATTGTGGCATCATTTTGAGGTTTTTCGCAACTCTCACTACATCACTGTAGCATCATTTGTTTGGTTAGTGGCAATTCTTATTACATCACTGTAGCATCATTTGAGCATCGTAGCAACTCTCACGACATTACTGTTGCATCATCTTGCGGTTTTTAGCAACTCTCACCACATCACTGCAGCATCATTTCTTAGGTTTTTAGCAACTCTCACTACATCACTGTAGCATCATTTTTAGGTGAGTTGCAACTCTCAATACATTACTGTAATCATCATTTTGAGGTTTTTAGCAACTCTCACCACATCACAGTGGCATCATTTCTTAGGTTAGTAGCAACTCTCATTACATCACTGTCAGCATCATTTTGAGATTAGTAGCAACTCTCACTACATCACTGTAGCATCATTTTGAGGATTTTTGAAACTCCCACTTCATGAGTGTCAGCATCATTTTGAGATTAGTAGCAACTCTCACTACATCACTGTAGCATCAGTTTGAGGTTTTTAGCAACTCTCACTATATCACTATCAGCATCATTTTGAGGTTGGTAGCAACTCTCACTACATCACTGTAGCATTATTTTGAGTTAACAGAAACTCACACTACATTACTGTCAGTATCATTTTTAGGTTTTTAGCAACTCTCACTAAATGACTTTAGCATCATTTTGAGGTTCGTAGCAGCTCTCATGACATCACTTTGGCATCATTTTGAGGTTTGTAGCAACTCTCACTACATTACTGTAGCTTTATTTTGAGTTAAGCAGAAACTGTCACTACACTACTGTCAGTGTCATTTTTAGGGTTTTAGCAACTCTCACTACATCACTGTAGCATTATTTTGAGATAAGTAGCAACTCTCACTACATCACTGAAGCATCATTTTGAGATTTTTAGCAACTCTCACCACATCACTGTAGCATCATTCATAGATTTTAAGCAACTCTCACTACATAACTGTAGCATCATTTTGAGGATAGTAGCAACTCTCACTACATCACTGTAGCATCATTTGGAGGATAGTAGCAACTCTCACTACATCACTGTAGCATCATTTGGAGGATAGTAGCAACTCTCACTAAATGACTGTCAGCATCATTTTAAGGTTTCAAGCAACTTTTACTGCATCACTGGAGCATGATTTTGAGGTTAGTAGCAACTCTCACTACATCACTGTAGCATCATTTTGAGGTTTTTAGCAACTCTCACTACATTACTGTAGCATCATTTTGAGGTTTTTCGCAACTCTCACCACATCACTGTAGCATCATTTTGAGGTTCGTAGCAACTCTCACTACATTACTGTTAGCATCATTTTGAGGTTCGTAGCAACTCTCACTACATTACTGTAGCATCATTTTGAGGTTCGTAGCAACTCTCACCACATCACTGTAGCATCATTTTGAGGTTCGTAGCAACTCTCACTACATTACTGACAGCATCATTTTGAGGTTTTTAGCAATTCTCACTACATTACTGTAGCATCATTTTGAGGTTTTAAGTAACTCTCACTACATTGCTGTAGCATCATTTTGAGGTTTTTAGCAACTCTCACCACATCACTGAAGAATCATTTTGAGATTTTTAGCAACTCTTACTATTTCACTGTAGCATCATTTTGAGGAAAGTAGCAACTCTCACTTCATGACTGTCAGCATCATTTTAAGGTTTGAAGCAACTCTCACTACATCACTGGAGCATCATTTTGAGGTTTTTAGCAACTCTCACAACATCACTGAAGCATCATTTTGAGATTTTTAGCAACTCTTACGATTTCACTGTAGCATCATTTTGAGCTTCGTAGCAACTCTCACTACATCACTGTAGCATCATTTTGAGGTTTTAAGCAACTCTCACTAAATCACTGTTGCATCATTTCTTAGGTTTGTAGCAATTCTTTTTACATCACTGGAGCATCATGTCTTAGATTAGTAGCAACTCTCACTACATTACTGGAGCATCATATTGAGGTTCGTAGTGTCACGTCCCCATGGTCACGGGCATGGGGGCGTTGCATTATTTTTGACTTCCTTCCCTTCTCAGGTTCGAGCTTCATGGGGCGGAGCTGCTGACTAATTGGGAGCACCTGGGCCCGGCGTCTCCCAGCTATAAAGCAGGCGATCAACCTGGCCGGTTGTCTCTCGCTCACTCCTCCTGGCCCACGTCGGAGCGATGGTTGTGTTTCTTGAGTTATGTCTTGTTTAGTTCTCTGCATCCATCACACCGCACACATACACCCCCTGTACACTCATGCACACACTCGCACTCACCACTGACACTACTGATAACCACACTCCACTGTACGTTATGGTTTGCCTTGTGTTGATTTTGCGTTACTAATAATAAATTATTAGTTGTGTTTCACGTTTAGTCTGCGTCTCCCTCCTTCGATGTCACGATTTCTGAGCCGGGTCGTGACAGAAGCAACTCTCACCACATCACTGTCGCAATATTTTGAGATTTTAAGCAACTCTCAGTACATCACTGGAGCATCATTTTGAGGTTCATCGAAACTCTCACTACATAACTGTAGCATCATTTGGAGGATAGTAGCAACTCTCACTACATGACTGTCAGCATCATTTTAAGGTTTTAAGCAACTCTCAGTACATCACTGGAGCATCATTTTGAGGTTCATCGAAACTCTCACTACATCACTGTAGCATCATTTTGAGGATAGTAGCAACTCTCACCACATCACTTTCGCATCATTTATTAGGTTAGAAGCAACTCTCATGACATCACTTTCGCATCTTTTTGAAATTAGTAGATACTCTCATTACATCACTGTCAGCATCATTTTGAGTTCATTATTATCATTGAGGTTATTCGAATCTTTCACTGCATTACTGTTAGCATTATTTTGATTTCATTAGCAATTCTTACGACATCTCTGTCGCATTATTTTGAGGTTATTAGCAACTCTTCCTACATCCCTGTAGCATTGTTTTTGAGGTCGTTAGCAACTCTTCCTACATCACTGTAGCATTTTTTGAGGTTATTCGCAAATCTTACGACATCACTCTCAGCATCATTTTGAGATCATTAGTAACTTTAATTACATCACTGTAGCATCGTTTTGAGGTTCGTAGCAAATATTACTAATTACTATTACTAAGACTGTCAGCATCACTTTGAGGTTATTCGAAACTTTCACTACATTACTGTCAGCATCACTTTCAGTTTGTTAGCAATCCTGAGAACATCACGGTAGCATCATTTTGAGGTTCGTCGCAACTATTACTACAATAATGTCAGTATTATTTTGAGTTTATTAGCAATTCTTACGACATCAGTTTCGCATTATTTTGAGTTTTTTAGCAACTCTTACTAGATTACCGTCAGCATCATTTTGAGTTCATTAGCAATTCTTACAACATCACTGTCGCATCATTTTGAGTTCATTAGCAATTCTTACGACATCACTGTCGCATCATTTTGAGGTTATTAGCAACTATTACTACATTACTGTCAGCATCACTGAGTTTATTAGCATCTATCACCACGTGACTGTTAGCATCGTTTTGAGTTCAATAGCAATTCTTACGACATCACTGTCATCATCATTTTTAGGTTACTCGCAGCTCTAACCACATGACTGTCAGCATCACTTTGAGGTTATTCGAAACTTTCACTACATTACTGTTAGTATCATTTTGAGTTTATTAGCAATTCTTACGACATCACAGTAGCATTATTTTGAGTTTCGTAGCAACTCTTACTACATGACTGTCAGCATCACTTTGAGGTTATTCGAAACACTTACTACATTGCTGTAAGCATCACTGAGTTGATTAGCAACTATCACTACATTACAGTTAGCATCATTTTAAGTTCATTAGCAATTCTTCCGACATCACTTTCAGCATCATTTTGAGGTTATTACCAATTCTTCTGACATCACTGTCGCATTATTTTGAGGTTGTTAGCAACTCTTACTACATTACTGTTGCATTATTTTAAGCAACTCTTTCTAACTGACTGTCAGCATCACTTTGAGGTTGTTCGAAACACTGACTACATTACTTTAAGCATCACTGAGTTAATTAGCAACTATCACTACATTACTGTTAACATCATTTTGAGTTCATTAGCAATTCTTCCGACATCACTGTCGCAATATTTTGAGGTTCGTAGCAACTTTTACTACATTACTATCAGCATCACTTTTAGGTTATTCAAAACTTTCACTCCATTACTGTTAGCATCATTTTGAGTTCATTAGCAATTCTTACTACATCACTGTCGCATCATTTTGAGATCATTAGCAATTCTTCCGACATCACTATCGCATTATTTTGAGGTTCGTAGCAACTCTTTCTACTTTACTGTTGCATTATTTTGACGTTATTAGCAGCTCTCACTACATTACTGTCAGAATCATTTTGAGGTTATTAGCAGCTCTCACTAGATTACTGTCAGCATCATTTTGAGTTCATTAGCAATTCTTACTACATTACTGTTGCATTATTTTGAGGTTAGTAGCAACTCTTACTACATGACTGTCAGCATCACTTTGAGGTTGTTTGAAACACTTACTACATTACTGTAAGCATCACTGAGTTTATTATCAACTATCACGACATTACTGTTAGCATCATTTTGAGTTTATTAGCAATTCTTACGACATCACTGTATTATCAATTTGAGGTTAGTTTCAACTTTTCCAAAATTACCGTCAGCATCATTTTGAGTTCATTAGCAATTCTTCCGACATCACTGTCGCATTATTTTTAGATTATTAGCAATTCTTCCGACATCATTGTCGCATTATTTTGAAGTTCATAGAAACTCTTACTACATGACTGTCAGCATTACTTTGAGGTTATTCGAAACTTTCACAACATTACTTTTAGCATCATTTTGAGTTCATTAGCAATTCTAATGCGGCTCGAGGCCACGCTGGTTCATCGAGCGACAAGGTGAGCCTTGAAAACGGCATCGGCCGAGCTTCCCGGGCTTTGGATACCCTGGTGAATTCCCCAAATGTGGGAGTCTCAACTGCATAATTTCTGACAGTGGGGGACTGCGTCCGCGCAGTGTTTCCAGGAGTGGTGTAATGCCCTGCATTTCTCGTCGGAAATAAAACAAGCCTCCGCCAGGCACTCGCTCACCTGCTCCACCCAAAGCCGGACCAGGGTTCTCCTCCTGCACTGCAGCTTTTCCTCAGCCTGCGGCCGCAATGGCCTTCCAGGAACGGTGCGGGCCCCTCCCCTTTAGTCAGGAGCAAATCCCGTGCTCTTCAGGCCAACTCTCGAGTTCTGCACATGAGGCCGGGGCTGGATTTCCGCCCGCGCTGCCGCTGGGCGTCAAGTTGTGGCTCCGTTTGCACTCCAGATAAGGATGGAGGTCCGCTGACGGCACTGCTCTCGGAGCCTTTCCCAAAAGGCTTTGGAATGCACTCTGAAAGACCTGAACCTTCAATGTGCCTGAGCTTCCCGGGCTTGGGATATCCGACATCCGGCATCGTTGTGAGAAACAAAGGGGGCTGCGCACGCGGCAGATTGGCACAAGGTAGGAAAGATCAGGCGCTGTGTCGGCCTCCCTGCCTGTCAGTCAGAAGGCTGTGTCCCTGGAGCTCATGTCTGTTCCTAAGCTCAGCGAGTCATACTTACCTGGCAGGGGAGATACCATGATCAGCAAGGTGGTTCTCCCCGGGTGAGGCTCAGCCATTGCACTGGGGCTGTGCTGACCCTGGTGAATTCCCCAAATGTGGGAATCTCAACTGCATAATTTCTGACAGTGGGGGACTGCGTCCGCGCTCTCCCCTGTGATCGTGTGAAAAAAGGAAAGAAAGAAAGAAAGGCCGACCACGGCGGCAACAACAACTACGGTGACCGCCTGTCCCGGCCAGTTGGCGGTCTCCTCTTGTGCTGGCCAGCCTGAGGAGACCGCGGAGGACGTAGCCTCGATGAGCTCCCAGTATCTCTCACACCTTCCAGCCCTGAATGAAGAGGGCAGGGTTTCTGCCACATTTAGTTGAGGGTCATGGTATCTGACAAGCCCTGAGCTCAGGACAATACATCCACGGCTCGTCTTCGCAGTAAGTGGAATGATACCAGAGAATTCATGCGTGGGAGGAGATCAACTTGGAAAACCCCGACTCCAGGATGAGTCGCTGGCTTGTGGCTTTGAACACCGCTTAGTTTTTCTTTGAGTCGCCCCACTAGCATAGCAGGGTGAAGGCACCGATTGCCTTTGCTTTGGATAGCAGTGGGGACAACCAGTGTGCCAGATGTAGTGTTTATGGCACTGCATTTTGTGTCGCCACCCAAAATGTTGCAGTTCCTGCCCACAGCCGCGGCCGGGATTGGCTGTACCGGGGGTGCTGACTCTCACGTCGGGTGGCTGACGGGCATCGCTTCTCGGCCTTTTGGCTAAGATAAAATGTAGTATCTGTTCTTATCAGTTTAATATCTGGTACGTTCCCTATCCGGGAACCATATATTAAATTGCTTTTTGGAACAGGGAGATGGCTCGGGAGCTTGCTCCGTCCTTTCCACGCATCAACCTGGTATTGCAGTGTTTCCAGGAGTGGTGCAATGCCCCGCATTTCTCGTCGGAAATAAAACAAGCCTCCGCCAGGCACTCGCTCACCTGCTCCACCCAAAGCCGGACCAGGGTTCTCCTCCTGCACTGCAGCTTTTCCTCAGCCTGCGGCCGCAATGGCCTTCCAGGAATAGTGCGGGCCCCTCCCCTTTTGTCAGGAGCAAATCCCGTGCTCTTCAGGCCAACTCTCGAGTGCTGCACATGAGGCCGGGGCTGGATTTCCGCCCGCGCTGCCGCTGGGCGTCAAGTTGTGGCTCCGTTTGCACTCCAGATAAGGATGGAGGTCCGCTGACGGCACTGCTCTCGGAGCCTTTCCCAAAAGGCTTTGGAATGCACTCTGAAAGACCTGAACCTTCAATGTGCCTGAGCTTCCCGGGCTTGGGATATCCGACATCCGGCATCGTTGTGAGAAACAAAGGGGGCTGCGCACGCGGCAGATTGGCACAAGGTAGGAAAGATCAGGCGCTGTGTCGGCCTCCCTGCCTGTCAGTCAGAAGGCTGTGTCCCTGGAGCTCATGTCTGTTCCTAAGCTCAGCGAGTCATACTTACCTGGCAGGGGAGATACCATGATCAGCAAGGTGGTTCTCCCCGGGTGAGGCTCAGCCATTGCACTGGGGCTGTGCTGACCCTGGTGAATTCCCCAAATGTGGGAATCTCAACTGCATAATTTCTGACAGTGGGGGACTGCGTCCGCGCTCTCCCCTGTGATCGTGTGAAAAAAGGAAAGAAAGAAAGAAAGGCCGACCACGGCGGCAACAACAACAACGGTGACCGCCTGTCCCGGCCAGTTGGCGGTCTCCTCTTGTGCTGGCCAGCCTGAGGAGACCGCGGAGGACGTAGCCTCGATGAGCTCCCAGTATCTCTCACACCTTCCAGCCCTAAATGAAGAGGGCAGGGTTTCTGCCACATTTAGTTGAGGGTCATGGTATCTGACAAGCCCTGAGCTCAGGACAATACATCCACGGCTCGTCTTCGCAGTAAGTGGAATGATACCAGAGAATTCATGCGTGGGAGGAGATCAACTTGGAAAACCCCGACTCCAGGATGAGTCGCTGGCTTGTGGCTTTGAACACCGCTTTGTTTTACTTTGAGTCGCCCCACTAGCATAGCAGGGTGAAGGCACCGATTGCCTTTGCTTTGGATAGCAGTGGGGACAACCAGTGTGCCAGATGTAGTGTTTATGGCACTGCATTTTGTGTCGCCACCCAAAATGTTGCAGTTCCTGCCCACAGCCGCGGCCGGGATTGGCTGTACCGGGGGTGCTGGCTCTCACGTCGGGTGGCTGACAGGCATCGCTTCTCGGCCTTTTGGCTAAGATCAAGTGTAGTATCTGTTCTTATCAGTTTAATATCTGGTACGTTCCCTATCCGGGAACCATATATTAAATATCTTTTTGGAACAGGGAGATGGAGCGGGAGCTTGCTCCGTCCTTTCCACGCATCAACCTGGTATTGCAGTGTTTCCAGGAGTGGTGCAATGCCCCGCATTTCTCTTCGGAAATAAAACAAGCCTCCCCCAGGCACTCGCTCACCTGCTCCACCCAAAGCCGGACCAGGGTTCTCCTCCTGCACTGCAGCTTTTCCTCAGCCTGCGGCCGCAATGGCCTTCCAGGAACAGTGCGGGCCCCTCCCCTTTTGTCAGGAGCAAATCCCGTGCTCTTCAGGCCAACTCTCGAGTGCTGCACATGAGGCCGGGGCTGGATTTCCGCCCGCGCTGCCGCTGGGCGTCAAGTTGTGGCTCCGTTTGCACTCCAGATAAGGATGGAGGTCCGCTGACGGCACTGCTCTCGGAGCCTTTCCCAAAAGGCTTTGGAATGCACTCTGAAAGACCTGAACCTTCAATGTGCCTGTTTTGCCCAGAGATGGGTTGTGAACTTGATGTTGAAATGTGAAACCCCAGCTTGCTGCCTTCAGTCTTTCGGAATTGGGCCGCTTGCGTTGACAGCTCTCATGGTCGCGACGCTCCATCCAAGGGTGAAAGCGGACGGAGATTGTTTTTTTTACTGCGAGGCACGATGCGTGCGGTTAGAGGCCACGCTGGTGCCCCCAGCGAGAAGGTGAGCCTTGAAAACGGCATCGGTCGAGCTTCCCGGGCTTGGGATATCCGACATCCGACATCGTTGTGAGAAACAAAGGGGGCTGCGCACGCGGCAGATTGGCACAAGGTAGGAAAGATCAGGCGCTGTGTCGGCCTCCCTGCCTGTCAGTCAGAAGGCTGTGTCCCTGGAGCTCATGTCTGTTCCTAAGCTCAGCGAGTCATACTTACCTGGCAGGGGAGATACCATGATCAGCAAGGTGGTTCTCCCCGGGTGAGGCTCAGCCATTGCACTGGGGCTGTGCTGACCCTGGTGAATTCCCCAAATGTGGGAATCTCAACTGCATAATTTCTGACAGTGGGGGACTGCATCCGCGCTCTCCCCTGTGATCGTGTGAAAAAAAGAAAGAAAGAAAGAAAGGCCGACCACGGCGGCAACAACAACAACGGTGACCGCCTGTCCCGGCCAGTTGGCGGTCTCCTCTTGTGCTGGCATGCCTGAGGAGACCGTGGAGGACGTAGCCTCGATGAGCTCCCAGTGTCTCTCACACCTTCCAGCCCTAAATGAAGAGGGCAGGGTTTCTGCCACATTTAGTTGAGGGTCATGGTAGCTGACAAGCCCTGGGCTCAGGACAATACATCCACGGCTCGTCTTCGCAGTAAGTGGAAGGATACCAGAGAGAATTCATGCGTGGGAGGAGATCAACTTGGAAAACCCCGACTCTCAATTCTGACGACATCACTGTCGCATCATTTTGAGATCATTAGCAATTCTTCTTACATCACTGTCGCATTATTTTTAGTTTCATAGCAACTCTTACTACATTACTGTGTCATTATTTTAAGGTTTTTAGCAACTCTTCATAAATTACTGTCAGCATCACTTTGAGTTTATTAGCAACTATCACTACATTACTGTCAGCATCATTCTTGAATTCATTAGCAATTCTTCCGGCATCACTGTAGCATAATTTTGAGATCATTAGCAAGTCTTACTACATCACTGTCACATCATGTTGATATCATTAGCAATTCTTACGACATCACCGTAGTATTATTTTGAGGTTCGTAGCAACTCTTACTACATGACTGTCAGCATCACTTTGAGTTCATTAACAATTCTTCCGACATCACTGTAGCATTATTTTGAGGTTATTAGCAACTCTGACTACATTACTCTCCACATCATTTTTAGGTTACTCGCAACTCTAACCAGGTGACTGTCAGCATCACTTTGAGGTTATTCGAAACTTTCACTACATCACTGTCGCATCATTTTGAGATCATTAGCAATTCTTCTGACATCACTGTCGCATTATTTTGAGGTTCGTAGCAACTCTTACTGCATGACTGTCAGCATCACTTTGAGGTTATTCGAAACTTTCACTACATTACAGTTAGCATCATTTTGAGTTCCTTAGCAGTTCTTACGACATCACTGTCGCATTATTTTGAGGTTCGTAGCAACTCTAACTACATGACTGTCAGCATCACTTTGAGGTAGTTCGAAACACTTACGACATTACTGTAAGCATCACTGAGTTTATTAGCAACTATCGCTACATTACTGTTGGCATTATTTTGAGTTCATTAGCAATTCTTACTACATGACCGTCACATCATTTTGATATCATTAGCAATTCTTACAACATCACTGTAGCATCATTTTGAGATCATTAGCAATTCTTCCGACATCGCTGTCGCATTATTTTGAGTTTTGTAGCAACTCTTACTATATGACTGTCAGCATCACTTTGAGGCCATTCGAAACTTTCATTCCATAACAGTTAGCATCATTTTGAGTTCATTAGCAATTCTTGCTACATCACTGTCGCATCATTTTGAGACCATTAGCAATTCTTCCAACATCACTGTCGCATTATTTTGAGGTTCGAAGCAACTCTGACTACATGACTGTCAGCATCACTTTGAGGTAGTTCGAAACACTTACTACATTACTGTTAGCATCATTTTGAGTTTATTAGCAATTCTTATGACAACAGTGTAGCATCATTTTAACGTTAGTTTCAACTCTTCCTACATTACCGTCAGCATCATTTTTAGTTTTTTAGCATCTCTTACTACATCACTGTAGCATCATTTTGAGTTCATTAGCAACTCTTCCGACGTCACTGTCGCATTATTTTGAGTTTAGTAGCAACTCTTACTACATGACTGTCAGCGTCATTTTGAGGGAGTTTGAAACTCTTACTACATTATTGTAAGTATCACTGAGTTTATTAGCAACTATCACTACGTTACTGTTAGCATCATTTTGAGTTCTTTAGAAATTCTTCTGAAATCACTGTCGCATTATTTTGAGGTTATTAGCAACTCTTAATACATTACTGTCCGCATCACTTTGAGGTTATTCGAAACTTTCACTACATTACTGTTAGCATCATTTTGAATTTATTAGCAGCTCTTACTAGATTACCGTCGCATCATTTTGAGATCATGAGCAATTCTTCCGACATCACAGTCGCATTATTTTGTGGTTTTTAGCAACTCTTACTACATGACTGTAAGCATCACTGAGTTTATTAGCAACTATCAATACATTACTGTTTGCATCGTTTTGAGTTTATTAGCAATTCTTACGACATCACTGTCGCATCATTTTAGATCATTAGCAATTCTTCTGAAATCACTGTCGCATTACTTTGAGGTTCGAAGCAACTCTTACTACATTACTGTCAGCATCACTTTGAGGTTAATCGAAACTCTAACCACATGACTGTCAGCATCACTTAGTTTATTAGCAACTATCACTACATTACTGTTAGCATCATTTTGAGTTCATTAGCAATGTGGGGCTTTGATTGGGAATTGTAAGAAAAATCCCTGAATGAACAACACAAACACAGACTGTGTCTGAAATTCCACACCTGCACCCGAAACCAGTGTGGAATCAATTGTATCCACTATCCATACTGATTCTGGAGAAATTTCTTTGTGTGTTTTGATGGACGCGAGCCAAGCAGAAATTTCCCACAATGCAATAGGGCGGCGTTTGGTCAGTGTTGAGCAGGCGTCAGTCTGACAATGATGTCATATTATTGTGTCATCACTTGACCAGACCCAAAAGTAGGCTCAGGTATCAGGTTCTTCTCAATGCTAATGTCTGCTAGCTTAGTCTGCTACTTTGATGGCTCTGCCTGCTCAAAGGTCCAGACCCCTGGATGTGGTGGTTCCTACCTGAATGTAGATTCTGTCAGCTCATGTTGTTAAATCAACTCACCAGGAACACCAGTAGATTTCAATGGACTGACAATGAGTCTCATTGAATGGGTGTCTTGTCCAATGAGAAACAATCAGTCTCAGGTTGAAGCTCATCAATGAGGTCTTGTGGATCAGTGGCTTGCATGAATGAATGAGTTGGAAGACTTCTTGGAAATTAAAGAGGATTTAATACAATTAAGAAAACACTTAAGACAGAGTGATAATTCCAGCAGAGTAATTAAGGCCCATATTGAGTAGCAGGTATGAATTAGCCTGGATTTATCTGAGCTTCAAGTAGACGGCTAAGAGGCAGGTGGAAAGGTGTGTAGGATGAACGATGGTGACCTCCAACCAAATGAAGAGGACTGAGTGGAGGCTGACCAGCTCTACGGAGTCAGGCGGAGTTTGGCAGCGAGACAGGAGTCCAGGCCTGAATCGGTGAAAACCAACGTAACCGGCTTACGTTCTCAGCTGGATTCTCCCATCGATGTACGACGCCTCTCCAACGAACTGGTGGGAGGACGGCCTCCAAAGCCTCCACCTCGTCGACCGTGGCTCTCGCTGAGATTCGCTCGATGAAGAAGGGAAGCGCGTTGATTGGCTACCCTCTGGTCTCAGGCTGCTGGCTGCCTGGACTAAGCTGCTCTTCTCCAACACAAAGGTGGCTTCTCTCTCTTCAAGGCTCACAGGAGGTCAAGAGTGTAGCGACCGTGAGCCGAGATCGATGATGAATTACAAAAATAGAAAATCAAAAAATAAATTAGAGGAATAGAAAAGGGGGGGGGGCGGACCAGCTGCTCTAGGAGCTCACACACAAAGGGCAGAAACAAGAAGCACTGAAGAGAGCGCCAGCAGTGGATGGTGCCACCACTGTTACAGTAAACTGGTCCGCCTCAGAGCAGTGACCTTTGACCTGTGAGGGGTTGTTGGCCAATCAGCACACTTTGCTGTCTTCAGTCCTTCTCAGATATCAACAAATGAAGCTGGTTGAACAGACAGCAATCATCATCACTCAGAGACATCACCTGGAGAGGAAGACTGCTCCGAGTTCTGACAATGACAGTGAAGAGGCAAGGAGAGCTGGACAACCACAGACAGTGAAACATTCGGAACATCATGTTGATGCACGTGTGTGTGTGTGTGTGTGTGTGTGTGTGTGTGTCAGAATCGGAATCAGAATCTTTTATTTTCGTTGTAGGGGGGGGGGTACAGTGACAATAGTTAGAGCGCTCTTCCAGAGCCACCGTGCACCACAGAATGCAGATACAAAGAAAAGATAGAAAAGATAAAAGCAAGATAAAAGACACTGTTAGAACAGAAAGATCCATCAACCCACCAACCAGAGGTGTGTCTGGTACAGATGTGGAATTATTGGCTCACACAATGTTGAGGACACTGGAAGAAGACAAACAAAAAAGGCTGGTGTGATCCAGACCTTCATCAAAAATGGTCCTGGAGAACTGTTCAATGTGTCAGGACTTCTGTCCATTGTCTTCTGCTTATCCTGTTCAGGGTCATGAGGGGGTGGAGCCTATCCCAGCAGCTTTTGGGCGACAGGCCGTGTTCACCCTGGACAGGTCACCAGTCCATCACAGGGCCAACACATCCACAGACAAACATTCCAAGCCAGACTCAGGAGGATCTCTCCACCCTACAGACTGTAAAGGAACCATCAAAGATGGCAGTTGGAGTTCTGTGGATATGTGCTGGATTCCTCGTCCTCACGGACCAGAAGTCTGTCTGAAATACTGCACTGATTGATGATCTTTTCATGAATCTGGAAAAGCTTCTAAAATGAAAGGAAAACAATCCTATCTTCTTCATGCCTCAAGCCAAATCAAACCAAGAGTTCTTTTATCATATTTTTTTAACCGGACGTCTGCTTTGACTGGTTGGTTGTTGAAAGAGAGCAGGACAGGACAGACAGCAGAAGACAAATATAGAGAAGGAAAGACAAAAGACAGAGAGAAAGGAGGGAGAGAATGACAAAAAGATGGGAACAAGATGAGGGTGAAAGACAAGCAGAGAGAAAGACAGAGGGACAGGGGGATGGAAGACAGACACACAACCAACAACAGCAGCAGCAATAATAGTAAACTAGCTGCCAATGATAACATCTCCTGGTCGCTGAAGCAATCAACTTCATAATAGGAGGATTGAAGAGCCAGGAAATAAAATATTAGCACAATACTGATGTGAATGTTCGTGCAATACTGAGAACACTGATATGTAGACGACTAGTAGGGGCGGCACGGTGGTGCAAGAAGACAAACAAAAAAGGCTGGTGTGATTCAGACATCCATCAAAAATGGTCCTGGAGAACTGTTCAATGTGTCAGGACTTCAGAAGCTCCAATCCTCTCTAAGGTCCAGTGAGAGTGGAAGAGATTATAAATGAGAGAAGCAGGGCCCTCACTCAGAACTGAACCAGCTCAGTTGGGAGAGCCTTAGACTGAAGATCTAAAGGTCCCTGGTCCGATCCCAGCTTTCAGCAGAGGAGCAGCATTGACTTTACTTTCCAGTGGAGGAACTGCAGACATGAAGGAAACTAACATCTTGTCCTGTGCATTCTTGTGACATTCAGGACATTTTTGGAGCCTCTTGATGGATTTTGCCACAGAGAATCAGAGTCAATCAAAAGCATGGTGGACTTCAACATGGAGGACTGAACAAGTCAAGAAAGCATCAGTTTGACCTTCACAGGTGTTTCTGTTCCTGTCTCAATGCTGTAGAAAGAGCCTGAGGAGCTCAGACGGTAGAGCATCAGACTTTTAATCTGAGGGTCCAGGGTTCAAGTCCTTGTTCAGGTGCTGTGGAGGTTCCAGTGTTTGACAACATGGTACTGGATGAAGTTTAGTGTTGAACAAACTGTCATCATCAAAAGTAGAAGTGTTCTTGTCTTGCCACTGTGAGACTGTTGCTAGGAAAGTGACCACTAATAATTTCATGTGGCATGCAATTAACAAAAGACCTACATTGATGGTCGAGGGGGGCTGGAGCCTATCCCAGCATCTACGGGCCAGAGGCGGGGTTCACCCTGGACAGGTCACCAGTCCATCACAGGGTCAACATACAGAGACGAACAACCATTCACACTCACATTCATACCTACGGTCAATTTAGAGTGTCCAATCAGCCTCGTCCCCAATTACATGTCTTTGGACAGTGGGAAGGAGCCGGAGCACCAGAGAGAACCCACGCATTCATGGGGAGAACATGCAGGCTCTACACAGAAAGATTCCCCACCCGAGCCTGGACTCAAACCAGAACCTTCTTGCTGTGAGGCCACAGTGCTCACCACTGCACCATCATGCTACCATGCTCTCTTCTACTTTCCTCAATTGTGTTTCTTTCATGTCCTCCTGAGATCAAAGACAGAATTCTAGCTACTGTCAAAGCCCTGATGACATCATCAGGAATTCTGACTTTGATCTGGAGACTCTTGCTTTAATCTGAATTTGACCTGACTAATGTTTAAGTTTAGGTTGCATGATACCGACCACCTCATTTCTCCTGATGGACTGGTGACCTGCCCAGGGTGAACCCTGCCTCTTGAACAACGTCACCTGGGATCGCCCCCCCCCATGACCCCATACCCCCTTCCCTCATGTGACTCTTTCATGCGGGCCTCTCAAAACAAAAACATGGCGGCCGCTCCTGTCATTTTCGGAGGAAAGTGCCTTCTTCCAAGATAATTTTGATTCAATAAAGCATTCTGATGACATTTCTAGAGAGAAATATGCATTTTGTCATCATCTTCGCTCAGTTCTTGTGTTTAATCTTTGGTTTGTTCGTTATTACGATGAATCTTTCACCTCTCGGAAGAGAGTCGTGACAGTGTCACATTTCTACTGTTGCTATGTTGGTTGCTAAGGATGCCATTACGGACGAGTGTCATTTCAAGATAGGTTTGATTTTTAAAAAGCATTTTAAGGACATTTCTGGCGAGAAATATAAATTTTATTTCCATAATATTCGCTGTTCAATAAAGAATAATATGAAATGGATTTTAGTGCCCCAGGAATTACAAACATCTGCTTCCGTGGAAGTCGCCCCCGTTCTTCTGTGAGAAAATCCGGTAGTTGTCGCTCACTCCGAGGAAAAAAAACAAATATTTTTAATACTTCATCTTTTGATTAATAAGACAATCTACAAATTCATTTAATTTCTGCATGTTTATTCTACCTACGAAGTCCATTTGTCACCATTATAGATCGACCAATCAGCATTAAGAATATAAACAATGACTCAAACTAATGGCGGTCTGCTGACGTCACATCCGTCACAGAGGCTCACTCCTGCACTCAGAGGTGGCCTTTTAGTTCCATCACTTCACGCTGTATTTACAGATTTATTATTGAGGGGAACAAACCACTCTGATGTCTGGGTTCATCAAGGATATCATTAAAGAAATCCTAACTATCTGGCCAGTTAAATTGATCCTAACTGTTCTTCAGATGTTGTGCTGGTAATGTCATGTAGTTTCTTTTCCAATGTAACTTTGTCGTTCTGATGTGTGTATTTTTACTGCTCCAACAAAGCTGTTCCTCTTCTGGGGAAATCAATCATTCAGGCAATCAATAACTGAGTGTCTCTGATGCTGTACTGTAGTATTGCAGTACAACAACACTCTGATCCTTCCTTTTCAAATGTTTTTATTGTGTTTCTCTCATCAGGTGTTCAAAATGATGACAATAAAAATCAATAATTGATATTCAGCTTTGTTTCAACAGTAATAATTGATCAGAAATGAGGCCTGATGGCTGCAATAGCAGCTTTGTGCTGTTCAGTGACTCCTGCTATAAAAAGGAGTCAAGGCGGTCTTAAAGATGTGAAAATGTTCCAAAGATCCTTCTTCATGTTGGTCCTGAACAAGATTGGTGTCAGGCCTTTTTTCAAAGGAGCTCCAAAAGGCTCACTTAACCCTTTGAGGCCTGGCTGAGACATGAGGCCTGTTGACCTTTGACCCTGTTGCTCTTTTGCTCTCATTGGCCTCTCCAGTGGGTACAGACCTGAAACTTTATGAAATCCTAATCTGGTGGAATAATTCTAGAACCCCCTCCCAAACAGGAAGTGGCTTCAGGAAGGAGGTGGGGCTTCAAAATTTTAAATATTGGTTTCTGGCAGAGGTGTGAACTCCTCCCAGAAAGCTCATCTCATTTGGAGCAACTTTGACCAGTTATGATGCTTCATTGATAGACTTTACTGGACTTTGCCACGCCCTTTACGGACAGCAGAAAGGACTTAGGGGGGTCAAACCAGCACAGATGCGATCCTTCAAGAACAGAACAACACACTCAAATTTCAACTTCCTAGGTTCAAAGAGAAAAAACTATCCCTTTGTGAAACTGGGCAAAATCAGGGTCTGGGACTTCTGCACTCCGAGAGCCTTTTGGAGCAGAATTGAGGATCAAATCTGGGTTCTGGTGTTTGTACTTGGGCTACATCCACCAAACTTTACACACATAGTGTGATGCCCCAGAGTAGCATGTGCTGGGAATTTCAGCCATCTAGGTGCTAAGGGGCCCAAGCACGGTCCGGGGGCATCCACTAACCCTCAGGGGCTCCTCAAAGTCTGGCCCCTCTTCCCTGGTTTCATTTGAGCTGAAGCCACCAAAAGTCACACCAATGGTTGATGTCAGTGAGAGGACTGATTCTGACATTTTCAGCCATCCAGAAGTTACAGAGCTGAAACACAAGACCCCAAAGCCCCTTCCATGTTTGTTGCCAGAGATATCGTAGTCATGACTGTGCACCTCCTTTATGAAGAAAAACAAAACAACTACTGCTTTGGGGCTTGTGTTCAGGGTTATTATATTATATTATTATATTATATTATGTGTGTAAAGTTTGGTGGATGGAGCCGGATGGGCCGGTGTGAGCAGGCATTTCAAAATATATATTTCTGGTAAAAACGCAGAAACAGCGGTTAGTTTGTTTTTGTGTTAAAATGAGAAACACACCCATCCAGTTGTAGTACCACCACTCAGCGGCCGCCTTGCAGTCAGAAGCCATGAGAAAGGAGGAGCCGAAAAAGAGACACTCACGAGAAGAAAAGCAGACGAATTTCCAAAACTCGACGCGTTCTTTCCAGGGCTGGACTGGGAAGAAGAGACGTCAGGTGTTGGAACGTGTAGTGGAAGAAGAAGGTCTCTGAGTAGTGAAAGAGTATCACTCTTTTAACATGGTTACTGTCTTCCATGTAGAATACTGCACTTTATTTTAATTTTTGAAACTTCAAAATGTGCGCATACATCCTCTGGTATGGCGTGTGCTTACACATATCGTGTAAATAACCATGGAGGGCTGCCAGGGATGAAAAATGCCAGGGCCATTTTTTGGTCCCAGTCCAGCCCTGCTTCTTAACCTGCTCACGGTGTCCTGTCAGCTGTCTTCCCTCAAGGAGGTGGCCAGTCTTGCTCTGGAGCAGTTTCAAAAATAGGCCTCAGCACACTGCCTCTGTGCCATGCCTCTCTCATGCTCCTCTACTCTTTGGTGCACATGCCTCCAGTCTGTCAGGCCTCTAATGAAGACACTTGGATCACTGGGCTTGCTAAAAGCAGGGCAAACAAAACAAAACAAAGCATGACGTTGACCACAATAAGTCAGCCATTTCCACGTCGTGTCGTCCGTTCTAACGAAGAGCCTCTGGACGACAGGGTTTATGGAATCTTGTTGAGGATGAAACTTTAAAAAATCAGTCCTCTGTGTGGAAGAAGGGCGACTAAAATAGTCTCCAACTGTCTGATCTGACTCCTCCACTTCCATTGCAACAGCATGGCTTGACTAAGAGAAAGAGAGAGAGCTGAGAGATTTCATTGGACGAGCCCAATGTCCTTCCAGGAAATCAACCAATGGGCCGCGTTTCGCGTCTCCGATACCGTTACTGTCGATTAAAAACTATACACTTTTGAAAAAAAAATTATGACAGTTATGGGCCGGCCCAAAGATGTGCATCGGCCAGGTGGCCAGTCCAGCCCTGGGTTCACCCTTGATGGGTCACCAGTCCATCCCAGGACCAACACACACAGACAGACAACCATTCACACTCACAGTCATTTAGAGTGTCCAGGTAACCACTACCCTCTTGATGTCTTTGGACTGTGGGAGGAAGCTGGAGTACCAGAGAGAACCCACACAGAGACAGGGAGAACCTGCAGGAGGGGTGGAGATCGATGAGTCCTGGAGACGTTCAATAATGTCCACAACTTTGGCACCAGGAAGACAGCAGGTGATGGCACCTGGGAGTTCAACAGACCTGATGATTGAACCACCAATCACAAGGATTTCAGCCTCCATTGTAAACAGAGAGTTTAGATGAGAGAGAACCTGCTGTCAGCCTCACCAGTCAGGGCAGTGGCAGAGGCAGCAGAGTTGAATGAAGCAGGACCACCTGGCAGGTCTCAGCTGGAGGTGATGACATCACTGGCCTCAGTCCTCACCAGTGCTCTGCCTAGCAACAGGGACGATGGGGAGAAACCAGTAGAAGCGCTCTGAGAGTTGGAGACAGCAGGAGAGAGACCACGACAGTGTCACCCATGGGAAACTGTTGGATCCACTCAGGACAGGCTGGACAGACACAGATCAAAGACAGAATTGATGATGATGTCATCAGGAGGCTTTGATAGTGTTTTTATTTGTACCTAGAATTCTGTCTTTGATGTCAGGAGGACATGAAAGAAACCCAATTGAGGAAAGTAGAGGGGAACATTCAGCTTCATTAGAAACACTTGAACTGTTGAACAGTAGAATTTGTTTGAAACAGTTTACAACACAGTGACAGGATTGAAGAGGGAAGGTTTTTGTGTTTTCAGTTTAATTCTAACTTAAAACTGGGCATGAACATTTTTAGTCGTTCATATTCTAACATACAGAGGAAGTCATGACATTCCCTTTTTTTTAACCTGTCCTGTTCAGGAAATGGAAATGGAAATTTAGCTGCTATGTTGAATCAGAAAAACCTTTTGAAGTCTACTTTTGCTTCAGTCAGAAAGTGGACTGTTGTTAACTCTCACAATGGTTGGTGATTGTGGAGGAAGGAAGAATCCTTATGAACCTCTTTTTAACAGACACACATTTCTAAAGATGAAGGTTCATTTTATTTTGTTCTTTTAGCAGAGGATGGTTTCGATCCATCGACCTCTGGGTTCTGGGCCCAGCACGCTTCCTCTGCACCACTCTGCTCTACCACTGATGGTGCCAGGAGGCCTAAAAACACAAAACACCAATTCAATCCAGGACCTTGGAGCCTAAACTGAAACTCCATCACCCGGTGGCTCTGCTGGGGCTCCCACAGGTGAGTGAGGCTGAGCTCCAGTCTGCTCTGAGGAGGCAGCAGACATCTGCACCACTCAGAGGTTTGGTTGGTGTCTTTGACAAAATCCCAACAAACTAAAATCCTGTTGAAGCAGGAAGTTCTAGTTGAACTCTCATCCACGTCACATGACCAAGAAAACCTCCTCTTTCATTCAGACCAGAACAGACAAACATAGAAACATTGTTTCAGCTTCTGATCAAACAATAACATGTTCTTGTTTGTTTGTCATGTTCTATTAATCAGACTGATGATCTCTGGATGTTCTAGGAGGGGGGTCTGTTTCTGATGAAGCCTGTTTGGTCTGGGGGGGTTAAGATGGTGGGGCTGTTTCAGTTCTAGTGCTGAAGGCTTTCACCATGACAGTCAGACTCTCCTCTGTCCTTCATGGTCCCTCAAATGTGCAGTGTGGACCTCACACACTGAATTTAGCCTGAAAACTCTTCATGAAAAGCAGTGACTCAGAGTCTCTGTGGCGCAATCGGTCAGCGCGCTCGGCTGTTAACCGAGAGGCTGGTGGTTCGAGCCCACCCAGGGACGATGAACAGGCTCTACTGGTGCTTAGGAGTCGCTGTGTTAATGATCTGAATGTGGACGGACAGATTGACCCTCCACAGCAGACTCATGTGACAGATCTCTGGATGAGACGCTTCAGTGTTAAATTTAGTTGTCGTGTGTCATGCAGTGTTGAGGAGGCCTGCTGGCTGTGGGTAAAGTGGGGGCTCAGAGTTTGTGGAGTCGGCTCTGGAATGAAGGGGGTCACTGTTTGGTTCTCAGATGCTCCAGCTCAGGTTAGCGAGGTGGTGGAGAAACCAGTGAGAGCTCTGCCAGCTGGAGCCTCTTGGGTCCTGGGAGGCTTCACTCCTGGAGGTGGAAATGATGAGGAGTTTTAAAATCTGCTCCTCTTTCACGCTGACTTGTTTTCTTGGGTTCCCTCTTTTATTCATGTGTGATTTTAGTCTCAGCTCTCTAAACCTGAATGGAGCCAGAACCCATTTTAAAAGAGCTGCTCTTTTAAACTCCTGGAGATCAAGAGGATCCTGCCATGTTTGTCCAGGAGACCCACAGCACAACAGTCAGTGAATGGGGATGCAGGCAGGCTTTTAATGGGGGTCATTTGAAGTCCCAAGTCCAGTTGGAGCAGAGGGTGGAGTTTGATTCTCCAGGAGTTTTTGTTGTTGTTTTTTTCACCAGTTTCTTTTGATTTGGAGGAAATCATTCCAGGTGTTTGAAAGAAGGTGAGAGCAACTTTGGAAAATGTTCAACTGGTGTTTTTAAATGTCTTTGCACCAACAAATGGTGGACAGGACAGCTTTTGAGACATTTTAATGCCACCGTTTAACAGTGAATCTGCTGGTTTCCTGTTTTTAGGAGCTGATGGGAGCTGCACAGAGAAGCTCTTTGAGACAGGAACCATTCAGAGCTCCATCCTGCTTCTTCCAGCAGGATCCACAGATCCACCAACACACCAGCTGTTTGATGAGTGGAGGCTTTTGACCAGGATTCCTAGACAGCACAGCTGGACTCACGCAACAGCTAACTTGTTAGCACCGACTAGACAGGAGCGCTTCTATGGTTTTACTCAGTGGTTCAATATTTTTAAGAGATGTCCCATTCAGCCTGTGGGTTTGAGTGATCACTCTTCAGTCTCCTGTTCTGTTTTATTAAAATATTCATTTAAAAGCTCCTGAGAGGGAGAGAGGGAGAGGGAGGGAGAGAGAGAGAGGGAGAGAGAGAGATAGAGGGAGGGAGAGAGAGAGGGAGAGAGAGAGAGGGCGGGAGGGAGGGAGAGAGAGAGGGAGAGAGAGAGAGAGAGAGAGAGAGAGAGAGGATCAAACTGATCTCAAACTTGACTTCAAAATTCTGATTATAATCATTTTTACTCCTTGATAGATTCATCACTGCAGTGTCATAGAGGGTCCATTACTATTGCAGTATATTAAAGAATATAAGAACGAGGTTACCATCCATGTAAATATAGTATTTCATGTATTGCAGTATATTTTCAAAGATATAACACTTTAATTTTTTTTAATAAGAGAGGCTTTAATGTCTGTCTTTGATGTCTAAACTCTGACTCTGATGTCATTGGTGGTGACTGAATTCTACCCCCTGACAGACTGGGAAGGCTCCTATTGGTGATGTCATCATAAATACATGAAGGTCTTGTTTCAATGTTTTAACATTAAAGCTCATCTTGGTAAAACAATCAAGTTACCTGAACTAAGTTCTTGAAAAAAATGACTGTCACTGACTTAAATAAATCAAATCTACTTCAAAGTTCCTTCTGTTGTCATAAGTCGGCCATTTTAAGTGTACTTGTAGTTCCAGAACATTCCAAGAGGAGATGATATGAATCATGTTGTTAGATGAACTCTGTTCCTCTGCTTTGATGTTGGTGGACTGAGGGGAGTTTGCCTGAACCTGCTTGGACCTGCTGGCTCCTGCTCAGTCCCTCACTCAGCCTCACTCAGCCTCAGCAGCACGGCTCCACTGAGGACTGATTCAGGTTCCTTGCAACCAAATAGGAGGAGAGCTGAACCTTCTTGCTGGGAGGCCACAGTGCTGACCACTGCACTATTGTGTCCCCTGAAAATGCCACCACCTTGTTGGGCTTTTCTGTAACAGCAAGCACACATGAACATAGCAGCTTCTTCACAGGGCTGGTGGCGCAATGGATAACGCGTCTGACTACGGATCAGAAGATTCTCGGTTCAACTCCTGGCCAGCTCGCTTTGAACTTTATACTGAGAAGATGAAGTGAGAACCACTGATCAAAGTCAGTGAAGTCCTCCCAGGTTCCCTCCTTGTCTGCTGGAAACATGAACACATGAATGATCCTGCTACCTCTCATGTTAAGCTGCACTTGACAGTGACAGCAGGAGAACAAAAATCCCAGTGTGTCATCAACATTTCCTGTCAAATCAATGATAGAAGCTGTTGAATTTCTGGATCAGAACAAGGAGAAACCCACCCCTAGCAGCCAGAAAAGCAATCTGCATCTGACAGCGTATACCAGTGAGGCCTGCACGGATCTCTACATAGGGGAAACCAAACAGCCCCTCAACAAGCGCATGGCCCAACATAGAAGAGCCAACTCTGGAGGACAGGACTCAGCGGTTTTCCTCCACCTCAAGGAGGAAAGCCACTCCTTCCAGGACGACCATGTCCAAATACTCGACAGAGAGGACAGATGGTTTGAAAGAGGAGTTAAAGAAGCCATCCACGTCAGGATAGAGAAACCATCTTTGAACAGAGGAGGTGGACTGCGACATTTCCTTTCACCTATTTACAACCAAGTCCTTTCAAAACTTCCCCAAAGAGCTCAGCTGAAAGACCCATGTGGAACGGCTGATGCCAGCACGGCCCATTAGCATCTGAGTGGTCGGTGAAACTCCCTAATGACCACCCCTGAAACTCCCTGACACCTCACAACGACTGTCGTTTGGGGAGGCCAGGTGAGTCTCGGGAGGGTCGTTTCCACCACAATAGCACTGACCACTACCACATAGGTTTATAAGCTGGAGCTTCCACACTCTCCACTAGAACTGATGAAGCCTCTCGGATGAGAGGTGAAACGTCTTCAAGATAACTTACGTCCAGTTGACCAGATTTTACTTCGCTTCGATCTACGATGACCTGGATGAATGAGAAACTACACATACATTACTGTCAGCATCACTTTGAGTTTATTAGCAACTATCACTACATTACTGTTAGCATCATTTTGAGTTTATTAGCAATTCTTACGACATCACTGTAGCATTAAATTGAGTTCATTAGCAACTCTTACTAAATGACTGCCAGCATCACTGTGAGGTTGTTCGAAACACTTACTACATTACTGTAAGCATCACTGAGTTGATTCGCAACTATCACTACATTACTGTTAGCATCATCTTGAGTTCATTAGCAATTCTTCCGACATCACTGTCCCATCAGTTTGAGATCATTACCAATTCTTCTGACATCACTGTCGCATTATTTTGAGGTTCAAAGCAACTCTTACTACATTACTGTAAGCATCACTGAGTTAATTAGCAACTATCACTACATTACTGTTAGCATCATTTTGAGTTCATTAGCAATTCTTCCGACATCACTGTAGCAATATTTTGAGGTTCGTAGCAACTTTTACTACATTACTGTCGCATTATTTTGAGGTTCGTAGCAACTCTTACTACATTACTGTTGCATTATTTAAAGGTTCGTAGCAACTCTTACTACATGACTGTCAGCATCACTTTGAGGTTATTCGAAAGTTTCACTCCATTACTGTTAGCATCATTTTGAGTTCATTAGCAATTCTTACTACATCACTGTCGCATCATTTTGAGATCATTAGCAATTCTTCTGACATCACTGTCACATTATTTTGAGGTTCGTAGCAACTCTTACTACATTACTGTAAGCATCACTGAGTTAATTAGCAACTATCACTACATTACTGTTAGCATTTTTTTGAGTTCATTAGCAATTCTTACGACATCACTGTCCCATCAGTTTGAGATCATTACCAATTCTTCTGACATCACTGTCGCATTATTTTGAGGTTCGAAGCAACTTTTACTACTTTACTGTTGCATTATTTTGAGGTTCATAGCAACTCCTACTACATGACTGTCAGCATCACTGAGTTTATTAGAAACTATCACTACAATACTGTTAGCATCATTTTGAGGTTAGAAGCAACTGTCACTACATGAGTGTCAGCATCACTTTGAGGTTGTTCGAAACTCTTACTACGAATCTAACAGTAATGGAGTGAAACTTTCGAATAACCTCAAAGTGATGCTGACAGTCATGTACTAAGAGTTGCTACAAACCTCAAAATAATGAGACAGTAATGTAGTACAAGTTGCTTCGAACCTCAAAATATTGCGACAGTGATGTCGGAAGAATTGCTAATGAACTCAAGATGATGCTAACAGTAATGTAGTGATAGTTGCTAATCAACTCAGTGATGCTTACAGTAATGTAGTAAGTGTTTTGAATAACCTCAAAGTGATGCTGACAGTCATGTAGTAAGAGTTGCTACGAACCTCAAAATAATGCGACAGTAATGTAGTAAAAGTTGCTACGAACCTCAAAATATTGCGACAGTGATGTCGGAAGAATTGCTAATGAACTCAAAATGATGCTAACAGTAATGTAGTGATAGTTGCTAATCAAGTCAGTGATGCTTACAGTAATGTAGTAAGTGTTCCGAATAACCTCAAAGTGATGCTGACAGTCATGTAGTAAGAGTTGCTACGAACCTTAAAATAATGCGACAGTAATGTAGTAAAAGTTGCTCCGAACCTCAAAATATTGCGACAGTGATGTCGGAAGAATTGCTAATGAACTCAAAATGAGGCTAACAGTAATGTAGTGATAGTTACGAATCAACTCGGTGATGCTTAATGTAATGTAGTAAGTGTTTCAAATAACCTCAAGTGATGGTGACAGTCATGTAGTAAGAGTTTCTACGAACCTCAAAATAATGCGACAGTGATGTCAGAAGAATTGCTAAAGATCTCAAAATGATGCGACAGTGATGTCGTGAGAATTGCTCATAAACTCAAATAATGCAAACACTAATGTAGTGATAGTTGCTAATAAACTCAAAGTGATGCTGAAAGTAATGTAGTAAGAGTTGCTACGAACCTCAAAATAATGTGACAGTGATGTCAGAAGAATTGCTAATGATCTCAAAATGATTCGAAAGTGATTTAGTAAGAATTGCTAATGAACTCAAAATGATGCTAACAGTAATGGAGTGAACGTTTCGAATAACCTCAAAGTGATGCTGACAGTCATGTTGTAAGAGTTGCTACGAACCTCAAAATAATGCGACAGTAATGTAGTAAAAGATGCTACGAACCTCAAAATATTGCGACAGTGATGTCGGAAGAATTGCTAATGAACTCAAAATGATGCTAACAGTAATGTAGTGAAAGTTGCTAATCAAGTCAGTGATGCTTACAGTAATGTAGTAAGTGTTCCGAATAACCTCAAAGTGATGCTGAAAGTCATGTAGTAAGAGTTGCTACGAACCTTAAAATAATGCGACAGTAATGTAGTAAAAGTTGCTACGAACCTCAAAATATTGCGACAGTGATGTCGGAAGAATTGCTAATGAACTCAAAATGAGGCTAACAGTAATGTAGTGATAGTTACTAATCAACTCGGTGATGCTTAATGTAATGTAGTAAGTGTTTCAAATAACCTCAAAGTGATGGTGACAGTCATGGAGTAAGAGTTTCTACGAACCTCAAAATAATGCGACAGTGATGTCAGAAGAATTGCTAAAGATCTCAAAATGATGCGACAGTGATTTAGTAAGAATTGCTCATGAACTCAAAATGATGCTAATAGTAATGGAGTGAACGTTTCGAATAACCTCAAAGTGATGCTGACAGTCTTGTACTAAGAGTTGCTATGAACCTCAAAATAATGCGACAGTGATGTCGGAAGAATTGCTAATGATCTCAAAATGATGCGACAGTAATGGAGTAAAAGATGCTAAGAACCTCAAAATATTGCGACAGTGATGTCGGAAGAATTGCTAATGAACTCAAGATAATGCTCACAGTAATGTAGTGATAGTTGCTAAGAAACTCAGTGATGCTTACAGTAATGTAGTAAGAGTTTCGAACAACCTCAAAGTGATGCTGACAGTCATTTAGTAAGAGTTGCTCATGAACTCAATTTAATGCTACAGTGATGTCGTGAGAATTGCTCAACAACTCAAAATGATGCTAACAGTAATGTAGTGATAGTTGCTAATAAACTCAAAGTGATGCTGAAAGTCATGTAGTAAAAGTTGCTACGAACCTCAAAATATTGCGACAGTGATGTCGGAGGAATTGCGAATGAACTCAAAATGATGCTAACAGTAATGTAGTGATAGTTGCTAATAAACTCAAAGTGATGCTGACAGTCATGTAGTAAGAGTTGCTACGAACCTCAAAATATTGCGACAGTGATGTCGGAAGAATTGCTAATGATCTCAAAATGATGCGACAGTGATGTAGTAAGAATTGCTAATGAACTCAAAATGATGCTAAAAGTAATGGAGTGAAACTTTCGAATAACCTCAAAGTGATGCTGACAGTCATGTAGTAAGTGTTGCTACGAACCTCAAAATTGCAACAGTAATGTAGTAAAGGTTGCTACGAACCTCAAAATATTGCGACAGTGATGTCGGAAGAATTGCTAATGAACTCAAAATGATGCTACAGTGATGTCGTGAGACTTGCTCAACAACTCAAAATGATGCTAACAGTAATGTAGTGATAGTTGCTAATAAACTCAAAGTGATGCTGAAAGTCATGTAGTAAAAGTTGTTACGAACCTCAAAATATTGCGACAGTGATGTCGGAGGAATTGCGAATGAACTCAAAATGATGCTAACAGTAATGTAGTGATAGTTGCTAATAAACTCAAAGTGATGCTGACAGTCATGTAGTAAGAGTTGCTACGAACCTCAAAATATTGCGACAGTGATGTCGGAAGAATTGCTAATGATCTCAAAATGATGCGACAGTGATGTAGTAAGAATTGCTAATGAACTCAAAATGATGCTAAAAGTAATGGAGTGAAACTTTCGAATAACCTCAAAGTGATGCTGACAGTCATGTAGTAAGTGTTGCTACGAACCTCAAAATTGCAACAGTAATGTAGTAAAGGTTGCTACGAACCTCAAAATATTGCGACAGTGATGTCGGAAGAATTGCTAATGAACTCAAAATGATGCTACAGTGATGTCGTGAGACTTGCTCATAAACTCAAATAATGCAAACACTAATGTAGTGATAGTTCTAATAAACTCAAAGTGATGCTGACAGTAATGTAGTAAGAGTTGCTATGAACCTTAAAATAATGCAACAATAATGTAGTAAGAGTTGCTACGAACCTCAAAATAATGTGACAGTGATGTCAGAAGAATTGCTAATGATCTCAAAATGATTCGAAAGTGATTTAGTAAGAATTGCTGATAAACTCAAAATGATGCTAACAGTAATGGAGTGAACGTTTCGAATAACCTCAAAGTGATGCTGACAGTCATGTACTAAGAGTTGCTACAAACCTCAAAATAATGCGACAGTAATGGAGTAAAAGATGCTACGAACCTCAAAATATTGCGACAGTGATGTCGGAAGAATTGCTAATGAACTCAAGATGATGCTAACAGTAATGTAGTGATAGTTGCTAAGAAACTAAGTGATGCTTCCAGTAATTTAGTGATACTTGCTAATAAAATCAACGTGATGCTGACAGTAATGTAGTAAGAGTTGCTACGAACCTTAAAATAATGCGACAGTAATGTAGTAAAAGTTGCTACGAAACTCAAAATATTGCGACAGTGATGTCGGAAGAATTACTAATGAACTCAAAATGATGCTAACAGTAATGTAGTGATAGTTGCTAATCAACTCAGTGATGCTTACAGTAATGTAGTAAGTGTTTCGAATAACCTCAAAGTGATGCTGACAGTCATGTAGTAAGAGTTGCTAAGAACCTCAAAATGATGCGACAGTGATTTAGTAAGAATTGCTCATGAACTCAAAATGATGCTAACAGTAATGGAGTGAACGTTTCGAATAACCTCAAAGTGATGCTGACAGTCTTGTACTAAGAGTTGCTATGAACCTCAAAATAATGCGACAGTGATGTCGGAAGAATTGCTAATGATCTCAAAATGATGCGACAGTGATGTAGTAAGAATTGCTAATGAACTCAAAATGATGCTACAGTGATGTCGTGAGAATCGCTCATGAACTCAAATAATGCAAACACTAATGTAGTGATAGTTGCTAATAAATTCAAAGTGATGCTGACAGTAATGCAGTAAGAGTTGCTACTAACCTTAAAATAATGCAACAATAATGTAGTAAGAGTTGCTACGAACCTCAAAATAATGTGACAGTGATGTCAGAAGAATTGCTAATGATCTCAAAATGATTCGAAAGTGATTTAGTAAGAATTGCTAATGAACTCAAAATGATGCTAACAGTAATGGAGTGAACGTTTCGAATAACCTCAAAGTGATGCTGACAGTCATGTACTAAGAGTTGCTACGAACCTCAAAATAATGCGACAGTGATGTCGGAAGAATTGCTAATGAACTCAAGATGATGCTAACAGTAATGTAGTGATAGTTGCTAAGAAACTCAGTGATGCTTACAGTAATGTAGTAAAAGTTTCGAACAACCTCAAAGTGATGCTGACAGTCATTTAGTAAGAGTTGCTAATGAACTCAATTTAATGCTACAGTGATGTCGTGAGAATTGCTCAACAACTCAAAATGATGCTAACAGTAATGTAGTGATAGTTGCTAATAAACTCAAAGTGATGCTGAAAGTCATGTAGTAAAAGTTGCTACGAACCTCAAAATATTGCGACAGTGATGTCGGAAGAATTGCTAATGAACTCAAAATGATGCTAACAGTAATGTAGTGATAGTTGCTAATCAACTCAGTGATGCTTACAGTAATGTAGTAAGTGTTTCGAATAACCTCAAAGTGATGCTGACAGTCATGTAGTAAGAGTTGCTACGAACCTCAAAATATTGCGACAGTGATGTCGGAAGAATTGCTAATGATCTCAAAATGATGCGACAGTGATGTAGTAAGAATTGCTAATGAACTCAAAATGATGCTAAAAGTAATGGAGTGAAACTTTCGAATAACCTCAAAGTGATGCTGACAGTCATGTAGTAAGTGTTGCTACGAACCTCAAAATTGCAACAGTAATGTAGTAAAGGTTGCTACGAACCTCAAAATATTGCGACAGTGATGTCGGAGGAATTGCGAATGAACTCAAAATGATGCTAACAGTAATGTAGTGATAGTTGCTAATAAACTCAAAGTGATGCTGACAGTCATGTAGTAAGAGTTGCTACGAACCTCAAAATATTGCGACAGTGATGTCGGAAGAATTGCTAATGATCTCAAAATGATGCGACAGTGATGTAGTAAGAATTGCTAATGAACTCAAAATGATGCTAAAAGTAATGGAGTGAAACTTTCGAATAACCTCAAAGTGATGCTGACAGTCATGTAGTAAGTGTTGCTACGAACCTCAAAATTGCAACAGTAATGTAGTAAAGGTTGCTACGAACCTCAAAATATTGCGACAGTGATGTCGGAAGAATTGCTAATGAACTCAAAATGATGCTACAGTGATGTCGTGAGACTTGCTCAACAACTCAAAATGATGCTAACAGTAATGTAGTGATAGTTGCTAATAAACTCAAAGTGATGCTGAAAGTCATGTAGTAAAAGTTGCTACGAACCTCAAAATATTGCGACAGTGATGTCGGAGGAATTGTGAATGAACTCAAAATGATGCTAACAGTAATGTAGTGATAGTTGCTAATAAACTCAAAGTGATGCTGACAGTCATGTAGTAAGAGTTGCTACGAACCTCAAAATATTGCGACAGTGATGTCGGAAGAATTGCTAATGATCTCAAAATGATGCGACAGTGATGTAGTAAGAATTGCTAATGAACTCAAAATGATGCTAAAAGTAATGGAGTGAAACTTTCGAATAACCTCAAAGTGATGCTGACAGTCATGTAGTAAGTGTTGCTACGAACCTCAAAATTGCAACAGTAATGTAGTAAAGGTTGCTACGAACCTCAAAATATTGCGACAGTGATGTCGGAAGAATTGCTAATGAACTCAAAATGATGCTACAGTGATGTCGTGAGACTTGCTCATTAACTCAAATAATGCAAACACTAATGTAGTGATAGTTCTAATAAACTCAAAGTGATGCTGACAGTAATGTAGTAAGAGTTGCTATGAACCTTAAAATAATGCAACAATAATGTAGTAAGAGTTGCTACGAACCTCAAAATAATGTGACAGTGATGTCAGAAGAATTGCTAATGATCTCAAAATGATTCGAAAGTGATTTAGTAAGAATTGCTGATAAACTCAAAATGATGCTAACAGTAATGGAGTGAACGTTTCGAATAACCTCAAAGTGATGCTGACAGTCATGTACTAAGAGTTGCTACAAACCTCAAAATAATGCGACAGTAATGGAGTAAAAGATGCTACGAACCTCAAAATATTGCGACAGTGATGTCGGAAGAATTGCTAATGAACTCAAGATGATGCTAACAGTAATGTAGTGATAGTTGCTAAGAAACTAAGTGATGCTTCCAGTAATTTAGTGATACTTGCTAATAAAATCAACGTGATGCTGACAGTAATGTAGTAAGAGTTGCTACGAACCTTAAAATAATGCGACAGTAATGTAGTAAAAGTTGCTACGAAACTCAAAATATTGCGACAGTGATGTCGGAAGAATTACTAATGAACTCAAAATGATGCTAACAGTAATGTAGTGATAGTTGCTAATCAACTCAGTGATGCTTACAGTAATGTAGTAAGTGTTTCGAATAACCTCAAAGTGATGCTGACAGTCATGTAGTAAGAGTTGCTAAGAACCTCAAAATGATGCGACAGTGATTTAGTAAGAATTGCTCATGAACTCAAAATGATGCTAACAGTAATGGAGTGAACGTTTCGAATAACCTCAAAGTGATGCTGACAGTCTTGTACTAAGAGTTGCTATGAACCTCAAAATAATGCGACAGTGATGTCGGAAGAATTGCTAATGATCTCAAAATGATGCGACAGTGATGTAGTAAGAATTGCTAATGAACTCAAAATGATGCTACAGTGATGTCGTGAGAATCGCTCATAAACTCAAATAATGCAAACACTAATGTAGTGATAGTTGCTAATAAATTCAAAGTGATGCTGACAGTAATGCAGTAAGAGTTGCTACTAACCTTAAAATAATGCAACAATAATGTAGTAAGAGTTGCTACGAACCTCAAAATAATGTGACAGTGATGTCAGAAGAATTGCTAATGATCTCAAAATGATTCGAAAGTGATTTAGTAAGAATTGCTAATGAACTCAAAATGATGCTAACAGTAATGGAGTGAACGTTTCGAATAACCTCAAAGTGATGCTGACAGTCATGTACTAAGAGTTGCTACGAACCTCAAAATAATGCGACAGTGATGTCGGAAGAATTGCTAATGAACTCAAGATGATGCTAACAGTAATGTAGTGATAGTTGCTAAGAAACTCAGTGATGCTTACAGTAATGTAGTAAGAGTTTCGAACAACCTCAAAGTGATGCTGACAGTCATTTAGTAAGAGTTGCTAATGAACTCAATTTAATGCTACAGTGATGTCGTGAGAATTGCTCAACAACTCAAAATGATGCTAACAGTAATGTAGTGATAGTTGCTAATAAACTCAAAGTGATGCTGAAAGTCATGTAGTAAAAGTTGCTACGAACCTCAAAATATTGCGACAGTGATGTCGGAAGAATTGCTAATGAACTCAAAATGATGCTAACAGTAATGTAGTGATAGTTGCTAATCAACTCAGTGATGCTTACAGTAATGTAGTAAGTGTTTCGAATAACCTCAAAGTGATGCTGACAGTCATGTAGTAAGAGTTGCTACGAACCTCAAAATAATGCGACAGTGATGTCAGAAGAATTGCTAAAGATCTCAAAATGATGCGACAGTGATTTAGTAAGAATTGCTCATGAACTCAAAATGATGCTAACAGTAATGGAGTGAACGTTTCGAATAACCTCAAAGTGATGCTGACAGTCTTGCACTAAGAGTTGCTATGAACCTCAAAATAATGCGACAGTGATGTCGGAAGAATTGCTAATGATCTCAAAATGATGCGACAGTAATGGAGTAAAAGATGCTACGAACCTCAAAATATTGCGACAGTGATGTCGGAAGAATTGCTAATGAACTCAAGATGATGCTAACAGTAATGTAGTGATAGTTGCTAAGAAACTCAGTGATGCTTACAGTAATGTAGTAAGAGTTTCGAACAACCTCAAAGTGATGCTGACAGTCATTTAGTAAGAGTTACTTATGAACTCAATTTAATGCTACAGTGATGTCGTGAGAATTGCTCAACAACTCAAAATGATGCTAACAGTAATGTAGTGATAGTTGCTAATAAACTCAAAGTGATGCTGAAAGTCATGTAGTAAAAGTTGCTTCGAACCTCAAAATATTGCGACAGTGATGTCGGAGGAATTGCGAATGAAATCAAAATGATGCTAACAGTAATGTAGTGATAGTTGCTAATAAACTCAAAGTGATGCTGACAGTCATGTAGTAAGAGTTGCTACGAACCTCAAAATATTGCGACAGTGATGTCGGAAGAATTGCTAATGATCTCAAAATGATGCGACAGTGATGTAGTAAGAATTGCTAATGAACTCAAAATGATGCTAACAGTAATGGAGTGAAACTTTCGAATAACCTCAAAGTGATGCTGACAGTCATGTAGTAAGTGTTGCTACGAACCTCAAAATTGCAACAGTAATGTAGTAAAGGTTGCTACGAACCTCAAAATATTGCGACAGTGATGTCGGAAGAATTGCTAATGAACTCAAAATGATGCTAACAGTAATGTAGTAAGAGTTTCGAACACCCTCAAAGTGATGCTGACAGTCATTTAGTAAGAGTTGCTAATGAACTATATTCAATGCTACAGTGATGTCGTGAGAATTGCTCATAAACTCAAAATGATGCTAACAGTAATGTAGTGATAGTTGCTAAAAAACTCAATGTGATGCTGACAGTAATGTAGTAAGAGTTGCTACGAACCTCAAAATAATGTGACAGTGATGTCAGAAGAATTGCTAATGATCTCAAAATGATGTGACAGTGATTTAGTAAGAATTGCTAATGAACTCAAAATGATGCTAAAAGTAATGGAGTGAAACTTTCGAATAACCTCAAAGTGATGCTTACAGTCATGTAGTAAGTGTTGCTACGAACCTCAAAATAATGCGACAGTAATGTAGTAAAAGTTGCTACGAACCTCAAAATATTGCGACAGTGATGTCGGAAGAATTGCTAATGAACTCAAAATGATGCTAACAGTAATGTAGTGATAGTTGCTAATCAACTCAGTGTTGCTTACAGTAATGTAGTAAGTGTTTCGAATAACCTCAAAGTGATGCTGACAGTCATGTACTAAGAGTTGCTACGAACCTCAAAATAATGCGACAGTAATGTAGTAAAAGTTGCTACGAACCTCAAAATATTGCGACAGTGATGTCGGAAGAATTGCTCATGAACTTAAAATGATGCGAAAGTAATGTAGTGGTAGTTGCTAATCAAGTCAGTGATGCTTACAGTAATGTAGTAAGTGTTTCGACTAACCTCAAAGTGATGGTGACAGTCATGTAGGAAGATTTGCTACGAACCTCAAAATAATGCAACAGTAATGTAGTAAGAGTTGCTACAAACCTCAAAATAATGCGAAAGTAATGTAGTAAAACTTGCTACGAACCTCAAAATATTGCGACAGTGATGTCGGAAGAATTGCTAATGAACTCAAGATGATGCTAACAGTAATGTAGTGGTAGTTGCTAATCAAGTCAGTGAAGCTTACAGTAATGTAGTATGTGTTTCGAATAACCTCAAAGTGATGGTGACAGTCATGTAGGAAGAGTTGCTACGAACCTCAAAATAATGTGACAGTAATGTAGTAAGAGTTGCTACGAACCTCAAAATAATGCGACAGTGATGTCAGAAGAATTGCTAATGAACTCAAAATGATGCTAACAGTAATGTAGTGGTAGTTGCTCATCAAGACAGTGATGCTTACAGTAATGTAGTCAGTGTTTCGAATAACCTCAAAGTGATGGTGACAGTCATGTAGGAAGAGTTGCTACGAACCTCAAAATAATGTGACAGTGATGTCAGAAGAATTGCTAATGATCTCAAAATGATGCGACAGTGATTTCGTAAGAATTGCTAATGAACTCAAAATGATGCTAACAGTAATGGAGTGAACGTTTCGAATAACCTCAAAGTGATGCTGACAGTCATGTACTAAGAGTTGCTACGAACCTTAAAATAATGCGACAGTAATGTCAGAAGAATTGCTAATGATCTCAAAATGATGCGACAGTGATGTAGTAAGAATTGCTAATGAACTCAAAATGATGCTAACAGTAATGGAGTGAACCTTTCGAATAACCTCAAAGTGATGCTTACAGTCATGTAGCAAGTGTTGCTACGAACCTCAAAATAATGCGACAGTAATGTAGTAAAAGTTGCTACGAACCTCAAAATATTGCGACAGTGATGTCGGAAGAATTGCTAATGAACTCAAAATGATGCTAACAGTAATGTAGTGACAGTTGCTAATCAACTCAGTGATGCTTACAGTAATGTAGTAAGTGTTTCGAACAACCTCAAAGTGATGCTGACAGTCATGTACTAAGAGTTGCTACAAACCTCAAAATAATGCGACAGTAATGTAGTAAAAGTTGCTACGAACCTCAAAATATTGCGACAGTGATGTCGGAAGAATTGCTCATGAACTTAAAATGATGCGACAGTCATGTAGTGGTAGTTGCTAATCAAGTCAGTGATGCTTACAGTAATGTAGTAAGTGTTTCGAATAACCTCAAAGTGATGGTGACAGTCATGTAGGAAGAGTTGCTACGAACCTCAAAATAATGCGACAGTAATGTAGTAAGAGTTGCTACGAACCTCAAAATAATGCGACAGTGATGTCAGAAGAATTGCTAAAGATCTCAAAATGATGCGACAGTGATGTAGTAAGAATTGCTAATGAACTCAAAATGATGCTAACAGTAATGGAGTGAAACTTTCGAATAACCTCAAAGTGATGCTTACAGTCATGTAGAAAGTGTTGCTACGAACCTCAAAATAATGCGACAGTAATGTAGTAAATGTTGCTACGAACCTCAAAAATTGCGACAGTGATGTCGGAAGAATTGCTAAAGATCTCAAAATGATAGAACAGTGATTTAGTAAGAATTGCTCATGAACTCAAAATGATGCTAACAGTAATGTAGTAAGAGTTTCGAATAACCTCAAAGTGATGCTGACAGTAATGTAGTAAGTGTTGCTACGAACCTTAAAATAATTCAACAACAATGTAGTAAGAGTTGCTACAAATCTCAAAATAATGCGAAAGTAATGTAGTAAAAGTTGCTACGAACCTCAAAATATTGCGACAGCGATGTTGGAAGAATTGCTAATGAACTCAAGATGATGCTAACAGTAATGTAGTAAGAGTTTCGAACACCCTCAAAGTGATGCTGACAGTCATTTAGTAAGAGTTGCTAATGAACTCAATTCAATGCTACAGTGATGTCGTGAGAATTGCTCATAAACTCAAAATGATGCAAACAGCAATGTAGTGATAGTTGCTCAAAAACTCAAAGTGAGACTGACAGTAATGTAGTAAGAGTTGCTACGAACCTCAAAATAATGTGACAGTGATGTCAGAAGAATTGCTAATGATCTCAAAATGATGCGACAGTGATTTAGTAAGAATTGCTAATGAACTCAAAATGATGCTAACAGTAATGGAGTGAACGTTTCGAATAACCTCAAAGTGATGCTGACAGTCATGTACTAAGAGTTGCTACGAACCTCAAAATAATGCGACAGTAATGTAGTAAAAGTTGCTACGAACCTCAAAATATTGCGACAGTGATGTCGGAAGAATTGCTCATGAACTTAAAATGATGCGACAGTAATGTAGGGGTAGTTGCTAATCAAGACAGTGATGCTTACAGTAATGTAGTCAGTGTTTCGAATAACCTCAAAGTGATGGTGACAGTCATGTAGGAAGAGTTGCTACGAACCTCAAAATAATGTGACAGTGATGTCAGAAGAATTGCTAATGATCTCAAAATGATGCGACAGTGATTTCGTAAGAATTGCTAATGAACTCAAAATGATGCTAACAGTAATGGAGTGAACGTTTCGAATAACCTCAAAGTGATGCTGACAGTCATGTACTAAGAGTTGCTACGAACCTTAAAATAATGCGACAGTAATGTCAGAAGAATTGCTAATGATCTCAAAATGATGCGACAGTGATGTAGTAAGAATTGCTAATGAACTCAAAATGATGCTAACAGTAATGGAGTGAACCTTTCGAATAACCTCAAAGTGATGCTTACAGTCATGTAGCAAGTGTTGCTACGAACCTCAAAATAATGCGACAGTAATGTAGTAAAAGTTGCTACGAACCTCAAAATATTGCGACAGTGATGTCGGAAGAATTGCTAATGAACTCAAAATGATGCTAACAGTAATGTAGTGACAGTTGCTAATCAACTCAGTGATGCTTACAGTAATGTAGTAAGTGTTTCGAACAACCTCAAAGTGATGCTGACAGTCATGTACTAAGAGTTGCTACAAACCTCAAAATAATGCGACAGTAATGTAGTAAAAGTTGCTACGAACCTCAAAATATTGCGACAGTGATGTCGGAAGAATTGCTCATGAACTTAAAATGATGCGACAGTAATGTAGTGGTAGTTGCTAATCAAGTCAGTGATGCTTACAGTAATGTAGTAAGTGTTTCGAATAACCTCAAAGTGATGGTGACAGTCATGTAGGAAGAGTTGCTACGAACCTCAAAATAATGCGACAGTAATGTAGTAAGAGTTGCTACGAACCTCAAAATAATGCGACAGTGATGTCAGAAGAATTGCTAAAGATCTCAAAATGATGCGACAGTGATGTAGTAAGAATTGCTAATGAACTCAAAATGATGCTAACAGTAATGGAGTGAAACTTTCGAATAACCTCAAAGTGATGCTTACAGTCATGTAGAAAGTGTTGCTACGAACCTCAAAATAATGCGACAGTAATGTAGTAAATGTTGCTACGAACCTCAAAATATTGCGACAGTGATGTCGGAAGAATTGCTAAAGATCTCAAAATGATAGAACAGTGATTTAGTAAGAATTGCTCATGAACTCAAAATGATGCTAACAGTAATGTAGTAAGAGTTTCGAATAACCTCAAAGTGATGCTGACAGTAATGTAGTAAGTGTTGCTACAAACCTTAAAATAATGCAACAACAATGTAGTAAGAGTTGCTACAAACCTCAAAATAATGCGAAAGTAATGTAGTAAAAGTTGCTACGAACCTCAAAATATTGCGACAGCGATGTTGGAAGAATTGCTAATGAACTCAAGATGATGCTAACAATAATGTAGTAAGAGTTTCGAACACCCTCAAAGTGATGCTGACAGTCATTTAGTAAGAGTTGCTAATGAACTCAATTCAATGCTACAGTGATGTCGTGAGAATTGCTCATAAACTCAAAATGATGCTAACAGCAATGTAGTGATAGTTGCTCAAAAACTCAAAGTGAGACTCACAGTAATGTAGTAAGAGTTGCTACGAACCTCAAAATAATGTGACAGTGATGTCAGAAGAATTGCTAATGATCTCAAAATGATGCGACAGTGATTTAGTAAGAATTGCTAATGAACTCAAAATGATGCTAACAGTAATGGAGTGAACGTTTCGAATAACCTCAAAGTGATGCTGACAGTCATGTACTAAGAGTTGCTACGAACCTCAAAATAATGCGACAGTAATGTAGTAAAAGTTGCTACGAACCTCAAAATATTGCGACAGTGATGTCGGAAGAATTGCTCATGAACTTAAAATGATGCGACAGTAATGTAGTAAGTGTTTCGAATAACCTCAAAGTGATGGTGACAGTCATGTAGGAAGAGTTGCTACGAACCTCAAAATAATGCGACAGTAATGTAGTAAGAGTTGCTACGAACCTCAAAATAATGCGACAGTGATGTCAGAAGAATTGCTAAAGATCTCAAAATGATGCGACAGTGATGTATTAAGAATTGCTAATGAACTCAAAAAGATGCTAACAGTAATGGAGTGAAAGTTTCGAATAACCTCAAAGTGATGCTGACAGTCATGTAGTAAGTGTTGCTACGAACCTTAAAATAATGCAACAATAATGTAGTAAGAGTTGCTACAAACCTCAAAGTAATGCGAAAGTAATGTAGTAAAAGTTGCTACGAACCTCAAAATATTGCGACAGTGATGTCGTAAGAATTGTTATTAAACTCAAAATCATGCTAACAGTAATGTAGTGATAGTTGCTAATAAACTCAGTGATGCTTACAGTAATGTAGTAAGTGTTTCGAACAACCTCAAAGTGATGCTGACTGTCATGTAGTAAGAGTCGCTACTAACCTCCAAATAATGCTACAGTGATGTCGGAAGAAATGCTAATGATCTCAAAATGATGCGACAGTGATGTAGTAAGAATTGCTAATGAACTCAAAATGATGCTAACAGTAATGGAGTGAAAGTTTCGAATAACCTCAAAGTGATGCTGACAGTCATGTGGTGAGAGTTGCGAGTAACCTAAAAATGATGCTGACGGTGATGTCGTAAGAATTGCTATTAAAATCAAAATGATGCTAACAGTAATTTAGTGATAGTTGCTAATAAACTCAGTGATGCTTACAGTAATGTAGTAAGTGTTTCGAACAACCTCAAAGTGATGCTGACAGTCATGTAGTAAGAGTTGCTACGATCCGTAAATAATGCAACAGTCATGTAGTAAGATTTGCTACGAACCTCAAAGTAATGCGACAGTGATTTCAGAAGAATTGGTAATGATCTCAAAATGATGCGACAGTGATGTCGTAAGAATTGCAATTAAACTCAAAATGATTCTAACAGTAATGTAGTGATAGTTGCTAATAATCTCAGTGATGCTTAAAGTAATGTAGTAAGTGTTTCGAACAACCTCAAAGTGATGCTGACTGTCATGTAGTAAGAGTCGCTACTAACCTCCAAATAATGCCACAGTGATGTCGGAAGAAATGCTAATGATCTCAAAATGATGCGACAGTGATGTAGTAAGAATTGCTAATGAACTCAAAATGATGCTAACAGTAATGGAGTGAAAGTTTCGAATAACCTCAAAGTGATGCTGACAGTCATGTGGTGAGAGTTGCGAGTAACCTAAAAATGATGCTGACGGTGATGTCGTAAGAATTGCTATTAAAATCAAAATGATGCTAACAGTAATTTAGTGATAGTTGCTAATAAACTCAGTGATGCTTACACTAATGTAGTAAGTGTTTCGAACAACCTCAAAGTGATGCTGACAGTCATGTAGTAAGAATTGCTACGAACCTCCAAATAATGAGACAGTGATTTAGTAAGAATTGCTAATAAACTCAACATGATGCTAACAGTAATGTAGAGATAGTTGCTAATAAACTCAAAGTGATGCTGACAGTAATGTAGTAAGAGTTGCTATGAACCTTAAAATAATGCGACAGTGATGTCAGATGAATTGGTAATGATCTCAAAATGATGCGACAGTGATGTCCTAAGAATTGCGAATGAACTCAAAATGATGCTAACAGTAATGGAGTGATAGTTGCTCATAAAGTCAGTGATGCTTACAGTAATGTAGTAAGAGTTTCGAACAACCTCTAAGTGATGCTGACAGTCTTGTAGTAAGAGTTGCTACTACCCTCAAAATAATGCTACAGTGATGTAGTGGGAGTTTCAACTATTCTCAAAAGGATGCTTCAGTGATGTAGTGAGATTTGCTACTAACCTCAAAATGATGCTGCAGTAATGCAATGAGAGTTGCTATTGACCTAACAAATGATGCTACTGTGATGTGGTGAGAGTTGCGAAAAACCTCAAACATGCTGACAATAATGTAGAAAGAGTTGCTAAAAATCTCAAAATGATGCCACAGAAATGTAGTGAGAGTTGCTACTAATTTAAAAATGATGCTTACAGTAATGTAGTGAGAGTTGCTACTATCATCAGATTGATGCTACAGTAATGTCGTGAGAGTTCTCCTCACCTCAAAATAATGCTGACAGAAATGTAGTGAGAATTGCTAGGAACCTTTAAATGATTCGACAGTGGTGTAGTAAGAGTTACTACTATCCTCAAAACGATGCTCCAGTGATGTAGTAAGAGTTGCTACTACCCTCAGAAATGATGCTCTAGTGATGTGGTGAGAGTTGCTAAAAACCTCAAAATGATGCTACACTGATGTGGTGAGAGTTCTACGAACCTCAAAATGATGCTAGAGTGATGTGAGAGTTGCTACTAATTTAAAAATGATGCGACAGTGATGTAATGAGAGTTGCTACGAACCTAAGAAATTATGCGACAGTGATGTAGTGAGAGTTGCTACTAATGTTAAAATGATGCTGACAGTGATGTAATGAGAGTTGCGACGAACCTCAAAATGATGCTTACAGTGATGTAGTGAAACTGCGACTAACATCAAAATGATGCTTGCAGTGATATAATGAGAGTTGTTACGAACCTCAAAATGATGCGAACGTGATGTAATGAGAGTTGCTATTAACCTAAGAAATGATGCGACAGTGATGTCGTGAGATTCGCTACGAATCTCAAAATGATGCTAAAGTGATGCAATGAGAGTTGCTACGAACCTAAGAATGATTTTACACTGATGTAGTGAGAGTTGCTCCTATTTTCAAAGTGATGCTTCAGTGATGTAATGAGAGTCACTACTAACCTAAGAAATGATGCTACAGTGATGTGAGAGTTGCTCCTAACCTCAAAATGATGTTACAGTCATGTGGTGAGAGTTGCTACTAATCTCAAAATGATGCTAAAGTGATGTAATTAGAATTGCTACTAACCTAAGAAATGATGCGACAGTGATGGAGTGAGAGTTGCTGGGATGCTCAAAATGATGCTGACAGTCATGGAGTGAGAGTTACTACGAACCTCAAAATGATGCTGCAGTGATGAAGTAAGAGTTGACACTATCCTCAAAATGATGCTTACAGTCATGTAGTGAGAGTTTCTGCTTAACTGAAAATAGAGCAACAGTGATGTAGTGAGAGTTGCTACTCATCTAAAAATTATGCGACAGTCATGTAATAAGAGTTTCTTCTCAAATAAGAAATGATAATCAAGTAATGCAATGAGAGCTGCTACTAACCTAAGAAATTATGCTACAGTGATGTAGTGAGAGTTGCTGCTAATGTCAAAATGATGCTGACAGTGATGTAATGAGATTTGATACTCACCTAAGAAATGATGCTACATTAATGTAGTGGGAGTTGCTACGAATCTCAAAATGATGCAAAAGTGATGGAATGAGAGTTGCGACAAACCTCAAAATGATGATTACAGTGATGTAGTGAGAGTTGCTACTAATCTAAGAAATGATGCTTCAGTGATATAGTGAGAGTTTCTACGAATCTCAAAATGATGCAGACAGAACAATAGTGAGAGTTTATGCTGACGTCAAAATGATGCTACAGTGATGTAGTGAGAGTTTCAATTAATCTCAAAATGATGCTTCAGTGATGTGAGAGTTGCTACTAACCTAAAATGATTTTACAGTCATGTGGAAACAGTTGCTAAAAATCTAAAAATGATGCGACAGTGATATAGTGAGAGTTGCTACGAATCTCAAAATGATGCTGACAGTGATGTAACGAGAGTTGCTACTAATGTCAAAATGATGCTTAAGTGATGTAGTGAGAGTTGCTACGAATCTCAAAATGATGCTTAAGTGATGTAGTGAGAGTTGCTACTAATGTCAAAATGATGCTACAGTAATGTCGTGAGAGTTGCTACTAATGTCAAAATGATGCTGACAGTGATGCAATGACAGTTGCTACTAATTTCAAAATGATGCTAAAGTGATATAATGAGAGTAATGAGAGTTGCTACTAATTTCAAATTGATGCTACAGTGATGTAGTGAGAGTTGCTTACAACCTCAAAATGATGCTAACAGTCTTGTGAGCTTCATCAAGACACAGGCCACTATTTGTGGTCATGCATCATTGTGGCTGACCAATGGTCCAACTTCATCAGTCAGTCAGTCAGAGACATTCGCATTTGTCGGCCTGGCCTGCTGCCAAAGACTAACTCTGCTATAGTTGATTTACCTGTGCAGCCATGTCACGCTCCTCTCGGCCACCTCCACGGTCAGACGCCAGGTTAAACCAGCCAATGGCGGAAGAATCACTCTCCGAATCTGAAGCGCTCGTAGCTGCAGGGTTTTTCCACACAGCTTCTGTTGAGAGACAAAGTCCATCACTTGATTAACTCTCACCAACAGAAATGTGCAGTTTTCCACTCAGGACAGCTGCTGCATGCTGCTGTTTGTAAAAAGAAGGTCCAGTGGATCCGTTCAGTTCTACATTATTCAGCAGAGAGATGTCACCATTGAATAATGACCATATTTCCTAAAATTATAGCTCAACCACAGAGGGACCAGGCTACTAGAATGACCTCTGTTTACTAGAAGTGCTTCTCCTATGGTGGTGAACTCCTCAGCTGTCAGTGGAGTCAAATCTGTCTTAGAGAGGCCAGAGGTTCCCACACTGGTTCCCTCTCATCATGCAGCCCTGACAGCTGTGTGTGCTGTTCCAGCGTGTTGGCACCTCACTGATGAGTTTCAGGGTTGGCCCTCCCATCTGTTGCTGCACCTGAGCCAGCTTCTCCTTGGCTGTAGTACTGATCTGAAGGATGTGACAGTGTTCCTGGCTTTGTGTCTGATGATGGAAGTGGGGATCTGATCACAGGATTTTCTGACTCCTAGATTCAGACGATGTGCAGTGCAGACTGAGTGGTGAATTTGGAGCTGTCTAGTGGATGCTGTCATGTTTGGTGCTGCGTCGCTCACAAGACACTTGACTTTGTTGGTGATGGCCCAGTCCTCCATCAGGCCTCTTTGGACTGGGGCCAAACTGTCAGCAGGGTGACTTTGTGGAAAGTCTTGCACTCCCAACACATTCATTCTCACGAATGCAGTGACAGGTCAGAGCCAAGGGAGCCTCCATGTCCACAGATGTCCACATGGCAGCTGGACTTCCTTTTTCACTCCTTCCCGTTCCTCCTGGTTCTTTTTGGCCACCGTTTGTTTGATGGTCTGAAAATGACACCCAGAGTAAATCAATACATTGAAATTAGAGATGAAATAAACTGGAGATATCAACGACTGCTTTAGATCATTTCCACACAAACCTTCCTGGTTGGAAAACATATGAGGCTCAAGGACCTGAACCAGTTCCCTGAACCCTTCCCTCTCAACAGTGCTGAGGGGCTGGCAGTCCTTCAGGATCAAATTCAGCAGAGCCTCATCCAGCATCTGCTTCCTGGAAGCTGGATGGTTAAAGATGAAGGAGAGAAGAAATGAATAGGAATTAATGATCAATGAAGCAACTGTGAGTCAGTTGGAGAGTGGCTGTATACCTGAGTTCATCCTGGTGGATCTGGGACTTCATTCTCATGCCTGGCCCCATCATGCCTCAGCACTGAAGAGGTGCTTTTGTTGAGATGAGACGCTTCTGTCCAACAAATGCCACATTCAACCTGCAGAAAAGAACATGAGTGCTCAGCTAAAAGTTCCTTTCTTCATGGTGACTGGTGTTTCTTAGTCTTAGACCACCAGGTTTCCAATGAGGTGTATCGGATACGTTGTTGTGTGCCGCTGAAATCCGTCCAATTCCGGCGTTGTTTCCTCATGAAATATGTTTGCCTTAAAGCTCATTAAAGTGTTGAACCACAATATCGTTCACCATAACTGAGTCAACTTCAAGATAACCTACTTCTACATTCCAGTCCCGGCTGCTCCTGTTCTGCTGCAGTCCAGAAAACAACAACCCGATACAATTGGCGCTCCTTCCCACAGCTCCGGCCCGGATCCGCATGGTTCCGCTGACTGACTGTGAGACGCGCTCCCTCCAGGGTGGCACAGCCCGATGGGGGTCCTTATCTGGCACGGGGGCGTAAAACAGGTGCGACTGGAAAACCTGGTTTATTCTGCGTCGAGGGAACGCGTTGCTCTGCAATACACCGCCAAGCCGCTAGGGGGTGAGGCTTTGTCTTTATTGTTTACGGGCTCTTGTCGGATTCCTCGGTTTTCTTCCGGTCACAGACAACAATTGTTGGCCATTTGTCAGTCTTTGTAGTGCCGCGAAGAGGCGTTGTAGAGGTGGTCGTACTTGAGCACCTCCTCGATAATCCTTTCTTCAGCTTGGTCCATTTTTTCTTGGAGCTTTCACCACAGAAACTTTGAAAATGGCGGTGTTGCTTTGCCGCGACTCAACCGGAAATAACGTTCTGAGCGGGACCAATCACAGTCCTCGACGTTGACGTCACCACGCGTCGACGCGATGCGTAAGCAGGATTTTTTGGAGGCGCGTTTCAGGCTACGGCGTACGGTCTGCGTCGACGGCGTAGGTACGAATACTACTCGACACAGAAGCATAAATCAGGCTTAAATCAGGCTTTATAGTCCAACAGGAAGTTAGCATGTCAGGGATGAGACACGCTTATCGTCCAACAGGAAGTTAGCATGTCATGGATGAGACACGCTTATCGTCCAACAGGAAGTTAGCATGTCAGGGATGAGACACGCTGATAGTCCAACAGGAAGTTAGCATGTCAGGGATGAGACACGCTTATCGTCCAACAGGAAGTTAGCATGTCAGGGATGAGACACGCTTATCGTCCAACAGGAAGTTAGCATGTCAGGGATGAGACACGCTTATCGTCCAACAGGAAGTTAGCATGTCAGGGATGAGACACCCTGATAGTCCAACAGGAGGTTAGCATGTCAGGGATGAGACACGCTTATCGTCCAACAGGAAGTTAGCATGTCAGGGATGAGACACCCTGATAGTCCAACAGGAAGTTAGCATCTCCATGGTTCCCTTGACCAGAAGCCAGTGGGATCGTTCCATTCTGACATCTTGATTGACATTTGTCCTTCTCTTAGCTAAATAGCTGGCAATCATTTGAAAAAAACCTTGATTTACTTTTTGTATTTTGATCTTCAGCTCATTTGCATACTTTTGTTAAAATTCTCCCCTTTTTGTCTTTTTTTTCTGCTGTTTTTAGTCCACCTGGTGCCTAAAGACCAGTTCAGCATGGACTACGTTGAACCTTCAGTCCGCTGCATCAGCACCCATGGACGGTTCCCCCCTGACAGGAGGATTCTGGTGAGGAACATTAGTGGGACAGCGCTCTTGTTAGAACGGTTCTGATCCACCTCCCCCCCCCCCGTAGCTCCTCCTGTGTCCCCTCAGCGCTCTTGTTAGAACGGTTCTGATCCACCTTCCCTCCCCATGTAGCTCCTCCTGTGTCCCCTCAGTGCTCTTGTTAGAACGGTTCTGATCCACCTTCCCTCCCCCTGTAGCTCCTCCTGTGTCCCCTCAGCGCTCTTGTTAGAACAGTTCTGATCCACCTTCCCTCCCCCTGTAGCTCCTCCTCTGTCCCCTCAGCGCTCTTGTTAGAACGGTTCTGATCCACCTTCCCTTCCCCTGTAGCTCCTCCAGTGACCCCTCAGGCTCTTGTTAGAACAGTTCTGATCCACCTTCCCTCCCCCTGTAGCTCCTCCTGTGTCCCCTCAGGCTCTTGTTAGAACGGTTCTGATCCACCTTCCCTCCCCCTGTAGCTCCTCCTGTGTCCCCTCAGCGCTCTTGTTAGAACGGTTCTGATCCACCTTCCCTCCCCCTGTAGCTCCTCCTGTGTCCCCTCAGGCTCTTGTTAGAACGGTTCTGATCCACCTTCCCTCCCCCTGTAGCTCCTCCTGTGTCCCCTCAGGCTCTTGTTAGAACGGTTCTGATCCACCTTCCCTCCCCCTGTAGCTCCTCCTGTGTCTCCTCAGCGCTCTTGTTAGAACGGTTCTGATCCACCTTCCCTCCCCCTGTAGCTCCTCCTGTGTCCCCTCAGCGCTCTTGTTAGAACGGTTCGGATCCACCTTCCCTCCCCCTGTAGCTCCTCCTGTGTCCCCTCAGCGCTCTTGTTAGAACGGTTCTGATCAACCTTCCCTCCCCCTGTAGCTCCTCCTGTGTCCCCTCAGCGCTCTTGTTAGAACAGTTCTGATCCACCTTCCCTTCCCCTGTAGCTCCTCCTGTGTCCCCTCAGCGCTCTTGTTGGAAGGGTTCTGATCCACCTTCCTTCCCCCTGTAGCTCCTCCAGTGTCCCCTCGGCGCTCTTGTTAGAACAGTTCTGATCCACCTTCCATCCCCCTGTAGCTCCTCCTGTGTCCCCTCAGCGCTCTTGTGAGAACGGTTCTGATCCACCTTCCCTCCCCCTGTAGCTCCTCCTGTGTCCCCTCAGCGCTCTTGTGAGAATGGTTCTGATCCACCTTCCCTCCCCCTGTAGCTCCTCCTGTGTCCCCTCAGCGCTCTTGTTAGAAGGGTTCTGATCCACCTTCCCTCCCCCTGTAGCTCCTCCTGTGTCCCCTCACGTTTCCAAACTCCCTCCCACTGGCTGGTGCTGAAGGAGGGCCAGAGCTCCTCCTACAGGAGCCCATCCTGGCCTCCCCCGCTGCAGCTCCTCCACTGACCTCCCACCAGAGAGATGAGCCCCCTGGTTCAGAGGTGACAGACCACCTCTGGGAGCAGAAAACAGAGACCACGTCAGGCTGGACTCCGTGCAGGTACGGAGGCTGACGGCTGCTGAGTGAGTGAGTTTACGACGCTCCCACCACTGCTGCTGGATTGATTTAACACATCTGGAATATTTAGATTTATTCTGGGTCAACATCTGCATCTGTTGAAGTCCTCAGTTCCCATGCAGGTGGTGTTGTTCCAGATAAAAGGTCTCAATAACAGCATCACTCCAGATGAAACCATTCCAAAGAAGGCTAAGTGGAGCTGGCATATCAGCCACCAATGGAAGCCTGCTGCTGCTGCCAAGCTCTCCATGTCATCATGGAAAAGTTGATTGTTCAACTCAATGTTTTTCCCATTGAGAGGAGATTTGTTGTTCCACCATGAAGTCTTTTCTTGTGATGAGTTTGTGTGTTGTAGTAGCATGAAGATATCTTGTTATCATGATCAACTCATCTGGCCTGGTGGAAGAACGCTGCTGTGTTTGGATTCAGACGAGTCAAATCTGAACCAGGGACTTGTAGTTTTATCCTCGGTCTCTGGACTCATAAAATGGAGACCGGCCCAGTTTGACACTTTTGAACTCCTCCATGATGTTCAAATCTCATGACTGAGATTCGTGATTGGAAACATCGGCGGTTCAGGAAAGAAAACATGTACCATTGAACATCGCTCTCATCCTTCTACTCAGAACGCTGCGGTGGACTCCACCGTGTCCAGGCTTTGGGCAGATACGTCTTCATCCTCCACCACCACCAGCCGCTCCACCCCACCCACCCTGTGCAGGTCTACATTACCAGGGTCGGATCTGGCAGGGTGGAGGATCTTTGATTCATCTTAGCTTTCCTGCTCCGGCTGTTTGAGAAACATTCAAATGGAGATGGTTGTTTGTGTCTTTCAGGCCACGCCAACGCCTCCTTCTGTCCCCACGCTTACGGCTGCCGAAACGTGCCGGTGTCTGAAAACCAGATCATTCTGGATGTGCCGGACCACCAGGTCCTCCTCACCTGCAGGTTCCTGCAGGCAGAGCCCTGTGGTGGTAGGTTTCCTGCTCCTCTGCTGGACTGATACCCTCTCCCTTTCCCCACACGTATCTGCTGTTTCTACTCTGTGCCTCCTTCTCCTCTGTCAGGCCTGGACTTCTTCCTTCTGTCTCTCCAGGATTACGTCCTGGTGGTGCCTGAGAGCAGCTCCAGCTCCAGCTCCCTGAACCAAGAACCACTGGAGAAATCTGACCACTTCATTAGCAACTGTGGCCTCAACAGCTTTCATGTCAAGTCAGTGTCTCCAAGCCTGAGTTGGTCCCTGTTCTGTATCCCTGAATGTTCTAGAGGAACTAAACTGGGCCTGACTGGGACGCTTCTGTCTGCTCAGATTTGGGTTGTGAATGCATTCAGATGTCATTTACAAGCATTGGAACTAAAGACCTGAGCCTCAAGAATATTTAGTTCTTGCTTTACTTTCTCTTGCAGGGTTTCATTTTGTGCTAATTTTCTTTTGAAGATCTTTGTTTTTTTGTTGTCCTTCCATTGAGCAAGTTTGGCTAAGAACCTTTTCCCCACTAAACTAATTTTCCTAAAATGTCTCGCTAACGTTTCCTTTTTCTCTGTCGTCCCTCCTGTCCTTCGTCTCCATTCTGTCTCAGCTCAGCTGTGTCTCTTGGGCTCTCTTCACCAACAGCGCCCTGCCTTGTGCCTGCCATGAGGTTGGAGCTGAGAGTGACACCTGTGAGCCATTTGGTGGTCGGTGCCGCTGCAGGCCCCACGTGATTGGCCGAGACTGCTCCATGTGTGCCGCGGGCTGCTGGGGATTCCCCACTGCAGACGTGAGTGTCAGATTGGATGAATGATGAGTAATAAGGGCTTTTAATGATGAGTGAGAGGACGGACCAAACCAACCTGTCCAACCATCAGAGGACAGTTTGTTGTTCTAGTTTCAACTCTTACTACATTACTGTAAGCATCATTTCGAGGTTATTAGCAACTATCACTACATTACTGTTAGCATCATTTCGAGGTTATTAGCAACTATCACTACATTACTGTTTGCATCATTTCGAGGTTATTAGCAACTCTTCCGACATCACTGTCGCATCATTTTGAGTTCATTATCATTTCTTACTACATCACTGTCAGCATCATTTTTGAATTCATTAACAATTCTACCTACATAACTGTAGCATTATTTTGAGGTTTTTAGCAGCTCTTACTAAATTACTGTCATCATTTTGAGGTTATTAGCAGCTCTTACTAGATTACTTTTAGCATCATTTTGAGTTCATTAGCAATTCTTACGACATCACTGTTAGCATCATTTTGAGTTCATTAGGAATTCTTCCAACATCACTGTAGCATTATTTTGAGGTTATTAGCAACTCTTACTACATTACTGTCAGCATAATTTTTAGGTTACTCGCAACTTTCACTACATTACTGTTAGCATCATTTTGAGTTCATTAGCAATTCTTCTGACATTACTGTCGCATTATTTTGAGGTTCGTAGCAACTCTTCCTACCTGACTGTCAGCATCAATTTGAGGTTATTCGAAACTTTCACTCCATTACTGTTTGCATCATTTTGAGTTCATTAATGAGTTCATTAGCAATTCTTACGACATCACTAGCATTATTTTGAGGTTATTAGCAATTCGCAGTACATCACTGTCGCATTATTTTGAGTTCATTCGCAGCTCTTACTACATTACTGTCAGCCTCATTTTTAGGTTACTCGCAACTCTAACCACATGACTTTCAGCATCACTTTGAGGTTACTCGCATCTTTCACGACATTACTGTTAGCATCATTTTAAGTTCATTAGCAATTCTTACGACATCACTGTCCCATCATTTCAGATCATTAGCCATTCGTACTACATCACTGTCACATTATTTTGAGGTTCATAGTAACTCTTACTACATCACTAGCATTATTTTAAGGTTATTAGCAGACTTACTACATTCCTGTCAGCATACTTTTGAGGTAATTAGCAGCTCTTACTAGATTACCGTCAACATCATTTTGAGTTCATTAGCAATTCTTACGACATCACTGTAGCATTATTTTGACGTTAGTAGCAACTCTGACTACATGACTGTCAGCATCATTTTGAGTTTATTAGCAATTCTTACGACATCACTGTACCATCATTTACAGGTTAGTTTCAACTCTTCTTACATTACGGTCAGCATCATTTTGAGGTTCGTAGCAACTCTTAGTACATGACTGTCAGCATCACTTTGAGGTTATTCGAAACTGTCACTACATTACAGTTCGCATCATTTTGAGTACATTACAATTCTTACTACGACACTGTCGCATCATTTTGAGTTCATTAGCAATTCTTACGACATCACTGTCGCATCATGTTGAGATCATTACCGATTCTTCTGACATCACTCTCGCATTATTTTGAGGTTCCTAGCAACTCTTACTACATTACTGTTGCATTATTTTAAGGTTCGTAGCAACTCTTACTACATTACTGTCAGCATCACTTTGAGGTTGTTCAAAACACTTACTACATTACTGTTAGCATCATTTTGAGTTCAATAGCAATTCTTACGACATTACTGTCCCATCAGTTTGAGATCATTAACAATTCTTTTGACATCACTGTCGCATTACTTTGAGGTTCGAAGCAACTCTTACTACTTTACTGTTGCATTATTTTAAGGTTCGTAGCAACCCTTACTACATGACTGTCATAATCACTTTGAGGTCGTTCGGAACACTTACTACATTACTGTAAGCATCACTTTGAGTTTATTAGCAACTATCACTACATTACTTTTAGCATCATTTTGAGGTTACTAGCAACTCTTACAACATGACTGTCTGTAAGCATCACTGAGTTTATTAGCAACTATTACTATGTTACTGTTAGCATCGTTTTGAGTTCATTAGCAATTCTTACTAAATAACTGTCGCATCATTTTGAGATCTTTAGCAATTCTTCTGACATCACTGTCGCATTATTTTTAGGTTCATAGTTTCGTAGCAACTCTTACTACATTTCTGTTGCAATATTTAAAGGTTCGTAGCAACTCTTACTACATTACTGTCAGCATCACTTTGAGTTTATTAGCAACTATCACTACATTACTGTTGGCATCATTTTGAGTTTATGAGCAATTCATTGACAAGAGGTTAGTAGCAACTCTTACTACATGACTGTCGGCATCACTTTGAGGTTGTTCGAAACACTTACTAAATTACTGTAAGCATCACTGAGTTTATAGCAACTATCACTACATTACTGTTAGCATCATTTTGAGATCATTAACAATTCTTTTGACATCACTGTCGCATTACTTTGAGGTTCGAAGCAACTCTTACTACTTTACTGTTGCATTATTTTAAGGTTCGTAGCAACCCTTACTACATGACTGTCATAATGACTTTGAGGTTGTTCGAAACTCTTACTTCATTACTGTTAGCATCATTTTGAGGTTAGTAGCATCTCTTACTACATGACTGTCAACATCACTTTGAGGTTGTTCGAAACACTTACTACATTACTGTAAGCATCACTGAGTTTATTAGCAACTATCACTACGTTACTGTCAGCATCGTTTTGAGTTCAATAGCAATTCTTACGACATCACTGTCAGCATCATTTTTAATTTACTCGCAACTCTTACTACATTACTGTCAGCATCACTTTGAGTTTATTCGCAACTATCACTACATTACTGTGAGCATCATTTTGAGTTTATTAGCAATTCTTACGACATCACTGTCCCTTCAGTTTGAGATCATTAACAATTCTTTTGACATCACTGTCGCATTACTTTGAGGTTCGAAGAAACTCTTACTACTTCACTGTTGCATTATTTTAAGGTTCGTAGCAACCCTTACTACATGACTGTCATAATCTCTTTGAGGTTGTTTGAAACACTTACTACATTACTGTAAGCATCACTTTGAGTTTATTTGAAACTATCACTACATTACTGTTAGCATCATTTTGAGGTTAGTAGCAACTCTTACTACATGACTGTCAGCATCACTTTCAGGTTGTTCGAAACACTTACTACATGACTGTAAGCATCACTGAGTTGATTAGCAACGATCACTACATTACTGTTAGCATCATTTTGAGTTCATTAGCAATTTTTACTAAATCACTGTCGCATCATTTTGAGATCTTTAGCAATTCTTTTGACATCACTGTCGCATTATTTTGAGGTTCGTAGCAACTCTTCGTACATTACTGTCAGCATCACTGAGTTCATTAGCAACTATCACTACATTACTGTTAGCATCATTTTGAGATCATTAGCAATTCTTTCGACATCACTGTCGCATTATTTTGAGGTTCGTAGCAACTCTTACTACGTGACTGTCAGCATCACTTTGAGGTTATTCGAAACGTTCACTCCATTACTGTTCGCATCATTTTGAATTCATTAGCAATTCTTACTACATCAGTGTCACATCATTTCGAGATCATTAGCAATTCTTCCGACATCACTTTCGCATTATTTTGAGGTTCGTAGCAACTCTTACTACATGACTGTCACCGTCACATTGAGGTTATTCGAAACTTTCACTACATTACTCTCAGCATCATTTTGAGTTCATTAGTTATTCTTACTACATCACTGTAGCATCATTTTGAGTTCATTAGCAATTCTTACGACATCACTTTCAGCATCATTTTTATTTACTCTCAACTCAAACCACATGACTGTCAGCATCACTTTGAGGTTATTCGAAACTTTCACTCCATTACTGTAAGCATCATTTTGAGTTCATTAGCAATTCTTACTACATCACTGTCGCATCATTTTTAGATCATTAGCAATTCTTCTGACATCACTGTCACATTATTTTGAGGTTCGTAGCAACTCTTACTACTTTATTGTTGCAGTATTGAAAGGTTCGTAGCAACTCTTACGACATTACTGTCAGCATCACTTTGAGTTTATTAGCAACTATCACGACATTACTGTTAGCATCATTTTGAGTTTATTAGCAATTCTTACGACATCACTGTAGCATTAAATTGAGTTCATTAACAACTCTTACTACGTGACTGTCAGCATCACTTTGAAGTTGTTCGAAACACTTACTACATGATTGTCAGCATCACTTTGAGGTTGTTCGAAACTCTTACTACATTAGTGTAAGCATCACTGAGTTTATTAGCAACTATCACTACATTACTGTTAGCATCATCTTGAGTTCATTAGCAATTCTCACGACATCACTGTCCCATCAGTTTGAGATCATTACCCATTCTTCTGACATCACTGTCGCATTATTTTGAGGTTCGAAGCAACTCTTACTACTTTACTGTTGCATTTTTTAAGGTTCATAGCAACCATTACTACATGACTGTCAGCATCACTTTGAGGTTGTTCGAAACTCTTACTACATTACTGTAAGCATCACTGAGTTTATTTGCAACTATCACTACATTACTTTTAGCATCGTTTTGAGGTTAGAAGCAACTGTTACTACATGACTGTCAACATCACTTTGAGGTTGTTCGAAACACTTACTACATTACTTTTAGCATCATTTTGAGTTCATGAGCAATTCTTACTGAATCCCCGTCGCATCATTTTGAGATCTTTAGCAATTCTTCCGACATCACTGTCGCAATATTTTGAGGTTCGTAGCAACTCTTACTACATGACTGTCAGCATCACTTTGAGGTTGTTCGAAACACTTACTACATTACTGTAAGCATCACTGACTTGATCAGCAACTATCACGACATTGCTGTTAGCATCATTTTGAGTTCATTTGCAATTCTTCCGACATCACTGTCGCAATATTTTGAGGTTCGGAGCAACTTTTACTGCATTACTGTCGCATTATTTTGAGGTTCGTAGCAACTCTTAGTACATGACTGTCAGCATCACTTTGAGGTTATTCGAAACGTTCACTCCATTACTGTTAGCATCATTTTGAGTACATTAGCAATTCTTACTAAATCACTGTCGCATCATTTTGAGATCTTTAGCAATTCTTCCGACATCACTGTCGCAATATTTTGAGGTTCGTAGCAACTTTTACTACGTTACTGTTGCATTATTTTGAGGTTCGTAGCAACTCTTACTACATGACTGTCAGCATCACTTTGAGGTTGTTCGAAACACTTACTTCATTACTGTCAGCATCACTGAGTTGATTAGCAACTATCACTACATTACTGTTAGCATCACTGAGTTTATTAGCATCTATCACTACGTTACTGTTAGCATCGTTTTGAGTTCAGTAGCAATTCTTACGACATCACTTTCAGCATCATTTTTTATTTACTCGCAACTCAAACCTCATGACTTTCAGCATCACTTTGAGGTTATTCGAAACTTTCACTCCATTACTGTTAGCATCATTTTGAGTTCATTAGCAATTCTTACTACATCACTGTCGCATCATTTTGAGATCATAGCAATTCTTCTGACATCACTGTCACATTATTTTGAGGTTCGTAGCAACTCTTACTACTTTATTGTTGCAGTATTTAAAGGTTCGTAGCAACTCTTACGACATTACTGTCAGCATCACTTTGAGTTTATTAGCAACTATCACTACATTACTGTTAGCATCATTTTGAGTTTATGAGCAATTCTTACTAAATCACTGTCGCATCATTTTGAGATCTTTAGCAATTCTTCTGACATCACTGTCGCATTATTTTGAGGTTCGTAGCAGCTCTTCCTACATGACTTTCACCATCACTTTGAGGTTGTTCGAAACACTTACTATATTACTTTAAGCATCACTGAGTTGATTAGCAACTACCACGACATTACTGTTAGCATCATTTTGAGTTCATTAGCAATTCTTCCGAAATCACTGTCGCAATATTTTGAGGTTCGTAGCAACTTTTACTACATTACTGTCGCATTATTTTGAGGTTCGTAGCAACACTTACTACATGACTGTCAGCATCACTTTGAGGTTATTCGAAAGTTTCACTCCATTACTGTTAGCATCATTTTGATTTCATTTGCAATTCTTACTACATCACTGTCGCATCATTTTGAGATCATTAGCAATTCTTCCGACATCACTGTCGCAATATTTTTAGGTTCGTAGCAACTTTTACTACATCACTGTCCCATCAGTTTGAGATCATTACCCATTCTTCTGACATCACTGTCGCATTATTTTGAGGTTCGAAGCAACTCTTACTACTTTACTGTTGCATTTTTTAAGGTTCATAGCAACCATTACTACATGACTGTCAGCATCACTTTGAGGTTGTTCGAAACTCTTACTACATTACTGTAAGCATCACTGAGTTTATTTGCAACTATCACTACATTACTTTTAGCATCGTTTTGAGGTTAGAAGCAACTGTTACTACATGACTGTCAACATCACTTTGAGGTTGTTCGAAACACTTACTACATTACTTTTAGCATCATTTTGAGTTCATGAGCAATTCTTACTGAATCCCCGTCGCATCATTTTGAGATCTTTAGCAATTCTTCCGACATCACTGTCGCAATATTTTGAGGTTCGTAGCAACTCTTACTACATGACTGTCAGCATCACTTTGAGGTTGTTCGAAACACTTACTACATTACTGTAAGCATCACTGACTTGATCAGCAACTATCACTACATTGCTGTTAGCATCATTTTGAGTTCATTTGCAATTCTTCCGACATCACTGTCGCAATATTTTGAGGTTCGTAGCAACTCTTCCTGCATGACTGTCAGAATCACTTTGAGGTTTTTCGAAACACTTACTACATTACTGTCAGCATCACTTTGAGTTCATTAGCAACTATCACTACATTACTGTTAGCATCATTTTGAGTTCATTAGCAATTCTTCCGACATCACTGTCGCATCATTTTGAGATCATTAGCAATTCTTCCGACATCACTGTCGCATTATTTTGAGGATCGTAGCAACTCTTAGTACATGACTGTCAGCATCACTTTGAGGTTATTCGAAACGTTCACTCCATTACTGTTAGCATCATTTTGAGTTCATTAGCAATTCTTCCTGAATCACTGTCGCATCATTTTGAGATCTTTAGCAATTCTTCTGACATCACTGTCGCATTATTTTGAGGTTCGTAGCAACTCTTACTACATGACTGTCACCATCACTTTGAGCTTATTCGAAAGTTTAACTCCATTACTGTTAGCATCATTTTGAGTTCATTAGCAAGTCTTACTTAATCACTGTCGCATCATTTTGAGATCTTTAGCAATTCTTCTGACATCACTGTCGCAATATTTTGATGTTCGTAGCAACTCTTACTACATGACTGTCAGCATCACTTTGAGGTTGTTCGAAACACTTACTACATTACTGTAAGCATCACTGAGTTGATTCGCAACTATCACTACATTACTGTTAGCATCATTTTGAGTTCATTAGCAATTCTTACGACATCACTGTCGCAATATTTTGAGATTCTTAGCAACTTTTACTACATTACTGTCGCATCATGTTGAGGTTCGTAGCAACTCTTACTACATTATTGTTGCATTATTTAAAGGTTCGTAGCAACTCTTACTACATTACTGTCAGCATCACTTTGAGTTTATTAGCAACTATCACTACATTACTGTTAGTATCAGGTTGAGTTTATTAGCAATTCTTACGACATCACTGTAGCATGAAATTGAGTTCATTAGCAACTCTTACTACATGACTGTCATTATCACTTTGAAGTTGTTCGAAACACTTACTATATGACTGTCAGCATCACTTTGAGGTTGTTCAAAACTCTTACTACATTACTGTTAGCATCATCTTGAGTTCATTAGCAATTCTTACGACATCAGTTTGAGATCATTACCAATTCTTCTGACATCACTGTCGCATTATTTTGAGGTTCGAAGCAACTCTTTCTACTTTACTGTTGCATTTTTTAAGGTTCGTAGCAACTCTTACTACATGACTGTCAGCATCACTTTAAGGTTGTTCGAAACTCTTACTACATTACTGTAATTATCAGAGTTTATTAGCAACTATCACTACATTACTGTTAGCATCAGTTTGAATTTATTAGCAATTCTTACGACATCACTGTAGCATTAAATTGAGTTCATTAGCAACTCTTACTACATGACTATCAGCATCACTTTGAAGTTGTTCGAAACACTTACTACATTACTGTTGCATTATTTTGAGGTTCGTAGCAACACTTACTACATGACTGTCAGCATCACTTTGAGGTTATTCGAAACTTTCACTCCATTATTGTTAGCATCATTTTGAGTTCATTAGCAATTCTTACTTAATCACTGTCACAATATTTTGAGGTTCGTAGCAACTTTTACTACATTACTGTCGCATCATTTTGAGATCTTAAGCAATTCTTCTGACATCACTGTCGCATTATTTCGAGGTTCGTAGCAACCCTTACTACATTACTGTCAGCATCACTTTGAGTTTATTAGCAACTATCACTACATTACTGTTAACATCATTTTGAGTTCATTAACAATTCTTACGACATCACTGTCGCATCATTTTGAGATCATGAGCAATTTTTAAAACATCATTGTAGCATTATTTTTAGGTTATTAGCAACTCTTCCTACATTACTGTCAGCATCATTTTTAGGTTACTCGCAACTCTCACCACATGACTTTCAGCATCACTATGAGGTTATTTGAAACTTTCACTACAATACTGTTAGCATCATTTTGAGTACATTAGCAATTCTAACTCCATTCCTGTCACATCATTTTGAGATCATTAGCAATTCTTCTGACATCACTGTCGCATCATTTTGAGGTTCGTAGCAACTCTTCCTGCATGACTGTCAGAATCACTTTGAGGTTTTTCGAAACACTTACTACATTACTGTCAGCATCACTTTGAGTTCATTAGCAACTATCACTACATTACTGTTAGCATCATTTTGAGTTCATTAGCAATTCTTCCGACATCACTGTCGCATCATTTTGAGATCATTAGCAATTCTTCCGACATCACTGTCGCATTATTTTGAGGATCGTAGCAACTCTTAGTACATGACTGTCAGCATCACTTTGAGGTTATTCGAAACGTTCACTCCATTACTGTTAGCATCATTTTGAGTTCATTAGCAATTCTTCCTGAATCACTGTCGCATCATTTTGAGATCTTTAGCAATTCTTCTGACATCACTGTCGCATTATTTTGAGGTTCGTAGCAACTCTTACTACATGACTGTCACCATCACTTTGAGCTTATTCGAAAGTTTAACTCCATTACTGTTAGCATCATTTTGAGTTCATTAGCAAGTCTTACTTAATCACTGTCGCATCATTTTGAGATCTTTAGCAATTCTTCTGACATCACTGTCGCAATATTTTGATGTTCGTAGCAACTCTTACTACATGACTGTCAGCATCACTTTGAGGTTGTTCGAAACACTTACTACATTACTGTAAGCATCACTGAGTTGATTCGCAACTATCACTACATTACTGTTAGCATCATTTTGAGTTCATTAGCAATTCTTACGACATCACTGTCGCAATATTTTGAGATTCTTAGCAACTTTTACTACATTACTGTCGCATCATGTTGAGGTTCGTAGCAACTCTTACTACATTATTGTTGCATTATTTAAAGGTTCGTAGCAACTCTTACTACATTACTGTCAGCATCACTTTGAGTTTATTAGCAACTATCACTACATTACTGTTAGTATCAGGTTGAGTTTATTAGCAATTCTTACGACATCACTGTAGCATGAAATTGAGTTCATTAGCAACTCTTACTACATGACTGTCATTATCACTTTGAAGTTGTTCGAAACACTTACTATATGACTGTCAGCATCACTTTGAGGTTGTTCAAAACTCTTACTACATTACTGTTAGCATCATCTTGAGTTCATTAGCAATTCTTACGACATCAGTTTGAGATCATTACCAATTCTTCTGACATCACTGTCGCATTATTTTGAGGTTCGAAGCAACTCTTTCTACTTTACTGTTGCATTTTTTAAGGTTCGTAGCAACTCTTACTACATGACTGTCAGCATCACTTTAAGGTTGTTCGAAACTCTTACTACATTACTGTAATTATCAGAGTTTATTAGCAACTATCACTACATTACTGTTAGCATCAGTTTGAATTTATTAGCAATTCTTACGACATCACTGTAGCATTAAATTGAGTTCATTAGCAACTCTTACTACATGACTATCAGCATCACTTTGAAGTTGTTCGAAACACTTACTACATTACTGTTGCATTATTTTGAGGTTCGTAGCAACACTTACTACATGACTGTCAGCATCACTTTGAGGTTATTCGAAACTTTCACTCCATTACTGTTAGCATCATTTTGAGTTCATTAGCAATTCTTACTTAATCACTGTCACAATATTTTGAGGTTCGTAGCAACTTTTACTACATTACTGTCGCATCATTTTGAGATCTTGAGCAATTCTTCTGACATCACTGTCGCATTATTTCGAGGTTCGTAGCAACCCTTACTACATTACTGTCAGCATCACTTTGAGTTTATTAGCAACTATCACTACATTACTGTTAACATCATTTTGAGTTCATTAACAATTCTTACGACATCACTGTCGCATCATTTTGAGATCATGAGCAATTTTTAAAACATCATTGTAGCATTATTTTTAGGTTATTAGCAACTCTTCCTACATTACTGTCAGCATCATTTTTAGGTTACTCGCAACTCTCACCAGATGACTTTCAGCATCACTATGAGGTTATTTGAAACTTTCACTACAATACTGTTAGCATCATTTTGAGTACATTAGCAATTCTAACTCCATTCCTGTCACATCATTTTGAGATCATTAGCAATTCTTCTGACATCACTGTCGCATCATTTTGAGGTTTGTAGCAACTCTTACTACATTATTGTCAGCATCACTTTGAGGTTATTCGAAAGTTTCACTCCATTACTGTTAGCATCATTTTGAGTTCATTAGCAATTCTTACAACATCACTGAAGCATTAAATTGAGGTTAGTAGCAACTCTTACTACATGACTGTCAGCATCACTTTGAGGTTGTTCGAAACTCTTACTACATTACTGGAAGCATCACTGAGTTTATTAGCAACTATCACTACATTACTGTTAGCATCATTTTGAGTTCATTAGCAATTCTTACGACATCACTGTCGCAATATTTTGAGATTCTTAGCAACTTTTACTACATTACTGTCGCATCATGTTGAGGTTCGTAGCAACTCTTACTACATTATTGTTGCATTATTTAAAGGTTCGTAGCAACTCTAACTACATGACTGTCAGCATCACTTTGAAGTTGTTCGAAACTCTTACTACATTACTAGTTTATTAGCAACTATCACTACATTACTGTTAGCATCATCTTGAGTTCATTAGCAATTCTTACGACATCAGTTTGAGATCATTACCAATTCTTCTGACATCACTGTCGCATTATTTTGAGGTTAGTAGCAACTCTTACTACATTACTGTCAGCATCACTTTTAGGTTGATCGAAACTCTTACTACATTACTAGTTTATTAGCAACTATCACTACATTACTGTTAGCATCATCTTGAGTTCATTAGCAATTCTTACGACATCAGTTTGAGATCATTACCAATTCTTCTGACATCACTGTCGCATTATTTTGAGGTTAGTAGCAACTCTGACTACATTACTGTCAGCATCACTTTAAGGTTGTTCGAAACTCTTACTACATTACTGTAATTATCAGAGTTTATTAGCAACTATCACTACATTACAGTTAGCATCAATTTGAATTTATTTGCAATTCTTACGACATCACTGTAGCATTAAATTGAGTTCATTAGCAACTCTTACTAAATGACTGTCAGCATCACTTTGAGGTTGTTCAAAACACTTTCTACATTACTGTTGCATTATTTTGAGGTTCGTAGCAACACTTACTACATGACTGTCAGCATCACTTTGAGGTTATTCGAAAGTTTCACTCCATTACTGTTAGCATCATTTTGAGTTCATTAGCAATTCTTACTTAATCACTGTCGCAATATTTTGAGGTTCGTAGCAACTTTTACTACATTACTGTCGCATTATTTTGAGGTTCGTAGCAACCCTTACTACATTACTGTCAGTACACTTTGAGTTTATTAGCAACTATCACTACATTACTGTTAACATCATTTTGAGTTCATTAACAATTCTTACGACATCACTGTCGCATCATTTTGAGATCATGAGCAATTTTTAAAACATCATTGTCGCATTATTTTGAGGTTATTAGCAACTCTTCCTACATTACTGTCAGCATCATTTTTAGGTTACTCGCAACTCTCAACACATGACTTTCAGCATCACTATGAGGCTATTTGAAACTTTCACTACATTACTGTTCGCATCTTTTTTAGTACATTCGCAATTCTTAATCCATTACTGTCACATCATTTTGAGATCATTGTCAATTCTTCCAACATCACTGTCGCATTATTTTGAGGTTGGTAGCAACTCTTACTACATGACTGTCAGCATCACTTTGAGGTTGTTTGAAACACTTACTACATTACTGTAAGCACCACTGAGTTGATTAGCAACTATCACTACATTACTGTTAGCATCATTTTGAGTTCATTAGCAACTATCACTACATTACTGTTTGCATCATTTTGAGTTCATTGGTAATTCTTACGACATCACTGTCTCATCATTTTGAGATTATTAACAATTCTTACTATATCACTGTCGCATTATTTGGAGCTTCGTAGCAATACTTGCTACATGATTTTCAGCATTACTTTGAGGTTGTTCGAAACACTTCCTACATTACTGTCAGCATCACTTTGAGGTTATTCTAAACTTTCACTACATTACTGTTAGCATCATTTTGAGTTCATTAGCAATTCTTATGACATCACTGTCGCATCATTTTGAGATCATTAGGAATTCTTCCGACATTACTTTAGCATTATTTTGAGTTCATTAGCAATTCCTACGACATCACTGTAGCATTATTTTGAGGTTAGTAGCAACTCTTGCTTCATGACTTTCAGCATCATTTGAAATTGTTCGAAGCACTTACTACATTACTGTAAGCCTCACTGAGTTTATTAGCAACTATCACTACATTACTGTTAGCATCATTTTGAGTTCATTAGCAATTCCTACGACATCACTGTAGCATTATTTTGAGGTTCGTAGCAACTCTTACTACATGACTGTCAGCATCACTTTGAGGTTATTCAAAACTGTCACTCCATTACTGATAGCATCATTTTTAGTTTATTAGCAATTCTTACGACATCACTGTCACATCATTTTGAGATCATTCGCAATTCTTCTGACATCACTGTCGCATTATTTTGAAGTTCGTAGCAACTCTTACTATATTACTGTCAGCATCACTTTGAGGTTATTCGAAACTTTGACTACATTACCGTCAGCATCATTTTGAGTTCATGATCAATTCTTACTCCATCACTGTCGCATCATTTTGAGATCATCAGAAATTCTTCTGACATCACTGTTGCATTATTTTGAGGTGAGTAGCAACTCTTACTACATGACTTTCAGAATCACTTTGAGGTTGTTCGAAACACTTACGACATTACTGTAAGCATCATTTTTATGTTATTGCAACTCTAACCACATTACTGTCAACACCACTTTGACGTTATTCGAAACTTTCACTACATTACTGTTAGCATCATTTTGAGTACATTAGCAATTCTCAATCCATCACTGTCACATCATTTTGAGGTTTGAAGGAACTCTTACTCCATGACTGTCAGCATCACTTTGAGGTTGTTCGAAACACTAACTACATTACTGTAAGCATAACTGACTTGATTAGCAACTACCACTACATTACTGTTAGCATCATTTTTAGTTCATTAGCAATTCTTCTGACATCACTGTCGCATCATTTTGAGATCATGAGCAATTTTTAAAACATCATTGTAGCATTATTTTTAGGTTATTAGCAACTCTTCCTACATTACTGTCAGCATCATTTTGAGTTTATTCGCAACTATCACTACATTACTGTTAGCATCATTTATAGGTTAATAGCAACTCTTACTACATGACTGTCAGCATCAGTTTGAGGTTGTTCGAAACACTTACTACATTACTGTAAGCATCACTGAGTTGATTAGCAACTATCACTACATTACTGTTAGCATCATCTTGAGTTCATTAGCAATTCTTCCGACATCACTGTAGCATTTTTTGGAGGTTACGAGCAACTCTTACCACATGACTGTCAGCATCACTTTGAGGTTATTCGAAACTTTCTCTACATTTCTGTTCGCATCATTTTGAGTACATTAGCAATTCTTAATCCATTTCTGTCACATCATATTGAGGTTATTAGCAATTCTTCCGACATCACTGTAGCATTATTTTGAGGTTTGTAGCAACTCTTACTACATTACTGTCAGCATCACTTTGAGGTTATTAGCAACTCTTACTACATTATTGTCAGCATCATTTTTAGGTTATTCACAACTCTCACTACATGACTTTCAGCATCACTTTGAGGTTATTCGAAACACTTACTACATTACTGTCAGCATCACTTTGAGGTTATTCAAAACTTTCACTCCATTACTGTTAGCATCATTTTGAGTTCATTAGCAATTCTTCCAACATCACTGTAGCATTTTTAGAGGTTACTAGCAACTCTTCCTACATGACTGTCAGCATCACTTTGAGGTTATTCGAAACTTTCACTACATTACTTTTCGCATCATTATGAGTACATTAGCAATTTTTAATCCATTACTGTCACATCATTTTGAGATCATTAGCAATTCTTACTACATCACTGTCGCATCATTTTGAGATCATTAGCAATTCTTACGACATCACTGTCGCATCATTTTGAGATCATTAGCAATTCTTAAGACATCACTGTAGCATCATTTTGATATCATGAGCAATTCTTCTGACATCACTGTCGCATTATTTTGAGGATCGTAGCAACTCTTACTACATTTCTGTCAGCATCAATTTGAGTTTATTAGCAACTATCACTACATTACTGTCAGCATCATTTTTGTATTCATTAACAATTCTTCCTACATCACTGTCGCATCATTTTGAGATCATTAGCAATTCTTCTGACATCACTGTCGCATCATTTTAAGTTTATTATCAATTCTTACGACATCACTGTCGCATCATTTTGAGATCATTAGCAATTCTTACTACATTACTGTTAGCATCATTTTGAGATCATTACCAATTCTTCTGACATCACTGTCGCATTATTTGGAGGTTATTAGCAACTCTTACTACATTACTGTCAGATTCATTTTTAGGTTATTCGAAACTTTCACTCCATTACTGTTAGCATCATTTTGAGTTCATTAGCAATTCTTACTACATCAATGTAGCATTATTTTGAGGTTATTAGCAACTCTTACTACATTACTGTAGCATTATTTTGTGTTCATTAGCAATTCTTACGACATCAGTGTCGCATTATTTTGAGGTTCGTAGTGTGGCAAGGCGAGTGGTGGGGAACAGTTGCCGACAACGCCACCTGGGGGCTTTCACCCCAGGATATAAACAAAATTTCAAAATGACCAGGCTTCCATTTGAACAAAGGCACACAGTTCGAGAGATACAACAGGACAGGACCGTGATTTCCAATAATAAAAATACTTTTATTAGAAAAATAGTTTAAAATGAGCAACAGACTAAATGAATACCAATGGATATAATAAGGAGTGCAAGACGAATTACCGAAAGGAAAAGGGGACAGGGCTGGGGCTTACCACGACAGCGGAAACGAAAAGGGGAGGGATCCAAAAAAAACTACACTGCGCCCGTGACACAGCAAACCAAAAAATAATCATGAATAAGGAACCACCACCAGGGGGACCGCTGCCGCTCTGGGCCCTCAACACCTGTCAAAGAAAAGAACACCATCAAAAACATGAAATCAAGGCAACCCTCACACACGAACTAAATATCACTACCACAAATAACCCAACAGAAACTGTTTTAAATCCAAATGATCAAAATGGGGAGCAAAAGGCAAAATAATAATAATAATAATAAGGGTTCTAAACAATAAATCAAATGTAACCCACAAAAACTAACAGTAATAATTCAAAGAAAGAAATAACAAATAGAAAAGGAATAAACTCAAGTAATTAAGGAAATGTCTGCCCCTCTAATTAAAACCAGTCTCCAAGGGGGATGGCTCAGCGCCGATGAGGGTCGGGATGCCCTCTCTTTGCCCACGTTGAGGCTCTTATAAAGGCCGTAGTGCACGGCTTTAACCGCCGTTACTGGGATCAGAGCCGTTATGAGCCGAATCAGCAAGAATCCAGACTGAAGAAGAAGAGGAGAAGAGGAAGAACCAAAACAGCAGCGAGGCTCACAGCAGCAATTGACGGCTGCGCACTGCAAAATAAACAAGTTAACCTAATTAAAATGTGGATGAAGGTCATTACAGAATAACAAAAGCTAAGAATAAACATTTCCTCCCGGAGAGCAGAATCATGGCGTCAGACGAGGCAGGAGGAGGAAGTCCGCAGCCCAGACTACACAAACGATGGCCGGGAGAGGATAATCAGAACACCACAGATCATCGGCAGCTTGATATGAAAGGCAGACAACTACGCGTCTTACCCACAGAAAGCGCACCACGCACACACTGGCCCAAGGGAGACAGCCCAGCTCCCAGTAACACCACACCGCTGGACGGAGCAAAACTGGAGTAAACAGGGGGCCCATGACACTGAATAATGGAGCAGAGCAAGCATGCATACCTTTGTTTGTAACCGATCTGCTGACCAGCGAGACGCCACCACGCACGGCTGTCGGCTCCGTAAAGGAGGGAGAGGAAGTGGAAAGGACGGAGAAGGGTCGGACCAGGTCTACTTCTAGGTGACCACTCACTATCGTCTGCCACACTGCCCCTCACGGTGGGGAGTGTGGCGCTATCCTGCCACAACACACACACACACTCACACACACACACACACACACACACACACACACACACTGAGACATGCAGCAGCTCACAGTAACTGCCTCAGTCACACAGCAGATAGACTCCTTTCTATAACAAGATAAGCAGTAGAAAATGGATGGAAGTGATGATGAACTGATGAACAGGTGATTTGTCCAAAAGTCAACATCAGATTCATTTCCAATCTGTGGAAGCAGTTTCATCTTGAGGTTCCAGGTAAGAACAGCCAGCTGTGGGCTGACACTCATCTCTTCAGGAGCACTTCTATGCTCCAAACTTGCCAGGTTGAATTGTGTCTGTATTCTGAGGGCAGCAGGAGGACGGAGGAGTGAGGACACACACATTTGGAACTGAGAGCAGCTGTGTGTGGGATTTCCCCAGCAAAGATAAAACCAGCTCCTTCATGCTGGCTATGAAGGCTCACAGTCACACTGACCCAGCTACAAATACTTTGATACGCAACAGACTGGTTTCTCTTCTGGTAGTTTGTTATCAACTGTTGTCACATTTATGGATCAATTTAGCTGATAAGATGAAGGCTCCAAAGGACCAGCTGGAGATGCCGGGGATTGAACCCGGGGCTTCATACATGCGAAGCATGCGCTCTACCACTGAGCTACATCCCCTCTGTCAGAGTCACTGTTTAACTGATGCAGCAACACAAACACAGACACAACATTTTTCTTCTTCATTTTAGGGATAAAAAGGAAGTCAGCCTGTGATCTTAAAGGCTCTGTGATCTCAGTAGTTTCACTGTGATGTCAGCCCACACAGCCTTAGACCACAGAGGCAAGTCAGGCTCCAGGAAGCTGAGGCTGCTCCGTTCTCAGTCCAGTCCAGAGTGAAGGTTTTCCTCTCTGAAGCTTTCCAATCCAGCCCAGATCCTCTCTGACTAGCAGGAGTCTTTGACCAGGAAATGAGAATTATATTGAACGTCTGCTCATCCTCAGAATGAAGTAAAAGTATTTGTGCTCCTAAAATAATGTACAGATGTTAAGATCAATTATTAACATTGATTGACAGCTCTAAACTGACCCATCATCACTATACAGTTGCAAACTGAGGACTGGAATATTTAGAAATCCACAGATGCTCATAACAACTGGTAGTACAAGTACACAGTAGAGACGACTGTAGGAAGTAGCAGTAGTGAGCCTTGAAGAAAATGCAGTAAAGACAGGAAGCCCCCATCACATTGTCAGTGTTTCAGTGACTGGCATTGAGAAGAGACTGAGACAAAGTCAGTTATGAATGGATGGCTGAGTTGGAGCAGAGGGGGGCAGGATCCTGGGGGTGGACTGTCTTTAGGGGGCTGAGGTGTCTGGTGGTCTTGGAGGACCCTCTGCATCTCAAGCTGAGACCACAGAGTCCTGTGTTCTTGAGTCATTGTGTATAGTCTCTGTTGTTGGAGAGCTCAGTGTGGTCCCTGATGGTCTAGTGGCTAGGATTCGGCGCTTTCACCGCCGCAGCCCGGGTTCAATTCCTGGTCAGGGAATGAGTTATTTAGAGGTTGAGGGAGAGGTGATCAGGTGGTCCACATGATGGTGGAGGTGATGAACTGCGAATCCATCATGGCTCCACTCTCACCCCCATTGTAGTGTCCTTGGTTCACTCTGCCATGGCCCCATGTTGAAGGGTGACTGTCTCATTCAGGTTCAACCCTTTGTTAGACTCTATTAAGTCACTGACTGCTGCAAGGACAAACTCTGTAAAGTATATCCATGGTGAGGCCTCCCTCAGGAACTAGAACACCAAAGATGAACTGCACTTCATCCGTCAAGCTCAGTTGTGTTGGTGTTCTATGAAGTACTGCCTTCAGAAAGGCACCAAGGATGTCTTGTTGGTCCTCACTGTCCAGGAAGACAGGCTCAGGAAGAGGATCACACAACTAAAATACAGTACAAATAAATACATCCATCCATCCATTGTCTTCCGCTTATTCCTACACATTAAGGGTCACGGGGGGGGGGGGGGCTGGAGCCTATCCCAGCGTCAACGGGCGAGAGGCAAGGTTCACCCTGGACAGGTCGCCAGTCCATCGCAGGGCCAACACACAGAGACGAACAACCATTCACACTCACATTCATACCTACGGTCAGTTTAGAGTAGTCAAAGTACAAATACATATTTATTTTTAAGAATCAATGTATTACAAGTACTTTCAGGAAAAAACTAACCAAAATGTTGTTAAAAAAACAAAACAAAAATGTTCTTAAAGAAACAAAACAAAAATGGTCTTAGCAAAAACCTCTTCACCGTGTGTGTACCGCACATCTGTAAAGTGAGTGTGTGAGAGTGTGTGAGCGTCAGTGTGTAACAGTCAGTGAGCGTGACAAGAACTCCTGAAACGCTTCATCAAAGTGCTTTCAAATCTTGTTCAACTGCAACATCGTCCATTCAAACCTGACCTCATCGGTTTGGCACTGTGAAGTTTGTCACTTCAAATCTTCATTCAAGACAATTTCACCTTTAATGCGTGGACTTTGGGGGACAGTTGAAGTCCATCCAGATCCAAGAGAAGTTTTTGAAACACTTCAGAAGTGTAGCACAGTCGTGGGGGACATGCAAGGTTGAGGGCACCCATCAGTCCCATTAGCAGTGCACAGGCCTGGGCAGCATTCCTGCATGTAGGCAAAGTCAGAGTAGTCAAAAAAGTACATCCAACTCTGTAGCGCCACCTAAGTAGAATACCAATGTTTGAGATCCTGCTTGTTCAGCATGAATGTTCCAGCAGTGGTCACCTACCTGTGTACTTTCCAACAGTCACCAGTCGCTCTTGGTGCCACCCCTGCTTGCGCCAGTGTCTCCAACAGTGTCTCCAACAGTGTCTCAGCAGCGCCTGTGATCTTAGCAGGACTGATGAGCCTGTGGTTCAGGAACAGGTCCTTTCTAATTGTGCAGATGAGGTTTCTGTTCCAAAGCCTGGATCGTATGTTTTCATGATCTCTTTCAAAATAGTCATCAGGTATTTCCTCCCCACGTGTGGTTGCTCTCACATGAATGCTTCATCACCAGTCATCAGTCCACTGTGTGTTCATGGCAGCATTGAGCAGCAGTCAGACAACAGTTCTTAGACGCTCCATGAGTTTGGCTGAAAGTTCCCGATCCATGAACCCGTCTTCATGATCCAGGTATGGTCCTGCACACCCTGAAGCTTCCTCTGGTGGAGATTCCAGCTGCCTGGCCTCCATCTCTGAATACACTCGCTGGCCCTCAGCTTGTTTTGTTCCATACAGTCAAAGAGAAGCAGAAATAACAACACCATTGAACAGAGGTCAAACAGCCAGAGCAGCTCAAAGGCAGGGTTGGGGTTCCTCACCCCTCCTCCCCTAAAACTAAAGCCACGTGGTCAATCTGGGTGTTTGAAAGCAAAGGTCATGGGCTAGAAGTTTTAGTGGTTTACTCAATCAAATATTTATTTGTTCATGATATGATCATACAGAGAGGCTCACCGGACTTTTCCTCAACAAAAAAAGGTTTCAAATGTTGAAAAGCACTCTAGTAATTTATCATCGCATCAGTTAAAGACAACAATACATAAAGAAATTGCTTACCGTTGCAATCGGCCATTTTCCAAAAAACAAAGACTTCTCTCCTGGTGAAAAGAAAAGAAGAGTCGTACGGTCCTCTGAGGTCCTGTTGTGTCTTTTGGTCAGAGACAAACAAAGTGTGTGCCAAGTCGGCTGTGATGAATCTACCAGTAAACCAGGGGTTGGGTTCCCCACACCTTCCTCCCCTCAAACAGAAGGCCAGACGTGTGACTTGGAACACCAAACAGGACCAATGGTCTGTTTGAGGCTTGAGGGAGGACATGTCTGTCTTCTTGCAGTAGTTACTTTCCCTGGTGAGTAGTTACTTTCAGAGTGGAGGAACTCAGGTACTATCTCAGTTACATTTTGGCAGAAGTAACTAGTAACTATAACTACCTACTTTTGCAAAGTCCCGTGCCAGACACTGAACATGAGACACTTGCGGTCTCTTGGTGTGACAATCAGCCGCTCTGTGACAGCAGTGGAGACACCAGCAGACAGGGCGGAACCAACTGGAGCAGAGGAGGAGGAAGTAGCCCCACTAGAGCCCTCCCTCCCTCTCATTCTCTCTCTCTCTCTCTTTTGTCTTTTCTTCTATTTATTTGCCTTCTGTTGTCTGTCCTTTCCTGCTCTCGTTTAAAAACCAACCGCAGCAGACGTGCGTTCCCATGATGAAAATTATTATAAAAGATAGATTTGTTTTCCTCTTAAATTTTGAAGCATTTTCAGATTCATGAAAAGATCATCAATCAGTGCAGTATTTCAGACAGACTTCTGGTCCGTGAGGACGAGGAATCCAGGACAGATCCACAGAACTCCAACTGCCATCTTTGATGGTTCCTTCTCAGTCTGTAGGGTGGAGAGATCCTCCTGAGTCAACGAGCCCTTTTAGGATCCACCTCCATTTATGGATGGAATTTATACAGCATCCACTCACCAGTGGAGTCTGATATTCAACAATAAAGATTCCCAAGTCACCGTCCAACACTGGCTGGAGCAGCAGAGCTGGCAAAATATCATCTTTTCTGTCATTGTTTCAAAATGTCCTCACTAAGATGCTTATTAATTCCTCATTCTCAGCTGCTGCAGCCTTTAAAGAAAACCTTTGACTGGTGGCTCTAACAAAGATCAGATGTTGTCTCCTCTAGAACATCAAAATGATAACAATAAAGTTAAGAATAAAGATAATTTGGTGAATTTCAGTCTCCTACAAATGTGTGTGAATGTGGTTGTTGTGGCCGAGTGGTTAAGGCGATGGACTTGAAATCCATTGGGGTCTCCCTGCGTAGGTTCGAGTCCTGCCAACAACGTTCAACTGTTGATGTTCCATATCAGACCTCTTCCCCTACTTTGTGCTCCAGTTGTCTCCTCATCAGGCACCACAGGATCCAGGAGTCAAAGCAAATCATTAGTGACTTTAAAAATGGCCATCAAACACAAAATAAAGCTTGAAATAAGTTTCAAATTTAATTTTATGTTGACATGTTTCATCCATTTCACCACCACACTGTCCTTCATCACAGCATTTAACATCAGGACTGCTCCCAGATCAGCTCCAAGATCAGAGATCAAAGACTGAAGCAGGAGATCAATGCTCAGAACCCCGAGATCAAAGACTGAATTCAGAGATCAAACACAGAATTCAGAGATCAAACACATAACCTATGGAGGCTACACCCCCCCCCCCAACAGTTTCCATTTCAGTCAAATCAATTTTATTTTTTTAGTGCCAAATCACAACAAAAGTGATCTCATGACACTGTACAAGTAGAGCAGGTCCAGCACCTCAGTCCTTCCATCAGTTAACACCCAACAATTCTCCATCAGCAAGCACATCCTGCAACAGTAGTGACTAAAACCTTCTTTTAACAGGCAGGAATGTAGACCAGATCCAGGATCAGTGGGAACTGATGTCTGCTTTGACCCCCTGGTGAAAGAATATGTCCTGTCTTGTCTCCTGTCTTCCTCCAGAAAGGTGGCAACCTGACAGCAAACAAACCCATCCTCTGAACTAGGAGTCTCAGTTGAGGCTCCATCTGAAACCAAAGACTTTGGATGAATGACTATCAACCTCCATTCTTTGTTGGACTAAACATTCATTAGTTAGCAGTTAGCTAAGCTACCTGTGGTCAAACCTGCAGCTGATGAAACACAGTAAGAGCAGGCTAGCTAACATTCAGGTTTGATTTATGAATGGAAAGAACCAGAGACAAATAGAATGACATCATCAATACAAAACCTGGTGTTACAAAGGTGAGGTGAACAATTTTAACAGTCAATCCCAAATTTAGGCCTGAAGTTAGAAAATAATATTAGCTAGTTAGCAACGTTAGCGTATTCTGCCCAAGTAGAAAACATGATTTGTTTATCTGGATGAAATAAAAATGGATGAAAACGTCCAGAACTTCCCTCCCAAATCTGATTTCTTCAACTGAAAGAACTCTAACATTTCTAGATTCATTCCCTCCAGTAAGGTCTCATTTCCAGCTCTGCTCTCCCTCCACTACTGTTCAGTGTAGTATTTATTTTACTGACTACTTCATTGACAGGTGGTAAAAATGTCTGGTGTTTCCTGAACTTAACTGAGTGCTGCTCAGTAAAGTTGCCATGACTTGAGATTCTCTTCCTGCTGGGTCCATTTCAACATTCTTATCCTTCCTAGCATTGGAGATAAAGTAGCAGTCAGGGCTGTACTTGATTAGTACTGCATATAGTACACATCAGTCACTGCCATTACACAGTGGAATGGTAGTTGAAGTACTGTTTAGCAGCAAGCTGAAAACTGTTGTGGTCTTTGACAGTTCTCTTGTTTCTGAATGAAAATCCTGTGAAGGAGAATCATGGAGACATCCTAAAAATGGCTGAGGTCTCTGAGCTGCAGCAGGTCTGAGCTGCTTTTGATGCCCAGATGATGAGGAGGCAGTGAATGGTGGGTTTGGTGGAGCTGGAAAAAGGCTGCAGGTGGTGAGGGGTCTGCTGGTGTCAGGACCTGAGTCGTTGGGTCACAGTCCAAATCCATCTTTGTCGTCATGACAGCTGGACTGCCACAACATTCGGAGGATGATAGTGGCCTGGGTCTGTCCCTGACTCAAGATGTTTTGTGTCTGACCTGAGCAACAGACTGCAACGTGGTAAGTACAGCCTAAAGATTTGCACAATAGAAGTCAATTGTCTCCCTCCTTTAATCCACTCTCAGGTATCCATTATACATTACAGGAGAGTTTGATGGCCTTCTGCTGGGTGACAGGGGTTCCCCATGCCAACGTAGGCTGCTGACCCCTTACCTGCACCCTGAACCAGGCCCCCAACAGAACTTCAACTGGGCTCACTGCAGGACCAGAGGTGGAGATGACCATAGGCCTGCTAAAAGCCCGTGTCCAGTGCCTCTGTCACCTCAGGGTGTCCCCTGAGAGGGCCTGTGATATTCTTGTGGCATGTGTTCTTCATAATATTGCCACTATTAGAGGAGAGCAACACCCTGCCCTACAAATAGAAGAGCCTGATGACGACCCCATCCACCTGCCAGCTATCCAGGACAGCAGAGCCGTCAGAGACACCATATGTCAGAATCACTTTGGCGTTTAATTAGCAATCATCCTCCCCACCACAGTCCAATAAAGGAACAATACACATTTCATTTGGTCTTCTTTATTTCCTAGCAATAAAAAAGCTCGTTCAGTTCACATTCCACTAGTTAACATTTTCACCTGGAGCCATGCACCCCCCTCTAACTTGGGCTCCAGTCGTTCTGTTTCCAGATCTGCTTTCCTAATCTGGCGGTCCAAGGACTGCATTTCTTTGTCACTTTTTTACATTTTTCTCAGCAGGTGGACTCTGTAAAGTTCCTTTACTGGTAACTGAGAACATGAGGATTAGACAGTTGGACATGAATCTGTTGACTGAACATCTCACTGTGTCAGTGTGTGCACTGGAGGTCGAGGGACCCTCCTGCCCAGCCATGCTCTGTTAAAGAGGACAAGACTGTCTTCATACTTCAGTGTAGGCTGATGTCTCTATATTCCACCAGAATGGTAAGAAATATGAATGGGAGAAGAATCAGGAATGTATCAAGATGTGACTTCTACAGGCCTTTCTGGATCCCCCACTGTAAAGGCAGCAGACAGCGTTTGTCCATCCTCTTCGTCCTGGAGGAGAGATGTTTCAGTGACTTGAAATAACATTGAGAAAATCTTTACTGACAGTTACTGTGTCTGTTGTGGCACAAGGCAAATGGCACCAGCAGAACCTGTTGGGAAATAAAGTCATGGGTGCATATCTATATCTATATCTATATCTATATCTATCTATATATATATATATAGAGAGAGAGAGAGCCATATTACATTTTATGAAGGCACTGGTGTCTTGGGGGTTGGGTTCTCAGGATGAACTCCCTCAGCCACTGGCCTTCCTAAACTCTGGCTCCTGTGCCTGTTAGAGGTGGTGGTGCTGGACCACCACCCGTTTTACGGGCGTCTGCCTTCTTTCTGTTGTCACACATTGACCCGAGCAGCAAAGTTCCTCCACGCCATCTCTCTCTCTTTTGCAGCTGCAGCGGTGTTGCACTTCTTTTTAACGCGTGTTGGAACTCTTCACATGATCGCATCAAGATTTCCAACTCCACTGACGTGAAAAACAAAGCTCTCCTCTTCTCCGTCGCCATGGTGACTCGGTGCATCGGGGCTCCATTTATGCTGGCTTTTTAGAGTTGTCGTGATCGCGCTTTACCCCAGGTGGACCTACTCAGAGTTGATCAAACTGATTCAAATCCGCTGTTCTGAAACCAAAAACTCTGAGTTTTCTATCTCAGGGAAGATCAACTCAGAGATCAGGATGAAACTCAGGGTTTGATGAACCTGCTTTGTGAAACGGGCCCCTCAAGTCCCAGTCTTCAAGAGTTTCTCCTCAAACTGTCAACCTGCTGTGACTCATAGGACAGCCGACACACAAACATCTGTTAAAATGACTCATCATTTCAAATGCTTTTATTGTGAAGCCCTGGATGGAACACATTCCCATGAAAATGCTGCTTTTATTGTGAGGCTTGGCCTCCAAATCAGTCCACACATTCAACTCTGATGTCATCAGATCAGAAGGTGGCAGTGTTGTGTCTGTTTGTGTGTCTCTGGTTCCTCTGCCTGCCTCTGCTGTCTTCTTTCAGGTCTTCTTGATGGTCCGGCTTCTTCTCCTCCATCGAGGGGTTGCTCTCACAGAGTGGAAGCCTTGTAAACCTGGTGATTCCAAGATGGCTGCTGCGTTCATTCCTCGTTACTGTTATGGTGTTGATTCACTACACGCCCACATTGTTGTGCTGATTAGAGAAAAAGGTTATGTTTCCATCCAAGTGTCCTGCATAACTCTCAGCAAGTAACTTAACATAAGAGGTAACTTGGTTTGTAGAGTAGAAAATACTTGAAGTGGGAAAATACTTGAAGTGGGAAGACTGAGAATACTTCAATATGTGAGCCTGTGTACTTGAGCTTTGGCCTTGTTTCAGTGTCAGGAACCAATCAGAGCAGCCTCCTCCTGACTAAACAGCTCTACTCATCAAGCCCCTGACCCCAGACTCTTCTTGGTGAACTGATCAGAGATCAGATTAGTAGAGAAGCAGTGACACAAAGGGAAACTTCCTCATTCCCTGAACGCAGCTCCATCAAACAGAGCAATGCTAACTGTTCACCTGCAGTAGTGATGTCATCAGGACGGGAAGTTGATCAGACATGGGAACTTTGACTCAGATCAACCAGGGAGGGAGGAGTTCTCAGAGTTTGATTGTGCTGATGAATCATCAGAACTCTCCATCACGCCGTGGTCTCAGCGTTTGACCTGAAGTCCCAGGCTTCAAGGGTTCTCCCCAAACTCTCAGGGTGGGTCTGACCACATCTGAAGGAAGTCATTCCACCTGTGTTACACTCAATAACATGTCTCCCTACTACAGAGATCCCTGATTCTGAATTGAGTCATTGGAGGTGGACCTCATAGCAGATAAAACTGCAGGTTCACTACCAACAACTCCAGACTCCATTGCTCCTTAAAAAAAAGATCCTTAAACAACAGAGAACAGCTGTGTGGTAGAATTCCATCACCAGGCAACTAAACAAGAGGCAGACAAGTCTTCAAATGGATAAGAAGGTCCTCAGTAGAGCCAGAGCCTCCTATTATTTATCACTAACAGAGGAACAGAAAACAGTCCAGGTTTCTTTCCAGCACTGAGCTAAACTGACAGAGTCCTGACTCTGTAGACCCTGGATTCCTTCAGGTCTCAGTAGAGACGACTTTAGGAGCTTCTTTGAGGACAACATAGGAACTATTAGGATCAAATTAATCAGCTCCTGTCCTCAAGAGATTCTAATTGACCTGTAAACTCAGTCAACACAGAAACTGCTGTTGAACCAGATGTTTCTTTAGACCACTTTTATCAAATTAACAGTCCAGAACTTCATTCAATGATGACCTCATCAAAACCTTCAACCTGTCTCTTAGATTCAAGACCTTCTAGGCTGCTGGATGAAGTCTTTCCCTCTGTGAGTCGATTAGAGTTTGTACTCATTTATGATAAATCTTAGATCTAACCAAAATTTAAACATGGTGTTCCTCAAGGTTCAGTGCTGGGGCCGATACTCTTCATTTTATATATGCTTCCTTTAGGTCATGTTATTCAAAAACACTCCATCCATTTCCACTGTTACACAAATGATACCCAGTTTATTTCTCAATAAAGCTGGATGAAGGCCAACAGTTGTCTAAACTACAAGCATGCATTCCAGACATGAAGGCCTGGATGACTTATAACTTTTCACTGTTCAACTCTGATAAGACAGAAGTTCCTGTGCTTGGCCCCAAACCCTTCGAGACACATTATCTAGTGATGTCACTGCTCTATTGTGACTCTTTATTATCAGGCTGTACTAACAAGTGTTTGAAGACTCTGCAGCTGGTCCACAATGCAGCTGCATGCAAATTGACAGGAACTAAGAAGCAAGACCCCCAAGTCTTAACTTCGCTGCACTGGCCTCCAGTAAAATCCAGCGTGGAGTTTAAAATCCTTCTCCCCGCTTGTGAAGCTCTTCAAGGACAATTCCAGTGCAAAACAAACCTAATGTGTGTTCTTGTGTTATTAATTATTTTGAAGAATTGCAGGGATGTATTTTTGCAGCATCCAAATGTAACCAAGTTTGTGCGCATACCGCAAATTAGCTCCCAACACAGGTTGAACTGAAAAGTCAAGCGGAATCTCATGTCTTTCATGATGTTTCTGGTGTTGAAGCAGGTATGTGGAGGGTGGGGAGCTGATCAGTCCTCCGAGTTGGAAGCACCTGGGCCCATTTTTGATTTACTGTTGTGTTTTAATAGTTAGATACATTCATTATTTGACTTTCAACCTGCTTCTCCCACTCTTTTCTCACAGCTTCAGTGCCATGTTTAGACAAATGGTTTCTCCCCAGTGTGCGTTCTTATGTGTTTTTTCAGATTTCCCTTGTCTGACCATCTTTTGCCACAAACTGAGCAGGGGAATGGTTTCTCCCCAGTGTGTGTTCTCATGTGTCTTTTCAGATGTCCCTGTTCTGAGAATATTTTGCCACAAACTGAGCAGGGGAACGGCTTCTCTCCAGTGTGCGTTCTCATGTGTCTTATCAGTGGTCCGTTTTCTGAGAATCTTTTGCCACAAACAGAGCAGGGAAATGGTTTCTCCCCAGTGTGGGTGCTCATGTGTCTTTTCAGTTGTCCCTTTATTGAGAATCTTTTAGCGCAAACTGAGCAGGGGAATGGCTTCTCCCCTGTGTGAGTTCTCATGTGCTTTTTCAGACATCCATTTTCTGAAAATCTCGTGCCACACACTGAGCAGGGGAACGGTTTCTCCCCAGTGTGTGTTCTCATGTGTGATTTAAGATGTCCCTGTTCTGAGAATCTTTGGCCACAAACTGAGCAGGGGAACGGCTTCTCTCCAGTGTGCGTTCTCATGTGTCTTATCAGTGGTCCGTTTTCTGAGAATCTTTTGCCAAAAACAGAGCAGGGGAATGGTTTCTCCCCAGTGTGGGTGCTCATGTGTCTTTTCAGTTGTCCCTTTACCGAGAATCTTTTAGCGCAAACTGAGCAGGGGAATGGCTTCTCCCCTGTGTGAGTTCTCATGTGCTTTTTCAGACATCCATTTTCTGAAAATCTTTTGCCACAAACTGAGCAGGGGAACGGTTTCTCCCCAGTGTGAGTTCTAATGTGTCTGTTCAGACATCCCTTTTCTGAAAATCTTCTGCCACAAACTGAGCATGAGAATGGTTTCTCCCCAGTGTGTGTTCTCATGTGTCTTTTCAGATATCCCTTTTCTGAAAACCTTCCTCCACAAACTGAGCATGAGAATGGTTTCTCCCCAGTGTGTGTTCTCATGTGTACATCCAACTTCCTTCTGTTTCTAAAACCTTTACTGCATGCTGAGCACCTGAAGGGACGATCATCCTCACTGACTTCTGTCTGAGATTCAGAAGGACCAAAGGTCACGTTCCTGATGATCTCTGATTCTCTTTCAGTCTTTACTTTTTGCTCTTTTGAGCTGCAATGAGTCACTTCCTGTCCTGGGCTCAATTTCTGAAGCAAATTCTTCCTTGAGCCAAAGGGTTCCTTGTGCTCAGAGGAGGCTGTGTTATCAGGTCTGACCCAATCATCCTCACTGACTGCTGTCTCGGATTCAGAATAGTCTGACATCTGGTCTTCAGTCTGGGGTTGTTCAAGTGGATCTGGATCTACCTTGCTGGCTGGTTCTGGTTCTGGTCCTCCACACTCTTCTCCATCAGCTTCTGTTTTCAGAGGATGAATTGGGCTGCTGCTCAGAGACTCTTCTTTCAAGTTCTCCTCAGTTAGACTCTGATGAAGCTGTGGGAACTGAGGTTTCTCTTCGTCCCCTTCACTCTTCACAGGGACCAGAGTGAAGGGGAACGTGGTGATATCAGCCTCCTGCTGCCCTTGAAGCTGCCCTCCCTCCTCACTGGTCCAGAGCTCCTCCCACTCCTCTTTAATGTGGGGGGGCTCTGGGTCCTGCAGCTCAGGGGGAACCTCTTCTTTAATCACCAGCAGCTGCTCCACATCTGCAGGACACAAACAGCAACATCAGAAATCTCTTCATTTTACTCTGAAACAGTGGAGCAACAGACAGAAACAGAAATCAACTCAATGAAAAGTGCCAGTCAGCAAACTGGGAACAGAAACACTGGCTTCAGATGCTTGGATCAACGTTGTGTCACCCAGGTCAAAGGTCATAGTTCCCATCATATCTGCCAGTTGATTCATCAGTAATTTCTAGAATGAGATCCTGCAGGAGAATGAGAGTTAAAGTGCTGTACAAAAGTATTTGCCCACTAACCAATTTCTGATATTTCTTGCACATTTGTAACGATCATCCATTTCAGATCCAGCAAACCTAAATATTATGCGAAGATAAAACACAAGAAAGTTATAAAGTTAGTTGTTATTTAATAAGGTAAAAAACATCTGAGCCTACAAAGGCCCATGTGAATAAATGATTGCCCCCCTGCCTCTAACAGCTGGTTGCACCACCTTTTGCAGCAATAACTGCAGTCAAGTGTGAGCGATAAGAGGCGATGAGTCTTTCACATCGCTGTGGTGGGATTTTGGCCCACTGGGTTGCACTCAGAATGACGTTTCTCTTTCTCTCTCTCTCCCTTCAGAAAGTAACAGATGAGCCACAAACTGAATGTGGACCAGATTGACTGCAGAAGCTGAAGAATCCACTGGAAAAGGCAGCAATGAGAGGACAGGTTCACCTCCTCTCTTTCCCTCCGTGCCCTGTCATTGATGCGTCTCAGCATCTTCTACAATTCTACAATTCTACAATTTCATTTAGCAGACGCTTTTGTCCAAAGCGACGTACAACACAAGCAAGAATTCAGACCTAATTAAGGAAAAGTCCATAGGAAGCGCAAAAGTGCTTCAGTTGTGATTTGGTCACAGGTACTGCCATCTAGTGGCAGAAGAAGTGTCGCCCCCCCCCCCTTTTTTAAAAATATAATATAACAGACATACAACATCACACAACACAGTTAGTGCTACATAATCACTAAGGGCTGGGTCTTGGACCCTCTGACTTATTCTACCCCACAGGACAAAGAGGAGAAGAGTCAGGTTAAGTGCATCGGTGCACTCTGAACAATTGAGTCTTCAATTGTCTCTTGGGAGAGTTCCTTCTCTACTTTGTCATGGATCTGAACCCCCTACCATCAAACCATGTTCCATCAAAGAAAGAGGACTTTGGTCAACTTGGGCCATGAGAAGTCCAGAACAAATGACTTGGATATGGAGGTTTGTTAGAGTTTGCGGAGGGAAAAAGGAGGCTGTTGTTGAGGAGTGGATTGGTGAGAAAGGAGAGTGGAGCTGTTCAGGTGCTCCAAACAAGAAGCTGAGAACAGGACAAGAAGACAAACAAGAGGTTTAACAACGCCAACCCTTCAGTTTGGTAAATATCGGCTACATTGAGAGCTCTTATAATTCTGACTTTATTTTGTAAGTTGATCTCAGAATTGGAACCAGAAATGTTTTTGTAGTTTTCTTTTTTAATTTGGCCCCGAGGGACTGCCACCTGCTCCTGGTCAGGGCTTTGGGGCCTCAGGGACCCTCAGAGTTCCACCAGCAGAAGCTCAAGCCCTGTTCAAACTACGCTACTTTTGTTAGCGACAGGCCCTGCTGTTCACACCGTCGACGCTCAATCAGGCTGCTGTTCACACGACAAGATTTGTCGGCGCACAGGAGCGTTCATTAATGCCTCAGCCTGATGGGGAGGGAAGTCACTGACGCCTAAAATCTTGCAGTGTGAACTGAGCTTTAGCCTTCATGTGGGACCAGGTTGGACCGGTCTGAGGGTGAAGGTCTGACAAAGTGCAATCCAATTACATGACAACAACAGTGATCCAGAGAACCACCTTACCCCCCCCCCCCCAAAACCACCACATCCTGTCCGGCCTCAAGCTTGATTTATGCTTCTGCGTCGTGGCGACGCCGTACCTACGCCGTCAACGCAGACCCCTACGCCGTAGCCCGACGTGCACCTCCAAAAAATCCTGACTACGCGTCGCGTCGACGCATAGTGACGTGAACGTCAACGGACTGTGATTGGTCCGCTCACATGACGTTTCCGGTTCAGCACAACAACACCGCTATTTTTTAAGTTTCTGTGGTGAGAGCAACACGCAAAAATAAAAATGGACCAAGCCGAAGAAAGAGTTATCGAGGAGGTTCGCAGGTATGACCACCTTTACAACTTCCATTGTTGTCTCTGTCTCTGACCCATGTGCTTTGACCGGAAGAAAACTAAGGAATTCGACAAGAGTCCCCCAAAACCATACGAAGATAAAGCCACACCCCTCTAGTGGCTTGGCGGTGAATTACAGAGCAACGCGTTCCCTCGACGCAGAACTATAAATGCACAATGACGACGTAGGGGCTACGGCGTCGCCACGACGCAGAAGCATAAATCAGGCTTCAGTCACCACCATGTGCCCCCTTCACATTCCTGTCTGCCCCCTTACAAATGCCTGTCTAGAACCGGCCCTGCTGCAGCTCCACTTCCTGGACTGAATGAGGGGCCCAGCAGGTCCCTGCGGGGACTCACCTGCTCTGTCCAGCCTGACTCGGGGCTTCAGCACGGCATCGAGCAGCAACCTCTGCCGGCGGTTCTCCCGCTCGTACTCCGCCACGGTTTCCTCCAGCAGAGCCACGATCTGCTCCGCGGCCGCCGCCAGCCGCTCGGTGAGCAGCGCTCTCAGCACCGGGACTCCAGCCGCTGAGTCTCCTTCTCCCAGCTGCAGCAGGAAGTCTTCAGCGGCGGCGAGGATCCGCTCCTGGACCGACACCCGCAGCAGCTGCGCGGCGCACATGTTGAGGTTCTACCGGCGCCACTCAGCCTTCAGGAGACAAAGACCGAGGCTGGGGCTTCACGGACTTCTCCTTCTTTCCTTGTTGTGTTCAAAGCTTCCCGCGTCTTCTTCTCGTTTTGTGAAGCGCGTATTGATGACGTATGTGGTGACGTCCAAAGCCTCGCCAGCCAGCAGTGACCACGTGACTGATTCAGGCCCTGCTTCTCCGGCTAGGCGTGAGATTCTAAATGTAAAGCAGTGAAACGCCGTGGTTTCCTCCCTCTGGTCCGCGCGTCTGTTGCAGCTTCGTTTCCATCACAGCTCTCTCAGCCCCATCAGCCATGTTGTTCATCATCGTGTTTGTTTTTGGAAATTGTACTAAAAGGACGGTTTGTTTGTTTGTTTGTTTTTTCTTTAAATGACCTGTGGCAGCACTTGGATGATGAAGTGGGGAGACTTGGAAGAAGTGGAACTCCAGCGAGTACATCAAGTACAGCGAGTACATCAAGTACATCAAGTACAGCGAGTACAGCGATACTAGCAGATACTGGACGGACTCAAGATCCTCTGGTGCACTGAAGAGCCAGCAGACTGCCTGTCCCAGCCTCTTCCTGCTGGCCACAGACTTCCTGTGCAGGCCGTCATCATCAGGGCCATGTGAGCGTGTGTTCTCCACGGCAGGAGAAATCGCTTCAAGAAACCCAACAGACTTGATTTGAAAACGTTGGAAAAACTTCTTTTTTAATAAAAATTTGTAAAAACAAAGCGTCCTCATTCCCATCACTTTCACTGAGACTTTCACATCATGGTCCCATTGTTCAAAGACATGGAACGATCCAGTATGAACACAAAGACTTCAATGATCTTATTGTGTTCACGGGTCATCAAATCAGTGTCAGTTCAGTCGGTCAAGCCTGCAGGGAAGTTTACAGTCCAGCAGGTGTCAGTATTCAGTGACAGTAACACAGTGTCATGGCGTCCACAGGCTTCATGACGCCTCATCCACCCTTCACCACTTCTCCTGTCTGTCCACCAGTCTCTTCACTTCTCTCTCTCTTTATCTCTGTCCCTCTCTTTCCTTCTGTATATCTGTCTTCCTCCATTCTCTGTCTTTGTCTCTGCCCCGCTCTCCTGCTCTCTTTCCCCCCATCCGGTCAAAGCAAACATCCCTTTCTACTGATCCTGGATCTGCTCCACGTTCCTGCCTGTTAAAAGGAAGGTTTTCATCACCACTGTTGCAGGATGTGCTGCTGGTGGAGAATTGTTGGGTGGAGGTTCATTGAAGGAGTTTGGTGCTGGACCTGCTCTACTAGTAAAGAGTCATGAGAGAACTTTGTTGTTTGGCGCAATACAAATAAAACTGACTTGACCAGTGTCATTTGTAGTCTTTTGTTAATTGCATGCCACATGAAATTATTGTTGGTCAGTTTTCTAGCGACTGTCTCACAGTGGCAAGACAAGAACACTTCTACTTTTGATGATGACAGTTTGTTCAACACTAAACTTCATCCAGTACCATGTTGTCAAACACTGGAACCTCCACAGCACCTGAACAGGGACTTGAACCCTGGACCCTCACATTAAAAGTCTGATGCTCTACCGTCTGAGCTCCTCAGGCTCTTTCTACAGCATTGAGACAGGAACAGAAACACCTGTGAAGGTCAAACTGATGCTTTCTTGACTTGTTCAGTCCTCCATGTTGAAGTCCACCAGGCTTTTGATTGGCTCTGATTCTCTGTGGCAAAATCCAACAAGAGGCTCCAAAAATGTCCTGAATGTCACAAGAATGCACAGGACAAGATGTTAGTTTCCTTCATGTCTGCAGTTCCTCCACTGGAAAGTAAAGTCAATGCTGCTCCTCTGCTGAAACCTGGGATCGGACCAGGGACCTTTAGATCTTCAGTCTAAGGCTCTCCCAACTGAGCTGGTTCAGTTCTGAGTGAGGGCCCTGCTTCTCTCATTTATAATCTCTTCCACTCTCACTGGACCTTAGAGAGGATTGGAGCTTCTGAAGTCCTGACACAAATCAAACCAGGGACTTTAAACTACACAGTGAAGGAGTTGGTCATCAAGGTTGATGGCAGCTTATTAAGTTCTAGCTTTGATCAAATATAAGAAATGTAAATGAATTCAACATTGATTACATTTCCCTCCTTTCTTTGGTGCCCTCAGACTTTCTGAGAACTGTAGGAGGAACTGCTCTCTGTTCTGTGTTTGTTCTGCTCAATGGAGGAAGGAATGGAGCTCTAAGTTTTCCAGTTCCTACATCAGTGAATGGACTTTCTGTGCTGCAAGGAACCAAAGCTACTAAGGAGGATTACAGAGTTTGTCCTTGCAGGAGTCAGTGGCTTAATAGAGTCTAACAAAGGGTTGAACCTGAATGAGACAGTCACCCTTCAACATGGGGCCATGGCAGAGTGAACCAAGGACACTATAATGGGGGTGAGAGTGGAGCCATGATGGATTCACAGTTCATCACCTCCACCATCATGTGGACCACCTGATCACCTCTCCCTCAACCTCTAAATAACTCATTCCCTGACCGGGAATCGAACCCGGGCCGCAGCGGTGAAAGCGCCAAATCCTAGCCACTAGACCATCAGGGACCACACTGAGCTCTCCAACAACAGAGACTATAGACAATGACTCAAGAACACAGGACTCTGTGGTCTCAGTTTGAGATGCAGAGGGTCCACCAAGACCACCAGACACCTCAGCCCCCTAAAGACAGTCCACCCGCAGGATCAGCTTCTATCACACAGTGGTCCAGAACCATTATGAAGCCTGATCAGGAATGTGAGCAAAGCTCTTGGAACAGGCCTGCTGCCACCACAACTAAGATCCTTTAACTGTCAACATTGGTTTGTCTCATTGGAACATTTTCAAACCCTCGTTGCTCAGATTTTACATGAATTTGATCATGACTTTAGACACATGTTCTGTTTATTAATTAAATAATCATTCAGTTATGAATTTAGTGAGTCAACTCGACTTGGTCAATGATAAAAGTTAGTCTGGTTATTATTCAGTCACACACACACACACACACACACACACACGCACACACACACAGCCTGTCTTCAGAAAGATCTGATATCTTTGATAAATCGCCAGCTGAATAGGATAAATGTTGCTCCGCTGTTTCAGAGTCAAATGAAGAGATTTCTGATGTTGCTGTTTGTGTCCTGCAGATGTGGAGCAGCTGCTGGTGATCAAAGAAGAGGTTCCCCCTGAGCTGCAGGACCCAGAGCCCCCCCACATTAAAGAGGAGTGGGAGGAGCTCTGGACCAGTGAGGAGGGAGGGCAGCTTCAAGGGCAGGAGGAGGCTGATATCACCACGTTCCCCTTCACTCTGGTCCCTGTGAAGAGTGAAGGGGACGAAGAGAAACCTCAGTTCCCACAGCTTCATCAGAGTCTAACTGAGGAGAACTTGAAAGAAGAGTCTCTGAGCAGCAGCCCAGTTCATCCTCTGAAAACAGAAGCTGATGAAGAAGAGAGTGGAGGACCAGAACCAGAACCAGCCAGCAAGGTAGATCCAGATCCACTTGTACAACCCCAGACTGAAGACCAGATGTCAGACTCTTCTGAAGCTGAGACTGAAGTCAGTGAGGATGATTGGGTCAGACCTGATAACACGGCCTCCTCTGAGCACAAGGAACCCTTTGGCTCAAGGAGGAATTTGCTTCAGAAACTGAGACCAGGACAGGAAGTGACTCATTGCAGCTCAAAAGAGCAAAAACTACAGACTGAAAGAGAATCAAAGATCATCGGGAATGTGAACTTTGGTCCTTCTGAATCTGAGACTGAAGTCAGTGAGGATGAGCGTCCCTTTAGGTGCTCAACATGCAGTAAAGGTTTTAGTTACAGAAGTAGTTTGGATACTCACATGAGAACACACACTGGGGAGAAACCATTCCCCTGCTCAGTTTGTGGCAAAAGATTCTCAAAGGGAAATCTGAAAAGACATATGAGAATACACACTGGGGAGAAACCATTCCCCTGCCCATTTTGTGGCAAAGAATTCTCAGAAAATGAACATATGAAAATGCACATGAGAACGCATTCTGGGGAGAAACCATTCCCCTGCTCATTTTGCGGAACAAGATTCAAAGGAAAGCAACATCTGAAAACACACATGAGAACGCATACTGGGGAGAAACCATTCTCCTGCCCGTTTTGTGGCAAAGGATTCCGAGTTAACGGGAATCTGGAATCACACATGAGCGTACACACTGGGGAGAAACCGTTCCTCTGCTCAATATGTGGCAAGAGTTTCTCAAAATGGAATCGAAAAAGACACGTGAGAATGCATGCTGGAGAGAAACCATTCTCCTGCATGGTTTGTGGCAAAAAATTCTCAGTTAAGGAAAGTCTGAAATCCCACATGAGAATGCACAATGGGGAGTAATTGTTCCCCTCCCCAGTATGTGACTAGATTGTCAGATACAGTTGCCCAATAAATGTGAGTGTTCTGCTGTAAAGCAAGTGGTTTAAAGCTGGTGCAGTTCTACATTATGATGTAACAGATGGCATCACCCACATTGCAACAGACAAGTAAATACTGACTTGGTTACATGCAAAAACATGAAGATCCCTCACATTGTGTGAACACATTATCACAAGTGTTCTAAAAAGAACATTTCATTAGTATTAGTTAATGGGGAAAAAGCAAGGCTACTGCAAACAAGCGGCATGGCTCAGGGGTAGAGGTCGAGCAACCAAAGGTTCGATCCCCGACCCCGGTGACCATGTCCAAGTGTCCTTGAGCAAGATACTGAACCCATAATTGCTCCTGATGAGTAGGTTGGCGCCTTGCATGGCAGCCTCCACCATCATTGTGTGTGTGAATGGGTGAATGAGACGACTGTGTTAAGATTGTTAGTTAGATAGTTGCTGATTGATGGATGCACTGTGTTAATAAATATATTTTTATTATAAGAGAGGAGTCGTAGTGTCTTTTGTGTACCAACTTGTGGTCACGTGTCTCAGCAATAGCAGTGCTCTGATCTCATCCTCCAACATCAGAGCTGTCCCTTGGTCGTTAATGTTACAGAATATTGACTGTTAGTAGATAAACTCTGTTAGAGACTGGTAACTGTTACAAGTTTGGTCGTTTTTTAGTTTCCCTGAACTCTTCAGGGTGGTGCCCCGTATAATTAATATTTAATATTAATTAGTTATTTATTAGAGCTGGTCAGAGACAAAGACAGATCATGAAGAAGGAGTGCTGTATTCTGCTAGCACATGCTAGTGACAGTCAGAGATCAGGAGTCTCAGCAGGGAAAGATTCATCTCTTATTTCAGAAGATAATTGGACGTTCACTGGTGGAATGTTTGAGGGTCAGAGGAGAAAAGAGGACAAGTGCACCTGTTGTGTGTGATGGGGCACCAGCATGGAGGAAGTTGTCATACATTTCCAGCTAAACAGCAAGAAACTTCAAGTAAAGAATTAAAATGATTTAATTCAGTGTTTAACTACCAGGCCTCTGTCATAAAACACCAGGAACAACTGACCACCTCACCATGACTTCACACTGATAACCAGGAGGTAACCTGGTAGTCAGAGCAGCGGTGCTCAGGTCTGTGGACTCAGAGGAGGGTTCTTCTTCTGGTCCTGGGTTTGAAGACATCAGCAGCCTTATTGGAGTCAACTGGGATGTTCCTCTCAATAGACAGCAGCATTAAATCAGAGAGCCTGTCTTCTCCATGGCTCCTCCTGAGCTGGTCCTGGATCAGCTTCAGTTTGGAGAGTCACCGGCAGTGCTGCATATACTGGGAGGAGCCTGTGGCTCTGGGTACACTGTGCCCATGTTGTTGACTTGAAGGCAGCTCAGCGTTACTGCACATTGTTGTTTTGGAGTGCTCAAGATGAGGAGAACACCTCAAGTTCAGGACATTTTCTTCCCAGAGTGATAAAAGCAGCCAGCACCTCCAGCACAGAGTGGTTGGGAGAGACCTGCCACACCTCTCCAGAGACATGATGGCAGTGGTGGGATTTGAACCCACACCTCCTCAGAGACTGGAGCCTTAATCCAGCACCTTAGACCGCTCGGCCACACTACCTCACTGAGCCAGTCAGTGAGTTGGTCTGCTAAAGGCATGTTGAAGAGGAAGTAACAATGATAAAAAACGTATTCTGAAGGGGGACCCCTTCCATCCTGCGGTCACAGGAAGTGACGACAGCGCCACTAGAAGCAGGAAAGAAATGGTAAAAGGACTCAGTTTGTACAGAGCCTTTCTACCTCCTACCCCCCTTTGTTTGGTTGTTGTTGTTTAGTGACTGTGGATGAACACACAGGAGAAGTTGAGCATGAATCTGTGTTCCTGTTCACTTGAATACATGCAGGAGCAGCAGGTGGAAATACTACTGTTTATTTTTGTTCTGATTTCAGAACTGTTGACACAACGGTGTCAGATTAAAGCATCTCCACCTTCCAGATGCTGGTCTCCTTCTGGGGTCCTGACTGACCTCCATCTTGTGTTCTGGATCCACCTGAACCCAGCAGCTCCAGATCCCTTAACTCCTTACAGGGATAGAAAATGGCTGCTGGATGGAAGTCCCCCAACTGTGGCTGTTCTGAAACTCTTCTCCTCAGTCACTCCTGAGTTGACACTGAGATGGAAACTCTGAGTATCAGGTTCAGAACAGCTGATCTGAGTTGGTCCAATCAGCTGTGAGTGTGTTCACCTTGAGTGTCACACGTGCACAACCACGACAAAATGCCATCATCAATGGAGCCCCGACACCCTGAGTCACCATGACAACCACAAACAAAATAACGAGTTATTTCACTTCAATTCATTGAAACAAGACCTTCATATATTTATGATGACATCACCAATATGAGCCTTCCCAGTCTGTCAGGTGGTAGAATTCAGTCACCACCAATGACATCAGAGTCATAGTTCAGAGATCAAAGACAGACATTAAAGTCTCTCTGATAAAACAAAAATATAGTGTAGTACACTGGAAAAGAATAATGCAGTATATTAAATATGATGTTTCCATGGAGGGGCAGTTTGACATTTTTATTCTTGGATGCATTTATATTTTAGAATCAGAAAGGCAGTTACAATGACATCATCAAGAAAAAACCTGGTGTTACAAAGGTGAGGTGAACAATTTTAACAGTCAATCCAAATTTTAGGCCTGAAGTTAGAAAATAATATTAGCTAGCTAGCAACATTAGCTAGTTAACTTTAGCTAGCTGGTGATATTTAGCACCACCAACTAGTTAAACAAGGTCAACAGCTGTTATGATGATGGTCACATGATTTAACCTTCCTCCTGTGTGACTTGTTGGAGGTTCTAAATGCATCAAAGAAGCACATCAACTTGTTGACTGCATCAAGGCTTTCTGACTTTGTCAGGAACCTCTAGTTCAACAAAATAAAACAGAAAATGTTTTTCACTGAATTATAAAATCATAAGGATTGGTTTAGACCCAGTTATCAAAATAAGATGATAAAGCAACAATCAGAGCCAAACCTGAAGTCAGAAGTGCACTGTCAGCAACACTGCCAGCAGCTCCTCTCCCAGTCATGGGAGCTTCAGGGACTCTCATCAGCCTCGTTCTCCCATCGACCTGCACAACAACACAACAAACAAAGACGGCAGGTCCAGTGTGGTCCTGATAAGACCACTGGACTGCAGGGTCCCAGTATCACTGGTGACAGTGGTTTTACCAGCTGGGACCTTGGACAAGAACTTCTCAGAGGAAACTCATCATGGTGGCTCAGTGAAGAAAACTAGACCTGAGCTGCCTGCTGGAACCTAGCAGGTGAAGGACAGAGCTCCACCTCTTTAGAGACACCACCACTGTGGGCTCATGTTGGCAAAAGAAGTGGGTCAGTTTTTGACACACACACACACACACACACACACACACACACACACACACACACACACACACACACACACATGCATGTTCTTACACACAGAGACTTTTCCTCTGTTTTTGTTTTTTACTGGTTTTGAACCAGTAACTGGTTTCTGTTGGTTTGGTTTGCTTGACTGGTTGTTGTTTGTTGACCTTCCAAATCCATATTTTGGGTTCTGGCTTGTTCTGCTTTTCATTTTGTGTTTGTATTAAAGTTCTGTTGATGAAAAAGAGACTTTTTTCTCTTTTTCTTGAAGTAAATATGAGGGTCTAAACTGACCCATAACACCATGGATGTTCCAATAGTTAATGATATTAAAATGAATACTAAATCAAACCAATCCATGTCAGAGATGTGTTCTAACACCCTCAGTAACGGTCAGGAAACACAACAACCTTTGGTTTATTTCTAGGATTTTCTTGAGGTTCTTTTTACCATTTTTTTTAACTGAAATTGAAGATTTAGTGACTAAAAAAAGGTCCAGAGGCCCACAACTAAATATTCAAACCAATATTTCCATGGATAAGGAAGCCTAACAAGGTCACCAAGAGATGGAAACAACTTGGAGGATAGAAAATTGTTTTAGTGTATTTGACAGCTGATTGAAGACGTGGGTCAAAACTTACCGTTACCATAGAGATGGGAACAGGAAGCTGACACAAGAGGAAGGTTCCAGCTCTGAAAAAGGAGTTTGATCAAAATCTTGAACTGCCAGTAGAAATATCCTTCTGTATGTTGACCTTTGTTGACAGAAGTCACTTTAGCTTGGCAGTGACAAGAATGGCTGCTAGCTTGACAAAGAACTGCACAAACCAGGTTCAAGCTGGACTTTGGACCCTGGTATCTGCAACGACTCCATCAACTCCTAATCTAGCAGCTCTGCTGGGTCCAACTATTTTACAGAACATTTGACAGACCTGTGGAGCAGTGAGGACACACATGAGTTGATCACATGATCCACTGAAGCACCATTTTACCTGCCACTGAGGTCACCAACATGAGCTGGAGTTGGGAATCTTGAACTGAACCTGGTATCACAGCGACACCTGCAGCTGAAAAATGGAACAGCAACACTGAACCCAAGTACAGGATTGCAGGGAGACTTTTTGAAGAACAAGGAGGGCGTGGCTTCAAGCTGGATTCTCAGAGACTATTTCCCAAACCTCTACATTGGCATCTACACTGTCATCCAGTCACGTGACTGAAGTCATCCAGTCACGTGACTGAAGTCATCCAGTCATGTGACTGAAGTCATCCATTCATGTCAGTGATGTCACTTGGCAGGACTGTCACTGCCGTCTCATTCTAGAAAAGAATCCAGACTCCACCTGTGGCTCCATGATAACTGATGGACCTCTGGTTGGAGGCTGGACGATGATGTTTGGACTGGAAGGAAAACTCCTTGTCCAAATTCCATTGTGTTCAAGTTTAAAGTCCCACAATAAGAAGTAGCTGAATCTGACAGGTGGAGGTTTGGAACTACAAGATGGTGATGTTTCCTTGACTTGATGCTCTGACTATCAGGGTAGATGACAGCTTCTTCTGCTGCTGCATCTGAGTGGCTATGATTGGAGGTTTTACCCTCCAAGGTTGTTTGGTTCCAGGGGAAATTTTAGAATTCCAGTCCCCAACCTTGGCTGTTCTGAAACTCTTCTCCTGAATCACTCCTGAGCTGCAGCAAGAACAAATACCAGTGCCAACCAGATCAACTTAATGGCTGCTAACAGCCTCAGACACTTGATTTCCATCAATCTGGAGCCAAGAAGGCCCTCACCTGTGGTTCTCCTCCAGGAGGGTCCAGGTTCTGCCATTGGGGCTCCTGGTGCCACTGCCAGAGAGCCTCAGCTGAACACTGCAACATTTCAACAGGAGATTGACATTCCTTCAAATGTCCTGACATCTGATTCCAATGGTTCTGTTCCATATTTATATTTTAAAATCAATCACACAATGAAAGCTGCCTCAGCAGGTTTAAGAGAGAGAACAAGCTAAGAGATCTGAAACCAGTAAAATATGCTTTTCTGTGTGCAAACTAGTGAGGGGCATGGAAGGATATTTTACCACCAATACAGAACCCAGACTTTAGTCATGTGATGAGATGGAGACTCTGATTATGAAGTTAATGGACAAAATGTGACTTGAAAGAAAACACATTAAAAAATACTAACTAAACTTAATAAATAAATAAAGAAGCAGCACAAATAACGTTTTCTTCTGCACAAATTTACTGGAATTAGACTGCATTTTTGTTAATGAGTAGATGAAAGAGTGTCACATATATATTATATACATGTGATACATGAACATGGCTTTGGACAAAAGCTCAGTGAAACTGTAGGATTGTAGAATTATTTAAATGTGTCAAGTGGACTGTTTCAGGTTTCTAGAAGACGCTTCAGCTCTCATCCAAGAGGTGTCTTCAGTTTTCTTCACTGATGGGAGGATTTTTGCTCTAAGGGGGCGGGACCTTCTCCAGAGGTGATTGACACATGCAAGCTCTGGGTGTCAGAGTTGTTTTGGTCAGGATGTGAAAGGGAAGTTGAGTCAGCTGGTATCTGTGTCAGTTAAAAGCCTCACAGTAATTCCATAATCTAGGAGAAGAAAGTCTCCTACGACGGGATTCGAACCCACGCGTGAAGCGCACAATGGATCATTTAAGTCGTAAAACTTACGACTTAAATGGAAACTGTCTGGGGGGGGTGTAGCCTCCATCGGGGATGTGTTTGATGTCTGAATTCTGTCTTTGATGTCTGAATTCTGTTCATTGATCTCCTGCTTCAGTCTTTGATCTCTGACTGATCCTAAACTCATCAAAGGATCACATCACCTTCACAATCTGTAAAGAACCTGGGCGTCATTTTTGACTCTGAGCTGAATTTCATTCCACATGTCAAGAACATAACTAAGAGAGGTTTTTATCATCTTAAGAACAGAGCCAGAGTCGCCCGTTCCTCTCAGGCCAACACGGAGGTGCTGATGCATGCTTTTATTTCCAGTCCTTCAGATTCTTTAAGTGCCCTGCTGCTCTCTGGTCTCCCCAAAACAACCATCTATAATCTACAATGACTCCAGAATTCTGCAGCACGTGTGCTGACGAGGACCAGAGGGCGGGAGCTCATTACACCAGTTTTAATGTCGCTGCATCGGCTCCCCGTGTGTTTCAGGATCGATTTTAAGGTTCTTTTAGTAGTTTTTAAGTGTCTTAATGGTCTTGGCCCACCTTATTTATCTGAACTGCTTTTATCATATCAACCATCGCGGACCCTGAGGTCCTCTGGCACCGGCCTTTTAGTCGTTCCAAGAGTCAGAACTAAAACCCACGGGGAGGCTGCATCCAGCCATTATGGCCCAAAGTTCTGGAACAGCCTGCCAGAGAACATCAGGACCGCAGAGACTGTTGATGTTTTCAAAAGGAGGCTCAAGACTCCCCTTTTTAGCTTAGCTTTTAACTGACTTAGTCTCTCTTAGCCTTTAATTTTATCACGATATCTTATTGTTACTTTTGTCTTTTAATTATTTTATTCTACTTTTTTATTAGCTCTTAAAACTTTTAGATTTTATATATATTTTATGTCATTCTGATATTTTAATATCATTGTAATTTCTGTTCTTTCCTATTCTACCTTCTTTGAGTCTTTTAGTTTTTAGCTCCAGTGTTTCCTGGTGGGGGCCCTCCACACTGGGAGGTGTGTCTGGTCCGCCCACAGGGGCGTCGTCCTTGGGATCGTCCAGGCCCGGAGAGCTGGGGGGCTCTGCATTATATGTGGAGTGTACCCGTCTGTCCGGGTCGGGGGGGTCTGGGTGGCGGCGCTCCCTGTGGTTGTGGGCTGTGGCACCTCCTGGTGAGGATGGCCCCCCATAGGTGGTCTTTCCTCACTAGGATTTTCAGTGCCCTGCCATGTTCCTACTGACAGTCAGTGTGTGGTTGTGTGTGTGTGTGTGTGTGGGAGGGGGGGGTGGTGTGTGCATGTATGAGGTCATGTGGGTTGGGAAGGCCGGGTTCTTAACATGTATTTATTGTATTGTTTTATATTTTATTAAACGTTGCCTGTTTTCTCTCAGTTCTGTGAAGCACTTTGTGTTGCAGTCTCTGGATGAAAAGTGCTGTACAAATATAAATAAAGTAAACTAAAGCAGACGGACGACTCGAGAATGAGAGAGGAAAGAGTAAACAAAGCAGACTCTTTTGAGGTCTTCTCCTTGGTCCCTTCATTTTTTGAGAAGACACTGGACTCAACTGCTGTCCATGATTCTGGATTTTGTTGATTGCGTTGTGAACGAGGATTTTGCCAGGTTTTGTAGGCGGGATCACTGGTGTGCGAACACACCTGACGCTGTGGAGAAAAGATGGCGAGCCACCCACAGGAGAGAGAGAGTCGGAGTGGAAAATGGCGCTGCAAACCTCACCCACCCAGGTGACACTGACCCTGACGGTGGGATTGTGGTAGGACAGAACTGACAGGTTTCACAGAGACACCTTGAATTTCTTTTGGACTGATAACGGACTGAACGAAAAGACTGCTGATGAACGGGAGAGACTCTGATTATTGATTTGTGAGATTGAGTTGTAAATTGAAATACTTTGGCACTGAGTTTTATTTTTATAACTTTGTTTTGTTCACGTTTCCTGATTGTGTGCCAAATCGGTGTTACATGAGTGGGTTGTTGAAAGGGAGTTCAAGCTTGGATAGAGCCGGTGAAACAACCCAACAGGAAGAGGGAACGTAGAACTAAAACTCATCAATAGGCTGAACCAAGATCAAATGAGAACCTAGACTGAGGAAACTCAAATAGACACCGTGAAGTAAACAAACAATCATAGAAATCCAGCCACCAAATTAAACCTCAACTCAAATAAGTCGGGTTAACTTCAAATAAGACTCAAAAGAGGTCAATAACCTGATTCTCCTGAGGTTTGGTTTCTGTCTGTTGGTTGGAGGGAGACTCCTTTATTGAATGTGTGTGGATGTAAAGGGTTTGGTACCACTAGTTTTTGTTTTTCTGACATTTTCTGTCTATAAAGAAGTCGGCAGTTTTATTCACTGACTAGTCTGTGGTCTGTTATTCTTACATTAGAATCAACCACTCACATGAGCCTAAAATCTCTGGTCCTCCACCTGAAGTGAGACACATGGGAACTTTGACCCTCATCAACCATGCAGGGAGGAGTTCTCAGAGTTTGATTGTGCTGATGAATCATCAGAACTCTCCATCACGCCGTGACGAGGACATCTCAGTGTCAAATCTGTCATTTCCTGCTGCCAGTAGGTGGCGCTGTGGTCACTACTGACCTATAGATGTGTTCAGACTGGGATGTTGATCAAACCTGGAAGTTTCAAACAGATCTGACAGGTGGAGAGGATTCAGAAGAGTTGAAGCTTCATTTTAGTTGGAGCCTGAAAATGAGGTGAGACTGAGGGCTCCCAGGAGTTGCAGGTAGGTGCTGCCCCCTAGTGACTCAATGGAGAACAACATGTAATGACATGAACGTTCTCCATTTTTCCAGTTCTTGACTTCATTCATCCTCCAACTTCTTCAAGCTGGAAGAGAGTGAGATCATTTAAAGTAGAGAGTCAATAATCAGCATCTCATCACTCATTTGTTCTCTGGTGGTGACCTCACGACTCTGCAGTGTGACATCACACATTTCGCTGATGTCATCCTCAAGTGTGTCACTCAGTTCATGCAGCCTTCATTGTTTTATTTTATTATTTCCTTTCACTTTGAACTTCACAAAGACAAAGTGCGTCTGATGGAGGCACCGCTGACAGAGTGGAATGTTTCCATGTTGCCATGACAACGTGAGGCCCCTCACCTCCTCTGTTCCTTCTCCCGGTCGGCGTCAGAAGAGCAAGATGGCTGCTTCTCCATCTGGGTGGATGAGCAGCTCCTCCCATCTCAGGCAGACGCTCCCTGGCTGCATGTCAGCAGCTCCTCAAAGCTCCTTCTGGTTTCTTTGCTCTCCTGATGCTGCGCTGGTGGATTTGTCCACCTCTCATTCTCCAGGGTTCTCAGCCTCATGTTCTCTCCCTCCTGTTCCAGCTCCTCCAAGTTTCCAGTGGAAGTTTGGCTTTTGTTTGCTACTTTGTCTTTTCTCCTCTGTTGGTGCTTTGAGTTCCTTTGTTGTTCTTTGTCTTTTCATCATTCAAGCCTCCTTTTGTTGAACGCTCCTCTCCCCCGTCTGTATTTGGGTCCTGTTCTCCTCCACTTTGGCCAAGAAGGCGGCCCAACAAGAGTCACCAGTGATGTCACAGCTCCTGGGTGCCCCGCCCCTTCATCTCGTGCAGGTCGTGTGATGTCACTGAATCCCACTCAGACCAAACCAGTCAGAGATCAGTGTGTTTGTGTCAGTGATGTCATCGCTGCTGACATCACAGCCCTCCATCCAGACACGCCAGACTGAGGTGGAGGAGGTGATGTTGGGGTTTTCAAGGTCTTCGTCATGAGTGGGAGGGGCTGAGCTGGTGAATGATCAGCTGACCAGGTCTGGGCTCAGTTCAGATGTTGAGCCACTGCTGACTGCCATTTGCCTGAGGAAGACCCAACGTTCCCCTCAAGAAATGGAGGGCAGTTTTTAGTGCAGCGTTCATTCTGGTTGGAGTTTTCCTTTCCTTTGCCCTGCACCTCTCTGGTGGGGAGGTGCTCCCTGTTGACAAGGACTCAGTGGAGAAGACTGGACCAGGACCTTCACTGGTTCAAGGAGCACCGAGGCAAAGGGAGGCCCAGACCAGCAGCCAGGGTGACCAGTTTGAAAAGCTGCTCCTCTTCCATGCTGACTTGTTGGTGTCTCCTCTTTTATTCCTGAGTGATTTTAATCTCAGCTCTCTGAACCTTAATGGAGCAGAACCAGGAAATCATTGCAGGAAATCATGGAGGAGAAATGAATGAATGAGACTTCCAGTCAAACTGAGACAAACGTCCAGGTTTGGTCATCAAAGATATCTGACATTCATCAGTAGACTGACAAAGATGCTCATTATTATTGCAGCAGATGAAACTAGAGAATAAAGAGGGTCTCACTTTGGAAAAAAATATTGCAGTATATTTTTGTTTTATCAGAGAGGCTTTAATGTCTGTCTTTGATGTCTAAACTCTGACTCTGATGTCATTGGTGGTGACTGAATTCTACCCCCTGACAGACTGAAGGCTCATATTGGCGATGCAGGTAGGTGCTGCCCCCTAGTGACCCAATGGAGAACGACATGTAATGACATGAAGATTCTACATTTTTCCACTTGTGAGATAAAAATACCTCACAGCAAGAAGGTTCCAGGTTCCAGTCCCGGCTGGAGCACAGGATCTTTCTGTGTGGAGTCTCCATGTTCTCCTGTTCCTGCGTGGGTTCTCTCTGGTTCTCCAGCTTCCTCCCACAGTCCAAAGACATCAAGAGGGGACGAGGCTGATTGATACTCTAAATTGACTGTAGGTGTGACTGTGAGAGTGAATGGTTGTCTGTCTCTATGTGTTGGTCCTGTGATGGACTGGTGACCTGTCCAGGGTGAACCCCGCCTCTCGCCTGTAGAATCTGGGATAGGCTCCAGCCCCATGACCCTTAACAGGAATAAGAGGAAGACAATGGATGGATGGATGTTGGAAACTACTGCAATACAGTATATAAATATTTTAGTTCCATACATGGGAACCTGGTTCTTCTGCTCTTTAACATCCTCCAATAGGAATGGACCGTCTATGACAAAGTATCAATAAATCTATCAAGGAGGAAGAAGAATTCTGATCAAAGAACTGAAGTCAATCTGGAGATCAGTTGATCTCTGGAAGGAGGAGGAGGAGGCATCCCGTGCTTTTATCTCTCTGTTCATGTTTCCTGCTGAGTGAGTGAGTGTGTGTGTGTGTGTGTGTGTGTGTGTGTGTGTGTGTGTGTGTGTGTGTCCCAGCTGCAGCAGTCAGTTCAGGTTCCTTCAGTGTGACTGAGGGAGGTTTCTGTCCGATGGTTTCTCCCAGTGTGAACACAGCCTGACTGCTGATGCTGTGCCGACTCTAACAGTGGTTCAGTATTTCTCAGTGGCTTTGTTGCTGCTCTCAGATCAGAATGAAAGTTCTCTCAACTCTGAGTTCAGCCTCCACAACATGGAGTCACTTGTTTCTCCTTCCTTTGATCAAATAGCGAACGCTTTTGGACGAGGAGGGAGGAAACCACGGCGTTTCACTGCTTTACATTTAGAATCTCACGCCAAGCCGGAGAAGCAGGGCCTGAATCAGTCACGTGGTCACTGCCGGCTGAAGAGGCTTCGGACGTCACCATATACGTCATCAATACGCGCTTCACAAAACGAGAAGAAGAAGCGGGAAGCTTTGAACACAACAAGGAAAGAAGGAGAAGTCCGTGAACCCCCGGCCTCGGTCTTTGTCTCCTGAAGGCTGAGTGGCGCCGGTAGAACCTCAACATGTGCGCCGCGCAGCTGCTGCGGGTGTCGGTCCAGGAGCGGATCCTCGCCGCCGCTGAAGACTTCCTGCTGCAGCTGGGAGAAGGAGACTCAGCGGCTGGAGTACCGGTGCTGAGAGCGCTGCTCACCGAGCGGCTGGCGGCGGCCGCGGAGCAGATCGTGGCTCTGCTGGAGGAAACCGTGGCGGAGTACGAGCGGTAGAACCGCCGGCAGAGGTTGCTGCTCGATGCCGTGGTGAAGCCCCGAGTCAGGCTGGACAGAGCAGGTGAGTCCCCGCAGGGACCTGCTGCATTGTTCCCAACATAAAGGGAGGTTTTAGTAGCTCAGAAACAAAGTCCAGGAATTCTAGCTGGAGCTTCATCAGACCAAGTGGTCCAGACCAGCTGGAAAAACCCCTGAGACAAAGTCAAAGAGCAGGCAGCACAATGTTGGTGGGACTCAGGCAGCACACACACACACACACACACACACACACACACACACACACACACACACACACACACACACGTGTCAGCAGTCTCTCTGTCTCCTGCAGCAAGTCACATGATATCCAAATGAGTCCCGTCAGAATTCTCTAAAGTTACAGCAGCTTCAGTGGACAAACTACAAAGGTAGAACTCCTGCAGACACCAGTGAAGCTCTGTTGATCATTTTAATGCAGTTTCAGTCCAGATCCAGAGACCAGATCCAACTTTGCTCAGCTCCAACCCAGACTGTCACTGTCAGGATTGTTGTGTCAGAAAGAGGTGGAGGAGAGGAATCAGTGATGGAGACTCAGGGATCGATGGAGAACCTCTTGATTCACAGCAGCCCTGCTAACAACACAGTCAGAGATGTCTTCCAACGAGACAGAACACAGCTTTATACTGAAGACAGGCTGTGTGTGTGTGTGTGTGTGTGTGTGTGTGTGTGTGTGTGTGTGTGTGTGTGTGTTTGGCTTGATGATCTACCAGGAAGGGATGGTCATTCCCAGATTGTTCTTATCTTGGATCCTGGCTGACTTGGCTGTTTGGGTGTGCAGGGACGTGCTGGGCCCCTAATTCAGTCCAGGAAGTTCAACTCCTGAGGCCCTCAGCCGCGCGCCAGCGAGAGCATTTTAGGAGACTTGAGGTGTGAGTCACTGTCAGTGGTCAATGTTAAGAACACTCCCATTGACAGGCATCAAAAGCATGTTACCATTGAACTGAACCAAGACAAGATCAAGCTGAGGGGACATTCACACTGTGTTGCTAACTCCTGCTAACTGAGTCGTGTGTGACAGGCTGGCCCAGCATGCTGTGCATGTTGGTGTCCTTGTGTCGTTCTTCTGGAGGCTGCTACGGTGCTACCTTGTTAAAAGATGATCCTGTAGACTGGAAATTATATCAGCCCATTAAAAACAACCTTTTTTTCTCCACTGCCCGGTTGGCCTGGGCTGGACCGGCCATTAGGGAATCATTCCACTTCTCCCAGTGGCCAGCACCTCCCTGGCTGTGAGTGTAGGTGGACTGACATGTTTAGCATCGGTACAGGTTCCCTCTGGTTCTAGGGACTGAACTCTCATTCTCCTACAGGGTCTCATTCTAGAAATGAACATTCTGACTAGCAGATGTGATCATGAATGGACCAAAACCATTCAGCAGAGGGGACCTATGACCTTTGACCTGGGTGACACAACGTTGATCCAAGCATCTGAAGCCAGTGTTTCTGTTCCCAGTTTGCTGACTGGTCGTCAGTAGCAGGACGTCTCTTTTCATTGAGTTGAGTTCTGTTTCTGTCTGTTGCTCCGCTGTTTCAGAGTCAAATGAAGAGATTTCTGATGTTGCTGTTTGTGTCCTGCAGATGTGGAGCAGCTGCTGGTGATTAAAGAAGAGGTTCCCCCTGAGCTGCAGGACCCAGAGCCCCCCCACATTAAAGAGGAGTGGGAGGAGCTCAGGATCAGTGAGGAGGGAGGGCAGCTTCAAGGGCAGGAGGAGGCTGATATCACCACGTTCCCCTTCACTCTGGTCCCTGTGAAGAGTGAAGGGGACGAAGAGAAACCTCAGTTCCCACAGCTTCACCAGAGTCTAACTGAGGAGAACTTGAAAGAAGAGTCTCTGAGCAGCAGCCCAGTTCATCCTCTGAAAACAGAAGCTGATGGAGAAGAGAGTGGAGAACCAGAACCAGAACCAGCCAGCAAGGTAGATCCAGATGCACTTGTACAACCCCAGACTGAAGACCAGATGTCAGACTCTTCTGAAGCTGAGCCTGAAGTCAGTGAGGATGAGTGTCCCTTTAGGTGCTCAACATGCAGTAAAGGTTTTCGAAACAGAAGGCGTTTGGATGTACACATGAGAACACACACTGGGGAGAAACTGTTCCCATGCTCAGTTTGTGGAGGAAGGTTTTCAGAAGAGGGATATCTGAAAAGACACAGGAGAACATACACAGGGGAGAAACCATTCCCCTGCTCAGTTTGTGGCACAAGATTTTCAGAAAAGGGGCATCTGAAAAGACACATGAGAACACACACTGGGGAGAAACCATATCCCTGTTCAGTTTGTGGCAAAAGATTCTCAGTTAAGGGAGATCTGAAAACACACATGAGAACACACACTGGGGAGAAACCATTTCCCTGCTCAGTTTGTGGCGGAAGGTTTTCAGAAAAGGGATATCTGAATAGACACATGAGAACACACACTGGGGAGAAACCATTTCCCTGCTCTATTTGTGGCATAAGATTTTCAGAAAAGGGGCATCTGAAAAGACACATGAGAACTCACACTGGGGAGAAACCATATCCCTGCTCACTTTGTGGCAAAAGATTCTCAGTTCAGGGAGATCTGAAAACACATGAGAACTCATACTGGGGAGAAACCATTTCCCTGCTCAGTTTGTGGTAAAAGATTCTCAGAAAAGGGACATCTGAAAAGACACATGAGAACGCACACTGGGAAGAAACCACCTTTGCAAGACGTGGCTTTGAAGCGTGACAAGAGTGGGAGACGCAGGTTGACGGCCAAAAAATGAATTTATTTCATGAAAAAACACAACGATGAACCAAAATTGAACTCAGACAACAATGTGATGTGATCGTCAGTACAGTTGGTGGTGTGGGTTCATGTGTGCATGTGTGTAAGGGAGGTGGAAAGAAGAGATGTTGTCTGCTGAAAATCAAAGTGACAATGGATGAGGAGGAAGAGAGGCTCCCGGCCAGCAAGGCGGGTTCTGTATGTAGAGAGCACCGGGCCCAGGAGCTTCAACTAGGAGGAACGAACAGCCCCCCACCCTCCAGATACCTGCTGCAACACAAGGAACAGCATGAAAGGCACCAGCCACGGGACCTTTATACCCCCCCCCCCCACACACACACACACACACACACACACCCTCAAGAAAGGGGTCCAGAAGCAAGTCACGGCACCAAAGTACCTGAAATGCATTTTTTTTAAAAGCCGAAATGATAATGAACCAAACCCCCTCAAACCATGTACATCACCCATTGTTCTGTACAGATGAGGTAAACCTATCAGGAGGTGAACCAGTGGCTGCTCTGGTGGTCCAGCATCTCTTGTCCCAAGGTACCGCATTGACCAGTGCACCCAGAAAGCAATGATGTAGGAGGCTAGGAAAAGACAAGAGGAGAACCAGAGACAGGAAAACAGTTCACTATCAATTTCCACACTGAAGGAACTCTGGACAACGCGTCCACCACCACTTTGTTGGTCCCCTTCACACAGGAACTATCCAGTGTGACTGCAGGAACAGAGACAAAGAGAGGAGAAAACTCAGCAGGACAGAGACAGGATGAAGCTGAAATCATGGAGCCACCATTGGACAGGAGGGTGTGAGGTCTGATCTGATTTCTCTGAGGTCACCATCAAAGATCCACTTGGCACCAATTACTGATCTTTATATTGATGTATTGATCCTGATCAAACACTGAATTGTCTTTGAGATGTGTGAAAATAAATGAGTGGGCGGAGTCTCTGATATCATTGATGTCATCCAGCTGATGGAGAAATATGTGACATCAGCTGGAGCCTCCGGTGAAGTACCTTTAGTAGTAGTACACATGCAGTATACGCTCAGTACCGGCTCCTACACAGACACAGCGAGCGCTGCTTTAACAAATACATGGTTCCTATGTGAGGGATTGCTTGGATTTCCGGTGTATCAGGACCAGGACTGAAGTTGGTCCCTGACCGTCCTGGAGGGGCGGCTGTAACACAGGATGAGTTTTCACAGTGAAGGTCTTCTTCTTCTACAGCTGAATTAAAGTGTAAACAGTCGTCTACACACCTTTAAATGTCCTTATAAACTTGTCTTTTCATAAACTTTCTGTCCTCTTTTAAAGTTGTCAGTGCTTTTGTTTCCATGTAGAGGCTCTACTTGATCACCACCCTTGTGTTTGACTGTTTGGAGTGGATGTTGTCTACAGACATCTTTCTACTTTAAATAGATGAAAGAGTTGTTTTTCCATCTCATGTTGTTCCTGCAATGATTGAAGGCAACAAACAACAACACATTATTTGCCATTTTTCATGTTATTTTGAACTTTTCAATTTTTATCTCAGTTATGGATAAAAATCCTTCTTCTTCCTCTTCTGTGTTTTACGGCAGTGGTTCTCTGAGTTTGAAACTCCACATTAGAACTGCAGCAATCAATCAGTCAATCAATCAATCAATCAATCAATGGATTTGGATGGACTTTGCATTTGTTTTGTCTTCTCTTTTTTTCGTTGTACTTGTGGTCATCATTGTCTCCAATCAGAAAATCTGAGGCTGGGACGTCTTGATGACGCTTGAAGAAAGGAAGCAGGTCTCACAGGAGTGTGGACAGTGCAGTCCTCAGCTTTCTAGTTCCTGGTCTCCAGCCCTTCTCTCTTGTTGAGCAGCCAGCGTCTCAGAGCCTTGTCCAAGACCTGCAGCCAAACTGCACCGTCTGCACCACATTCACCTTTAAAAACTGAGTGGATGTCATCAGGGAGGGAAAATGCTGGAGTTCCTTGTCCTTTGCTTGGATTTGTTTGATTTTTTTATTGAGTTTGACTCGCTGGAAGAAGACTTGTTGATCCAGGAATGAAGCTGGATTCTTCTGTGCAGAGCATTCATTGAGTTGAAGTGTGGCTGTACATTCAATGATCAGTGTTATGGTTTCCTTTCCTGTGTTAAGTTGTTGCTCACACACACACACACACACACACACACACACACACACACACACACACACACTGCTGTGTCTGAACACTGAAGCTGAGGAGAGAGACTAATGTGCACCATCTTTTGGGGTTTCTATCTCTTTCCACACACAAATGCAGGCTGGCTCCTGAGTGGTTGACAGCTTTTATGAAGGCGTGCGCTTTGTTGCCATGGAGACCAGAGCTTCAACAGGGGGATGAGTTCTTGAAAGCAGAGTTGGAGTTTGTTTGTGGACTGAACAGTAAACTCCTTTCTTTTGTGGGACGTTTGAATAAAACATTGAAATGAAAATCACTCTCCTTATCGTTTTTGATGCTGCAGTTTTTATGTTTCTGTAGACGTTTGGATTCAAGGATTCAAGGATTCAAGGATCTTGATTGTCAAACCACTCACATTTCCATGTTGGTGGTACGAAAATTGAACTCTGGTCCTGGGGTAGCAAGAGATAGCATAATAAAGAGTGGAGAACAGAAATAAGGATTTACAGACAGAAAAGATATTTACAGAAGGATTTTTATATATATATATATCCATCCATCCATTGTATATATATATATATATATATATATATATATATATATATATATATATATATATGTGTGTGTGTGTGTTATATGATGATTCAATATATGTTGAATTATATATATATATATAAAATTATATATATATAATTCAACACAGTTCAAGTGTTTCTAATGAAGCTGAATGTTCTCTGCTTTCCTCAGTTGGGTTTCTTTCATGTCCTCCTGAGATCAAAGAGAGAATTCTAGGTACAAATAAATACACTATCAAAGCCCCCTGATGACATCATCATCAATTCTGACTTTGATCTGGAGGCTCTTGCTTCAAATAAAATCCGTTGTTCCAGGCAAAAATCTGCATACAAACACAAAAACAAACACACACACATACACACACACAAACACACACGCGCACACATACACACACACAAACACACACACACACACACACACACACTCCCATTCACACTCACATTCATACCTACGGTCAATTTAGAGAATCCAATCAGCCTAGTCCAATCCAAGACTCCCAGTCACTAACCCATACTGTCATCACTTAAACACCACTGGAGTATTGACAGAGATTCCACATGTTGGTCAACCAGAGAAGCTCCAACTGGTGAAGGTCATCCAACCCTGCATGAAGGTCAACCTCCATCATCTGCTGCTCATTAGCAGGGACTTAGCTCCAATGGTAGAGTGCTAGCTTAGCATGTGAGAGGTAGAGGGATCCATGCCCTCATTCTCAGAATACTTCAGCTTGTTCTGTTGATCAGAGGAGCTGCTGGGTGATGAATGCTGATGTTTGTCCACTGCTGTGATAAAGTGTCCCCTGTTACTGAGATGAGGATGAACACCTGCTCAGGTCAAAGCTGCAATCAAACCAGGGACTCTGAACCACACACAGTGAAGGAGTTTGTCCTGCAGGTTGATGGACACTTATTAAGTTCTATCTTTGATCAAATATAAGAAATGTAAATGAATTCAACATTGATTGCATTTCCCTCCTTTCTTTGGTGCCCTCAGTCTTTCTGAGAACTGTAGGAGGAACTGCTCTCTGTTCTGTGTTTGTTCTGCTCAGTGGAGGAAGGAACGAAGGACTGGAGCTCTAAGTTTTCCAGTTCCTACATCAGTGAATGGACTTTCTGTGCTGAGGAGGATCCAAAGCTACTAAGGAGGATTACAGAGTTTGGGAGTCAGTGACTTAATAGAGTCTAACAAAGGGTTGAACCTGAATGTTGAACCCTTCAACATGGGGCCATGGCAGAGTGAACCAAGAACACTACAATGGGGGTGAGAGTGGAGCCATGATGGACTCACAGTTCATCACCTCCACCATCATGTGGACCACCTGATCACCTCTCCCTCAACCTCTAAATAACTCATTCCCTGACCGGGAATCGAACCTGGGCCACATCGGTGAGAGCGCTGAATCCTAGCCACTAGACCATCAGGGACCACACTGAGCTCTCCAACAACAGAGACTATAGACAATGACTCAAGAACACAGGACTCTGTGGTCTCAGCTTGAGATGCAGAGACACCTCAGCCCCCTAAAGACAGTCCACCCCCAGGATCCTGCCCCCTCTGCTCCAACTCAGCCCTCCATTCATAACTGACTTTGTCTCAGTCTCTTCACAATGCCAGTCACTGAAACACTGACAATGTGATGGGGGCTTCCTGTCTTTACTGCATTTTCTTCAAAGGATCCCGTGTGTCTTCTTTCTCTCTGTCTGTACTGGAGTGTGGTACCAGGCCCAGCTTGAACGGGTGACTGTGTCTGAGTGGGTCGAGGCTGGGCTGCAGGTATTGGGAGGTTAGAACCCATCTGTGAGGCTCCAGGTGGAGCGATCACCTGTGAGGGTCCAGCGACAGCAGGAAGCTGCACAGATGGTAAAGACATGGAGGGGAGACAGGTGGTGCTGGAGCAGTGACAGGAAGTGTCTGGCATTTTGGTTCATCCTGTGAGATGACGTGAGGTTGTGGTTTTGCCTCCAGCCTCACCTCCTCATCAGTGTTCAAAAGGTTCAAAGGTGAAAAAATGGGATTCAACCAAACAGCTGGAATGAAGAGTTGGTAACACTTGCAGAGCTGCAGGGAGCTGGACAGGTCTCACCGTGGGGGGATTTGTCCCACAGATCCTGCTGAAGTGGCTCCTTCTCCTGAGACCTGCAATGCTGGCTGGACCTTTGGAAAAAGAACACAACAAATCTTCATAAACATTTACTTCAGCAGGAACACACAAGAAGGTGGGACTGGTTCCTTTTTCATGTTCACTATTTTGTCGTCTTGGTTCATGTTTTGGTTGTCAAAGTCAATTCTGAATATTTGTGGAAAGTTCGCCTGCCTTTACTTGTACCAATACTTCCTTTAGTAACAAATTAAAAAGCTCAAGCTAAACTTCAGTCAGGACAACCATTCTTTCTCATTCTTCGACCTCTGTTTTATGTCCATGACCATCCTGTCTGTCACCTTTGGTGATGGAGACATCAGTTGATGACATCAGCAACGGTCCTCAACCTAACTGCCACTGCCAGAAGTGAGCTGTCATCTGTCTAAGGGGACACAGTCGAGTGGACCGGGGCGGATGAGGGCCTGCTGCTTCCTTGAAATATTTCTAAATATTTCAGTTGCAACTGTATAGTGATGGTGGGTCAGTTTAGAGCTGTCAATCAATGTTAATAATTGATCTTAGCATCTGGAGATTATTTTAGGAACACAAATACTTTTACTTCATTCTGAGGATGTGCAGACGTTCAATATAATGATTTTTTATTCGTCAAAGATTCCTGCTAGTCAGAGAGGATCTGGGCTGGATTGGAAAGCTTCTGAGAGGGAAACCTTCACTCTGGACTGGACTGAGAACGGAGCAGCCTCAGCTTCCTGGAGCCTGACTTGCCTCTGTGGTCTAAGGTTGTGTGGGCTGACATCACAGTGAAACTCCTGAGATCACAGAGCCTTTGAGATCACAGGCTGACTTCCTTTTTATCCCTAAAATTTGTGTTTGATCAGTTAAACAGTGACTCTACCAGAGGGGATGTAGCTCAGTGGTAGAGCGCATGCTTCGCATGTATGAGGCCCCGGGTTCAATCCCCGGCATCTCCAGCTGGTCCTTTGGAGCCTTCATCTTGTCAGCTAAATTGATCATTAAATGTGACAACAGTTGATAACAAACTACCAGAAGAGAAACCAGTCTGTTGCATATCAAAGTATTTGTAGCTGGGTCAGTGTGACTGTGAGCCTTCATAGCCAGCATGAAGGAGCTGGTTTTATCTTTGCTGGGGAAATCCCACACACAGCTGCTCTCAGTTCCACATGTGTGTGTCCTCACTCCTCCGTCCTCCTGCTGCCCTCAGAATACAGACACAATTCAACCTGGCAAGTTTGGAGCATAGAAGTGCTCCTGAAGAGATGTGTGTCAGCCCACAGCTGGCTGTTCTTACCTGGAACCTCAAGATGAAACTGCTTCCACAGATTGGAAATGAATCTGATGTTGACTTTTGGACAAATCACCTGTTCATCAGTTCATCATCACTTCCATCCATTTCTACTGCTTATCTTGTTATAGAAAGGAGTCTATCTGCTGTGTGACTGAGGCAGTTACTGTGAGCTGCTGCATGTCTCAGTGTGTGTGTGTGGGGGGGCTGTGTGTGACTGGTCGGCTGCCAAGGATTATTGATGAGATCAATCATGATCAGCTCAGAGATCACGGCACAGAAGAAGGAGACTTTTTGATTTTTGGGGGTTCAGTTTCTAAGTCAGACACATCATCACAATTTGAAGTTTTCCTCCAGTAAAAAACAAAACAACACAAAACCAAACAAAAACATGATTTGACTTTTGATGTCTACCTTTTTTGGAAATTGTGAGTCCAACAAGCAGGAGGCCGTTTGAGCTTGGAAACTGTGAAGCATCACCAGTAACTGCTGGTTAATTTACAGTTGTTTCCTCCAAAAAGTTTAAAATGAACTCAATGCTGAATCCCTCGTCGTCATCACTGAGCTGCAGAACTGGTCCATGCAGGAGGCTGAGCAGGTCTTCCTCTCTGGTCCAGTGTCTCAGCACAGGTCAGAGTAGAGAATTAAAACATGAACACAAATCTTTATCAGCTGTTTACTGATATCAGTGACTACCTTCAAGTAAGAGTGTTAGTGAATGGACCCTTTTTAAAGTTTATGTTATAATGTTTGAAAAATGATGCTCACAAAAACACAATAAAAGTGTTTGTGGTAAAATGATTCCAGTAGATTTTATTGCCATTTTAAGAGTTCAAGCATATTTTGATGACATTGTTTGATATCATGACTCTCAGTTACTTTAGCAGGACCATCGGGACATGAAATCTTTCTCATCATCCCATATCGACCCTCAACCCCTCACACAGAACCAGGAGCCCTCAACTGAAGGAACCTTTAAAACTGAGAAGTTGGACAGAAAGCAGTATTTTGGTGGAACGAACCTTTAAAACTATAAATTAGAAAGTATTTTGGTGGAACGAACCTTTAAAACTATAAATTAGAAAGTATTTTGGTGGAACGAACCTTTAAAACTATAAATTAGAAAGTATTTTGGTGGAACGAACCTTTAAAACTATAAATTAGAAAGTATTTTGGTGGAACGAACCTTTAAAACTATAAATTAGAAAGTATTTTGGTGGAATAAACCTTTAAAACTATAACTTGTTTGAAAGTATTTTGGAGGAATTGGAATAATCCTTTTATACAGTTGTCAGAAATTAAAGGACAGGAAGTAGTATTTTGGTGGAATAAACCTTTAATACTGTAGTTCGAAAGGAGTAATTTGCTATCATCTAATTCGATAGGTGGCGCTGTCACCAAAAAACAAAAGTCCCAGAACTGCATTTTATCATCCAATTCAGTAGGTGGTGCTGTGGGGTCCTGGAACTGCAGCTCTCTGGTGCTGCAGGATCTCCTCTTGAAAAGCCTCACAGTTCAGAGTCGTTCCAGAATCTAGGAGCAGAAACCAAAGTCTCCTACGACGAGGATGGGATTGGAACCCACGCCTGCAGAGCTCAATGGATCAGCAGTCCATCACCTTAACCACTCGGCCACCTCGTCTCCTGACCACCATGATGTGCTGCTTTCTCTGAGCCTTTTAAACAGCTGAACTCTTTGGAGCCCATTTGTCAGAAATGGACCCAGCAGGAGCCACTGAACACAACTCTGACATCATCAGGCTTCTTCCCAGCAGCTTGGTGCTCCAGAAGGAAGAATCCAGACCATCGCTACATCATCAGAGTGAACACCAGCTGATGTTGACCAGTTTAACAAGCCTTTGACTGCTAAATGACATCCAAGCTCAGATTCTCTTGTCCTGGTAGAACAAGTCAATGTTGAAGAAGATGAGAGCACCAGTCTCTTTCATCCAATGCTGGAACAGCGTTAGACTGAAGGTCTGAAGGTCCCTGGTCTGGTCCAGGTTTCAACAGGGGACCAGCATCAGCCAGCATTTAAATGTGGACAGCAGTGGAGGTGAAGCCCACATCAAGGAAACAAGCCTCCTATCACTGTCCTGTGCTGAGTTTCTTTAAAAAATGTGAGACAACCTCAAGAGTTTCTGTTTCCTGTGTTGGACTTTGCCTCAGAGAATCAGAGCCAATCAGAAGCTTGTTGGTCTTGGATGCTGGTCATCAGGAGCAATGAGGGGCTCAGTGTCTTGCTCAAGGACACTTCAACATGGTCACCAGCTGAAGTGAGAACTGAACCAGCAACTCTGCTAGACGGCCACTCTTCCTCCAGACCGTGCCCCCCTAACCTGAATCATCATGATGTCATTATTTGTTGCTTTAATTCACCAAATGTGTGACGTGGTGAGTTTGTCAGGAGTTTAAAGACCAAAGTTGTGAACACACAGAGAAGTAAACCTGTCAAAGCTGCTTCACTTGATGAGAGAAACTGAGGAACTGATAGAAGAGCAACAAAGAAAATGGAGTCAGAAGGTCGTCTTCTTCACTGCTCAGTCACAACACTGACACACACACACACACACACACACACACACACACACACACACACACACACACACACACAAATAGTTTGTCTTTGAGAGAGGACAAAAAAATATTTCACTGTGCCGACATGAACTTTCATTGTTGAATTTCAGTCTCCTACAAAAGTGTGTGAATGTGGTCGTTGTGGCCGAGTGGTGAAGGCGATGGACTAGAAATCCATTGGGGTCTCCCTGCTCAGGTTGGAGTCCTGCCAACAACGTTGAACTGTTGACAATTTAAATTTGACTCATTTTTACTCCACACTGTCCTTCATCACAGCATTTAACATCAGGACTGCTCCCAGATCAGCTCCATGACCTCATCCCTGCACCAGAGTCCCGCCCAAGTTCATCAAAAACGGCCAAGCATAAATATATAATATGTATATAATGTGAACACACCTGTACAGGTGCGTTAACGTGCTTAATAATAGAGAATGAGTGAAAGGTTTGTTCAGAGTGGAGTGCAGTACCACAGTCAGGCCAGCAGGTGGGGCTTTCGTTGGTGCTGTCTACCTAATTGCGGTGTCTGTGCTCTGCCAGCAGAGGTCGTGCTTCCCCACCAATCTTCTCGGGTGTCTGAGTGGTGCCGCCATGTTTAGATCGTAGCAGGAGGACGTAGGTTGGTACTTGGCAGTTCGGATGTAGCGAAAGTCAAGTTATGAATGGAGGGCTGAGTTGGAGCAGAGGGGGGCAGGATCCTGGGGGTGGACTGTCTTTAGGGGGCTGAGGTGTCTGGTGGTCTTGGTGGACCCTCTGCATCTCAAGCTGAGACCACAGAGTCCTGTGTTCTTGAGTCATTGTCTATAGTCTCTGTTGTTGGAGAGCTCAGTGTGGTCCCTGATGGTCTAGTGGCTAGGATTCGGTGCTTTCACCGCCGAGGACCGGGTTCGATTCCCGGTCAGGGAATGAGTTATTTAGAGGTTGAGGGAGAGGTGATCAGGTGGTCCACATGATAGTGGAGATGATGAACTGTGAATCCATCATGGCTCCACTCTCACCCCCATTGTAGTGTTCTTGGTTCACTCTGCCATGGCCCCATGTTGAAGGGTGACTGTCTCATTCAGGTTCAACCCTTTGTTAGACTCTGTTAAGTCACTGACTGCTGCAAGGACAAACTGTCATCCTCCTTAGTAGCTTTGGTTATTGATGATCTGCAATGGTTCGTGGGGGTGGAGCCTATCCCAGCAGCCCTCAGGTGAGGGGCGGGGTTTATCCTGGACAGGTCACCAGTCCATGGCAGGGCCAACACATAGAGACAGATTGATTATAAAAATGTTCATCCCCAGTTTGAAGTTAGAGACAGGATTTAAGTGTGGAAGGTTTTTGTATCTTCAATTTAATTCTGAGTGTTGTAAACTGTTTCGAACAAACTCTACTGTTAAACAGTCAAAATGTTTTCTAACCAAGCTGAATGCTCTCATATACTTTTTAAAGTTGAGTTTCTCTCACGTCCTCCTGAGATCAAAGACAGAATTCTAGGTACAAATAAATACACTATCAAAGCCCTGATGACATCATCATCAATTCTGACTTTGATCTGGAGGCTCTTGCTTTCTTGCTTCAAATAAAAAACGTTGTTCCAGGGAAAAGTCTGCACATAAACACACACACACACACACACACACACACACACACACACAGCCTGTCTTTGGTATAAAATGGTCTGTCACGTTCTCTCACGTTGGAAGATTTCTCTGACTCCATTGTGAATAAAGAGATTCTTCATCTGCCACCTGAGTCTTGATCCACTGATTCCTCTGATCCACCTCTTTCTGCTCCAACAAGGCTGACATGGATCAGGTGGGTCCATGTCAGCCAATCAGGAGGTTTCTCCTCTCAGTTAATTTTCTTCATCCCAGTTTAGATTGATTCTTCTCAGCCTGATGAAGGAGCATCTGATCAGGTGTTTGGCTGCTTGTTGGTTGTAATTCCATAGATTTTAATCTCAGATGTTACAGAATTAATAAGAACATCTTAAAGACCTTTGTCCAACACTTGAAACTCTCCTGTCTGTCCAGGCCCAACTGGCCTTTGGTAGTGAGGTGGTGGATGCATGTGAATGAAATGAGGCTGGTGTTGCTGTGAGGAGCCACTAGAGGGAGACACCTGTCGTTCCTCCCAGCTGACAATGAGGCTTCACAGCTGCATTTGAAGCTGTCCTTTATTGGTCCCAACTGTCTTGAGCTCAGGGGCCAAACTCACCAACAACACTTCCTCCTGGTCATGTGGTCTGTTTGTCAGGAGATTCCCAATCCAAAGTTGTTGACACACAAGAGAAGAAAACACGTCAAAGTTTGTTCATTTTTATGAATCAAACTGAAAATGAACAGAAGAGTGACAGTGAAAATGGATTCAAAAATAATAAATAATCATGAATAATGAATAAATACTAAGAATTTACTGGCATTTGACTGCATTTTGTGGTTAATCAGTAGATGAAAGAGGAACATATATATTCTATACATGTGATGTACGTACGTGGCTGTGGACAAAAGCGTCTGCTCAATGAAATTGTAGGATTGTAGAATTCTATAAATGTAGAATATAATTGTAGAAATGCTCTCTCTCACCACCCCCAACGTCTGTGCCAGGGTCTCTGGCCAGTGGTCAATGGCTCCTATCACCTGCCCAGGATGGATCCAGCTTGCTTGTCTTTGTAATTCTGCACTTATTAGAGACCTGGAAACAAAGGAATGCTGAAAAAGAGAAAATAGGACCTCACACAAATGGGCTTGTGACAGAAATTAAGATCATTTTGTGAATATCCATCCTCTACAAATGTGTGTGTGAATGTGGTCGTTGTGGCCGAGTGGTGAAGGCGATGGACTAGAAATCCATTGGGGTCTCCCTGCTCAGGTTGGAGTCCTGCCAGCAACGTTAAGCTGTTGATGTTCTATGTCAGGGTGAACGTCCTACCTGTGCCTGATTCAGTGTGGTGGCTCACACCTGAATTTATCCTAACAAGCTAACTTCTTAACACCAATCTACACAGTTTGAATCATCAAAACCTCAAACTGCAGTAAGAATTTTCAATTCTCTCATCCACAACAATCCTCATCAATAAAATCTGGAAGAAGGAACCGCAGAAAGTCTGCAGGAGAACGTAGACGAGTGCTGCCACCGACCCGTCATGGGGAGGACCGGTAACGTGGCGACCCCACTTCCCAAAAGAAGCCGACCGTCCAGCGCACCCTCATCACCCAATAAGGACCTCGGGGACATCCTGGACTCAGTTGACAGGAAACTAACAAGTTCCGATGCTTGACTCTCTCGTGGAAATCCTCCACGAAGAGCCTCCATGAGTCTCTGGAACTCAGCCAGCAAAAGGTGGCTTCACTGGCCGCTAGAAATCAAGCCCTTCAAGCCTCCAGCCTCCCATCACTGTTTCCTCCCTCTCAAATATGTATCCTGAAATATGGATTTGAGTCTTTAGATGCTGTAACGTCCAAAGATCATATTCTTATTGACCCTCCCCCTTCTTTGTTCCACCATGGAAAGAGGAGAACTCTATTCTAGTTTAGTGGATGAACATAGAGGGACTACACCTGGATCTCTGTGTTTAACAAACAATTGAGTTAAACATCAGGAGTCATGAGTTTGCTCAAAACTACTGACTTGGACTGAGTTCAATGAGTTCATAGCCAACAATTCTCCATCAGCCAGCACATCCTGCAAAAGCAATGATGACAATTTTCCTTTTAAAAAGCAGGGACGTTGCGCAGATCCAGGATCAGTGGGAACGGCTGTTTGCTTTAAATGGTTGGGGAAAGAGTCGATTTATTGTCGAGTCAATGTTATTTATATTGTGCCACATCACAACAAAAGTTCTCTCAAGACACTTGACAGGTAGAGAAGGTCCAGAACCACACTCCTTCAATGAATTCACGTATGTGAAGATATTCAACTGATGTGACAAATTCTCATGACAATGAGTCCAGAGAGCCTGTCAGCATTGACATTCCCCTGGTGTCAGGGAAGTCATGTCAACGGTCCTGAGGCCTGTAGTTGGTGTCCATCCTTGATATCCTCACAAACAGGTCATCAAACTTGGCCCTCGTCAGCTTGAAGGACAGCTGGAAACGGCCTTCGTCCAGGCACAGTTCTTGGAGAAAGTGAGTTAAGAAGTTTAGAGTTCCAAGAAGCTTCTTCAGTTCGTTCAGTTTGGTCCTGGAGAACTGTTCAATGTGTCAGGACTTCAGAAGCTCCAATCCTCTCGAAGGTCCAGTGAGAGTGGAAGAGATTATAAATGAGAGAAGCAGGGCCCTCCCTCAGAACTGAACCAGCTCAGTTGGGAGAGCCTTAGACTGAAGATCTAAAGGTCCCTGGTCCGATCCCAGGTTTCAGCAGAGGAGCAGCATTGACTTTACTTTCCAGTGGAGGAACTGCAGACATGAAGGAAACTAACATCTTGTCCTGTGCATTCTTGTGACATTCAGGACATTTTTGGAGCCTCTTGTTGGATTTTGCCACAGAGAATCAGAGCCAATCAAAAGCATGGTGGACTTCAACATGGAGGACTGAACAAGTCAAGAAAGCATCAGTTTGACCTTCACAGGTGTTTCTGTTCCTGTCTCAATGCTGTAGAAAGAGCCTGAGGAGCTCAGACGGTAGAGCATCAGACTTTTAATGTGAGGGTCCAGGGTTCAAGTCCCTGTTCAGGTGCTGTGGAGGTTCCAGTGTTTGACAACATGGTACTGGATGAAGTTTAGTGTTGAACAAACTGTCATCATCAAAAGTAGAAGTGTTCTTGTCTTGACACTGTGAGACAGTCGCTAGAAAACTGACCAACAATAATTTCATGTGGCATGCAATTAACAAAAGACCACAAATAACACTGGTCAACTTAATTTTATTTGTATTGCACAAAATCACAAGTAAGTTCTCTCCTGACTCTTTACTAGTAGAGCAGGTCCAGCACCAAACTCCTTCAATGAACCTCCACCCAACAATTCTCCATCAGCAGCACATCCTGCAACAGTGGTGATAAAAACGTTCCTTTTAACAGGCAGGAACGTCGAGCAGATCCAGGATCAGTGGGGACGAGGTTATTAACAAAGGTACCTCAAAACCTCAAAATAATGCTACAGTGATGTCGGAAGAATTGCTAATGATCTCAAAATGATGCTACAGTGATGTCATAAGAATTGCTAATGAACTCAAAATGATGCTAACAGTAATGTAGTGATAGTTGCTAATAAAATCAGTGATGCTTTCAGTAATGAAGTGAAAGTTTCGAACAACCTCAAAGTGATGCTGACAGTCATGTAGTGAGAGTTGCTTCGAACCTCAAAATAATGCGACAGTGATGTTGGAAGAATTCCTAATGATCTCAAAATGTTGCGACAGTGATGGAGTAAGAATTGTTAATGAACTCAAAATGATGCTAAAAGTAATGGAGTGATAGTTGCTCATGATCTCAAAGTGATGCTGACAGTCATGTAGTAAGAGTTGCTAATAAACTCAAAATGATGCTAACAGTAATGTAGGAAGAGTTGAAACTCACCTCAAAATGATGCTTCAGTGATGTCATAAGAATCGCTAATGAACTCAAAATGATTCTAACAGTAATGTAGTGATAGTGGCTATAAACTCAGTGATGTTTACAGAAATGTAGTAAATGTTTCGAACAACCTCAAAGTGATGCTGACAGTCGTGTAGTAAGAGTTGCTACGAACCTCAATATAATGCAACAGTAATGTAGTAAAAGTTGCTACGAACCTCAAAATGATGCGACAGTGATGGAGTGAACGTTTCGAATAACCTCAAAGTGATGCTGACAGTCATGTAGTAAGTGTTGCTACGAACCTCAAAATAATGCGACAGTAATGTAGTAAAAGTTGCTACGAACTTCAAAATATTGCAACAGTGATGTCGGAGGAATTGCTAATGAACTCAAGATGATGCTAACAGTAATGTAGTGGTAGTTGCTAATCAAGTCAGTGATGCTTACAGTAATGTAGTAAGAGTTGCTACGAACCTTAAAATAATGGGACAGTGATGTCGGAAGAACTGCTAATAAACTCAAAATGATGCTAACAGTAATGTAGTGATAGTTGCTAAGAAACTCAGTGATGCTTACAGTAATGTAGTAAGAGTTTCGAAAAACCTCAAAGTGATGCTGACAGTCATTTAGTCAGAGTTGCTAATGAACTCAATTCAATGCTCCAGTGATGTCGTGAGAATTGCTCATAAACTCAAAATGATGCTAACAGTAATGTAGTGATAGTTGCTAATAAACTCAAAGTAATGCTGACAGTAATGTAGTAAGAGTTGCTACGAACCTTTAAATAAAGCAACAGTAATGTAGTTAGAGTTGCTACGAACCTCAAAATAATGTGACAGTGATGTCAGAAGAATTGCTAATGATCTCAAAATGATGCGACAGTGATGTCGTAAGAATTGCTCATGAACTCAAAATGATGCGAACGGTAATGGAGTGAACGTTTCGAATAACCTCAAACTCATGCTGACAGTCTTGTACTAAGAGTTGCTACGAACCTCAAAATAATGCGACAGTGATGTCGGAAGAATTGCTAAAGATCTCAAAATGATGCGACAGTGATGTCGTAAGAATTGTTCATGAACTCAAAATGATGCGAACAGTAATGGAGAGAACGTTTCGAATAACCTCAAAGTCATGCTGACAGTCATGTACTAAGAGTTGCTACGAATCTCAAAATAATGCGACAGTAATGTAGTAAAAGTTGCTACGAACCTCAAAATATTGCGACAGTGATGTCGGAAGAATTGCTAATGAACTCAAGATGATGCTAACAGTCATGTAGTGATAGTTGCTAAGAAACTCAGTGATGCTTACAGAAATGTAGTAAGAGTTGCTACGAACCTTAAAATGATGCAACAATAATGTAGTAAGAGTTGCTACGAACCTCAAAATATTGCGACAGTGATGTCAGAAGAATTGCTAATGATCTCAAAATGATGCGACAGTGATGTCGTAAGAATTGCTCATGAACTCAAAATGATGCGAACACTAATGGAGTGAACGTTTCGAATAACCTCAAAGTCATGCTGACAGTCATGTACTAAGAGTTGCTACGAACCTCAAAATATTGCGACAGTGATGTCAGAAGAATTGCTAATGAACTCAAGATGATGCTAACAGTCATGTAGTGATAGTTGCTAAGAAACTCAGTGATGCTTAAAGAAATGTAGTAAGAGTTGCTACGAACCTTAAAATAATGCAACAATAATGTAGTAAGAGTTGCTAATGAACTCAATTCAATGCTACAGTGATGTCGTGAGAATTGCTCATGAACTCAAAATGATGCGAACAGTAATGTAGTGATAGTTGCTAATAAACTCAAAGTGATGCTGACAGTCATGCACTAAGAGTTGCTACGAACCTCAAAATAATGTGACGGTGATGTCAGAAGAATTGCTAATGATCTCAAAATGATGCGACAGTGATTTAGTAAGAATTGGTAATGATCTCAAAATGATGCTAAAAGTAATGGAGTGAAAGTTTCGAATAACCTCAAAGTGATGCTTACAGTCATGTAGTAAGAGTTGCTAAGAACCTCAAAATAATGCAACAATAATGGAGTAAGAGTTGCTACAAACTTCAAAATAATGCGAAAGTAATGTAGTAAAAGTTGCTACGAACCTCAAAATATTGCGACAGTCATGTTGGAAGAATTGCTAATGAACTCAAAATGATGCTAACAGTAATGTAGTGATAGTTGCTAATCAACTCAGTGATGCTTACAGTAATGTAGTAAGTGTTTCGAATAACCTCAAAGTGATGCTGACAGTCATGTAGCAAGAGTTGCTACGAACCTCAAAATAATGTGACAGTGATGTCAGAAGAATTGCTAATGATCTGAAAATGATGCGACAGTGTGTAGTAAGAATTGCTAGTGAACTCAAGATGATGCTAACAGTAATGGAGTGAAAGTTTCGAATAACCTCAAAGAGATGCTGACAGTCATGTTGTAAGAGTTGCTACGAACCTCAAAATAATGCGACAGTAATGTAGTAAAAGTTGCTACGAACCTCAAAATATTGTGACAGTGATGTCGGAAGAATTGCTAATGAACTCAAAATGATGCTAACAGTAATGTAGTGATAGTTGCTAATCAAGTCAGTGATGCTTTAAGTAATGTAGAAAGAGTTTCGAACAACCTCAAAGTGATGCTGACAGTCATTTAGTAAGAGTTGCTAATGAACTCAATTTAATGCTACAGTAATGTAGTGATAGTTGCTAAAAAACTAAAAGTGATGCTGACAGTAATGTAGTAAAATTTGCTACAAACCTCAAAATAATGCGACAATAATCTAATAAAAGTTGCTACAAACCTCAAAATAATGCGAAAGTGATGTCAGAAGAATTGCTAAAGATCTCAAAATGATGCGACAGTGATGTCAGAAGAATTGGTTATGATCTCAAAATGATGCTAAAAGTAATGGAGTGAAAGTTTCGAATAACCTCAAAGTGATGCTGACAGTCATGTATTAAGTGTTGCTACGAACCTCAAAAAAATGGGATAGTAAAATAGTAAAAGTTGCTACGAACCTCAAAATATTGCGACAGTGATGTCGGAAGAATCGCTAATGAACTCAAGATGATGCTAAAAGTAATGTAGTGAAAGTTGCGAAGAAACTCAGTGATGCTTACAGTAATGTAGTAAGAGTATCGAACAACCTCAAAGTGATGCTGACAGTAATTTAGTAAGAGTTGCTACGAACCTCAATATAATGCGACAGTAATGTAGTAAAAGTTGCTACGAACCTCAAAATATTGCGACAGTGATGTCGGAAGAATTGCTAATGAACTTAAAATGATGCTAACAGTAATGTAGTGATAGTTTCTCATCAACTCAGTGATGCTTACAGTAATGTAGTAAGAGTTTCGAACAACCTCAAAGTGATGCTGACAGTCATGTAGTAAGAGTTACTACGAACCTCAAAATAATGCGACAGTGATGTCGGAAGAATTGATAATGATCTCAAAATGATGCTAACAGTAATGGAGTGAAAGTTTCGAATAACCTCAAAGTGATGCTGACAGTCATGTAGTAAGTGTTCCTACAAACCTCAAAATATTGCGACAGTGATGTCGGAAGCATTTCGAATGAACTCAAAATGATGCTAAAAGTAATGTAGTGATAGTTGCTCATAAACTCAAAGTGATGCTGACAGTCATGTAGTAAGAGTTGCTACGAACCTTAAAATAATGCAACAATAATGTAGTAAGAGTTGCTACGAACCTCAAAATATTGCGACAGTGATGTAGTAAGAATTGCTAATGAACTCAAAATGATGCTAACAGTAATGGAGTAAAAGTTTCGAATAACCTCAAAGTGATGCTGACAGTCATGTAGGAAGTTTTTCGAATAACCTCAAAGTGATGCTGACAGTCATGTACTAAGAGTTGCTACGAACCTCAAAATAATGCGACTGTAATGTAGTAAAAGTTGCTACGAACCTCAAAATATTGCGACAGTGATGTCGGAAGAATTGCTAATGAACTCAAAATGATGCTAACAGTAATGTAGTGATAGTTGCTAATCAACTCAGTGGTGCTTACAGTAATGTAGTAAGTGTTTCGAATAACCTCAAAGTGATGCTGACAGTCATGTAGTAAAAGTTGCCACGAACCTCAAAATAATGCGACAGTGATGTAGTAAGAATTGTTAATGAACTCAAAATGATGATAACAGTAATGGAGTGAAACTTTCTTATAACATCAAAGTGATGCTGACAGTCATGTAGTAAGAGTTGCTACGAACCTTAAAATAATGCAACAATAATGTAGTAAGAGTTGCTACGAACCTCAAAATAATGTGACAGTGATGTCAGAAGAATTGCTAATGAACTCAAGATGATGCTAACAGTAATGGAGTGAAACTTTCGAATAACCTCAAAGTGATGCTGACAGTCATGTAGGAAGAGTTGTTACGAACCTTAAAATAATGCAACAAAAATGTAGTAAGAGTTGCTACGAACCTCAAAATAATGCGACAGTGATGTCAGAAGAATTGCTAATGAACTCAAAATGATGCTAAAAGTTATGTAGTGATAGTTGCTAATCAAGTCAGTAATGCGTTCAGTAATGTAGTAAGTGTTTCGAAGAACCTCAAAGTGATGCTGACAGTCATGTAGTAAGAGTTGCTTTGAAACTTAAACTACTGCGACAGTGATGTCAGAAGAATTGCTAATGATCTCAAAATGATGCGAAAGTGATGTCAGAAGAATTGCAAATGAACTCAAAATGATGCTCACAGTAATGGAGTGAACGTTTCGAATAACCTCAAAGTGATGCTGACAGTCATGTACTAAGAGTTGCTACAAACCTCAAAATAATGCGACAATAATCTAATAAAAGTTGCTACGAACCTCAAAATATTGCGACAGTGATGTCGGAAGAATTGCTAATGAACTTAAAATGATGCTAACAATAATGTAGTGATAGTTGCTAATCAACTCAGTGATGCTTGCAGTAATGTAGTAAGTGTTTCGAATAACCTCAAAGTGATGCTGACAGTCATGTAGTAAGAGTTGCTACGAACCTCAAAATAATGCGACAGTGATGTCAGAAGAATTGCTAAAGATCTAAAAATGATGCGACAGTGATGTCAGAAGAATTGGTAATGATCTCAAAATGATGCTAAAAGTAATGGAGTGAAAGTTTCGAATAACCTCAAAGTGATGCTGACAGTCATGTAGTAAGTGTTGCTACGAACCTCAAAAAAATGGGATAGTAAAATAGTAAAAGTTGCTACGAACCTCAAAATATTGCGACAGTGATGTCGGAAGAATCGCTAATGAACTCAAGATGATGCTAAAAGTAATGTAGTGAAAGTTGCGAAGAAACTCAGTGATGCTTACAGTAATGTAGTAAGAGTTTCGAACAACCTCAAAGTGATGCTGACAGTAATTTAGTAAGAGTTGCTACGAACCTCAAAATAATGTGACAGTGATGTCAGAAGAATTGCTAATGAACTCAAGATGATGCTAACAGTAATGGAGTGAAACTTTCGAATAACCTCAAAGTGATGCTGACAGTCATGTAGGAAGAGTTGCTACGAACCTTAAAATAATGCAACAAAAATGTAGTAAGAGTTGCTACGAACCTCAAAATAATGCGACAGTGATGTCAGAAGAATTGCTAATGAACTCAAAATGATGCTAAAAGTTATGTAGTGATAGTTGCTAATCAAGTCAGTAATGCGTTCAGTAATTTAGTAAGAGTTGCCACGAACCTCAAAATAATGCGACAGTGATGTCAGACGAATTGCTAAAGATCTCAAAATGATGCGACAGTGATGTAGTAAAAGTTGCTACGAACCTCAAAATATTGCGACAGTGATGTCGGAAGAATTGCTAATGAACTCAAGATTATGCTAACAGTAATGGAGTGAAACTTTCGAAAAACCTCAAAGTGATGCTGACAGTCATGTAGTAAGTGTTGCTACGAACCTCAAAATAATGCGACAGTAATGTAGTAAAGTTGCTACGAACCTCAAAATATTGCGTCAGGGATGTCGGAAGAATTGCTAATGATCTCAAAATGATGCGACAGTGATTTAGTAAGAATTGCTAATGAACTCAAAATGATGCTAACAGTAATGGAGTGAACGTTTCGAATAACCTAAAAGTGATGCTGACAGTACTGTAGTAAAAGTTGCTACGAACCTCAAAATATTGCGACAGTGATGTCGGAAGAATTGCTAATGAACTCAAAATGATGCTAACAGTAATGTAGTGACAGTTGCTAAACAACTCAGTGATGCTTTCAGTAATGTAGTAAGAGTTTCGAACAACCTGAAAGTGATGCTGACAGTCATGTAGTAAGTATTTTGAACAACTTCAAAGTGATGCTGACAGTCTTGTAGTAAGAGTTGCTAATGAACTCAATTGAATGCGACAGTGATGTCGTAAGAATTGCTAATAAACTCAAAATTATGCTAACAGTAATGTAGTAAGAGTTGCTACGAACCTCAAAATAATGCGACAGTAATGTAGTAAAAGTGGCTACGAACCTCAAAATACTGCGACAGTCATGTCGGATGAATTGCTAATGAACTCAAAATGATGCTAACAGTAATGGAGTGAAAGTTTCGAATAACCTCAAAGTGATGCTGACAGTCATGTAGTAAAAGTTGCTACGAACCTCAAAATAATGCGACAGTAATGTAGTAAAAGTTGCTACGAACCTCAAAATATTGCGACAGTGATGTCGGAAGAATTGCTAATGAACTCAAAATGATGCTAACAGTAATGTAGGGATAGTTGCTAATCAACTCAGTGATGCTTAAAGTAATGTAGTAAGTGTTTCGAACAACCTCAAAGTGATGCTGACAGTCATGTAGTAAGAGTTGCTACGAACCTAAAAATAAGCGACAGGGATGTCAGAAGAATTGCTAATGATGTCAAAATGATGCGACAGTGATGTAGTAAGAATTGCTAATGAACTCAAAATGATGCTAAAAGTAATGGAGTGAAAGTTTCGAATAACCTCAAAGTGATGCTGACAGTCATGTGGTTTGAGTTGCGAGTAAATTAAAAATGATGCTGACAGTGATGTCGTAAGAATTGCAATTGAACTCAAAACGATGCTAACAGTAACGTCATGATAGTTGCTAATAAACTCACTGATGCTTACAGTAATGTAGTAAGTGTTTGGAACAACCTCAAAGTGATGCTGACAGTCATGTAGTAAGAGTTGCTACACACCTCAAAATAATGCTAACAGTAATGTCGTGATAGTTGCTCATAAATTCAAAGTGATGCTGACAGTAATGTAGTAAGAGTTTCGAACGACCTCAAAGTGATTATGACAGTCATGTAGTAAGGGTTGCTACGAACCTATAAATAATGCAACAGTAAAGGAGTAAGAGTTGCTTCGAACCTCAAAATAATGCGACAGTGATGTCTGAAGAATTGGTAATGATCTCAAACTGATGGGACAGTGATGTTGTAAGAATTGCCAATGAACTCAAAATGATGCTAACAGTAATGTAGTGATATTTGCTATAAACTCAGTGATGCTTACAGTAATGTAGTAAGTGTTTCGAAAAACCTCAAAGTGATGCTGAAAGTCATGTAGTAAGAGTTGCTACTAACCTCAATTTAATGCTACAGTGATGTCTATGAATTGCTAATAAACTCAAAATGATGCTAACAGTAATGTAGTGATAGTTGCTAATAAACTCAAAGTGATGCTTACAGTAATGTAGTAAGAGTTGCTACGAACCTTTAAATAATGCAACAGTAATGTAGTAAGAGTTGCTACGAACCTCAAAATAATGTGACAGTAATGTCGGAAGAAATGCTAATGATCTCAAAATGATGCGACAGTGATGTAGTAAGAATTGCTAATGAACTCAAAATGATGCTAAAAGTAATGGAGTGAAAGTTTCGAATAACCTCAAAGTGATGCTGACAGTCATGTGGTTTGAGTTGCGAGTAAATTAAAAATGATGCTGACAGTGATGTCGTAAGAATTGCTATTGAACTAAAAACGATGCTAACAGTAATGCAGTGATAGTTGCTAATAAACTCAGTGATGCTTACAGTAATGTAGTAAGTGTTGCGAACAACCTCAAAGTGATGCTGACAGTCATGTAGTAAGAGTTGCTACTCACCTCAAAATAATGCTAACAGTAATGTAGTGATAGTTGCTAATTACCTCAAAGTGATGCTGACAATCATGTAGTAAGAGCTGCTACTAACCTCAAAATGATGCGACAGTGATGTCAGAAGAATTGCTAATAATCTCAAAATGATGCGACAGTGATGTAGTAAGAATTGCTAATGAACTTAAAATGATGCTAACAGTAATGGAGTGAAAGTTTCGAATTACCTCAAAGTGATGCTAAGGGTCATGTAGTAAGAGTTGCTGCGAACCTCAAAATAATGCTACAGTAATGTTAGAAGAATTGCTAAAGATCTCAAAATGATGCGACAGTGATTTAGTAAGAATTGCTAATGAACTCGAAATGATGCTAACAGTAATGTAGTGATAGTTGTTAATAAACTCAGTGATGCTTACAGTAATGTAGTAAGAGTTGCTACGAACCTCAAAATAATGCTAACAGTAATGGAGTGAAAGTTTCACATAACCTCAAAGTGATGCTGAAAGTGATGTAGTAAGAATTGCTACTAACCTCAATTTAATGCTACAGTGATGTCGTAAGTATTGCAAATAAACTCAAATCTAATCAACCTCAAAGTGATGCTGACAGTCATGTGGTTTGAGTTGCGAGTAAATTAAAAATGATGCTGACAGTGACGTCGTAAGAATAGCTATTGAACTCAAAACGATGCTAACAGTAATGTAGTGATAGTTGCTAATCAACTCAGCGATGCTTACAGTGATGTAGTAAGTGTTGCGAACAACCTCAAAATAATGCGACAGTGATGTCAGAAGAATTGCTAAAGATCTCAAAATGATGCGACAGTGATTTAGTAAGAATTGCTAATGAACTCAAAATGATGCTAACAGTAATGTAGTGATATTTGCTATAAACTCAGTGATGCTTACAGTAATGTAGTAAGTGTTTCGAAAAACCTCAAAGTGATGCTGAAAGTCATGTAGTAAGAGTTGCTACTAACCTCAATTTAATGCTACAGTGATGTCTATGAATTGCTAATAAACTCAAAATGATGCTAACAGTAATGTAGTGATAGTTGCTAATAAACTCAAAGTGATGCTTACAGTAATGTAGTAAGAGTTGCTACGAACCTTTAAATAATGCAACAGTAATGTAGTAAGAGTTGCTACGAACCTCAAAATAATGTGACAGTAATGTCGGAAGAAATGCTAATGATCTCAAAATGATGCGACAGTGATGTAGTAAGAATTGCTAATGAACTCAAAATGATGCTAAAAGTAATGGAGTGAAAGTTTCGAATAACCTCAAAGTGATGCTGACAGTCATGTGGTTTGAGTTGCGAGTAAATTAAAAATGATGCTGACAGTGATGTCGTAAGAATTGCTATTGAACTAAAAACGATGCTAACAGTAATGCAGTGATAGTTGCTAATAAACTCAGTGATGCTTACAGTAATGTAGTAAGTGTTGCGAACAACCTCAAAGTGATGCTGACAGTCATGTAGTAAGAGTTGCTACTCACCTCAAAATAATGCTAACAGTAATGTAGTGATAGTTGCTAATTACCTCAAAGTGATGCTGACAATCATGTAGTAAGAGCTGCTACTAACCTCAAAATGATGCGACAGTGATGTCAGAAGAATTGCTAATAATCTCAAAATGATGCGACAGTGATGTAGTAAGAATTGCTAATGAACTCAAAATGATGCTAACAGTAATGGAGTGAAAGTTTCGAATTACCTCAAAGTGATGCTAAGGGTCATGTAGTAAGAGTTGCTGCGAACCTCAAAATAATGCTACAGTAATGTTAGAAGAATTGCTAAAGATCTCAAAATGATGCGACAGTGATTTAGTAAGAATTGCTAATGAACTCGAAATGATGCTAACAGTAATGTAGTGATAGTTGTTAATAAACTCAGTGATGCTTACAGTAATGTAGTAAGAGTTGCTACGAACCTCAAAATAATGCTAACAGTAATGGAGTGAAAGTTTCACATAACCTCAAAGTGATGCTGAAAGTGATGTAGTAAGAATTGCTACTAACCTCAATTTAATGCTACAGTGATGTCGTAAGTATTGCAAATAAACTCAAATCTAATCAACCTCAAAGTGATGCTGACAGTCATGTGGTTTGAGTTGCGAGTAAATTAAAAATGATGCTGACAGTGACGTCGTAAGAATAGCTATTGAACTCAAAACGATGCTAACAGTAATGTAGTGATAGTTGCTAATCAACTCAGTGATGCTTACAGTGATGTAGTAAGAGTTGCTACGAACCTCAAAATAATGCGACAGTGATGTCAGAAGAATTGCTAAAGATCTCAAAATGATGCGACAGTGATTTAGTAAGAATTGCTAATGAACTCAAAATGATGCTAAAAGTAATGGAGTGAAAGTTTCAAATAACCTCAAAGTGATGCTGACAGTCATGTGGTTTGATTTGCGAGTAGATTAAAAATTATGCTGACAGTCATGTCGTAAGAATTGCTATTGAACTCAAAACGATGCTAACAGTAACGTAATGATAGTTGCTAATAAACTCAGTGATGCTTACAGTAATGTAATAAGTGTTTGGAAAAACCTCAAAGTGATGCTGACAGTCATGTAGTAAGAGTTGCTACGAACCTCAAAATAATGCGACAGTGATGTCAGAAGAATTGCTAAAGATCTCAAAATGATGCGACAGTGATTAAGTAAGAATTGCTAATGAACTCAAAATGATACTAACAGTAATGTAGTGAACGTTTCGAACGACCTAAAAGTGATGCTGACAGTCATGTAGTAAGAGTTGCGAAGAACCTCAAAATAATGCGACAGTGATGTCAGAAGAATTGCTAATGATCTCAAAATGATGCGAGAGTGATTTAGTAAGAATTGCTAATGAACTCAAAATGATGCTAACATGAATGGAGTGAAAGTTGCTAATAAACTCAAAGTGATGCTGACAGTATTGTAGTAAGAGTTGCTACGAACCTTTAAATAATGCAACAGTAATGTAGTAAGAGTTGCTACGAACATCAAAATAATGCGACAGTGATGTCAGAAGAATTGCTAATGATCTCAAAATGATGCGACAGTAATGTAGTCAGAATTGCTAATGAACTCAAAATGATGCGAACAGTAATGGAGTGAAAGTTTCCAATAACCTCAAAGTGATGCTGACGGTCATGTAGTAAGAGTTGCTACGAACCTCAAAATAATGCGTCAGTAATGTAGTAAAAGTTGCTACGAACCTGAAAATATTGCGACAGTGATGTCAGAAGATTTGCGAATGAACTCAAAATGATGCTAACAGTAATGTAGTGATAGTTGCTAATCAACTCAGTGATGCTTACAGTAATGTAATAAGTGTTTCGAAAAACCTCAAAGTGACGCTGACAGTCATGTAGTAAGAGTTGCTACTTACCTCAGTTTAATGGTACAGTGATGTCTATGAATTGCTAATAAACTCAAAATGATGTGACAGTGATGTAGTGATCGTTCCTAATAAAACTCAGTGATGCTAACAGTAATGTAGTGAGAGTTGAAACTAGAACAACAAACTGTCCTCTGATGGTTGGACAGGTTGGTTTGGTCCGTCCTCTCACTCATCATTAAAAGCCCTTATTACTCATCATTCATCCAATCTGACACTCACGTCTGCAGTGGGGAATCCCCAGCAGGCCGCGGCCCACATGGAGCAGTCTCGGCCAATCACGTGGGGCCTGCAGCGGCACCGACCACCAAATGACTCGCAGGTGTCACTCTCAGCTCCAACCTCATGGCAGGCACAAGGCAGGGCGCCGTTGTTGAAGAGAGCCCAAGAGACACAGCTGAGCTGAGACAGAATGGAGACCAAGGACAGGAGGGACGACAGAGAAAAAGGAAACGTTAGCGAGACATTTTAGGAAAATTAGTTTAGTGGGGAAAAGGTTCTTAGCCAAACTTGCTCAATGGAAGGACAACAAAAAAGATCTTAAAAAGAAAATTAGCACAAAATGAAACCCTGCAAGAGAAAGTAAATCAAGAACTAAATATTCTTGAGGCTCAGGTCTTTAGTTCCAATGCTTGTAAATGACATCTGAATGCATTCACAACCCAAATCTGAGCAGACAGAAGCGTCCCAGTCAGGCCCAGTTTAGTTCCTCTAGAACATTCAGGGATACAGAACATGGACCAACTCAGGCTGAGAGACACCGACTTGACATGAAAGCTGTTGAGGCCACAGTTGCTGATGAAGTGGTCAGATTTCTCCAGTGGTTCTTGGTTCAAGGAGCTGGAGCTGGAGCTGCTCTCAGGCACCACCAGGACGTGATCCTGGAGAGACAGAAGGAAGAAGTCCAGGCCTGACAGAGGAGAAGGAGGCACAGAGTAGAAACAGCAGATACGTGTCGGGAAAGGGAGAGGGTATCAGTCCAGCAGAGGAGCAGGAAACCTACCACCACAGGGCTCTGCCTGCAGGAACCTGCAGGTGAGGAGGACCTGGTGGTCCGGCACATCCAGAATGATCTGGTTTTCAGACACCGGCACTTTTCGGCAGCCGTAAGCGTGGGGACAGAAGGAGGCGTTGGCGTGGCCTGAAAGACACAAACAACCATCTCCATTTGAATGTTTCTCAAACAGCCGGAGCAGGAAAGCTAAGATGAATCAAAGATCCTCCACCCTGCCAGATCCGACCATGGTAATGTAGACCTGCACAGGGTGGGTGGGGTGGAGCGGCTGGTGGTGGTGGAGGATGAAGACGTATCTGCCCAAAGCCTGGACACGGTGGAGTCCACCGCAGCGTTCTGAGTAGAAGGATGAGAGCGATGTTCAATGGTACATGTTTTCTTTCCTGAACCGCCGATGTTTCCAATCACGAATCTCAGTCATGAGATTTGAACATCATGGAGGAGTTCAAAAGTGTCAAACTGGGCCGGTCTCCATTTTATGAGTCCGGAGACCGAGGATAAAACTGCAAGTCCCTGGTTCAGATTTGACTCGTCTGAATCCAAACACAGCAGCGTTCTTCCACCAGGCCAGATGAGTTGATCATGATAACAAGATATCTTCATGCTACTACAACACACAAACTCATCACCAGAAAAGACTTCATGGTGGAACAACAAATCTCCTCCCAATGGGAAAAACATTGAGTTGAACAATCAACTTTTCCATGATGACATGGAGAGCTTGGCAGCAGCAGCAGGCTTCCATTGGGGGCTGATATGCCAGCTCCACTTAGCCTTCTTTGGAATGGTTTCACCTGGAGTGATGCTGTTATTGAGACCTTTTATCTGGAACAACACCACCTGCATGGAGACTGAGGACTTCAACAGATGCAGATGTTGACCCAGAATAAATCTAAATATTCCAGATGTGTTAAATCAATCCAGCAGCAGTGGTGGGAGCGTCGTAAACTCACTCACTCAGCAGCCGTCAGCCTCCGTACCTGCACGGAGTCCAGCCTGATGTGGTCTCTGTTGTCTGCTCCCAGAGGTGGTCTGTCACCTCTGAACCAGGGGGCTCATCTCTCTGGTGGGAGGTCAGTGGAGGAGCTGCAGCGGGGGAGGCCAGGATGGGCTCCTGTAGGAGGAGCTCTGGCCCTCCTTCAGCACCAGCCAGTGGGAGGGAGTTTGGAAATGTGAGGGGACACAGGAGGAGCTACAGGGGGAGGGAAGGTGGATCAGAACCGTTCTAACAAGAGCGCTGAGGGGACACAGGAGGAGCTACAGGGGGAGGGAAGGTGGATCAGAACCGTTCTAACAAGAGCGCTGAGGGGACACAGGAGGAGCTACAGGTGGAGGGAAGGTGGATCAGAACTGTTCTAACAAGATCGCTGAGGGGACACAGGAGGAGCTACAGGGGGAGGGAAGATGGATCAGAACCGTTCTAACAAGAGCGCTGAAGGGACACAGGAGGAGCTACAGGGGGAGGGAAGGTGGATCAGAACCGTTCTAACAAGAGCGCTGTCCCACTAATGTTCCTCACCAGAATCCTCCTGTCAGGGGGGAACCGTCCATGGGTGCTGATGCAGCGGACTGAAGGTTCAACGTAGTCCATGCTGAACTGGTCTTTAGGAACCAGGTGGACTTTGTGCTAAAAACAGCAGATAAACAAAAAGACAAAAAGGGGAGAATTTTAACAAAAGTATGCAAATGAGCTGAAGATCAAAATACAAAAAGTAAATCAAGGTTTTTTTCAAATGATTGCCAGCTATTTAGCTAAGAGAAGGACAAATGTCAATCAAGATGTCAGAATGGAACGATCCCACTGGCTTCTGGTCAAGGGAACCATGGAGATGCTAACTTCCTGTTGGACTATCAGGGTGTCTCATCCCTGACATGCTAACTTCCTGTTGGACGATCAGGGTGTCTCATCCCTGACATGCTAACTTCCTGTTGGACAATAAGCGCGTCTCATCCCTGACATGCTAACTTCCTGTTGGACGACAAGCGTGTCTCATCCCTGACATGCTAACTTCCTGTTGGACGATAAGCGTGTCTCATCCCTGACATGCTAACTTCCTGTTGGACGATAAGCGTGTCTCATCCCTGACATGCTAACTTCCTGTTGGACTATGAGCGTGTCTCATCCCTGACATGCTAACTTCCTGTTGGACTATCAGCGTGTCTCATCCATGACATGCTAACTTCCTGTTGGACTATAAAGCCTGATTTAAGCCTGATTTATGCTTCTGTGTCGAGTAGTATTCGTACCTACGCCGTCGACGCAGACCGTACGCCGTAGCCTGAAACGCGCCTCCAAAAAATCCTGCTTACGCATCGCGTCGACGCGTGGTGACGTCAACGTCGAGGACTGTGATTGGTCCGCTCAGAACGTTATTTCCGGTTCAGTCGCAGCACAACACCGCCATTTTCAAAGTTTCTGTGGTGAAAGCTCCAAGAAAAAAATGGACCAAGCTGAAGAAAGGATTATCGAGGAGGTGCTCAAGTACGACCACCTCTACAACGCCTCTTCGCGGCACTACAAAGACTGACAAATGGCCAACAATTGTTGTCTGTGACCGGAAGAAAACCAAGGAATCCGACAAGAGCCCCGTAAACAATACAAAGACAAAGCCACACCCCCTAGCGGCTTGGCGGTGAATTGCAGAGCAACGCGTTCCCTCGACTCAGAATAAACCAGGCTTTTCAGTCGCACCTGTTTTACGCCCCCGTGCCAGGTAAGGACCCCCATCGGGCTGTGCCACTCTGGAGGGAGCGCGTCTCACAGTCAGTCAGCGGAACCATGCGGATCCGGGCCGGAGCTGTGGGAAGGAGCGCCAATTGTATCGGGTTGTTGTTTTCTGGACTGCAGCAGAACAGGAGCAGCCGGGACTGGAATGTAGAAGTAGGTTATCTTGAAGTTGACTCAGTTATGGTGAACGATATTGTGGTTCAACACTTTAATGAGCTTTAAGGCAAACATATTTCATGAGGAAACAACGCCGGAATTGGACGGATTTCAGCGGCACACAACAACGTATCCGATACACCTCATTGGAAACCTGGTGGTCTCAGACGAAGAAACACCAGTCACCATGAAGAAGGAACTTTTAGCTGAGGACTCATGTTCTTTTCTGCAGGTTGAATGTCGCATTTGTTGGACAGAAGCGTCTCATCTCAACAAAAGCACCTCTTCAGTGCTGAGCCATGATGGGGCCAGGCATGAGAATGAAGTCCCAGATCCACCAGGATGAACTCAGGTATACAGCCACTCTCCAACTGACTCACAGTTGCTTCATTGATCATTAATTCCTATTCATTTCTTCTCTCCTTCATCTTTAACCATCCAGCTTCCAGGAAGCAGATGCTGGATGAGGCTCTGCTGAATTTGATCCTGAAGGACTGCCAGCCCCTCAGCACTGTTGAGAGGGAAGGGTTCAGGGAACTGGTTCAGGTCCTTGAGCCTCATATGTTTGCCAACCAGAAAGGTTTGTGTGGAAATGATCTAAAGCAGTCGTTGATATCTCCAGTTTATTTCATCTCTAATTTCAATGTATTGATTTACTCTGGGTGTCATTTTCAGACCATCAAACAAACGGTGGCCAAAAAGTACCAGGAGGAACGGGAAGGAGTGAAAAAGGAAGTCCAGCTGCCATGTGGACATCTGTGGACATGGAGGCTCCCTTGGCTCTGACCTGTCACTGCATTCGTGAGAATGAATGTGTTGGGAGTGCAAGACTTTCCACAAAGTCACCCTGCTGACAGTGTGGCCCCAGTCCAAAGAGGCATGATGGAGGACTGGGCCATCACCAACAAAGTCAAGTGTCTTGTGAGCGACGCAGCACCAAACATGACAGCATCCACTAGACAGCTCCAAATTCACCACTCAGTCTGCACTGCACATCGTCTGAAGCTAGGAGTCAGAAAATCCTGTGATCAGATCCCCACTTCCATCATCAGACACAAAGCCAGGAACACTGTCACATCCTTCAGATCAGCACTACAGCCAAGGAGAAGCTGGCTCAGGTGCAGCAACAGATGAGAGGGCCAACCCTGAAACTCATCAGTGAGGTGCCAACACGCTGGAACAGCACACACAGCTGTCAGGGCTGCATGATGATAGGGAACCAGTGTGGGAACCTCTGGCCTCTCTAAGACAGATTTGACTCCACTGACAGCTGAGGAGTTCACCACCATAGGAGAAGCACTTCTAGTAAACAGAGGTCATTCTAGTAGCCTGGTCCCTCTGTGGTTGAGCTATAATTTTAGGAAATATGCTCATTATTCAATGGTGACATCTCTCTGCTGAATAATGTAGAACTGAACGGATCCACTGGACCTTCTTTTTACAAACAGCAGCATGCAGCAGCTGTCCTGAGTGGAAAACTGCACATTTCTGTTGGTGAGAGTTAATCAAGCGATGGACTTTGTCTCTCAACAGAAGCTGTGTGGAAAAACCCTGCAGCTACGAGCGCTTCAGATTCTGAGAGTGATTCTTACGCCATTGGCTGGTTTAACCTGGCGTCTGACCGTGGAGGTGGCCGAGAGGAGCGTGACATGGCAGCACAGGTAAATAAACTAAAGCAGTGTTAGTCTTTGACAGCAGGCCAGGCCGACAAATGCTAATGTCTCTGACTGACTGACTGATGAAGTTGGACCATTGGTCAGCAACAATGATGCATGACCACAAATAGTGGCCTGGGTCTTTATGAAGCTCACATCACTGTTAGCATCATTTTGAGGTTATTAGCAACTCTCATTACATCACTTTAGCATCATTTTGAAATTCGTAGCAACTCACACTACATTGCTCTCAGTATCATTTTGAGCTTTGTAGCAACTCTCACCACATCACTGTAGCATCATTTCTTAGGTAAATAGCAAATCTCATTACATCACTGTAGCATCATTTCTTAGGTAAATAGCAAACCTCATTATATCACTGTAGCATCATTTTGCGGTTCGTAGCAACTCTCACCACATCACTGTAGCATCACTTCTTAGGTTTGTAGCAACTCTCATTACATCACTTTAGCATCATTTTGAGGATCGTAGCAACTCTCACTACATCACTGTAGCATCATTTTGAGGTTCCTCGCAACTCTCACCACATCACTGTCGCATCATTTTGAGGATAGTCGCAACTCTCACGACATCACTGTAGCATTATTTTGAGGTTCGTAGCAAATCTCACCTCATCACTGTAGCATCAATTCTTAGGTAAGTAGCAACTCTCACCACATGACTGTAGCATCATTTCTTAGGTTTGTAGCAACTCTCATTACATCACTCTAGCATCATTTGGACATTTGTAGCAACTCTCATTACATCACTGTCGCATCATTTTGAGGATAGTCGCAACTCTCAAGACATTACTGGAGCATCATTTTGAGATTGGTAGCAACTCTCACCACATCACTGTCGCATCATTTTGAGGATCTTAGCAACCCTCATTACATCACTGTAGCATCACTTTGAGGTTCGTAGCAACTCTCACCACACCACTGTAGCATCATTTCTTAGGTAAATAGCAACCCTCATTATATCACTGAAGCATCATTTTGCGGTTCGTCGCAACTCTCACCACATCACTATCGCATCATTTTGAGGATCGTAGCAACTCTCAATACATCACTGTCGCATCATTTTGAGGATAGTCGCAACTCTCGCGACATTACTGTAGCATCATTTTGAGATTCGTAGCAACTCTCATTACATCACTGTAGCATCATTTTGAGGTTTGTAGCAACTCTCACCACATCACTGTAGCATCATTTCTTAGGTAAGTAGCAACTCTCACCACATCATTGTAGCATCATTTTTTAGGTATGTAGAAACTCTCATTACATCACTTTAGCGTGATTTTGAACTTACTATCAACTCTCACCACATCACTGTCAGCATCATTTTGAGATTTGTAGCAACTCTCATTACATCACTGTAGCATCATTTTGAGGTTCGTAGCAACTCTCACCACATCACTGTAGCATCATTTCTTAGGTAAGTAGCAACTCTCACCACATCACTGTAGCATCATTTCTTAGGTTAGTAGCAACTCTCATTACATCACTCTAGCATCATTTGGACATTTGTAGCAACTCTCAGCACATCACTGTAGCATAATTTTGAGGATAGTCGCAACTCTCGCAACATTACTGTAGCATCATTTTGAGATTCGTAGCAACTCTGATTACATCACTGTAGCATCATTTTGAGGTTCGTAGCAACTCTCACCACATCACTGGAGCATCATTTCGTAGGAAAGTAGCAACTCTCATGACATCACTTAAGCGTGATTTTGAAATTACTATCAACTCTCACCACATCACTGTCGCATAATTTGGAGGATCGTAGCAACCCTCATTACATCACTGTCAGCATCATTTTGAGCTTTGTAGCAACTCTGACCACATCACTGGAGGATCATTTCTTAGGTTAGTAGCAACTCTGATTCCATCACTTCAGCATCATTTTGAGATTCGTAGCAACTCCCACTACATTAATGTAGCATCATTTCTTAGGTGAGTAGCATCTCTCACTACATCACTGTAGCTTTATTTTCAGTTAAGCAGAAACTCTCACTACATCACTGAAGCATCATTTTTAGGGTTTTAGCAACTCTTACTACATTACTGTCAGCATCATTTTGAGACTCGTTGCAACTCCCACTACATCACTGTAGCATCATTTCTTAGGTTCGTAGCATCTCTCATTACATCACTTGATTATCATTTCTTATGTGAGAAGAAACTCTCACTACATCACTGTAGCTTTATTTTCAGTTAAGAAGAAACTCTCACTACATTACAGTAAGCATCAATTTGAGGACAGTGTCAACTCTTACTTCATCACTGCATCATTTTGAGGTTCGTAGTAACTCTCACTCCATGACTTTAGCGTCAATTTTTAGGTTTTAAGCAACTCTCACTACATTACTGTCAGCATCACTTTGAGCATCCTAGTAACTCTCACTACATCACTGTCGCATCATTTCTTAGGTTCGTAGCAACTCTCATTACATCACTTTAGCATCATTTTTAAATTAGTAGCAACTGTCATTTCATCACTTTAGCATCATTTTGAGATTAGTAGCAACTCTCACATCACTGTAGCATCATTTTGAGGTTCGTAGAACTCTCACTACATCACTGAAGAATCATTTTGAGAATAGTTGAAACTCTCACTACATCACTGTAGCCTTATTTTGAGTTTAGCAGAAACTCTCACTATATTACTGTCAGCATCATTTTGAGGTTTTTAGCAACTCTCACCACATCACTGGAGCATCATTTCTTAGGGTAGTAGCAACTCTTACTACATCACTGGAGCATCATTTTGAGGATAGTAGTAACTCTTACTACACCACTGTCGAATCATTTAAAGGTTCGTAGCAATTCTCACTACATTACTGTCAGCATCATTTTGAGGTTCGTAGAACTCTCACCACATCACTGTAGCATCCTTTCTTAGGTTAGTAGCAACTCTCATTACATCACTTCAGCATCATTTTGAGGTTAGTCGCAACTCTCACTACATTATTGTGGCATCATTTTGAGATTTTTCGCAACTCTCACCACATCACTGTAGCATCATTTGTTTGGTTAGTGGCAATTCTTATTACATCACTGTAGCATCATTTGAGCATCGTACGAACTCTCACGACATTACTGTTGCATCATCTTGCGGTTTTTAGCAACTCACACCACATCACTGTAGCATCATTTCTTAGGTCAGTAGCTACTCTCATTACATCACTTTAGCATCATTTTTAGATTTGTAGCAACTCTCACCACATCACTGCAGCATCATTTCTTAGGTAAATAGCAAATCTCACTACATCACTCCAGCATCATTTTTAGGTGAGTTGCAACTCTCAATACATTACTGTAATCATCATTTTGAGGTTTTTAGCAACTCTCACCACATCACTGGAGCATCATTTCTTAGGTTAGTAGCAACTCTCACTACATCACTGTAGCATCATTTTGAGGATTTTTGAAACTCCCACTACATGAGTGTCAGCATCATTTTGAGATTAGTAGAAAGTATCACTACATTACTGTAGCATCATTTCTTAGGTTAGTAGCAACTCTCATTACGTCACTGTCAGCATCATTTTGAGATTAGGAGCAACTCTCACTACATCACTGTAGCATCAGTTTGAGATTTTTAGCAACTCTCACTACATCACTATCAGCATCATTTTTAGATTTGTAGCAACTCTCACCACATCACTGCAGCATCATTTCTTAGGTAAATAGCAAATCTCACTACATCACTCCAGCATCATTTTTAGGTGAGTTGCAACTCTCAATACATTACTGTAATCATCATTTTGAGGTTTTTAGCAACTCTCACCACATCACTGGAGCATCATTTCTTAGGTTAGTAGCAACTCTCACTACATCACTGTAGCATCATTTTGAGGATTTTTGAAACTCCCACTACATGAGTGTCAGCATCATTTTGAGATTAGTAGAAAGTATCACTACATTACTGTAGCATCATTTCTTAGGTTAGTAGCAACTCTCATTACGTCACTGTCAGCATCATTTTGAGATTAGGAGCAACTCTCACTACATCACTGTAGCATCAGTTTGAGATTTTTAGCAACTCTCACTACATCACTATCAGCATCATTTTGAGGTTGGTAGCAACTCTCACTACATCACTGTAGCATTATTTTGAGTTAACAGAAACTCACTACATTACTGTCAGTATCATTTTTAGGTTTTTAGCAACTCTCACTAAATGACTTTAGCATCATTTTGAGGTTCGTAGCAGCTCTCATTACATCACTTTGGCATCATTTTGAGATTAGTTGCAACTCTCACCACATCACTGTGGCATCATTTCTTAGGTTAGTAGCAAGTCTCATTACATCACTTTGGCATCATTTTGAGGTTCGTAGCAACTCTCATTACATTACTGTAGCTTTATTTTGAGTTAAGCAGAAACTGTCACTACACTACTGTCAGTATCATTTTTAGGGTTTTAGCAACTCTCACTACATCAATGTAGCATTATTTTGAGATAAGTAGCAACTCTCACTACATCACTGAAGCATCATTGTGAGATTTTTAGCAACTCTTACTGCATTACTGTAGCATCATTTTGAGGTTTTTCGCAACTCTCACCACATCACTGTCGCATCATTTATAGATTTTAAGCAACTCTCACTACATCACTGTAGCATCATTTGGAGGATATTAGCAACTCTCACTACATCACTGTAGCATCATTTGGAGGATAGTAGCAACTCTCACTACATTACTGTAGCATCATTTTGAGGTTTTCAGCAACTCTCACTACATTACTGTAGCATCATTTTGAGGTTCGTAGCAACTCTCACTACATTACTGTAGCATCATTTTGAGGTTCGGAGCAACTCTCACTACATTACTGACAGCATCATTTTGAGGTTTTTAGCAACTCTCACCACATTACTGACAGCATTATTTTGAGGTTTTTAGCAACTCTCACTACATCACTGAAGCAGCATTTTGAGATTTTTAGCAACTCTTACTACATTACTGTAGCATTATTTTGAGGTTCGTAGCAAATCTCACCTCATCACTGTAGCATCATTTCTTACGTAAGTAGCAACTCTCACCACATCACTGTAGCATCATTTCTTAGGTTTGTAGCAACTCTCATTACATCACTCTAGCATCATTTGGACATTTGTAGCAACTCTCATTACATCACTGTCGCATCATTTTGAGGATAGTCGCAACTCTCAAGACATTACTGGAGCATCATTTTGAGATTGGTAGCAACTCTCACTACATCACTGTTGCATCATTTTGAGGTTCGTCGCAACTCTCACTACATGAATGTAGCATCATTTTGAGAATAGTAGCAACTCTCATTACATCACTGTAGCATCACATCTTCGGAAAGTAGCAACTCTCATTACATCACTGAAGCGTGATTTTGAAATTACTATCAACTCTCACCACATCACTGTCGCATCATTTTGAGGATCTTAGCAACCCTCATTTCATCACTGTAGCATCATTTTGAGGTTCGTAGCAACTCTCACCACATCACTGTAGCATCATTTCTTAGGTAAATAGCAACCCTCATTATATCACTGTAGCATCATTTTGCCGTTCGTCGCAACTCTCACCACATCACTGTAGCATCATATCTTCGGAAAGTAGCAACTCTCACCACATCACTATCGCATCATTTTGAGGATAGTCGCAACTCTCGCGACATTACTGTAGCATCATTTTGAGATTCGTAGCAACTCTCATTACATCACTGTGGCATCATTTTGAGGTTTGTAGCAACTCTCACCACATCACTGTAGCATCATTTCTTAGGTAAGTAGAAACTCTCACCACATCACTGTAGCATCATTTTTTAGGTATGTAGCAACTCTCATTACATCACTTTAGCTTGATTTTGAAATTACTATCAACTCTCACCACATCACTGTCAGCATCATTTTGAGGTTCGTAGCAACTCTCACCACATCACTGTAGCATCATTTCTTAGGTAAGTAGCAAATCTCACCACATCACTGTAGCATCATTTCTTAGGTTAGTAGCAACTCTCATTACATCACTGTAGCATCATTTGGACATTTGTAGCAACTCTCAGCACATCACTGGAGCATCATTTCTTAGGTAAATAGCAACCCTCATTACATCACTTTAGCATAATTTTGCGGTTGGTAGCAACTCTCAGTACATCACTGTCGCATAATTTTGAGGTTCGTAGCAACTCTCACCACATCACTGTAGCATCATTTCGTAGGAAAGTAGCAACTCTCATTACATCACTTAAGCGTGATTTTTAAATTACTATCAACTCTCACCACATCACTGTCGCATAATTTTGAGGATCGTAGCAACCCTCATTACATCACTGTAGCATCATTTTGAGCTTTGTAGCAACTCTCACCACATCACTGTAGCATCATTTTTTAGGTAAATAGCAAACCTCATTATATCACTGTAGCATCATTTTGCGGTTCGTAGCAACTCTTACTACATCACTGTAGCATCATTTCTTAGGGAAGTAGCAACTCTCATTACACTGCTTTAGCATTATTTTCAAAATACTATCAACTCTCACCACATAGCAACTCTCATTACATCACTGTCCGCATCATTTTGACATTAGTGGCAACTCTCACTACAACACTGTAGCATCACTTCTTAGGTTTGTAGCAACTCTCATTACATCATTTTAGCATCATTTCTTAGCTTAGTAGCAACTCTCACTACATCACTGTAGTATCATTTTTAGGTTACGAGCAACTCTCACTCCATCACTGTCAGCATCATTTTGAAATGAGTAGCAACTCTGACCACATCACTGGAGGATCATTTCTTAGGTTAGTAGCAACTCTCATTCCATCACTTCAGCATCATTTTGAGATTCGTAGCAACTCCCACTACATTAATGTAGCATCATTTCTTAGGTGAGTACCATCTCTCACTACATCACTGTAGCTTTATTTTCAGTTAAGCATAAACTTTCACTACATCACTGGAGCATCATTTTGAGGTTTTTAGCAACTCTCACAACATCACTGAAGCATCATTTTGAGATTTTTAGCAACTCTTACTACATTACTGTCAGCATCATTTTGAGCATCCTAGCAACTCTCACTATATCACTGTCGCATCATATCTTAGGTTAGTAGCAACTCTCTTTACATCACTGTCAGCATCATTTTGACATTAGTAGCAACTCTCACTACATCACTGTAGCTCTATTTTCAGTTAAGCAGAAACTCTTACTTCATCACTGCAGATTCATTTTGAGGTTCGTAGCAACTCTCACGACATCACTGCAAGCATCATTTTGAGGTTAGTCGCAGTTTCACTACATCACTGTAAGCATCATTTTGAGGTTCGTCGCAACTCTCATTACATCACTGTGGCATCATTTTGACATTAGTAGCAACTCTCACTACATCACTGTCAGCATCATTTTGACATTCGTAGCAACTCTCACTACATCACTGTGGCATCATTTATTAGGTTCGTAGTAACTCTCTTTGCAACACTGTGGCATCATTTTGAGATCAGTAGCAACTCTCACTACATTACTTTAGCATCATTTTGAGATTCGTAGCAACTCTCACCACATCACTGTAGCATCATTTCTTAGGTTAGTAGCAACTGTCATTACATCACTTTAGCATCATTTTGAGCATCGTAGCAACTCTCACCACATCACTGCAGCATCATTTTTTAGGTTAGTAGCAACTCTCATTGCATCACTTTAGCAACATTTTGAGATTCGTAGCAAATCTCACGACATCACTGTCACCATCATTTTTAGGTTTTTGACAACTCTCCCCATATCACTGGAGTATTATTTCTTAGCTTTGTAGCAACTCTCATTCCATCACTTTAGCATCATTTTGAGACTCGTTGCAACTCCCACTACATCACTGTAGCATCATTTCTTAGGTGTGTAGCAACTCTCATTACATCACTGTCCGCATCATTTTGACATTAGTAGCAACTCTCACATCACTGTAGCATCATTTTGAGGTTCGTAGAACTCTCACCACATCAGTGTAACATCATTTTGAGGTTAGTAGCAACTCTCACTACATCACTGAAGAATCATTTTGAGAATAGTTGAAACTCTCACTACATCACTGTAGCCTTATTTTGAGTTTAGCAGAAACTCTCACTGTATTACTGTCAGCATCATTTTGAGGTTTTTAGCAACTCTCACCACATCACTGGAGCATCATTTCTTAGGGTAGTAGCAACTCTTACTACATCACTGTCGAATCATTTAAAGGTTCGTAGCAATTCTCACTACATTACTGTCAGCATCATTTTGAGGTTCGTAGAACTCTCACCACATCACTGTAGCATCCTTTCTTAGGTTAGTAGCAACTCTCATGACATCACTATGAGCATCATTTTGAGGTTAGTCGCAACTCTCACTACATTATTGTGGCATCATTTTGAGGTTTTTCGCAACTCTCACTACATCACTGTAGCATCATTTGTTTGGTTAGTGGCAATTCTTATGACATCACTGTAGCATCATTTAAGCATCGTAGCAACTCTCACCACATCACTGCAGCATCATTTCTTAGGTAAATAGCAACTCTCACTACATCACTCCAGCATCATTTTTAGGTGAGTTGCAACTCTCAATACATTACTGTAGCATTATTTTGAGATAAGTAGCAACTCTCACTACATCACTGAAGCATCATTGTGAGATTTTTAGCAACTCTCACTACATAACTGTAGCATAATTTTGAGGATAGTAGGAACTCTCACTACATCACTGTAGCATCATTTGGAGGATAGTAGCTACTCTCACTACATGACTGTCAGCATCATTTTGAGATTTTAAGCAACTCTCACTACGTCACTGTAGCATCATTTTGAGGATAGTAGCAACTCTCACTACATCACTGGATCATCATTTCTTAGATTAGTAGCAACTCTCACGACATCACTGGAGCATCATTTTGAGGTTTTTAGCATCTCTTCCTACATCATTGTAGCATCATTTTGAGGTTTTTAGCAACTCTCACTACATTACTGTAGCATCATTTTGAGGTTCGTAGCAACTCTCACTACATTACTGTAGCATCATTTTGAGGTTTTAAGCAACTCTCACTACATTACTGTAGCATCATTTTGAGGTTCGCAGCAACTCTCACTACATTACTGACAGCATCATTTTGAGGTTTTTAGCAACTCTCACCACATCACTGAAGCATCATTTTGAGATTTTTAGCAACTCTTACTACATCACTGTAGCATCATTTTGAGGAAAGTAGCAACTCTCACTTCATGACTGTCAGCATCATTTTAAGGTTTGAAGCAACTCTCACTACATTGCTGTAGCATCATTTTGAGGTTTTTAGCAACTCTCACAACATCACTGAAGCATCATTTTGAGATTTTTAGCAACTCTTACTGCATCACTGTAGCATCATTTTGAGCTTCGTAGCAACTCTCACTACATCACTGTAGCATCATTTTGAGGTTTTCAGCAACTCTCACTACATCACTGGAGCATCATTTCTTAGGTTTGTAGCAATTCTTATTACATCACTGGAGCATCATTTCTTAGATCAGTAGCAACTCCCACTACATTACTGTAGTATCATATTGAGGTTCGTAGTGTCACGTCCCCATGGTCACGGGCATGGGGGCGTTGCATTATTTTTGCCTTCCTTCCCTTCTCAGGTTCAAGCTTTATGGGGCGGAGCTGCTGACTAATTGGGAGCACCTGGGCCCGGCGTCTCCCAGCTATAAAGCAGGCGGCCAACCTGGCCAGCTGTCTCTCGCTCACTCCTCCTGGCCCACGTCGGAGCGATGGTTGTGTTTCTTGAGTTATGTCTTGTTTAGTTCTCTGCATCCATCACACCGCACACATACACCCCCTGTACACTCATGCACACACTCGCACTCACCACTGACACTACTGATAACCACACTCCACTGTACGTTATGGTTTGCCTTGTGTTGATTTTGCGTTACTAATAATAAATTATTAGTTGTGTGTCACGTTTAGTCTGCGTCTCCCTCCTTCGATGTCACGATTTCTGAGCCGGGTCGTGACAGTAGCAACTCTCACCACATCACTGTCGCATTATTTTGAGATTTTAAGCAACTCTCACTACATCACTGTAGCATCATTTGGAGGATAGTAGCAACTCTCACTTCATGACTGTCAGCATCATTTTAAGGTTTTAAGCAACTCTCACTACATCACTGGAGCATCATTTTGAGGTTCGTAGCAACTCTCACTACATCACTGTCAGCATCATTTTAAGGTTTTAAGCAACTCTTACTACATCACTGGAGCATCATTTTGAGGATAGTAGCAACTCTCACCACATCACTTTCGCATCATTTATTAGGTTAGAAGCAACTCTCATGACATCACTTTTGCATCTTTTTGAAATTAGTAGATACTCTCATTACATCACTGTCAGCATCATTTTGAGTTCATTATTATCATTGAGGTTATTCGTTATTCTTTCACTGCATTACTGTTAGCATTATTTTGATTTCATTAGCAATTCTTACGACATCTCCGTCTCATTATTTTGAGGTTATTAGCAACTCTTCCTACATCACTGTAGCATTTTTTGAGGTTATTAGCAACTCTTACGACATCACTCTCAGCATCATTTTGAGATCATTAGTAACTTTAATTAAATCACTGTAGCATCATTTTGAGGTTCGTAGCAAATATTACTACAAGACTGTCAGCATCATTTTGAGGTTCGTAGCAAATATTACTACAAGACTGTCAGCATCACTTTGAGGTTATTCGCAACTATCACTACATTACTGTTAGCATCATTTTGAGTTTATTCGCAATCCTTAGAACATCACTGTAGCATCATTTTGAGTTCATTAGGAATTCTTACGACATTATCGTAATCATCATATTGAGGTTTTTCGCAACTCTCACAACATTACCATCAGCATCATTCTTTAATTCATTAACAATTCTTCCTACATCACTGTCGCATCATTTTGAGATTATTAGCAGCTCTTACTACATTACTGTCATCATCATTTTTAGGTTACTCGCAGCTCTAACCACATGACTGTCAGCATCACTTTGAGGTTATTCGAAACTTTCACTCCATTACTGTTAGCATCATTTTGAGTTCATTAGCAATTCTTACGACATCACTGTTGCATCATTTTGAGATCATTACCAATTCTTCTGACATCACTGTCGCATTATTTTGAGTTTCGTAGCAACTCTTACTATATGACTGTCAGCGTCACTTTGAGGTTATTCGAAACTTTCATTCCATTACTGTTAGCATCATTTTTAGTTCATTAGAAATTCTTACTACATCACTGTCGCATCATTTTGAGATCATTATCAATTCTTCTGACATCACTGTCGCATTATTTTGAGTTTCGTAGCAACTCTTACTACATGACTGTCAGCATCACTTTGAGGTTGTTAAAAACACTGACTACATTACTTTAAGCACCAGTGAGTTTATTAGCAACTATCACTACATTACTGTTAGCATCATCTTGAGTTCATGAGCAATTCTGACGACATCACTGTAGCATCATTTTGAGGTTGTTAGCAACTCTTACTACATTACTGTTGCATTATTTTAAGCAACTCTTTCTGACTGACTGTCAGCATCACTTTGAGGTTTTTCGAAACACTTACTACATTACTTTAAGCATCACTTTTAATTTATAAGCAACTATCACTACATTAATGTTAGCATCATTTTTTATTTCATTCACAATTCTTCCTACATCACTGTCGCATTATTTTGTGGTTATTAGCAGCTCTTACTACATTTCTGTCAGCATAATTTTGAGGTTATTAGCAACTCTTACTACATTACTGTTAGCATTATTTTAAGGTTCGTTTTTAACTCTTACTACATGACTGTCAGAATCACTTTGAGGTTGTTAAAAACACTTACTACTTTACTTTAAGCTTCACTGAGTTTATTAACAACTATCACTACATCACTGTCAGCATCATTTTGAGTTCATTAGCAATTCTTACTACATTACTGTTGCATTATTTTGAGGTTAGTAGCAACTCTTACTACATGACCAGGAGATCAACTTGGAAAACCCGGACTCTCAATTCTTACGACATCACTGTCGCATCATTTTGAGATCATTAGCAATTCTTCTTACATCACTGTCGCATTATTTTTAGTTTCATAGCAACTCTTACTACATTACTGTGTCATTATTTTAAGGTTTGTAGCAGCTCTTACTACATTACTGTCAGCATCACTTTAAGTTTATTAGCAACTATCACTACATTACTGTCAGCATCATTTTGAGTTTATTAGCAATTCTTACTACATCACTGTCACATCATTTTGATATCATTAGCAATTCTTACGACATCACTGTTGCATTATTTTGAGGTTATTAGCAACTCTCACTACATGACTGTCAGCATCACTTTGAGGTTGTTCGAAACACTTACTACATTACTGTAAGCATCACTGAGTTTATTAGCAACTATCACTACATTACTGTTGGCATTATTTTGAGTTCATTAGCAATTCTTCTGAAATCACTGTCGCATTACTTTGAGGTTAATGGAAACTCTAACCACATGACTGTCAGCATCACTTAGTTTATTAGCAACTATCACTACATTACTGTTAGCATCATTTTGAGTTCATTAGCAATGTGGGTCTTTGATTGGGAATTGTAAGAAAAATCACTGAATGAACAACACAAACACAGACTGTGTCTGAAATTCCACACCTGCACCCGACTCAGAATGAAAAACCAGTGTGGACTCAATTGTATCCACTGTCAATCCTGATTCTGGAGAAATTTCTTTGTGTGTTTTGATGGACTCAAGCCAAGCAGAAATTTCCCACAATGCAATAGGGCGGCGTTTGGTCAGTGTTGAGCAGGCGTCAGTCTGACAATGATGTCATATTATTGTGTCATCACTTGACCAGACCCAAAAGTAGGCTCAGGCATCAGTTTCTTCTCAATGCTAATGTCTGCTAGCTTAGTCTGCTACTTTGATGGCTCTGCCTGCTCAAAGGTCCAGACTCCTGGATGTGGTGGTTCCTACCTGAACGTAGATTCTGTCAGCTCATGTTGTTAAATCAACTCACCAGGAACACCAGTAGATTTCAATGGACTGACAATGAGTCTCATTGAATGGGTGTCTCGTCCAACGAGAAACAATCAGTCTCAGGTTGAAGCTCATCAATGAAGTCTTGTGGATCAGTGGCTTGCATGAATGAATGAGTTGGAAGACTTCTTGGAAATTAAAGAGGATTTAATACAATTAAGAAAACCCTTAAGACAGAGTGATAATTCCAGCAGAGTAATTAAGGCCCATATTGAGTAGCAGGTATTACGTTCTCAGCTGGATTCTCCCATCGATGTACGACGCCTCTCCAACGAACTGGTGGGAGGACGGCCTCCAAAGCCTCCACCTCATCGACCGTGGCTCCCGCTGAGATTCGCTCGATGGAGAAGGGGAGCGCGTTGATTGGCTACCCTCTGGTCTCAGGCTGCTGGCTGCCTGGACTAAGCTGCTCTTCTCCGACACAAAGGTGGCTTCTCTCTCTTCAAGGCTCACAGGAGGTCAAGAGTGTAGCGACCGTGAGCCGAGATCGATGATGAATTACAAAAATAGAAAATCCCCCCAAAAAATTAGTGGAATAGAAAAGAAAAGGGGAGGAGCCGGACCAGCTGCTCTAGGAGCTCACACACAAAGGGCAGAAACAAGAAGCACTGAAGAGAGCGCCAGCAGTGGATGGTGCCACCACTGTTACAGTAAACTGGTCCGCCTCAGAGCAGTGACCTTTGACCTGTGAGTGGTTGTTGGCCAATCAGGACACTTTGCTGTCTTCAGTCCTTCTCAGATATCAACAAATGAAGCTGGTTGAACAGACAGCAATCATCATCACTCAGAGACATCACCTGGAGAGGAAGACTGCTCCGAGTTCTGACAATGACAGTGAAGAGGCAAGGAGAGCTGGACAACCACAGACAGTGAAACATTCGGAACATCATGTTGATACACGTGTGTGTGTGTGTGTGTGTGTGTGTGTGTGTGTGTGTGTGTGTGTGTGTGTGTGTGTGTGTGTCAGACTCGGAATCAGAATCTTTTATTTTCGTTGTACGGGGGGGGGGGGGTACAGTGACAATAGTTAGAGCGCTCTTCCAGAGCCACCGTGCACCACAGAATGCAGATACAAAGAAAAGATAAAAGCAAGATAAAAGACACTGTTAGAACAGAAAGATCCATCAACCCACCAACCAGAGGTGTGTCTGGTACAGATGTGGAATTATTGGCTCACACAATGTTGAGGACACTGGAAGAAGACAAACAAAAAAGGCTGGTGTGATCCAAACCTTCATCAAAAATGGTCCTGGAGAACTGTTCAATGTGTCAGGACTTCTGTCCATTGTCTTCTGCTTATCCTGTTCAGGGTCATGAGGGGGTGGAGCCTATCCCAGCAGCTTTTGGGCGACAGGCCGTGTTCACCCTGGACAGGTCACCAGTCCATCACAGGGCCAACACATCCACAGACAAACATTCCAAGCCAGACTCAGGAGGATCTCTCCACCCTACAGACTGTAAAGGAACCATCAAAGATGGCAGTTGGAGTTCTGTGGATCTGTGCTGGATTCCTCGTCCTCACGGACCAGAAGTCTGTCTGAAATACTGCACTGATTGATGATCTTTTCATGAATCTGGAAAAGCTTCTAAAATTAAGAGGAAAACAATCCTATCTTCTTCATGTCTCAAGCCAAATCAAACCAAGAGTTCTTTTATCATATTTTTTTGACTGGTTGGTTGTTGAAAGAGAGCAGGACAGGACAGACAGCAGAAGACAAATATAGAGAAGGAAAGACAAAAGAAAGAGAGAAAGGAGGGAGAGAATGACAAAAAGATGGGAACAAGATGAGGGTGAAAGACAAGCAGAGAGAAAGACAGAGGGACAGGGGGATGAAAGACAGACACGCAACCAACAACAGCAGCAGCAATAATAGTAAACTAGCTGCCAATGATAACGTCTCCTGGTCGCTGAAGCAATCAACTTCATAATAGGAGGATTGAAGAGCCAGGAAATAAAATATTAGCACAATACTGATGTGAATGTTCGTGCAATACTGAGAACACTGATATGTAGACGACTAGTAGGGGCGGCACGGTGGTGCAAGAAGACAAACAAAAAAGGCTGGTGTGATTCAGACATCCATCAAAAATGGTCCTGGAGAACTGTTCAATGTGTCAGGACTTCAGAAGCTCCAATCCTCTCTAAGGTCCAGTGAGAATGGAAGAGATTATAAATGAGAGAAGCAGGGCCCTCACTCAGAACTGAACCAGCTCAGTTGGGAGAGCCTTCGACTGAAGATCTAAAGGTCCCTGGTCCGATCCCAGGTTTCAGCAGAGGAGCAGCATTGACTTTACTTTCCAGTGGAGGAACTGCAGACATGAAGGAAGCTAACATCTTGTCCTGTGCATTCTTGTGACATTCAGGACATTTTTGGAGCCTCTTGTTGGATTTTGCCACAGAGAATCAGAGCCAATCAAAAGCATGGTGGACTTCAACATGGAGGACTGAACAAGTCAAGAAAGCATCAGTTTGACCTTCACAGGTGTTTCTGTTCCTGTCTCAATGCTGTAGAAAGAGCCTGAGGAGCTCAGATGGTAGAGCATCAGACTTTTAATGTGAGGGTCCAGGGTTCAAGTCCCTGTTCAGGTGCTGTGGAGGTTCCAGTGTTTGACAACATGGTACTGGATGAAGTTCAGTGTTGAACAAACTGTCATCATCAAAAGTAGAAGTGTTCTTGTCTCGCCACTGTGAGACTGTTGCTAGGAAACTGACCAATAATAATTTCATGTGGCATGCAATTAACAAAACACCTACATTGATGGTCAAGGGGGTTGGAGCCTATCCCAGCATCTACGGGCCAGAGGCGGGGTTCACCCTGGACAGGTCACCAGTCCATCACAGGGCCAACATACAGAGACAAACAACCATTCATACCTATGATCAATTTAGAGTGTCCAATCAGCCTCGTCCCAAATTACACGTCTTTGGACGGTGGGAAGGAACCGGAGTACCCGGAAAGAACCCACGCATTCATGGGGAGAACATGCAGGCTCCACACAGAAAGATTCCCCACCCGAGCCTGGACTCAAACCCAGAACCTTCTTGCTGTGAGGCCACAGTGCTGACCACTGCACCATCATGCTGCCATGCTCTCTTCTACTTTCCTCAATTGTCTTTCTTTCATGTCCTCCTGAGATCAAAGACAGAATTCTAGCTACTGTCAAAGCCCTGATGACATCATCATTCATATCTGACCATTACAGCTCACTACATTAGCGACTGGATCTTCGCATGCCATGTTCTTCAAACCAGAGCCGTGGAAACCAGCCACACAGCGAGAAAACTCAGCAGCAAATATTGTCCGCGCTGCGGAGATGACGGGCTTGTTGCACATTGGTTGCTTTGCACACCTTCTTAATTTAAGTCCCTACAGCTGCACGCTTGCTCGGCAGAGTCAGACGCATCGCTGGATTTTTTCATCGTAGCTCTACGGCGAGCCGCATCCTCAGTGAGAAGCAAAGGGTGCTGGAGCTTCCTGAGCACAAGATGGTGATTGACGTGTTGACACGTTGGAATAGCTCACTGGAGATCCTGGACCGTTTCCTCCAGCAGCAACCAGCCATCTCAGCAGCTCTGCTGTCACCTGAAGTACGCAGAAACGAGAAAGATGTCTGCACGTTGACAGAAGTGGACGTAAGAGTAGCAGAGGAAATAGTCTCTGAGAATCCAGCTTGAAGCCACGCCCTCCTTGTTCTTGAAAAACCCAAACAGCGACCATCAGTCTCACTCCAATCCTGTACTTGGTTCAGTGTTGCTGTTCCATTTTGCAGCAGCAGGGGTCACTGTGATACCAGGTTCAGTTCAAGATTCCCAACTCCAGCTCATGTTGGGGACCTCAGTGGCAGGGCTTATACAAAAAGAGTCAACACGTTCATTTGTATAACAGAAAATTTCAGTGATGTGGTGGCATTTTCTTTTTCTGTGCTGTCTGATTTTCTAAATATCAGGTTTAGATCCTCAAATTAACACTGGGACACCAAAAGAGAACACAGTAATTCTCCAGTGATCTGGTGTTGTTGTGTTCTTCTCAGCTTCATCATGAAGACCTGCTGGCACTGGGCGCTGGTGGAAGTTTGCAGCTCTCACTGGAAAGTCCTGAGGCTCCTGCCACTCTGAAGCAGGCAGTTGCTCCCAGCCAGCCCACACTTTCACTCTCTGGTGTAGGAGTGAAGAACAAAATCAGAATCAAGAACCATCACTCTTTCATTGGGGCTCCTTTCTCCTTGTTCTGATCCAGAAATTCAACAGCTTCTATCATTGATTTGACAGGAAATGTTGATGACACACTGGGATTTTTGTTCTCCTGCTGTCACTGTCAAGTGCAGCTTAACATGAGAGGTAGCAGGATCATTCATGTGTTCATGTTTCCAGCAGACAAGGAGGAAACCTGGGAGGACTTCAGTGACTCTGATCACTGGTTCTCACTTCATCTTCTCAGTATAAAGTTCAAAGCGAGCTGGCCAGGAGTTGAACCTTCAATCTTCTGATCCGAAGTCAGACGCGTTATCCATTGCGCCACCAGCCCTACAGAGGGGAGGGGCTTATTACATACAAACTCCTCATCATTTCCACCTCCAGGAGTGAAGCCTCCCGTGACCCAAGAGGCTCCAACTGGCACTCATTTCTCCACCACCTCGCTAACCTGAGCTGGAGCATCTGAGAACCAAACAGTGACCCCCTTCATTCCAGAGCCCCCACCACTTTAACCACAGCCGGCCGGCCTCCTCCACACTGCTACTAAAATTGAAGACTGAAGCGTCTCATCCAGAGATCTGTCACAGGCATCTGCTGTGGAGGGTCAATCTGTCCGTCCACATTCAGATCATTGATGCAGCAACTCTGCTAGGATCAAACTACTCAGGATGAAACAGACCAATGTTGACATCAAGTAGCAACTCAGCAGCTGATCAACAGAGTCCTGAGCACCAGTAGAGCCTGGTCCTGGTCCCTGGGGGGCTCCAACCACCAGCCTCTCTGTTAACAGCCGAGCGCCACAGAGACTCACATTCACACTCACATTCATACCTACAGTCAATTTAGAGTATCAATCAGCCTCGTCCCAAATTACATGTCTTTGGACGGTGGGAAGAAGCCGGAGTACCAGAGAGAACCCACACATGGACGGGGAGGCAAGGCAATTTTATTTGTAGAGCCCGTTTTCATCACCAGTTTCCACCATTTCCGCGCCGGATGTTTTGCTTCGGACAGGTAACGCGGCTTGTCTGCTCACCTGCTGCTCTTGGCTCACGTAGCACTGAGCTAATGATTGTGTATTGTGCTGCAGAGCAGCCGATTTGGTAATGAGAGTCCTGCCAAGTGACATCACTGACATGAATGGATGACTTCAGTCACGTGAATGGATGACTTCAGTCACGTGACTGGATGACTTCAGTCACATGACTGGATGACAGTGGAGATGCCAATGTAGAGGTTGGGGAAATAGTCTCTGAGAATCCAACTTGAACCCACAGCCTCCTTGTTTTTCAAAAACCCAAACAGCGACCATCAGTCTCCCTCCAATCCTGTACTTGGGTAAACAACAAAAACAGAGTAAAAGTCTCTGGCAACATATTTGTTTCCTGTAGGGTTTCTTCATGTATGTGTGGTGTACCTGCTCTCCCAGAGGACTGCCATCTTTGTTCTGTGGGCTGACATGTTTTAGTGTCAGCACAGGTCATAGCGCTGAGACTGAACTCTCATTCTCCCACAAGTATTATTTCCACCTCACACTCCTGCAGATATTCAAGTGAACAGGGAACACAAATTTATGCTCAACTTCTCCTGTGTATTCATCCACAGTCACTAAACAACAACCAAACCAAACAAAAGAGGTTTGCTAGCATGGCGATCAGCTGTAGTTCACCATCTTATCCAGGTCACATGACTCAGGAGTAGCGTGGCCGTCTGGCAACCAAAGGGTGGCTGGTTTGATCCTCACTTTCTCCAGTGACCATGTCAAAGTGTCCTTGAGTAAGATACTGAACCCCTAAATACTTCTGATGAGTAGGTTGGCTCCTTGCATGGCAGCCTTCAGCATCAGTGTGTGAGTGTGTGAATGAGAGGCCATTGTTCAGCTCCTTGAGTGCTGCTGAGGTAGAAAGGCTCTGTACAAACTGAGTCCTTTTACCATTTCTTTCCTGCTTTTAGCAGCACTGTTGTCACTTCCTGTGACCGTGGAGGGAAGGGGTCCCCCTTCAGAATAAGTTTGATATCATGATGTTACTTCCTCTTCAACATGCCTTTAGCAGACCAACTCAGAGAGCAGCACAGTGAGGTAGTGTGGCTGAGTGGTCTAAGGCGCTGGATTTAAGCTCCAGTCTCTGAGGAGGCGTGGATTCAAATCCCACCACTGCCATCATGTCCCAGGTCACTGGAGAGGTGTGGCAGGTCTCCCACAGTCTTTCCTTTCACTTCCACTGGTATTTTCAAACCTGTGACCAAAAGAAGAAGACAAGGCAAGGCAAGGCAAGGCAAGGCAATTTTATTTGGATAGCCCGTTTTCACAAACAGTTTGTCTCAAAGGGCTTCACATGGCATCATAACAACATCCTCTGCCCTTAGACCCTCACATCGACTGAGGAAAAACTCCATAGAAAACCCTTTTAACAGGGAAAAATCTGAGAAACCTCAGGGTGAGCAACAGAGGAGGGATCCCTCACCCAGGACGGACAGACATGCAGTAGATGTTGTTACAGACAAGAAAACAGTTTACAATACAAAATGTGGGAAACACGGAAATGTTAATAACAGCTGAAGAAGGAAGCTTCTGGAAGGGGAGGCAGGGAGAGCAAGCCAGCTTGATGGGGGACTGGATGGTAGACTGGTTCATGGAAGGGGAGCACAGGCCGGTGTGACAGTAGGGAATAAGAGGGGGGGGGGCGATGCAGGCGGCGGTTGGGGCTCTGGTGGATCTGTGGAAACACAGAGAGACTGCGAGACACCAAGGCCAAACTACAAAGTGCAACAAGTAATGGTAATGACAGTTCCAAAAATGTGCAGGGAGGAGAGGAGGAGAGAGGGGGAAAGGAGAGGAGAGGAGAGGAGAGGAGGGGAGAGGAGGGAAGGGCTCCATGTAACCTGATGTGTCCCCCAGCAGTCTAAGCCTGTAGCAGCATAGCTATCAATGGTTCAGAGCTACCTGAACCAGTCCTAACTGAAGGCTCTGTCATAGAGGAAGGTCTTAAGCCTGGACTTAAACGTAGTTAAAGTGTCTGCCTCTCTGACCCATGGAGAGAGCTGGTTCCACAGTAGAGGAGCCCGGTAACTAAAGGCTCTACCTCCCAGTCTGTTTTTATTGATACTGGGAATCACTAAAAGACCTGCATTCTGGGAGTGGAGTGCTCTGGTGGGACAGTAGGGACTAATGAGCTCTTTCAAATAGGATGGAGCTTTATCATTGAGAGCCTTATAAGTTAGCTGAAGGACTTTGAAGTCGATTCTAGATCCTACAGGAAGCCAGTGGAGAGAAGCTAAAGTGGGAGAGATGTGTTCTCTCTTCTTAACTCCCGTCAAAACCCTCGCTGCAGCGTTCTGGACCAGCTGGAGACTCTTTAGAGAGTATTTAGGACATCCTGACAGGAGAGAGTTGCAGTAGTCCAGCCGAGAAGTGATAAATGCATGCACCAGTTTCTCAGCATCACTCTGGGAAAGGATCTTCCTAATCTTAGCGATACTTCGCAGATGGAAGAAGGCGGTCCTAGTCACATGCTTTATGTGGGAGCTGAAGGAAAGGTCCTGGTCAAAAATGACTCCAAGGTTCCTTGCAGTTGTACTCGGAGTTAGGGTGATGCCATCTAGAGTAGAGATCCGATTCAAGAGTGTGTCCCTGTGGTGTTTAGGTCCAAAAATGATTACCTCAGTTTTATCTGAATTGAGCATTAAGAAGTTAGAAGACATCCAGGATTTAATGTCTTTCAGGCAGTCTTGCAGATGAGTAAGCTGGCTTGTGTCGTCTGGCTCCATCGACAAGTAAAGTTGTGTGTCATCTGCATAACAGTGGAAGTTGATCGAGTGCTTCCGGATTATGTCACCTAATGGGAGCATGTAAAGAGTGAAGAGAATCGGTCCTAAAACGGAACCCTGTGGTCCACCATATGTAACTCTGCTATACTCCGAATGGTCATTATTAACATTAACAAACTGAAACCTGTCAGATAAGTAGGACTTAAACCATTTTAGGGCAGTTCCTTTAATCCCAATGTCATGGTCTAGTCTCTGTAGCAGGATGCTGTGGTCGATGGTGTCAAATGCAGCACTGATGTCCAAAAGGACAAGCACAGAGACAAGACCTCTGGCTGAAGCTATAAGAAGATCATTAGAGACTCTGACCAGTGCTGTTTCAGTGCTATGGTGTTTCCTGAATCCAGACTGGAAGGCTTCAAAGAGCTCGTTGCTGTGCAAATGTTCATGTAGCTGCTCCAGGGCAACCTTCTCAAGGATCTTGGAGATGTAGGGGAGGTTGGATATTGGCCTATAGTTGGCTAACACATCTGGGTCAAGAGAAGGTTTTTTAAGTAAAGGGTTGATGACAGCCACCTTAAAGGCCTGTGGCACATAACCTGTGACTAAGGAAAGATTAATTTGATTTAATATAGAAGTGTTGACTAGAGGGAAGGCATCCTTAAGGAGGCTTGTTGGGATGGGATCCAGCAGACAAGTGGCTGACTTGGAGGAACCGACTGCAGAAGTTAATTTTGACAGGTCGATGGGGGAGAAGCTGTCCAAGTATGCACCAAGTCTGGGAGGTGCTTCTATGGGGACTGTAGTCTGTCCTCCATTACTGGCAATCTTCGTTCTAATATTCACAATCTTTTCAGTAAAGAAAGAAAGGAAGTCGTTACTGCTGAGAGTTGGGGGGATGCATGGCTCAACAGCACTATGGTTCTTGGTGAGCCTGCCCACGGTGCTGAAGAGGAACCTGGGGTTGTTCTTATTCTTGTCTATTAAGGACGAGTAGTAAGTGCTTCTGGCATTACAGAGTTCTTTTTTATATCTTAATAAACTCTCCTTCCAGGCTTGGTGGACTTCCTCGTGCTGGCTGGAATGTGTCTTCCTATCCAGTTGTCTGGTCTTCTGTTTTAAGGCACGCAGCTCTGGGCTGTACCAGGGAACTATTCTTTTCTGGTTGATAACCTTCTTCTTCAGGGGAGCTACGGCATCAAGTGTCCCAAGGAGTGCTGCTGCAGTGCTGTCCACAAGATAGTCTACCTGCGAGGGGGTGAAATCAGCATAACTGCCCAATATATTATTACAAGATGTGGCAGCAAGCTCTGCTGGAATAAGCTCCTTAAATCTAGAAACAGCAGTGTCAGATAGACATCTACTGAAGTGGGACTTTTTCCCAGGTAGGATATAATTTGTTAAAGTAAATTCAAATGTAATTAAGGAGTGATCAGACAAGACAGGGTTCTGAGGAAGAACTATGATGCGGTCAGCTTCTATTCCATAAGTGAGTACTAAATCAAGGATGTGATTAGAAGTGTGAGTGGGTTTCTTTACCCTCTGACAGAAGCCAACAGAATCAAGAAGCGACTTAAACGCAGTGGCCAGAGAATCATCATTGACGTCCACATGGATGTTAAAGTCACCCACTATAATGACTTTGTCTGAGTTCAATGCCAAGTTAGACAGAAAGTCAGGGAATTCTTCTAAGAACTCAGAACAAGGTGCAGGAGGACGGTACACCACAGCAAGTAAGAGTGGTTTCTCTGCTTTCCAGTCTGGGTGGGAAAAGCTGACAATAAGGCTCTCAAATGAGTTAAATGAACTGTTAGGTCGAGGGTTAAGCACCAAATTTGACTGATAGATTGCAGCTACTCCTCCTCCTCTGCCAGTGGTGCGAGGTACATGGTAGTTAATGTAACCAGGAGGGGAAGATTCATTTAAACTAACACACTCATCCTGCTGCTCCCAGGTTTCAGTGAGTGCTAATACACCAATCTGATAATTAGTAATTAAATCGTTCACTAGGAGAGACTTGGATGCAAGAGATCGAATATTAAGCAAACCACATTTAATAGTTTTACTGGGTTGGTTTGCTGGAGCAGTGGTTTTAATTTTAACTAAGTTGCTATAAGTTACTCCTCCAGATTTGGGTGCAGGCTTATAAAGCCTCAGGGCAGACACAGTTTCTATAGGCTGGGTGGGTGACAACACGAAGGAACCAGCAGAGGGGCGTGTTAAACTGCAGCTCTGCCTGCTGGTCTGAACTCTGGTTGCTTGTCAGGGATTAGTATGGCTAATAAATTGGCCTATGTTCCTAGATAAGAGAGATGCACCATCCAAAGTAGGATGGACGCCATCTCTCCAAATCAGACCAGGCTTTCCCCAGAAGGAGCTCCAATTGTCTATGTAAGCCACGTTGTTATCTAAGCACCACCTAGACATCCAGCGATGGAATGAACGCATGCGGCTAAACATTTCGTCACTCGCTAAATTGGGCAGCGGGCCAGAGAAAATTACGGAGTCCGACATTGTTTTTGCGTAGTTGCACACCGAAGCCATGTTAACTTTAGTTAATTCCGACTGGCGAAGCCGGGTGTCATTAGCGCCGACATGTATTACAATCTTACTGTATTTAACCGTATGTTTTGCCAGCAGCTTTAGATTTGCCTCAACGTCGCCAGCTCTGGCCCCTGGGATGCACTTTATGCTCGCTGGTGTCTCTACCTTCACGTTGCGAAGAACAGAACTGCCAATAACTAATGTCGGCTTCACAGCGGGGCTGCGAGCAACAGAGCCGACATGAAGAGTTTCACTCTCAGCTGGGTGTGTCGCTGAGTGGGGAAAAGCGGTTGGAAACATGAAGGGGTTGGTGGGCAAACACGGGCTTACTGCGTCTAGGTTTCCCTCGTGATGTCACCCAGCGGGACTGGCTAGTTCCCGGCTGCTCGGGAGCTGCGGGGGAGCTGCTAGCGGTGGCTAGGCTAGGTGGCTCCGCACCCGCTAAGGTGGACTGAGCAGCTCCTGAAGGTAAAGGACTAGCGCTAGCTTCCATGGTGCAGAGCCGAGTCTCTAACTCACTAAGCCTCGCCTCCAGGACTACAAACAAACTACACTTATTACACTACCATGAGCACTAAAGGAGGCAGAGGAGTAACTAAACATTGGCACATGGAGCAGGAGAGGGAGGGAGAGGTGGGGGGAGAGAGAGCGGCCATAGCTAGTGTGCTAAGGTGAGCTAGTGGACCTGTGGCAAATAGAACAAATAGAACGAGGAATTTCAGAGCAAAGTCCTGCTAAAGACTGAAGTGACAGAAACCTCTGTATTTCACCAAAACGTTGTATACAGTGGTGCTTAAAGCGATTAAGTTAGCAGTGCACCTGAGGGAGGATTGAGAGAGTCGAACAACACAGCGACAGTATTACAGGCAGGAAATGACGTAACACGCTCACCGGTATCGGGTCAGCAGGCAGGCCTAGACTAGGAAGCGCTCTCAGTCATTCTAGGATACTACAGAAACTAAAACTCCACACCAAATGTACTTTGACTTGTAGGATAATGAGCTTGAATGTGTTGAAACAGCAGATCAATGAATCCACTACCACACAACAAGATGATGACCCCCTACCACAAGATGGCGTCACAGATCCTGACGCTCTGTGCAGGAAACACCGAGCAAAACATTACAACAAAGCTCCTGTTGTTCCCTCCAGGAAAAACTGTGGCTCTGATGAGAAGAAGGATCCCAGCCTCCTCTGAGGATCCATGGCCGCACCATTGGGTAGAAGGACGATGGGGTCGGCACCAGGAGGAACCCTGGTGTCTCTGATGCAGGAAAGATGGAGCAGTGAAGAGGCCACATTGTTGCGTCCTAAAGAGGATATTTGGTGGAGCCTGAGACAGCAAACATCACGCCCCCTTCATCAGAAGAACCACAGCACCAGAAGAAAGAATCCTGGCAGTGACGACAGGGAGGATCAGGGTGACCTCCTCACCTCCACCTTTGAACCTTCAAATGAACTTTAAAAAGCTTTAGAGTGGAGAAGGTTTTTAAAACATTTTATTGTTTTTTTCCTTTCATTTTCATTTGTGCAATTGTCTGATTTATTAGAAATAAACACTGTCTGCTGGGTTTACATGGACTGTGATTCTCTTTTTGCATGCAAGTTGAAAGTTCTGCCAATAAAAACCACAAGTATTTGAAGACCAAAGGAAGAACCCCCAAAGTCAGGACCCTGAGATCAAAGTGAACGCTCTGATCTCAGAGGTCTGGGATATTTCCCATCCCATGGCCCTTCAGATAAGAGCCTTGTGTCACTGTCTCAAAGTTTTAAACCGTATTTGTTTGTTAAATTAAAACCAGACGACCACTGTGGTCCTTTTTACACGGTAAGTAAAGCACAGATGCCCTGGTGGACCTGTTGGCACCCTGGACTTTGAATCCAGTGACCTGAGTCCAAGTCTCCGTTCCAGCAGGTTTCCTGCAGCCTTCAGCAGAGCTGCCATGTTTCTCTGTAGAGAACTAAGTGATGCTCTCAGCAGGTTGAGGGCACCACCAACAAGTGAGGGATGAACCTCTGACTTCCTTCTTGTCAAACAGGAAACTCCTAATACCTCATTTGAGTAAAGTACCTCATATTCCTGACATCCAAGTAGTAGTGAAGTGGAGGAAGAAGGGAGGAGATCTCCAACAGGATCCTTCTTCCCTCTGTCCTCCTTGATCTCATGGATCACCACAGTCAAGGGGAGACCCAAGCTCCCGATGGATCTGGCAGTCAGGAACTGCTGAGTTTTCCAGTGGACTTTGTTCCATCCATGGTTCAGGAGCAGGACTCCTCCTGGTCAACCTGGTATCTTTCCACCCAACTGTGGGTTCTTGGAGAATTTTTCATGTCGTGTCAAGAAATCAGGCTGGTGGGTTTTTCAATGAGAGAAATTCTGGTGACTTAATTAAGTGGCATGTTTGTTGAAGCAGTAATTAACTGATAAATTAAGGAAGGCCTGGCCAGTCTTTGCTCCCAGGTCATACGATGGAGTTAGAAAGTCCTGAATCAATCTGGAGTTCCATGATTTCCTTGTGGTTCATGATCCTTTTGCCAATGTAGTCTGGAACAAGAGCAAGATGAACCTCCAAATAGCAACAGTTTGTATTGCAGGTGATGTCAAGTGGTATTTAGAGGAACCTCCTCCTTGTGTTTGGTTACATGGTGGAATGGTGAGAACTCTGGATCAGTGATCTGAGTTCAAGTCTTGGTGGGACCTTCCTGTCTGGAATGTGTCCCATGTAACAAACTGATCATGAGATGCAATGTGGTTCTAATGTTCTGGTTCATTTCTTCCTGCCATGAACTCAGACAGTGTGTTTAATGTTAACAATTTAAAAAATTCTACTTTGTCAGTGAATTAATTCATTTCATATTACAGTCTCCAACTTTCAGTGTCTGTCAGGTTGGCCGAGCAGTCTAAGGCGCTGTGTTCAGGTTGCAGTCTCTCCTGGAGGCGTGGGTTCAAATCCCACTTCTGACAAAGGACATGTTCTCCACATTCCTATGCATCCACAATGGTACATTCCAAACCCAGTTGAAGCTGCTCTCCACTGATGGGAGTGAGTGGTTGAACTGGCAGCAGAGGAGGCAAAGGAGCTTCCCTGTGACGGTCCAACATCGCCTGGTTTCCTCCAACATGGAGCAGCCACCAAACTCTAACTTCAATGTTGGATCAAAGTCTACTGAAGGAATGTGTTTGGTTCAAAAACCCATTTGTGTTCATCCTTCAATTCACATTTTGTCCATTAACTTCATCATCAGAGTCTCCATCTCATCACATGACTAAAGTCTGGGTTCTGTGTTGGTGGTAAACATCCTTCCACTCACCCAGGCTCCTCACTGGTCTGCACACAGAAATGCATATTTTACTGGTTTAACCAGTTCCTCAAGTAGTTTAGGAAAAAAGACACTTTGTTAGCTCCTGTAAAGGTCCCACTTTGGGTCGTAACACTTTTTTCCTGACTGCTTGACGTCTCAGTCAGAACAGCTGAGATGAGAACTGAATGTCTGGATTTCTTCCTGACATCATCAGGGTCTGAGGAGCTCATTAAAAAAAGGATTCAGTCAGATGGGAGTTAGAACTTGGAGACCAAAGGAAGAACCTCCAAATTCAGGACCCTGAGATCAAAGTGAACGCTCTGATCTCAGAGGTCTGGGATATTTCACATCCTGATGGCCCTCCAAAATAAGAGCCCTGTGTTACTGTCTAAAAATCGTCATTTGTTTGTGAAAAAATCAGGGTAGGTTTGTCAGACTTTGTCAGACCTTTCCCCAAATCATCATTTGTTTGTGGAAATTAGATCCAGAAAACCACTGCAGTCCCTCATACATGATTAGTGCCATAGTTTGTCTCACACGTTTCATCTTTGATGGTTCCATGGTGGAATGGTGAGCACTTTGGACTCTGAATCCAGTGATCCCAGTTCAAACCTCAGTGGGGCCTCCAGCAGGTCTCTGACAGGTGTTGATAGAGGAGTTGTGGCTGCTGACTACAGTGGAAGACACCTTCAACAATGATGTGTAGAAGCTCTCAGCTCCTTCAGTCACATGACTGGGCCATCCTGTCATGTCAGTGATGTCACTTGGCAGGACTGCCATTGCATTCTTAATTCTGTAACATCTGAGATTAAAATCTATGGAATTACAACCAACAAGCAGTCAAACACCTGATCAGATGCTCCTTCATCAGGCTGAGAAGAATCAATCTAAACTGGGATGAAGAAAATTAACTGAGAGGAGAAACCTCCTGATTGGATGACATGGACCCACCTGATCCATGTCAGCCTTGTTGGAGCAGAAAGAGGTGGATCAGAGGAATCAGTGGATCAAGACTCAGGTGGCAGATGAAGAATCTCTTTATTCACAATGGAGTCAGAGAAATCTTCCAACGTGAGAGAACGTGACAGACCATTTTATACTGAAGACAGGCTGTGTGTGTGTGCGTGTGTGCATGTGTGTGTGTGACTGAATAATAACCAGACTAACTTTTGTCATTGACCAAGTCTGGTTGACTCACTAAATTCATAACTCAAGTGATTATTTAATTAATAAACAGAAAATGTGTCTAAAGTCATGATCAAATTAATGTAAAATCTGAGCAACGAGGGTTTGAAAATGTTCCAATGAGCCAAACCAATGTTGACAGTTAAAAGAAGCCAATGTGGGAGGATTCTTTCTGTCTCAGCAGTAAAGACCAATCCCACAGCTCACGTGAAGCATCAGGTCCTCTGTGAGAGGTGGGAATCCAACCAGGGACCTTTAGATCCACACCAGTCTTCCCTGACCTCATAGAAACTGGAACCTTCAACAAATAAATTCAAATTCAACTCAGCAGCAACTCTAGAACAGTCGCTAACTTGCTAATTCCTGTTAGCTCCAGATCAGACAATGCAGGCTCACCTTCATGCTTGGTTGTACGACCGTCACCAGTTGAAGCTTCTCTGGTTCAACAAACTCTGGGGACTCAAGACACAAGTCAGCACCGGTGCAGGTCCAGATCCAGATGTTAGCTGAGGGGGACAATGGCTTAAGGGAGCTCCAGGGAGCTGGTTTGAACTGGTCCCTCATCTCTGTGAGTAGAAACCATCTGAGGTGGAGGGGGAAGGTCTGCTTTGACCTCCTGATCTCCCAGTAAAGCCAGTATAGATGTTGAGCTTGGAGGAGTTGATGGCCTCCTTCATGTTCTTGTTGGAGATGTTTGCTAAACTCAGCACCACCACAGATCAGAGGAAAGTCCACTTGTCAGCTGGACACTGGAGTTTCTAGTGACCTGCAGGATCTTAGTTGTGGTGGCAGCAGGCCTGTTCCAAGAGCTTTGCTCACATTCCTGATCAGGCTTCATCATGGTTCTGGACCACTGAGTGATAGAAGCTGATCCTGGGGTTGGACTGTCTTTAGGGGGCTGAGGTGTCTGGTGGTCTTGGTGGACCCTCTGCATCTCAAGCTGAGACCACAGAGTCCTGTGTTCTTGAGTCATTGTCTATAGTCTCTGTTGTTGGAGAGCTCAGTGTGGTCCCTGATGGTCTAGTGGCTAGGATTTGGCACTCTCACCGCCGCGGCCCGGGTTCGATTCCCGGTCAGGGAATGAGTTATTTAGAGGTTGAGGGAGAGGTGATAAGGTGGTCCACATGATGGTGGAGGTGATGAACTGTGAATCCATCATGACTCCACTCTCACCCCCATTGTAGTGTCCTTGGTTCACTCTGCCATGGCCCCATGTTGAAGGGTGACTGTCTCATTCAGGTTCAACCCTTTGTTAGACTCTATTAAGTCACTGACTCCTGCAAGGACAAACTGTAATCCTCCTTCGTAGCTTTGGCTCCTTGCAGCACAGAAAGTCCATTCACTGATGTAGGAACTGGAAAACTTAGAGCTCCGTTCCTTCCTCCATTGAGCAGAACAAACAGAGAACAGAGAGCAGTTCCTCCTACAGTTCTCAGAAAGTCTGAGGGCACCAAAGAAAGGAGAGAAACGCAATCAATGTTGAATTATTTTACATTTCTTATATTTGATCAAAGATAGAACTTAATAAGCTGCCATCGACCTTGATGACCAACTCCTTCACTGTGTAGTTCAGAGTCCCTGGTTTGATTTGTGTCATGACTTCAGAAGCTCCAATCCTCTCTAAGGTCCAGTGAGAGTGGAAGAGATTATAAATGACAGAAGCAGGGGCCTCACTCAGAACTGAACCAGCTCAGTTGGGAGAGCATTAGACTGAAGATCTAAAGGTCCCTGGTCCGATCCCAGGTTTCAGCAGAGGAGCAGCATTGACTTTACTTTCCAGTGGAGGAACTGCAGACATGAAGGAAACTAACATCTTGTCCTGTGCATTCTCGTGACATTCAGGACATTTTTGGAGCCTCTTGATGGATTTTGCCACAGAGAATCAGAGCCAATCAAAAGCATGGTGGACTTTAACATGGAGGACTGAACAAGTCAAGAAAGCATCAGTTTGACCTTCACAGGTGTTTCTGTTCCTGTCTCAATGCTGTAGAAAGAGCCTGAGGAGCTCAGAGGGTAGAGCATCAGACTTTTAATGTGAGGGTCCAGGGTTCAAGTCCCTGTTCAGGTGCTGTGGAGGTTCCAGTGTTTGACAACATGGTACTGGATGAAGTTTAGTGTTGAACAAACTGTCAACATTAAAAGTAGAAGTGTTCTTGTCTTGCCACTGTGAGACTGTTGCTAGGAAAGTGACCACTAATAATTTCATGTGGCATGCAATTAACAAAAGACCACAAATAACACTGGTCAAGTCATTTTATTTGTATTGAACCAAATCACAACAAAGTTCTCTCATGACTCTTTACTAGTAGAGCAGGTCCAGAACCAAACTCCTTCAATGAACCTCCACCCAACAATTCTCCACCAGCAGCACATCCTGCAACAGTGGTGATGAAAACCCTCCTTTTAACAGACAGGAACATCGAGCAGATCCAGGATCAGTGGGGACGGCCTTCTGCTTTGACCGGTTGGAGGGAAAGAGAGCAGGAGAGCGGGGCAGAGACAAAGACAGATAATGGAGGAAGACAGATATGCAGAAGGAAAGAGTGGGACAGAGATAAAGAGAGAGAGAAGTGAAGAGACTGATGGACAGACGGTGAGCAGGTGGAGCTACGGGTGGCAGCTTGAGCCTCTTCAGGTCTGCAGCCTCCTCCAGCAGCACCCACATCTGGGATGAGGGGAGCCTGTAGGCTCTGGAGAAGGAGACGAGTTAGTAATACATATGAGTATGATTTATGTAAGACACATATAGGAGGACAGAGAGAAGCCCAGTGCACCATGGGAGATCCCCCAGCAGCCTAAGCCAATAGCAGCATATCTAAGGGCCAGCCTAAGCAGCCCAACTATAAGCCTGATCAAAAAGGAAGGTCTTTCGTCTGCTCTTATAGGTCAAGAGGGTCCAGGGCATCCTGGACTGAAACTGTGAGACGGTTCCACAGGAGGGGAGCCTGATAGCTGAAGGCTCTGGCTCCCAGTCTACTGTTAGAACTCTAGGAACCACCAGTAACCCCGCATCCTGGGAGTGAAGGGTTCTAGCTGGATAATAGGGGACTAGGAGCTCTGTCAGGGATGAAGGAGCCTGACTGTTGAGGACTTTGATGGTAGAAGGAGAATTTTGAATTCTCTTCTAAATTTGACAGGGAGCCATGCAGAGAGGCCAGTACAGGAGAGACATGGTCTCTTCTACTAGTTCTAGTCAGGCAGCAGCGTTCTGGACCAGCTGGAGAGTTTTTAGGGACCTCCTGGTGCAGCCTGATAGGAGTGAATTGCAGTAATCCAGCCTGGAAGTGACAAAGGCATGGACTAGTTTTCCTGCATCTTTTTGAGACAGGATGTCTGATCTCAGCAATGTTTCACAAATGAAAGAAAGCAGTCCTAGAAATTTGCTGAATGTGGGCATGAAAGGACAGATCCTGATCAAAGAGAACTCCTAGGTTCCTTAGGGTGGTGCTGGGGGCCAAGGTGATACCTTCCAGGGTACCTGTCTCATTAGATAAACTTGTAAAGTGTCATGAGATAACTTCTGTTGGGATTTGGCACAAAATAAATAAAATTGACTTAACTTGACTTTGAAGTTAGAATTAAATTTAAAGTAGAAAACTCTCCCCTCTTGAATCCTGTCACTCAGTGTTGTAAACTGTTTCAAACAAATTCTACTGTTCAACAGTTCAAGTGTTTCTAATGAAGCTGAATGTGCTCTCTTCTACTTTCCTCAATTGGGTTTCTTTCATGTCCTCCTGAGATCAAAGACAGAATTCTAGCTACTGTCAAAGCCCTGATGACATCATCAGGAATTCTGACTTTGATCTGGAGACTCTTGCTTTAATCTGAATTTGATCCGGCTAATGTTTTAGTTTAGGTTGCATGATACCGACCACCTCATTTCTCCTGATGGACTGGTGACCTGTCTAGGGTGAACCCTGCCTCTTGAACAATGTCACCTGGGATCGCCCCCCCCCCCCCCCCCGTGACCCTTAAAGGATAAGAACAGAAAGTGGATGGATGACTTCTCCAGGAACGTCCTGCTCACATTGGTCTGTCTTCATTTAGACTCCTCCCACTGCCACAATGACCAGCCTTTATACTCTTGGTGACTGGGGCCCTGGTTGCTGCAGGCCTCAACACCAGCCTGTGGTTGATCGAAGCGAAGTAAAATCTGGTCAACTGGACGTAAGTTATCTTGAAGACGTTTCACCTCTCATCCGAGAGGCTTCTTCAGTTCTCGTGAGGAGTGTGGAAACTCCAGCTTATAAACCTATGTGGGAGTGGTCAGTGCTATTGTGGTGGAAACGACCCTCCCGAGACTCACCTGGCCTCCCCAAACGACAGTCGTTGTGCGGTGTCAGGGAGTTTCAGGGGTGGTCGTTAGGGAGTTTCACCGACCACTCAGATGCTAATGGGCTGTGCTGGCATCAGCCGTTCCACATGGGTCTTTCAGCTGAGCTCTTTGGGGAAGTTTTGAAAGGACTTGGTTGTAAATAGGTGAAAGGCAATGTCGCAGTCCACCTCCTCTGTTCAAAGATGGTTTCTCTATCCTGACGTGGATGGCTTCTTTAACTCCTCTTTCAAACCATCTGTCCTCTCTGTCGAGGATTTGGACACGATCGTCCTGGAAGGAGTGGCTTTCCTCCTTGAGGTGGAGGAAAACCGCTGCGGTTTTCCTCCACCTCAAGCTGGAGTTTCCACACTCCTCACTAGAACTGAAGAAGCCTCTCGGATGAGAGGTGAAACGTCTTCAAGATAAACTTACGTCCAGTTGACCAGATTTTACTTCGCTTCGATCTACGATGACCTGGATGAATGAGAACCTACACAGACATCTTGCCGAACACTATGGGAAGGACATCCTTAGTGTGGTGCGGGAATGCGAAAGGACTGCAAGGAAAATCGCAGACTACAGGAACCATCTACGTTTCAACCTCCGATGCCGCCAACACAACCTCATTCCCACTAGCCTACTACTAGGATCCACCGTGAGGGGCCACAGGGCCAGCAAGATTTTGGAACGGGCCCAAAATCAGCTTCTCAACGAGAGAGTGAGACAGGTCCATTTCACCATCGAGGGACTAAAGAGCAAGCTAGATCACCTTAATCAAGAGTTAACGCCTTTTTTGCCACCCGCCATCTTGGACAAGGTCACCTCCTTCGTTGGGACAGCCCAACTATCTCAACATCAGAAGAGCAAGGAGAGGCAAAAAAGGAAATTCGCTCGCCTCCAGTCTCGCCTCGACCGGGAACGAGAAGCAGAAGGCCCAACCCCAGCGGACTCACAGGACAGGTGGATAAGGAACTTATCCAACAGGGAGCTCACCAGTCCTGAGAAACGCGTCCTTGCCAAAGGAATGAACTTTGCTGTCACCCCGAAACATCTCCCGACTGTGGACCTCATCACTGCCACAGAATCCGCCATCAAGAAGAACAACCTCTCCACCACAGAAGCAGATGAACTACGACTCAAGGTCACAGCGGCCCTCTCCGAAGCGAAGGTCCCCTCTGCCAACCTCTCGGTCCAGGAAAGGAAGGCCTTGAATGCACTGAGCAAAGATGAGAACATCACCATCCTTCCGGCTGATAAAGGAAGATGCACGGTGGTCCTTGACACAACTGACTACCAGGACAAGATCACTTCTCTTCTCAGTGACATTCACACATATGAGACCTTAAAACGCGACCCCACCAGCAGCTATAAGAAGAAAGTGGTGGAACACCTACAGAAGCTGCAAAAGGGGGAAATCATCAACCGTTTGGAGTATCACCGCCTGTACCCCGGAGACGCAGTTCCACGGATTTACGGCCTCCCCAAAATCCACAAGGAAGGTGCCCCGCTCCGACCCATTGTCAGCAGCATAAACTCTGTGACGTACAACATCGCCAAACACGTCGCCACCATCTTAGCCCCCTTGGTAGGGAAAACCCCCCACCACGTCCAGAATTCCATGGACTTCGTGAACAAGGTTAGAGAACTCAAGCTGGACCCGGATGAGACCATGGTGTCCTACGATGTGACCTCCTTGTTCACCTGCGTCCCTACCGTGGAGGCTGTGGAAACAGTGAAGAAACGCCTACAGCTGGACAACACCCTCAGCAACAGGACCAACCACAATCCGGACCAAATCTGCCAACTTCTAGACCTTTGCCTGAACACAACCTACTTCCAGTACAGAGGGAAGTTTTTCTGGCAAAAACACGGCTGTGCCATGGGTTCTCCCGTATCTCCTATCGTGGCCAACCTATACATGGAAGAGGTGGAACAGAGGGCCCTGACTTCCTTCAGTGGACCCTCCCCCACCCACTGGTTCCGATACGTTGATGACACCTGGGTGAAGGTCAAGATTCAGGAGGTACAACCGTTTACAGCACACATCAACTCGGTAGACGTCAACATCAAGTTCACCAGAGAGGATGTGAAAGACAACCATCTGCCCTTTTTGGACTGCGACGTCTACATTCAAGAGGACAGGAGCCTGAGGGTGGATGTGTACAGGAAACCCACCCACACTGACCAATACTTGCTTTTTGACTCTCACCATCCTCTGGAGCACAAGTTAGGTGTCATCAGGACGCTGCAACACCGAGCGGAGACCATCCCCACCAGCGTCCAAGGCCGGAAAAAAGAACAGCAGCATCTGAAAAGAGCACTTAAAACTTGTGGCTTCCCAGACTGGACCTTTGTAAAATCCTCTTCCAGGTCCAGAAAGGAGGAGAGCTCCAGGAGGAGGGAAGATGAAGAAGGCAGGAGAAAAAACATAGTGATCCCCTATGTGGCAGGGGTTTCTGAGAAATTAAGGAGAATCTATAATAAGCACCGCATCCCTGTGTCTTTTAAACCAGACAACACTCTGAGACAAAGACTGGTTCACCCCAAAGATCCCACCCCTCACAGCCAGAAAAGCAATCTGGTATACGCTGTCAGATGCAGTGAGGCCTGCACGGATCTCTACATAGGGGAAACCAAACAGCCCCTCAACAAGCGTATGGCCCAACACAGAAGAGCCAACTCTGGAGGACAGGACTCAGCGGTTTTCCTCCACCTCAAGGAGGAAAGCCACTCCTTCCAGGACGATCGTGTCCAAATCCTCGACAGAGAGGACAGATGGTTTGAAAGAGGAGTTAAAGAAGCCATCCACGTCAGGATAGAGAAACCATCTTTGAACAGAGGAGGTGGACTGCGACATTTCCTTTCACCTATTTACAACCAAGTCCTTTCAAAACTTCCCCAAAGAGCTCAGCTGAAAGACCCATGTGGAACGGCTGATGCCAGCACAGCCCATTAGCATCTGAGTGGTCGGTGAAACTCCCTAACGACCACCCCTGAAACTCCCTGACACCGCACAACGACTGTCGTTTGGGGAGGCCAGGTGAGTCTCGGGAGGGTCGTTTCCACCACAATAGCACTGACCACTCCCACATAGGTTCATAAGCTGGAGTTTCCACACTCCTCACTAGAACTGAAGAAGCCTCTCGGATGAGAGGTGAAACGTCTTCAAGATATACTTACGTCCAGTTGACCAGATTTTACTTCGCTTCGATCTACGATGACCTGGATGAATGAGAACCTACACAGACAGCCTGTGGTTGTGAGCAGGGCAGAACAGAACTGACAGTATCTCCCATGCAGGACCTGGGTCAGCGCCTGGTGCCAGCTGGGGCACCGCTTTAACCTGGACCCCTAGAAGATCTTCTCCAGGAACTGGCCTTTTTCAATCGAAACAGTGTGAAACGTCGAGTAAAGAAATAGAATTATTTAATTCACAATGAGGCCTCTTTCATAAAACAAAATGAACAACTGACCACCTCACCATGACTTCACCCTGATAACCAGGAGGTAACCTGGTAGTCAGAGCAGCGGTGCTCAGGTCTGTGGACTCAGAAGAGGGTTCTTCTTCTGGTCACAGGTTTGAAGATACCAGTGGAAGAGAAAGGAAAGGCTGTGAGAGACCTGCCACACCTCTCCAGTGACTTGGGACATGATGGCAGTGGTGGGATTTGAACCCACACCTCCTCAGAGACTGGAGCCTTAATCCAGCGCCTTAGACCGCTCGGCCACACAACCTCACTGTGCTGTTCTCTGAGTTGGTCTGCTAAAGGCATGTTGAAGAGGAAGTAACATAATGATATAAAACTTATTCTGAAGGGGGACCCCTTTCCTCCACGGTCACAGGAAGTGACAACAGCGCCGCTAGAAGCAGGAAAGAAATGGTAAAAGGACTCAGTTTGTACAGAGCCTTTCTACCTCAGCAGCACTCAAGGAGCTGAACAATGTCCTCTCATTCACACACACTCACACACTGATGCTGAAGGCTGCCATGCAAGGAGCCAACCTACTCATCAGAAGTATTTAGGGGTTCAGTATCTTACTCAAGGACACTTTGACATGGTCACCAGGGGTAGTGAGGATGGAACTGGACCCTGGTATCTGCAGCGACTCCATCAACTCCTAATCTAGCAGCTCTGCTGGGTCCAACTATTTTACAGAACATTTGACAGACCTGTGGAGCAGTGAGGACACACATGAGTTGATCACATGATCCACTGAAGCGCCATATAACCCTGCCACTGAGGTCACCAACATGAGCTGGAGTTGGGACTCTTGAACTGAACCTGGTATCACAGCGACACCTACTGCTGCAAAATGGAACAGCAACATTGAACCAAGTACAGGATTGGAGGGAGACTGATGGTCGCTGTTTGGGTTTTTGAAGGACAAGGAGGGCGTGGGTTCAAGCTGGATTCTCAGAGACGATTTCCCCAACCTCTACATTGGCATCTACACTGTCATCCAGTCACGTGACTGAAGTCATCCATTCATGTCAGTGATGTCACTTGGCAGGACTCTCATTGCCGTCTCATTCTAGAAAAGAATCCAGACTCCACCTGTGGCTCCATGATAACTGATGGACCTCTGGTTGGAGGCTGGACGATGATGCAGCAAGAACAAATACCAGTGCCCAACCAGATCAACTTAATGGCAGTTTTTGTAGTGATTTGATGCCTCATGAGGAGAAAATTTGGGCACAAATGTTGGACAAGAGTGTTTGTGGAGGGTGTTTTTTGTTGTTGTTGCAGTGTTGTAAGTCACTGTACCTGCAGCTGAATGATTGAACTTTCTCCAAATGTCCTCAAGATGGTTTCCAATGACATCAGTTGTCACAAGAGGAAGTCTGCATGTAAACACACTCAGGTGTGCCCAGCTATTCTTATGAGAACATTCGATCAACTTCATTCTATGTGCAGCCTAACCTTAATCTTAATCTTAATCTTAACCAACTGAATCTTAATCTTTATTTGAAACTAAACTCAATCCAGACCTTGACTCTGAAATTCATGCAAGAACTCACAAACTGCATTGCGTTGCATCAGGGCTGGTCTTTGGTCCCCATGAGGACGAGGACTCCTGATCAGTGTTGATGATGGAAATGGTCTCCAACACCATAAAAGAAGAAATACACACACACGTGTAAACACACACAGTGACCCCGCATGTCGTTTTTGCCCAATTTAAATTTTCATTCATGACCCAGAACCTCTCAAAAGCCCTGAAGAAAAATTGAATATTTGGAGTTTGAAAGCCATAAATCACATCCATATCATCTCGTCCATCTCAGTCTGACCTCATCTTTGTTTGTTGTTTTTTAAAGAGGGACAAATTGGTACTTGGTCAAAAAAGCACTCTGGGAAAATGATCCTGCTTTCAGGGAGGTCTTTGGTGAGTTTGCTAACAATGCAGAGAACCATGACGGTACCAAGCACAAGGCTGCTGCCCTCTGCATCACAGCTACACTTTGGAGTCTGTTTGAACTGAATGTGAAGGGTCTGACATCATCATACCAGTACAACAACAAGTGACCGTGAAACAAAGAAAACCTTCACTGATGAGTCCATGGATCTCATTGATCTGTGCCATTTCCTGATCTTCAGGTTCTGTCTTTGATTTCTTTCTTTGATCTCTAAATTCTGAGCTTTGGTTTCCTTGGTCAGTCTTTGAATTCTGGTTCATAATAAAAAAGAACTCCCAGCATATTTCTGCAGACCATAGATAGGGATTTTACCAACTGCACCATAGCAAACCTCTTGCTGTCTGCTGTTGTGCCATTGAAAAGTAAGACAGCCTGGCAGTCAACAAACTGGGCTCAACAGAAAAATGTCAACTAAAGATGGATTAAAGACCAGGAGGAAATGTAACCAACCTACAAAGATGGAGGGGAATTGAGACCCACATGTTTGCCATCCTTGATGAACTGTCCACTGGTGCAGGGGATGAAAGAAGATTTATTTTATTGATTTATTTTGAAGACAATTTGTTTCCACATGAATGTCACATTTAGAATCTGCTTCTTACTTGGTTTGTGGATGTGCTTCTGACACCAGGACGACATGGAACTCCTGAAACAGAGATTTGGTTCATTTTGATGTAAAAAGAACAATTCCTCCCCCAGGCTCAGACTCAGGTGGTTTCTTTCTCTTGCCAGGGTCTCTCCCTCTCTTTAAATCCCTCTTTCACAGGGCACCGATGAAGCAGGGACCCAGAAACACTCCAGCCAGCTTGAAGGAACTGGGACAGACCAAGGCTGCGTCTGAATTGTCAAGTACCAACCTACGTCCTCCTGCTACGACCTCCAGCTACAGCCTCCTGCTACAACCTGAACATGGCGGCACCACTCAGACACCCTGGAAGATTGGTGGTGAAGCACGACCTCTGCTGGCAGAGCACAGACACCGCAATTAGGTAGACAGCACCAACGAAAGCCCCACCTGCTGGCCTGACTGCAGTACTGCACTCCACTCTGAGCGCACCCTCCATTCATTCTCTATGATGAAGCACATTAACGCACCTGTACAGGTGTATTCACACACGTCACGTTTGGTGTGAACACACCTTTAGTCATCAACAACGACTACAAATGTTGGTGTTGCATAAGAATGGGAGACTGTTGGTGGCGCTAACTTGGCTTGTGGGTCCACACGTTTTTAGGGGACGAAGAAGAAGTCTGCGGTGCATTGTGGGCCATAGGTTGCTCTGTAGGATGCACCTGAACCGACCTACAATGTGGGCGTGTTTAGGCTGGAATTTAGGTTGAGAAGTAGGTCGCTACTCGCGCCAGTTGTGGTTTAGAACAGCCTACGACCTGAGACCTAGGATCAGACCTACTTGGCTACTCAGACGCAGTGCCAGTTCCTGAATCAGTCACGTGGTCACTGCCGAATGACGAGCTTCCAACGTCACCAAATACGTCATCAATACGTGCTTCACAATAAAAAGAATCGGGACGCCTCTGAACAACCAGGAAAGAAGGAGAAGTCCGTGAACCCCCGGCCTCGGTCTTTGTCTCCTGAAGGCTGAGTGGCGCCGGTAGAACCTCAACATGTGCGCCGCGCAGCTGCTGCGGGTGTCGGTCCAGGAGCGGATCCTCGCCGCCGCTGAAGACTTCCTGCTGCAGCTGGGAGAAGGAGACTCAGCGGCTGGAGTCCCGGTGCTGAGAGCGCTGCTCACCGAGCGGCTGGCGGCGGCCGCAGAGCAGATCGTGGCTCTGCTGGAGGAAACCGTGGCGGAGTACGAGTGGGAGAACCGCCGGCAGAGGTTGCTGCTTGATGCCGTGCTGAAGCCCCGAGTCAGGCTGGACAGAGCAGGTGAGTCCCCGCAGGGACCTGCTGGGCCCCGAATTCAGTCGAGGAAGTGGAGCTGCAGAGGCCCTCAGAGAGCATTTTAGGGGATTTTAGGTGTAAAAAGCCATTTCCGGGTTGTGTGTGAACGTCTGAAAGGTAAAATGTAAAAATTCAAAGGTCAAAATCGAAGGGTAAACTAGTTTTTCTGTGGATTGTTGTCCAGCCTTCTTTTGTAGTTTTTACCCTGTCCTGTTCAGCAGCAGCATCCATGTTCCTGGTGCCTGGTTGGACTGAAGCAGTTCTACTCTGCTAAGGAGGAACCTGATAAACTCCTCCTATCACCATCTGTGTTGAACTTTATTAGGAATGGTGTTGGTTCATTGATGAAGCTACCGGACTGAGGACAGGAGAGGACAGGAAGAGAGAGCAGGGACAGGACAGGAAGAGAGAGCAGGGACAGGACAGGGAGGACAGGGGGGGACAACAATAGGAGAAAAACAAACAAAAACAATAACAACAGAGATTTATCGAGAGTTCGATCTGAAATTCTACTGGTCACCAAGTGACGAAATATAAAAATAGACCAGAGAGAGAGAGAGTAGAGCCAGCAGGTATTTCTTCTCAGAGTATTACAGTTCTACAACACAGAACAACAGAAGTTATCAGTCGAGAGAAACTCTCACTGACCTGTCTTTGTAGCCAGAGAGGCGTGTATTTTGAGACCAGATGTGTGTGTGTGTCTATTTGGATATGTGTGTGTGGGTGTGTGTTCAAGTCATTCTGACACACACACGTACATAGATGCGTCCGTGTGTGTGTGTGTATGTGTGTGCTACGCTTTGTCTTGAATGCAGTGGGTAGCTGACTGTAGCTGATGTGGGGGTCCAGAACATCACACCCCCAGTCCAGGATAGCAGGCAGGTCAGGACCAAGGCACCAGGGCACCCAGAAACCCCCTGAACACAGGGAACCCCAGGAACCCCCCCCCCCAGGCCACAGGCCCAACCCATGCCCACGCTGGTGCAGTTAGCAAAAGGGGCAGCAATGGACCCACTCCCTGCCCCAGCTGCCCCCCCATCCCAACATGGGTGCAGGGTGTGTGTTGTGCGTGGGAGTGTAGATGTGATGGTGTGGATGACTAGAATGTAGTTAAAATTCAGGGAGGCACCTGGGGCGTGGGAGCGCCGCCGGTTGCTTGTTTGTGCCATTTATTCTTTTTTATATATTAATATTAATATTAATATTGGTCCAGACGTTATGTGTGCCAGAGAGCTAAGTATTTCCTGTGTAGGTGTTTTTTGTGTTGTGTTATTTTTTGATGGGTCCATGAGGATCATGAAGTGAAAGAAACAAAGACCTGACGCATCAGTGGATCTCAGGAATCGTCATTCCAGGGCTGGAACCTGAGGTGTGAGTCACTGTCAGTGGTCAATGTTAAGAACACTCCCATTGACAGGCATCAGAAGCATGTTACCATTGAACTGAACCAAGACAAGACCAAGCTGAGGGGACATTCACACTGTGTTGCTAACTCCTGCTAACTGAGTCGTGTGTGACAGGCTGGCCCAGCATGCTGTGCATGTTGGTGTCCTTGTGTCATTCTTCTGTAGGCTGCTACGTTGCTACCTTGTTAAAAGATGATCCTGTAGACTGGAAGTTATATCAGCCCATTAAAAACAACCTTTTTTTCTCCACTGCCCGGTTGGCCTGGGCTGGACCGGCCATTAGGGAATCATTCCACTTCTCCCAGTGGCCAGCACCTCCCTGGCTGTGAGTGTAGGTGGGCTGACATGTTTAGCATTGGTACAGGTTCCCTCTGGTTCTAGGGACTGAACTCTCATTCTCCTACAGGGTCTCATTCTAGAAATGAACATTCTGACTAGCAGATGTGATCATGAATGGACCAAAACCATTCAGCAGAGGGGACCAGTGACCTTTGACCTGGGTGACCCAACGTTGATCCAAACATCTGAAGCCAGCGTTTCTGTTCCCAGTTTGCTGACTGGTCGTCAGTAGCAGGACGTCTCTTTTCATTGAGTAGATTTCTGTTTCTGTCTGTTGCTCCGCTGTTTCAGAGTCAAATGAAGAGATTTCTGATGTTGCTGTTTGTGTCCTGCAGATGTGGAGCAGCTGCTGGTGATTAAAGAAGAGGTTCCCCCTGAGCTGCAGGACCCAGAGCCCCCCCCCCCCCACATTAAAGAGGAGAGGGAGGAGCTCTGGACCAGTGAGGAGGGAGGGCAGCTTCAAGGGCAGGAGGAGGCTGATATCACCACGTTCCCCTTCACTCTGGTCCCTGTGAAGAGTGAAGGGGACGAAGAGAAACCTCAGTTCCCACAGCTTCACCAGAGTCTCACTGAGGAGAACTTGAAAGAAGAGTCTCTGAGCAGCAGCCCAGTTCATCCTCTGAAAACAGAAGCTGATGGAGAAGAGAGTGGAGGACCAGAACCAGAACCAGCCAGCAAGGTAGATCCAGATCCACTTGTACAACCCCAGACTGATGACCAGATGTCAGACTCTTCTGAAGCTGAGACTGAAGTCAGTGAGGATGATTGGGTCAGACCTGATAACACGGTCACCTCTGAGCACAAGGAACCCTTTGGCTCAAGGAGGAATTTGCTTCAGAAACTGAGCCCAGGACAGGAAGTGAGTCATTGCAGCTCAAAAGAGAAAAAAGTTAAGACTGAAAGAGAATCAGAGATCATCAGGAACGTGACCTTTGGTCCTTCTGAATCTGAGACTGAAGTCAGTGAGGATGAGCGTCCATTTAGGTGCTCAACATGCAGTGAAGGTTTTAGTAACAGAGGGAGTTTGGATGCACACATGCAAACACACACTGGGGAGAAACCATTTCCCTGCTCAGTTTGTGGAAAATTGGGGGGGCTATCCATTATTTATTTCATATTTGATATGATATATTATTATAAATATGATATATATATATGTATATATATATATATATATATATATATATATATATATATATATATGATATTTGATATTCAAGATATAATGGCCACCTCTGAGCACAAGGAACCCTTTGGCTCAAGGAGGAATTTGCTTCAGAAACTGAGCCCAGGACAGGGAGTGAGTCATTGCAGCTCAAAAGACCAAAAAGTAAAAACTGAAAGAGGATCAGAGATCATCAGGAACGTGAACTTTGGTATTAATGGACAACGCGACTACAGATCAGAAGATTCTAGGTTCAACTCCTGGCCAGCTCGCTTTAAACTTTATACTGAGAAGATGAAGTGAGAACCAGTGATCAAAGTCACTGAAGTCCTCCCAGGTTTCCTCCTTGTCTGCTGGAAACATGAACACATGAATGATCCTGCTACCTCTCATGTTAAGCTGCACTTGACAGTGACAGCAGGAGAACAAAAATCCCAGTGTGTCATCAACATTTCCTGTCAAATCAATGATAGAAGCTGTTGAATTTCTGTGTCAGAACAAGGAGGAAGGAGCCCCAATGAAAGAGTGATGGTTCTTGATTCTGATTTTGTTCTTCACTCCTACACCAGAGAGTGAAAGTGTGGGCTGGCTGGGAGCAACTGCCTGCTTCAGAGTGGGAGGAGCCTCAGGACTTTCCAGTGAGAGCTGCAAACTTCCACCAGCGCCCAGTGCCAGCAGGTCTTCATGATGGAGCTGAGAAGAACACAACAACACCAGAGCACTGGAGAGGAGCACAACACTTCTTTGCTTCCTGGCCACTCTCATGTCTGTCTGTCCATCTGGAGCTGGGGGGAGGAGCTTCACATGTTTTTCTTTTTTTAAAAAGGGAATGACATGACTTCCTCTGTATGTTAGAATATGAACGACTAAAAATGTTCATCCCCAGTTTAAAGTTAGAATCAAATTTAAAGTAGAAAATCTTCCCTCTTCAATCCTGTCACTCAGTGTTGTAAACTGTTTCAAACAAATTCTACTGTTCAACAGTTCAAGTGTTTCTAATGAAGCTGAATGTTCTCCTCTACTTTCCTCAATTGTGTTTCTTTCATGTCCTCCTGAGATCAAAGACAGAATTCTAGCTACTGTCAAAGCCCTGATGACATCATCAGGAATTCTGACCTGTCCAGGTCCAATCTGAATTTGCTCTGACTCATGTTTTAGTTTAGGTTGCATGAAACCGACCACCTCATTTCTCCTGATGGACTGGTGACCTGTCCAGGGTGAACCCTGCCTCTTGAACAATGTCACCTGGGATCGCCCCCCCCCCCCCCCCATGACCCTTAAAGGACAAGAATAGAAAGTGGATGGAGGGATGGACTCAACACTGAAATCAGCTGATCTGATCCACATTCTAATGTTTCCTGTCCCTCTTTAGGAGTCAATGAGAATAGTAGTGTATATAATAATGTATATCCAACCTTGTAGTATCTTTCCAAAGCTTTTAGTATTTCTTCTTGTTTCTACTTGTAGTTTTAGTGTCTGGATCTTTTCTTTTGATGTCCTTCTGTCTGCTCTTTGCTTTTGGAGCTTCCTTCAACAACTACCAGGCCTCCTGGGTACTGTAGGAAACATGGTCAAGTTCTTCTGACTTCTCCAGGAACGTCCTGCTCACATTGGTCTGTCTTCATTTTGACTCCTCCCACTGCCACAATGACCAGCCTTTATACTCTTGGTGACTGGGGCCCTGGTTGCTGCAGGCCTCAACACCAGCCTGTGGTTGTGAGCAGGGCAGAACAGAACTGACAGTATCTCTCATGCAGGACCTGGGTCAGCACCTGGTGCCAGCTGGGGCAACGTCCTGGAGTTCATTCATCCTGGAGAACCAGGTGCTGGTTCCTTCTTTTACCAGGCAGGAACGGGCAGCAGATCCAAGATCAGTAGGTGAAGATGTCTGCTTTGACTGGTAGGAGGAAAGAGAGCAGGAGAGCTGGTCAGAGTCAAAGACAGATCATGAAGAAGGAGTGCTGTATTCTGCTAGCACATGCTAGTGACAGTCAGAGATCAGGAGTCTCAGCAGGGAAAGATTCATCTCTTCTTTCAGAGGACAATTGGACGTTCACTGGAAGACTGTGAATGTTTGAGGGTCAGAGGTGAAAAGAGGACAAGTGCACCTGTTGTGTGTGATGGGGCACCAGCATGGAGGAAGTTGTCAAACATTTTGAGCGAAAAAGCGTGAATCTTCAAGTAAAGAATTAAAATGATTTAGTTAACAATGAGGTCTCTGTCATAAAACAAAAGGAACAGCTGACTCCCTCACCATTTCCACCCTCTTCAACAGATTCACATTTCAAAACAACCAGGTTTATTTTGTTCCCTTCTTTTAGCAGAGGATGGTTTTGATCCATCCACCTCTGGGTTCTGGGCCCAGCACGCTTCCTCTGTAAATCCATATTTTGGGTTCTGGCTTGTTCTGCTTTTCATTTTGTGTTTGTATTAAAGTTCTGTTGCTGAAAAAAAGACTTTTTTGCCTTTTTAAAAACACACACACACACACACACACACACACACACACACACACACACACACACTACAGCCAAGCATATAGAATGATACAGTCTGAGGTGGTTTTGACTGGTAGGCACCAGTGTGCACTGTTTGGCACTGAAGTCATGTGACTGAAGTCATCCAGTCACGTGACTGAAGTCATCCAGTCATGACTGAAGTCATCCAGTCACGTGACTGAAGTCATCCAGTCATGTGACTGAAGTCATCCATTCATGTCAGTGATGTCACTCTGCAGGACTGTCACTGCCGTCTCATTCTAGAAAAGAATCCAGACTCCACCTGTGGCTCCATGATAACTGATGGACCTCTGGTTGGAGGCTGGACGATGATGTTTGGTCTGGGGGGGTTAAGATGGTGGGGCTGTTTCAGTTCTAGTGCTGAAGGCTTTCACCATGACAGTCAGACTCTCCTCTGTCCTTCATGGTCCCTCAAATGTGCAGTGTGGACCTCACACACTGAATTTAGCCTGAAAACTCTTCATGAACAGCAGGAGACTCAGAGTCTCTGTGGCGCTCGGCTGTTAACAGAGAGGCTGGTGGTTGGAGCCCCCCAGGGACCAGGACCAGGCTCTACTGGTGCTGAGGACTCTGTTGATCAGCTGCTGAGTTGCTACTTGATGTCAACATTGGTCTGTTTCATCCTGAGTAGTTTGATCCTAGCAGAGTCGCTGCATCGATGATACCTTAGTATCATATATTATATTATATATATATTATATTACATTATACACCTTAGTTAGTCTGGGGTTGCAGGAATCATACAGCATCCAAATAATAGCAGGCTGAAACATTTATTTAAAAGAGTTTAACATGGTTACACACACACACACACACACACACACACACACACACACACACACACACGTTTCCAGTCATGTCATTGTGGGTTCATTTCATCAAAGCTCTCAAACAGGGGAGGGTAACTTCACACACTCGTACGTTTCAGGTCTGACCTGAGTGGGGTCCTTCCACGTGGTTCTGACTCAAGGTGTTTTTCTGACACTGTGGCAACACCTGGCATCAGCTCAACTTTGACTTTTACACTTCTAACTGTACGCTGTGTGAGCTGTTCCATGTTTTAAAGCCATATTTCCAGTGTGGCCCACTGCAAATCTTTGGAATGGCTCATGCCAGCTGCTGACGCCTCAGAACGACTGTGCTGTGATCTCAGTTTGAAGTTCTGTGCCATTGGAGAACCTGTCTTACCACGAGGTCACCTTGTTAGCCTGTGAATGTCTCCACCTACAGCGATGACTTCTGTCAGCTCCAAGTGTCTTCTTGTCTGTCATCTGAATTTCAGGTGAGAGACCCTCTGACTCCTGCAGCAGCAGTAGAGACAGAGGAGCCCTGAAGCTCAGAGGTTCCATGAGGGATCAAAGCCAGACGAGACGGCCGCAAAGGTAACAGGACATTGTGGACTCAGTCGTCACCACTAATCTGTGTTGACAGTATTTAATGACTTTCTGCTGCCAAAAACAGATCATGATTCTATACATTTGAGAGGCCTCACAGTTCAAGTTTCAGGTCTGTATCCACTGGAGAGGCCAATGAGAGCAAAAGAGCAACAGGGTCAAAGGTCAACAGGCCTCATTTCTGATCAGTTATTATTGTTGAAACAAAGCTGAATATCAATTATTGATTTTTATTGTCATCATTTTGAACACCTGATAAGAGAAACACAATAAAAACATTTGAAAAGGAAGGATCAGAGTGTTGTTGTACTGCAATACTACAGTACAGCATCAGAGACACTCAGTTATTGATTGCCTGAATGATTGATTTCCCCAGAAGAGGAACAGCTTTGTTGGAGCAGTAAAAATACACACATCAGAACGACAAAGTTACATTGGAAAAGAAACTACATGACATTACCAGCACAACATCTGAAGAACAGTTAGGATCAATTTAACTGGCCAGATAGTTAGGATTTCTTTAATGATATCCTTGATGAACCCAGACATCAGAGTGGTTTGTTCCCCTCAATCATAAATCTGTAAATATAGCGTGAAGTGATGGAACTAAAAGGCCACCTCTGAGTGCAGGAGTGAGCCTCTGAGACGGATGTGACGTCAGCAGACCGCCATTAGTTTGAGTCATTGTTTATATTCTTAATGCTGATTGGTCGATCTATAATGGTGACAAATGGACTTTGTAGGTAGAATAAACATCCAGAAATTAAATGAATTAGTAGATTGTCTTATTAATCAAAAGATAAAGTATTAAAAATATTTGTTTTTTTTCCTCGGAGTGAGCGACAACTACCGGATTTTCTCACAGAAGAACGGGGCCGACTTCCACGGAAGCAGATGTTTGTAATTCCTGGGGCACTAAAATCCATTTCATATTATTTTTATTGAACAGCGAACATTATGGAAACAAAATTTATATTTCTCGCCAGAAATGTCCTTAAAATGCTTTTTAAAAATCAAACCTATCTTGAAATGACACTCGTCCGTAATGGCGTCCTTAGCAACCAACACAGCAACAGTAGAAACGTGACACTGTAACGACTCTCTTCTGAGAGGTGAAAGATTCACCGTAATAACGAACAAACCAAAGATAAAACACAAGAACTGAGCAAAGATTATGAAAACAAAATGCATATTTCTCTCTAGAAATGTCATCAGAATGCTTTATTAAATCAAAACTATCTTGGAAGAAGGCACTTTCCTCCGAAAATGACAGGAGCGGCCGCCATGTTTTTGTTTTGAGAGGCCCGCATGAAAGAGTCACATGACCTACCAGCGCTCCAATAGAAAAGAAGAGGGGAAAAAAACGTACACATTTCACAATTTTTTGGCCTTTATCGTAGAACTGATATGTTTTGACCTGTGGACAAACGGAGCCTTTTCACGTTTTGACATGAGACTGGGTTGTCAAAAGCAAAGACCAGACAGCAGGACATCAAAATAAAAGATCCAGACACTAAAACTACAAGTAGAAACAAGAAGAAATACTAAAAGCTTTGGAAAGATACTACAAGGTTGGATATACATTATTATATACACTACTATTCTCACTGACTCCTAAAGAGGGACAGGACACATTAGAATGTGGATCAGATCAGCTGATTTCAGTGTTGAGTCCATCCCTCCATCCACTTTCTGTTCTTATCCTTTAAGGGTCATGGAGGGGGGGGGCGATCCCAGGTGACATTGGGCAAGAGGCAGGGTTCACCCTGGACAGGTCACCAGTCCATCAGGAGAAATGAGGTGGTCGGTGTCATGCAACCTAAACTAAAACATTAGTCAGATCAAATTCAGATTAAAGCAAGAGTCTCCAGATCAAAGTCAGAATTCCTGATGATGTCATCAGGGCTTTGACAGTAGCTAGAATTCTGTCTTTGATCTCAGGAGGACATGAAAGAAACACAATTGAGGAAAGTAGAAGAGAGCTTGGCAGCATGATGGTGCAGTGGTGAGCACTGTGGCCTCACAGCAAGAAGGTTCTGGGTTTGAGTCCAGGCTCGGGTGGGGAATCTTTCTGTGTAGAGCCTGCATGTTCTCCCCATGAATGCGTGGGTTCTCTCTGGTACTCCGGCTCCTTCCCATTGTCCAAAGACATGTAATTGGGGACGAGGCTGATTGGACACTCTAAATTGACCGTAGGTATGAATGTGAGTGTGAATGGTTGTTCGTCTCTGTATGCTGACCCTGTGATGGACTGGTGACCTGTCCAGGGTGAACCCCGCCTCTGGCCCGTAGATGCTGGGATAGGCTACACCCCCCATGACCATCAATGTGGGTGTTTTGTTAATTGCATGCCACATGAAATTATTATTGGTCACTTTTCTAGCAACAGTCTCACAGTGGCAAGACAAGAACACTTCTACTTTTAATGTTGACAGTTTGTTCAACACTAAGCTTCATCCAGTACCATGTTGTCAAACACTGGAACCTCCACAGCACCTGAACAGGGACTTGAACCCTGGACCCTCACATTAAAAGTCTGATGCTCTACCGTCTGAGCTCCTCAGGCTCTTTCTACAGCATTGAGACAGGAACAGAAACACCTGTGAAGGTCAAACTGATGCTTTCTTGACTTGTTCAGTCCTCCATGTTAAAGTCCTCCATGCTTTTGATTGGCTCTGATTCTCTGTGGCAAAATCCAACAAGAGGCTCCAAAAATGTCCTGAATGTCACAAGAATGCACAGGACAAGATGTTAGTTTCCTTCATGTCTGCAGTTCCTCCACTGGAAAGTAAAGTCAATGCTGCTCCTCTGCTGAAACCTGGGATCGGACCAGGGACCTTTAGATCTTCAGTCTAAGGCTCTCCCAACTGAGCTGGTTCAGTTCTGAGTGAGGGCTCTGCTTCTCTCATTTATAATCTCTTCCACTCTCACTGGACCTTAGAGAGGATTGGAGCTTCTGAAGTCCTGACACATTGAACAGTTCTCCAGGACCATTTTTGATGGATGTCTGGATCACACCAGCCTTTTTTGTTTGTCTTCTTGCACCACCGTGCCGCCCCTACTAGTCGTCTACATATCAGTGTTCTCAGTATTGCACGAACATTCACATCAGTATTGTGCTAATATTTGATTTCCTGGCTCTTCAATCCTCCTATTATGAAGTTGATTGCTTCAGCGACCAGGAGACGTTATCATTGGCAGCTAGTTTACTATTATTGCTGCTGCTGTTGTTGGTTGTGTGTCTGTCTTCCATCCCCCTGTCCCTCTGTCTTTCTCTCTGCTTGTCTTTCACCCTCATCTTGTTCCCATCTTTTTGTCATTCTCTCCCTCCTTTCTCTCTGTCTTTTGTCTTTCCTTCTCTATATTTGTCTTCTGCTGTCTGTCCTGTCCTGCTCTCTTTCAACAACCAACCAGTCAAAGCAGACGTCCGGTTAAAAAAATATGATAAAAGAACTCTTGGTTTGATTTGGCTTGAGACATGAAGAAGATAGGATTGTTTTCCTTTCATTTTAGAAGCTTTTCCAGATTCATGAAAAGATCATCAATCAGTGCAGTATTTCAGACAGACTTCTGGTCCGTGAGGACGAGGAATCCAGCACATATCCACAGAACTCCAACTGCCATCTTTGATGGTTCCTTTACAGTCTGTAGGGTGGAGAGATCCTCCTGAGTCTGGCTTGGAATGTTTGTCTGTGGATGTGTTGGCCCTGTGATGGACTGGTGACCTGTCCAGGGTGAACACGGCCTGTCGCCCAAAAGCTGCTGGGATAGGCTCCACCCCCTCATGACCCTGAACAGGATAAGCAGAAGACAATGGACAGAAGTCCTGACACATTGAACAGTTCTCCAGGACCATTTTTGATGAAGGTCTGGATCACACCAGCCTTTTTTGTTTGTCTTCTTCCAGTGTCCTCAACATTGTGTGAGCCAATAATTCCACATCTGTACCAGACACACCTCTGGTTGGTGGGTTGATGGATCTTTCTGTTCTAACAGTGTCTTTTATCTTGCTTTTATCTTTTCTATCTTTTCTTTGTATCTGCATTCTGTGGTGCACGGTGGCTCTGGAAGAGCGCTCTAACTATTGTCACTGTACCCCCCCCCCCCGTACAACAAAAATAAAAGATTCTGATTCCGATTCTGACACACACACACACACACACACACACACACACACACACGTGTATCAACATGATGTTCCGAATGTTTCACTGTCTGTGGTTGTCCAGCTCTCCTTGCCTCTTCACTGTCATTGTCAGAACTCGGAGCAGTCTTCCTCTCTAGGTGATGTCTCTGAGTGATGATGATTGCTGTCTGTTCAACCAGCTTCATTTGTTGATATCTGAGAAGGACTGAAGACAGCAAAGTGTGCTGATTGGCCAACAACCCCTCACAGGTCAAAGGTCACTGCTCTGAGGCGGACCAGTTTACTGTAACAGTGGTGGCACCACCCACTGCTGGCGCTCTCTTCAGTGCTTCTTGTTTCTGCCCTTTATGTGTGAGCTCCTAGAGCAGCTGGTCCGGCTCCTCCCCCTTTTCTTTTCTATTCCTCTAATTTATTTTTTGATTTTCTATTTTTGTAATTCATCATCGATCTCGGCTCACGGTCGCTACACTCTTGACCTCCTGTGAGCCTTGAAGAGAGAGAAGCCACCTTTGTGTCGGAGCAGAGCAGCTTAGTCCAGGCAGCCAGCAGCCTGAGACCAGAGGGTAGCCAATCAACGCGCTTCCCTTCTTCATCGAGCGAATCTCAGCGGGAGCCACGGTCGACGAGGTGGAGGCTTTGGAGGCCGTCCTCCCACCAGTTCGTTGGAGAGGCGTCGTACATCGATGGGAGAATCCAGCTGAGAACGTCAGCCGGTTACGTTGGTTTTCACCGATTCAGGCCTGGACTCCTGTCTCGCTGCCAAACTCCGCCTGACTCCGTAGAGCTGGTCAGCCTCCACTCAGTCCTCTTCATTTGTTTGGAGGTCACTATCGTTCATCCTACACACCTTTCCACCTGCCTCTTAGCCGTCTACTTGAAGCTCAGATAAATCCAGGTTAATTCATACCTGCTACTCAATATGGGCCTTAATTACTCTGCTGGAATTATCACTCTGTCTTAAGGGTTTTCTTAATTGTATTAAATCCTCTTTAATTTCCAAGAAGTCTTCCAACTCATTCATTCATGCAAGCCACTGATCCACAAGACCTCATTGATGAGCTTCAACCTGAGACTGATTGTTTCTCATTGGACGAGACACCCATTCAATGAGACTCATTGGCAGTCCATTGAAATCTACTGGTATTCCTGGTGAGTTGATTTAACAACATGAGCTGACAGAATCTACGTTCAGGTAGGAACCACCACATCCAGGGGTCTGGACCTTTGAGCAGGCAGAGCCATCAAAGTAGCAGACTAAGCTAGCAGACATTAGCATTGAGAAGAAACTGATACCTGAGCCTACTTTTGGGTCTGGTCAGGTGATGACACAATAAAATGACATCATTGTCAGACTGACGCCTGCTCAACACTGACCAAACGCCGCCCTATTGCATCGTGGGAAATTTCTGCTTGGCTTGCGTCCATCAAAACACACAAAGAAATTTCTCCAGAATCAGGATTGACAGTGGATACAATTGATTCCACACTGGTTTTTCATTCTGAGTCGGGTGCAGGTGTGAAATTTCAGACACAGTCTGTGTTTGTGTTGTTTATTCAGTGATTTTTCTTACAATTCCCAATCAAAGCCCCACATTGCTAATGAACTCAAAATGATGCTAACAGTAATGTAGTGATAGTTGCCAATAAACTAAGTGATGCTGACAGTCATGTGGTAAGAGTTGCTTCGAACCTCAAAGTAATGCGACAGTGATTTCAGAAGAATTACTAATGATCTCAAAATGATGCGACAGTGATGTAGTAAGAGATGCTAAAAAACTCAAAACGATGCAAACAGTAATGTAGTGATAGTTGCTAATAAACTCAGTGATGCTTACAGTAATGTAGTAAGTGTTTCGAACTCCCTCAAAATGATGCTGACAGTCATGTTGTAAGAGTTGCTAAAAACCACAAAATAATGCGACTGTGATGTCGGAAGAATTGCTCATGATCTCAAAATGATGCGACGGTAATCTAGTAAGAGCTGCTAATAAATTCAAAATGATGCTAACAGTAATGTAGTGAAAGTTTCGAATAACCTCAAAGTGATGCTGACAGTCATGTGGTTAGAGTTTCGAGTAACCTAAAAATGATGCGGACAGTAATGTATTAAGAGTTGCTAATAACCTCAAAATAATGCGACAGTGATTTCAGAAGAATTTCTAATGAACTCAAAATGATGCTAACAGTAATGTCGTGATAGTTGCTAATAAACTCAGTGATACTTACAATAATGTAGTAAGAGTTTCAAACTCCCTCAAAATGATGCTGACAGTCATGTAGTAAGAGTTGCTACTAAACTCAAAATAATGCGACAGTGATGTCGGAAAAGTTGCTAATGAACTCAAAATGATGCTACAGTGATGTAGTAAGAGATGCTAAAAAACTAAAAATGATGCTGACGGTAATGTAGTAAGAGTTGAAACTAACGTTAAAATGATGCTACACTGATGTCATAAGAATTGCTCATGAACTCAAAATGATGCTAACAGTAATGTAGTAAGAGTTTCGAACTACCTCAAAGTGATGCTGACAGTCATGTAGTAAGAGTTGCTACGAACCTCAAAATAATGCGACAGTGATGTCGGAAGAACTGCTAAGGAACTCAAAATGATGCTAACTGTAATGTAGTGAAAGTTTCGAATAACCTCAAAGTGATGCTGACAGTCATGCAGTAAGAGTTGCTACGAACCTCAAAATAATGCGACAGTGATGTCAGAAGAATTGCTAATGATCTCAAAATGATGCGACAGTGATTAAGTAAGAATTGCTCATGATCTCAAAATGATGCTACAGTGATGCCGGAAGAATTGTTAATGAATTCAAGAATGATGCTGACAGTAATGTAGTGATAGTTGCTAATAAACTCAAAGTTATGCTGACAGTAATTTATTAAGAGTTGCTAAAAACCTTAAAATAATGACACAGTAATGTAGTAAGAGTTGCTATGAAACTAAAAATAATGCGACAGTGATGTAAGAAGAATTGCTAATGATCTCAAAATGATGCGACAGTGATGTCGTCAGAACTGAGAGTCCGGGTTTTCCAAGTTGATCTCCTCCCACGCATGAATTCTCTCTGGTATCCTTCCACTTACTGCAAAGACGAGCCGTGGATGTATTGTCCTGAGCCCAGGGCTTGTCAGATACCATGACCCTCAACTAAATGTGGCAGAAACCCTGCCCTCTTCATTTAGGGCTGGAAGGTGTGAGAGGTACTGTGAGCTCATCGAGGCTACGTCCTCCGCGGTCTCCTCAGGCTGGCCAGCACAAGAGGAGACCGCCAACTGGCCGGGACAGGCGGTCACCGTTGTTGTTGTTGCCGCCGTGGTCGGCCTTTCTTTCTTTCTTTCCTTTTTTCACACGATCACAGGGGAGAGCACGGACGCAGTCCCCCACTGTCAGAAATTATGCAGTTGAGATTCGCACATTTGGGGAATACACCAGGGTCAGCACAGCCCCAGTGCAATGGCTGTGCCTCACCCGGGGAGAACCACCTTGCTGATCATGGTATCTCCCCTGCCAGGTAAGTATGACTTGCTGAGCTTAGGAACAGACATGAGCTTCAGGGACACAGCCTTCTGACTGACAGGCAGGGAGGCCGACACAGCGCCTGATCTTTCGTTACTTGTGCAAATCTGCCGCGTGCGCAGCCCCCTTTGTTTCTCACAACGATGCCGGATGTCGGATATCCCAAGCCTGGGAAGCTCGACCGATGCCGTTTTCAAGGCTCACCTTCTCGCTGGGGGCACCAGCGTGGCCTCTAACCGCACGCATCGTGCCCCGCAGTAAAAAAAACAATCTCCGTCCGCTTTCACCCTTGGATGGAGCGTCGCGACCATGAGAGCTGTCAACGCAAGCGGCCCAATTCCGAAAGACTGAAGGCAGCAAGCTGGGGTTTCACATTTCAACATCAAGTTCACAACCCATCTCTGGGCAAAACAGGCACATTGAAGGTTCAGGTCTTTCAGAGTCCATTCCAAAGCCTTTTGGGAAAGGCTCCGAGAGCAGTGCCGTCAGCGGACCTCCATCCTTATCTGGAGTGCAAACGGAGCCACAACTTGACGCCCAGCGGCAGCGCGGGCGGAAATCCAGCCCCGGCCTCATGTGCAGCACTCAACAGTTGGCCTGAAGAGCACGGGATTTGCTCCTGACAAAAGGGGAGGGGCCCGCACTGTTCCTGGAAGGCCATTGCGGCCGCAGGCTGAGGAAAAGCTGCAGTGCAGGAGGACAACCCTGGTCCGGCTTTGGGTGGAGCAGGTGAGCGAGTGCCTGGCGGAGGCTTGTTTTATTTCCAACAAGAAATGCGGGGCATTGCACCACTCCTGGAAACACTGCAATACCAGGTTGATGCGTGGAAAGGACGGAGCAAGCTCCCGTTCCATCTCCCTGTTCCAAAAAGCAATTTAATATATGGATAAGGAACGTACCAGATATTAATCTGATAAGAACAGATACTACACTTGATCTTAACCAAAAGGCCGAGAAGCGATGCCTGTCAGCCACCCGACGTGAGAGCCAGCACCCCCGGTACAGCCAATCCCGGCCGCGGCTGTGGGCAGGAACTGCAACATTTTGGGTGGCGACACAAAATGCAGTGCCATAAACACTACATCTGGCACACTGGTTGTCCCCACTGCTATCCAAAGCAAAGGCAATCGGTGCCTTCACCCTGCTATGCTAGTGGGGCGACTCAAAGTAAAACAAAGCAGTGTTCAAAGCCACAAGCCAGCGACTCATCCTGGAGTCGGGGTTTTCCAAGTCCCCCACTGTCAGAAATTATGCAGTTGAGATTCCCACATTTGGGGAATTCACCAGGGTATCCAAAGCCCGGGAAGCTCAGCCGATGCCGTTTTCAAGGCTCAACTTCACGCTCGGTGAACCAGCGTGGCCTCGAACCGCATTAGAATTGCTAATAAACTCAAAATGATGCTAAAAGTAATGTTGTGAAAGTTTCTAATAACCTCAAAGTAATGCTGACAGTCATGTAGTAAGAGTTTCTATGAACTTCAAAATAATGCGACAATGATGTCGTAAGAATTGCTAATAAACTCAAAATGATGCTAACAGTAATGTAGTGATAGTTGCTAATAAACTCAGTGATGCTTACAGTAATGTAGTAAGTGTTTCGAACAACCTCAAAGTGATGCTGAAAGTCATGTAGTAAGAGTTGCTACTAACCTCAAAATAATGCAACAGTAATGTAGTAAGAATTGCTAATGAACTCAAAATGATGCTGACAGTAATCTAGTGAGAGCTGCTAATAAACTCAAAATGATTCTGACAGTAATGTAGTAAGAGCTGCTAATAACGTCAAAATAATGCTACAGTGATGTCGTAAGAATTGCTAATAAAATCAAAATGATGCTCACAGTGATGTAGTGATAGTTGTTAATAAACTCAGTGAAGCTTAAAGTAATGTAGTAAGTGTTTTTAACAACCTCAAAGTGATTCTGACAGTCATGTAGTAAGAGTTAAAAACGAACCTTAAAATAATGCTAACAGTAATTTAGTAAGAGCTGCTAATAACCTCAAAATAATGCGACAGTAATGTAGGAAGAATTGTTAATGAAATCAAAAATGATGCTAACATTAATGTAGTGATAGTTGCTTATAAACTAAAAGTGATGCTTAAAGTAATGTAGTAAGTGTTTCGAACAACCTCAAAGTGATGCTGACAGTCAGTTAGAAAGAGTTGCTTAAAATAATGCAACAGTAATGTAGTAAGAGTTGCTAACAACCTCAAAATAATGCGACAGTGATGTCAGAAGAATTGGTAATAACCTCAAAATGATGCTGAAAGTGATGTCGTCAGAATTGCTCATGAACTCAAGATGATGCTAACAGTAATGTAGTGATAGTTGCTAATAAACTCACTGGTGCTTAAAGTAATGTAGTCAGTGTTTTAAACAACCTCAAAGTGATGCTGACAGTCATGTAGTAAGAGTTGCTACGAAACTCAAAATAATGCGACAGTGATGTCGTAAGAATTGCTATTGAACTCAAAACGATGCTAACAGTAACGTGGTGATAGATGCTAATAAACTCAGTGATGCTGACAGTAATGTAGTAATAGTTGCTAAAAACCTCAAAATGATGCGACAGTGATGTCGTAAGAATTGCTAATGAACTCAAAATGATGCGACAGTGATGTCGTAAGAATTCCTAATGAACTCAAAATGATGCGACAGTGATGTCAGAAGAATTGCAAATGAACTCAAAATGATGCTGACGGTCATGAAGTGAGAGTTGCTACTATCCTCAAAATGATGCTACAGTGATGTAGGAAGAGTTGCTACGAACCTCAAAATAATGCGACAGTTATGTTCTAAGAATTTCAAATGAACTCAAAATGATGCTGATGGTAATCTAGTAAGAGTTGCTAAAAAACTCAAAATAATGCGAAAGTGATGTCGTAAGAATTGCTAATAAACTCAAAATAATACTGACATTATTGTAGTAATAGTTGCTACGAACCTCAAAATGATGCTACAGTGAGGTCGTAAAGATTGCTAATGAACTCAAAATGATGCTACAGTGATGTAGGAAGAATTGTTAATGAATTAAAGAATGATGCTGATGGTAATGTTGTGAGAGTTGCGAAAAACCTGAATATGATGATTACAATAATGTCGTAAGAATTCCTAATGAACTCAAAATGATGCTACAGTGATATTCTAAGGATTGCTAATAAACTCAAAATGATGCTAACAGTAATGTAGTGATAGTTGCTAACAAACTCAAAGTGATGCTGACAGTAATGTAGTGAAAGTTTCGAATAACCTCAAAGTGATGCTGACAGTCTTGTAGTAATATTTGCTACGAACCTCAAAATGATGCTACAGTGATGTAATTAGAGTTACTAATGATCTCAAAATGATGCTGAGAGTGATGTCGTAAGATTTGCTAATAACCTCAAAAAATGCTACAGTGATGTAGGAAGAGTTGCTAACGACCTCAAAAACAATGCTACAGGGATGTAGGAAGAGTTGCTAATAACCTCAAAATAATGCGACAGAGATGTCGTAAGAATTGCTAATGAAATCAAAATAATGCTAACAGTAATGCAGTGAAAGATTCGAATAACCTCAATGATAATAATGAACTCAAAATGATGCTGACAGTGATGTAATGAGAGTATCTACTAATTTCAAAAAGATGCGAAAGTGATGTCATGAGAGTTGCTTCTATCCTCAAAATGATGCTACAGTGATGTAGTGAGAGTTTCGATGAACCTCAAAATGATGCTACAGTGATGTACTGAGAGTTGCTTAAAACCTTAAAATGATGCTGACAGTCATGTAGTGAGAGTTGCTACTATCCTCCAAATGATGCTACAGTGATGTAGTGAGAGTTGCTTAAAATCTCAAAATAATGCAACAGTGATGTGGTGAGAGTTGCTTCTGTCACGACCCGGCTCAGAAATCGTGACATCGAAGGAGGGAGACGCAGACTAAACGTGACACACAACTAATAATTTATTATTAGTAACGCAAAATCAACACAAGGCAAACCATAACGTTTAGTGGAGTGTGGTTATCAGTAGTGTCAGTGGTGAGTGCGAGTGTGTGCATGAGTGTACAGGGGGTGTATGTGTGCGGTGTGATGGATGCAGAGAACTAAACAAGACATAACTCAAGAAACACAACCATCGCTCCGACGTGGGCCAGGAGGAGTGAGCGAGAGACAGCCGGCCAGGTTGGCCGCCTGCTTTATAGCTGGGAGACGCCGGGCCCAGGTGCTCCCAATTAGTCAGCAGCTCCGCCCCATGAAGCTCGAACCAGAGAAGGGAAGGAAGTGAAAAATAATGCAACGCCCCCATGCCCGTGACCATGGAGACGTGACACTACGAACCTCAATATGATGCTACAGTAATGTAGTGAGAGTTAGTACTAATCTAAGAAATGATGCTCCAGTGATGTAAAAAAAAATTGCTACAAACCTAAGAAATGATGCTACAGTGATTTAGTGAGAGTTGCTGAAAACATCAAAATGATGCTAAGTGTCATGAAGTGAGAGTTGCTACTTTCCTCAAAATGATGCTGCAGTGATGTAGTAAGAGTTGCTAAAAATCTCAAAATGATGCTTCAGTGATGTGGTGAGAGTTGCTAAAAACCTCAAAATGATGCTACAGTAATGTAGTGAGAGTTGCTTAAAACCTCAAAATGATGCCACAGTAATGTAGTGAGAGTTGCTAAAAACCTCAAAATGATGCTACAGTGATGTAGTAAGAGTTGCTTAAAACCTCGAAATGATGCTACAGTAATGTAGTGAGAGTTCCTAAAAACCTCAAAATGATGCTTACAGTCATGTAGTGAGAGTTGCTAAAAACCTCAAAATGATGCTACAGTGATGTAGGAAGAGTTGCTAAAAACCTCAAAATGATGCTCCAGTGATGTAGTGAGAGTTGCTACTAATCTAAGAAATGATGCTCCAGTGATGTAGTGAGAGTTGCTTAAAACCTCAAAATGATGCTACAGTGATGTAGTGAGAGTTGCTACTATCCTCAAAATGATGCTACAGTGACGTAGTGAGAGTTGCTTAAAATCTCAAAATGATTCAACAGTGATGTGGTGAGAGTTGCTTCTAACCTCAAAATGATGCTACAGTGATGTAGTGAGAGTTGCTACGAACCTCAAAATGATACTACAGTGATGTGGTGAGAGTTGCGAAAAACCTCAAAATGATGCTACAGGAATGTAGTGAGAGTTGCTACGAACCTCAAAATGATGCTAACAGTAATGTAGTGAGAGTTGCTACGAACCTCAAAATGATGCTACAGTGATGTAGTGAGAGTTGCTACTAACCTCAAAATGATGCTACAGTGATGTGGTGAGAGTTGCTACTAACCACAAAATGATGCTACAGTAATGTAGTGAGTTGCTACGAACCTCAAAATGATGCTACAGTGATGTGGTGAGAGTTGCGAAAAACCTCATAATGATGCTACAGTAATGTAGTGAGAGTTGCTACGAACCTCAAAATCATGCTCCAGTGATGCAGTGAGAGTTGCTTAAAACCTTAAAATGATGCTGACAGTCATTTAGTGAGAGTTGCTACTATCCTCCAAATGATGCTACAGTGATGTAGTGAGAGTTGCGACTATCCTACAAATGATGCTACAGTGATGTAGTGAGAGTTGCTACTATCCTCAAACTGATGCTACAGTTATGTAGTGAGAGTTGCTTAAAATCTATAAATGATGCTTCAGTGATGTGGTGAGAGTTGCTAAAAATCTCAAAATGATGCTTCAGTGATGTAGTGAGAGTTGCTACTTATCTCAAAATGATGCTACAGTGATGTAGTGAGAGTTGCTAAAACCCTAAAAATGATACTGACAGTAGTGTAGTGACAGTTTCTGCTGAACTCAAAATAAAGCTACAGTAATGTAGTGAGAGTTGCTACGAACCTCAAAATGATGCCAAAGTGAGGGAATGAGACTTGCTACTAACCTAAGAAATGATGCTACAGTGATGTGGTGAGAGTTGCAACTAATCTCAAAATGATGCCAAAGTGATGTCATGAGAGCTGCTACGAACCTCAAAATGATGCTAAAGTCATTTAGTGAGAGTTGCTAAAAACCTAAAAATGATACTGACAGTAATGTAGTGTGAGTTTCTGTTAACTCAAAATAATGCTACAGTGATGTCGTGAGAGTTGCTACCAACCTCAAAATGATGCTGATAGTGATGTAGTGACAGTTGCTAAAAATCTCAAAATGATGCTATCAGTAATGTTGTGACAGTTGCTAAAAACCTCAAACTGATGCTACAGTGATGTAGTGAGAGTTGCTACTAATCTCAAAATGACGCTGACACTCATGTCGTGGGAGTTTCAAAAATCCTCAAAATGATGCTCCAGTGATGTAGTGAGAGTTGCTCCTCATCTCAAAATGATGCTGACAGTGATGTAATGAGAGTTGCTACTAACCTAAGAAATGATGCTACAGTGATGTGGTGAGAGTTGCTAAAAACCTCAAAATGATGATTACAGTAATGTATTGAGAGTTGCAACTCACCTAAAAATGATGCTGGAGTGATGTAGTGAGAGTTGCTAAAAACCTAAGAAATGATGCTGCAGTGATGTGGTGAGAGTTGCTACGATGCTCAAATGATGCTACAGTGATGTAATAAGAATTGCCACTCACCAAACAAATGATGCTACAGTGATGTAGTGAGAGTTGCGAAAAACCTCAAAATGATGCCACAATAATGTAGTGAGAGTTGCGACGAACCTCAAAATGATGCTGAAGTGATCTAATGAGAGTTGCTACTAACCTAAGAAAGGATGCTACAGTGATGTGGTGAGAGTTCTACGAACCTCAAAATGATGCTGACAGTTATGTAGTGAGAATTGCTACGAACCTTTAAATGATTCTACAGTGATGTAGTGAGTTACTACTATCCTCAAAATGATGCTTCAGTGATGTAGTAAGAGTTGCTACTACCCTAAGAAATGATGCTCTAGTGATGTGGTGAGAGTTGCTACTACCCCAAGAAATGATGCTCCAGTGATGTGGTGAGAGTTGCTAAAAACCTCAAAATGATGCTGACAGTAATGTAGTGAGAGTTTCTGCTAAACTCAAAATGATTCTTCAGTGATGTAGTGAGAGTTTCAACTATTCTCAAAATGATTCTTCAGTGATGTAGTGAGAGTTGCTACTAACCTCAAAATGATGTGACACTGATGTGGTGAGAGTTCTACGAACCTCAAAATGATGCTCAAGTGATGTAATGACAGTTGCTACTAATTTAAAAATGATGCTAAAGTGATGTAATGAGAGTTGCTACGAACCTAAGAAATGATGCGACAGTGATGTAGTGAGAGTTACTAGGATGCTCAAAATGATGCTGACAGTAATGTAGTAAGAGTTGCTTAAAACCTAAAAATTGACGCTAAAGTCATGGAGTGAGAGTTGCTACGAACCTCAAAATGATGCAGTGATGAAGTAAGAGTTGACACTATCCTCAAATTGATGCTTACAGTAATGTAGTGAGAGTTTCTTCTTAACTGAAAATAAAGCTACAGTAATGTAGTGAGAGTTTCTACTTAACTGAAAATAAAGCTACAGTGATGTCGTGAGAGTTTCTTCTTAACTGAAAATAAAGCTACAGTGATGTAGTGAGAGTTTCTTCTCACATAAGAAATGATAATCAAGTGATGTAATGAGAGATGCTACGAACCTAAGAAATGATGCTACAGTGTTGTGGTGAGAGTTGCTACTAATGTCAAAATGATGCGGACAGTGATGTAATGAGAGTTGCTACTAACCTAAGAAATGATGCTGCAGAGATGTGGTGAGAGTTGCTACGATGCTCAAAATGATGCTAAAGTGATGTAATGACAGTTGCTACTAACCTAAGAAATGATGCGACAGTGATGTGGTGAGAGTTGCTACGAATCTCAAAATGATGCGACAGTGATGTAAAGAGAGTTGCGACGAACCTCAAAATGATGCTAAAGTGATGTAGTGAAACTGCGACTAACCTCAAAATGATGCTTGCAGTGATGTCATGAGAGTTGCTACGAACCTCAAAATGATGCGAACGTGATGTAATGAGAGTTGCTATTAACCTAAGAAATGATGCGACAGTGATGTAATGAGATTTGCTTAAAACCTCAAAATGATGCTACAGTGATGTAGTGAGAGTTACTACGAACCTCAAAATGAATCTGCAGTGATGAAGTAAGAGTTTCTGCTTAACTGAAAATAGAGCTACAGTGATGTAGTGAGAGTTGCTACTCATCTAAAAATTATGCTACAGTCATGTCATAAGAGTTTCTTCTCACATAAGAAATGATAATCAAGTCATGTAATGAGAGATGCTACTCACCTAAGAAATGATGCTACATTAATGTCGTGGGAGTTGCTACTCATTTCAAAATGATGCTGACAGTGATGGAGTGAGAGTTGCTCGTAACCTAAAAATGATACGACAGTGATGTAGTGAGAGTTGCTACTAAGCTAAGAAGTGATGCTACAGTGATGTGGTGAGAGTTGATAGTAATTTCAAAATAATGCTAAAGCAGTGTAATGAGAGTTGCTACTTCCCTAAGAAATGATGCTACAGTGATGTAGTGAGAGTTGCTACGAACCGCAAAATGATGCTACAGTGATATAATGAGGTTTGCTATTTACCTAAGAAATGATGCTACAGTGATGTGGTGAGAGCTGCTACAAAGCTCAAAATGATGCTACAGTGATGTAATGAGGGTTGCTACGAATCTCAAAAAGATGCTACAGTAATGTCGCGAGAGTTGCGACTATCCTCAAAATGATGCTAAAGTGATGTGGTGAGAGTTGCTACTTACCTAAGAAATGATGCTACAGTGATGTGGTGAGAGTTGCTACTAATCTCAAAATGATGCTAAAGTGATGTGGTGAGAGTTGCTACTTACCTAAGAAATGATGCTACAGTGATGTGGTGAGAGTTGCTACTAATCTCAAAATGATGCTGACAGTGATGGAGTGAGATTTGCTACGAATCTCAAAATGATGCCACAGTGATGTCGTGAGAGTTGCGACTATCCTCAAAATGATGCGACAGTGATGTAGTGAGAGTTGCTACAAATCTCAAAATGATGCTGACAGTGATGTCGTGAGAGTTGCTACGATCCTCAAAATGATGCTAAAGTGATGTAATGAGAGTTGCTACAAACCTAAGAAGTGATGCTACAGTGATGTGGTGAGAGTTGATAGTAATTTCAAAATAATGCTAAAGCAGTGTAATGAGAGTTGCTACTTCCCTAAGAAATGATGCTACAGTGATGTAGTGAGAGTTGCTACGAACCGCAAAATGATGCTGCAGTGATGTAGTGAGAGTTGCTACGAATCTCAAAATGATGCTGACAGTGATGTCGTGAGAGTTGCTACGATCCTCAAAATGATGCTAAAGTGATGTAATGAGAGTTGCTACAAACCTAAGAAGTGATGCTACAGTGATGTGATGAGAGTTGATAGTAATTTCAAAATAATGCTAAAGCAGTGTAATGAGAGTTGCTACTTCCCTAAGAAATGATGCTACAGTGATGTCGTGAGAGTTGCTACGAACCGCAAAATGATGCTACAGTAATATAATGAGGTTTGCTATTTACCAAAGAAATGATGCTACAGTGATGTGGTGAGAGTTGCTACAAAGCTCAAAATGATACTGAGAGTAATGTAGTGTGAGTTGCTACGAATTTCAAAATGATGCTAAAGTGATGTAATGAGAGTTGCTAATAACCTCAAAATGATGCTACAGTGATGTGAGCTTCATAAAGACCCAGGCCACTATTTGTGGTCATGCATCATTGTTGCTGACCAATGGTCCAACTTCATCAGTCAGTCAGTCAGAGACATTAGCATTTGTCGGCCTGGCCTGCTGCCAAAGACTAACACTGCTTTAGTTGATTTACCTGTGCAGCCATGTCACGCTCCTCTCTGCCACCTCCACGGTCAGACGCCAGGTTAAACCAGCCAATGGCGTAAGAATCACTCTCAGAATCTGAAGCCCTCGTAGCTGCAGGGTTTTTCCACACAGCTTCTGTTGAGAGACAAAGTCCATCACTTGATTAACTCTCACCAACAGAAATGTGCAGTTTTCCACTCAGGACAGCTGCTGCATGCTGCTGTTTGTAAAAAGAAGGTCCAGTGGATCCGTTCAGTTCTACATTATTCAGCAGAGAGATGTCACCATTGAATAATGACCATATTTCCTAAAATTATAGCTCAACCACAGAGGGACCAGGCTACTAGAATGACCTCTGTTTACTAGAAGTGCTTCTCCTATGGTGGTGAACTCCTCAGCTGTCAGTGGAGTCAGATCTGTCTTAGAGAGGCCAGAGGTTCCCACACTGGTTCCCTCTCATCATGCAGCCCTGACAGCTGTGTGTGCTGTTCCAGCGTGTTGGCACCTCACTGATGAGTTTCAGGGTTGGCCCTCCCATCTGTTGCTGCACCTGAGCCAGCTTCTCCTTGGCTGTAGTGCTGATCTGAAGGATGTGACAGTGTTCCTGGCTTTGTGTCTGATGATGGAAGTGGGGATCTGATCACAGGATTTTCTGACTCCTAGATTCAGACGATGTGCAGTGCAGACTGAGTGGTGAATTTGGAGCTGTCTAGTGGATGCTGTCATGTTTGGTGCTGCGTCGCTCACAAGACACTTGACTTTGTTGGTGATGGCCCAGTCCTCCATCAGGCCTCTTTGGACTGGGGCCAAACTGTCAGCAGGGTGACTTTGTGGAAAGTCTTGCACTCCCAACACATTCATTCTCACTAATGCAGTGACAGGTCAGAGCCAAGGGAGCCTCCATGTCCACAGATGTCCACATGGCAGCTGGACTTCCTTTTTCACTCCTTCCCGTTCCTCCTGGTACTTTTTGGCCACCGTTTGTTTGATGGTCTGAAAATGACACCCAGAGTAAATCAATACATTGAAATTCAAGATGAAATAAACTGGAGATATCAACAACTGCTTTAGATCATTTCCACACAAACCTTTCTGGTTGGCAAACATATGAGGCTCAAGGACCTGAACCAGTTCCCTGAACCCTTCCCTCTCAACAGTGCTGAGGGGCTGGCAGTCCTTCAGGATCAAATTCAGCAGAGCCTCATCCAGCATCTGCTTCCTGGAAGCTGGATGGTTCAAAATGAAGGAGAGAAGAAATGAATAGGAATTAATGATCAATGAAGCAACTGTGAGTCAGTTGGAGAGTGGCTGTATACCTGAGTTCATCCTGGTGGATCTGGGACTTCATTCTCATGCCTGGCCCCATCAGGCCTCAGCACTGAAGAGGTGCTTTTGTTGAGATGAGACGCTTCTGTCCAACAAATGCCACATTCAACCTGCAGAAAAGAACATGAGTGCTCAGCTAAAAGTTCCTTTCTTCATGGTGACTGGTGTTTCTTAGTCTTAGACCACCAGGTTTCCAATGAGGTGTATCGGATACGTTGTTGTGTGCCGCTGAAATCCGTCCAATTCCGGCGTTGTTTCCTCATGAAATATGTTTGCCTTAAAGCTCATTAAAGTGTTGAACCACAATATCGTTCACCATAACTGAGTCATCTTCAAGATAACCTACTTCTACATTCCAGTCCCGGCTGCTCCTGTTCTGCTGCAGTCCAGAAAACAACAACCCGATACAATTGGCGCTCCTTCCCACAGCTCCGGCCCGGATCCGCATGGTTCCGCTGACTGACTGTGAGACGCGCTCCCTCCAGAGTGGCACAGCCCGATGGGGGTCCTTATCTGGCACGGGGGCGTAAAACAGGTGCGACTGAAAAGCCTGGTTTATTCTGCGTCGAGGGAACGCGTTGCTCTGCAATTCACCGCCAAGCCGCTAGGGGGTGTGGCTTTGTCTTTGTATTGTTTACGGGGCTCTTGTCGGATTCCTTGGTTTTCTTCCGGTCACAGACAACAATTGTTGGCCATTTGTCAGTCTTTGTAGTGCCGCCAATAATCCTTTCTTCGGCTTGGTCCATTTTTTCTTGGAGCTTTCACCACAGAAACTTTGAAAATGGCGGTGTTGTTGTGCTGCGAACGGTTCTGATCCACCTTCCCTCCCCCTGTAGCTCCTCCTGTGTCCCCTCAGCGCTCTTGTTAGAACGGTTCTGATCCATCTTCCCTCCCCCCGTAGCTCCTCCTGTGTCCCCTCAGCGCTCTTGTTAGAACGGTTCTGATCCACCTTCCCTCCCCCTGTAGCTCCTCCTGTGTCCCCTCAGCGCTCTTGTTAGAACGGTTCTGATCCACCTTCCCTCCCCCTGTTGCTCCTCCTGTGTCCCCTCAGCGCTCTTGTTAGAACGGTTCTGATCCACCTTCCCTCCCCCTGTAGCTCCTCCTGTGTCCCCTCAGCGCTCTTGTTAGAACGGTTCTTATCCACCTTCCCTCCCCCTGTAGCTCCTCCTGTGTCCCCTCAGGTTTCCAAACTCCCTCCCACTGGCTGGTGCTGAAGGAGGGCCAGAGCTCCTCCTACAGGAGCCCATCCTGGCCTCCCCTGCTGCAGCTCCTCCACTGACCTCCCACCAGAGAGATGAGTCCCCTGGTTCAGAGGTGACAGACCACCTCTGGGAGCAGACAACAGAGACCACATCAGGCTGGACTCCTTGCAGGTACGGAGGCTGACGGCTGCTGAGTGAGTGAGTTTACGACGCTCCCACCACTGCTGCTGGATTGATTTAACACATCTGGAATATTTAGATTTATTCTGGGTCAACATCTGCATCTGTTGAAGTCCTCAGTCTCCATGCAGGTGGTGTTGTTCCAGATAAAAGGTCTCAATAACAGCATCACTCCAGATGAAACCATTCCAAAGAAGGCTAAGTGGAGCTGGCATATCAGCCCCCAATGGAAGCCTGCTGCTGCTGCCAAGCTCTCCATGTCATCATGGAAAAGTTGATTGTTCAACTCAATGTTTTTCCCATTGGGAGGAGATTTGTTGTTCCACCATGAAGTCTTTTCTGGTGATGAGTTTGTGTGTTGTAGTAGCATGAAGATATCTTGTTATCATGATCAACTCATCTGGCCTGGTGGAAGAACGCTGCTGTGGATTCAGACGAGTCAAATCTGAACCAGGGACTTGTAGTTTTATCCTCGGTCTCTGGACTCATAAAATGGAGACCGGCCCAGTTTGACACTTTTGAACTCCTCCATGAGGTTCAAATCTCATGACTGAGATTCATGATTGGAAACATGTACCATTGAACATCGCTCTCATCCTTCTACTCAGAACGCTGCGGTGGACTCCACCGTGTCCAGGCTTTGGGCAGATACGTCTTCATCCTCCACCGCCACCAGCCGCTCCACCCCACCCACCCTGTGCAGGTCTACATTACCAGGGTCGGATCTGGCAGGGTGGAGGATCTTTGATTCATCTTAGCTTTCCTGCTCCAGCTGTTTGAGAAACATTCAAATGGAGATGGTTGTTTGTGTCTTTCAGGCCACGCCAACGCCTCCTTCTGTCCCCACGCTTACGGCTGCCGAAAAGTGCCGGTGTCTGAAAACCAGATCATTCTGGATGTGCCGGACCACCAGGTCCTCCTCACCTGCAGGTTCCTGCAGGCAGAGCACTGTGGTGGTAGGTTTCCTGCTCCTCTGCTGGACTGATACCCTCTCCCTTTCCCCACACGTATCTGCTGTTTCTACTCTGTGCCTCCTTCTCCTCTGTCAGGCCTGGACTTCTTCCTTCTGTCTCTCCAGGATCACGTCCTGGTGGTGCCTGAGAGCAGCTCCAGCTCCAGCTCCCTGAACCAAGAACCACTGGAGAAATCCGACCACTTCATCAGCAACTGTGGCCTCAACAGCTTTCATGTCAAGTCGGTGTCTCTCAGCCTGAGTTGGTCCCTGTTCTGTATCCCTGAATGTTCTAGAGGAACTAAACTGGGCCTGACTGGGACGCTTCTGTCTGCTCAGATTTGGGTTGTGAATGCATTCAGATGTTATTTACAAGCATTGGAACTGAAGAACTGAGCCTCAAGAATATTTAGTTCTTGATTTACTTTCTCTTGCAGGGTTTCATTTTGTGCTAATTTTCTTTTGAAGATCTTTGTTTTTTGTTGTCCTTCCATTGAGCAAGTTTGGCTAAGAACCTTTTCCCCACGAAACTAATTTTCCTAAAATGTCTCGCTAACGTTTCCTTTTTCTCTGTCGTCCCTCCTGTCCTTCGTCTCCATTCTGTCTCAGCTCAGCTGTGTCTCTTGGGCTCTCTTCAACAAGGGCGCCCTGCCTTGTGCCTGCCATGAGGTTGGAGCTGAGAGTGACACCTGCGAGCCATTTGGTGGTCGGTGCCGCTGCAGGCCCCACGTGATTGGCCGAGACTGCTCCATGTGGGCCGCGGGTTGCTGGGGATTCCCTACTGCAGACGTGAGTGTCAGATTGGATGAATGATGAGTAATAAGGGCTTTAAATGATGAGTGAGAGGACGGACCAAAGCAACCTGTCCAACCATCAGAGGAAAGTTTGTTGTTCTAGTTTCAACTATCACTACATTACTGTCAGCATCATTTTGAGTTCATTAGCAATTCTTACGACATCACTGTTAGCATCATTTTGACATCATTAGCAATTCTTCCTAAATCACTGTAGCATTATTTTGAGGTGATTAGCAACTCTTACTACATGACTCTCAGCATCATTTTTAGGTTATTCGCAAGTTTCACTACATTACTGTTAGCATTATTTTGAGGTTCGTAGCAACTCTTACTACATGACTGTCAGCATCACTTTGAGGTTATTCGAAACTTTCACTCCATTAATCTTAGCATCATTTTAGTTCATTAGCAATTCTTACTTAATCACTGTCGCATCATTTTGATATCATTTGCAATTCTTCTGACATTACTGTCGCATTATTTTGAGGTTCATAGCAACTCTTACTACATGACTGTCAGCATCACTTTGAGGTTGTTCGAAACACTTACTACATCACTGTAAGCATCACTGAGTTGATTAGCAACTATCACTACATTACTGTTAGCATCATTTTGAGTTCATCAGCAATTCTTCCAACATCACTATCGCAATATTTTGAGATCACTAGCAATTCTTACTACATCACTGTAGCATTATTTTGAGGTTCGTAGCAACACTTACTACATGACTGTCAGCATCACATTGAGGTTGTTCAAAACTTTCACTTCATTACTGTTAGCATCATTTTGAGTTCATTAGCAATTCTTACTCAATCACTGTCGCATCATTTTGAGGTTCGTAGCAACTCTTACTACATGACTGTCAGCATCAATTTGAGGTTGTTCAAAACACTTACTACATTACTGTAAGCATCACTGAGTTGATTAGCAACTATCACTACGTTACTGTTAGCATCATTTTAGTTCATTAGCAATTCTTACTTAATCACTGTCGCATCATTTTGATATCATTAGCAATTCTTCTGACATTACTGTCGCATTATTTTGAGGTTCATAGCAACTCTTACTACATGACTGTCAGCATCACTTTGAGGTTGTTCGAAACACTTACTACATCACTGTAAGCATCACTGAGTTGATTAGCAACTATCACTACATTACTGTTAGCATCATTTTGAGTTCATTAGCAATTCTTACGACATCACTGTAGCATTAAATTGAGGTTCGTAGCAACTCTTACTACATGACTGTCAGCATCACTTTGAGGTTGTTCGAAACACTTATTACATTACTGTAAGCATCACTGAGTTTATTAGCAACTATCACTACATTACTGTTAGCATCATCTTGAGTTCATTAGCAATTCATAAGACATCACTGTCAAAATCATTTTTGATTTTATTAAAATCTTCCTACATCACTGAAGCATCATTTTTAAGTTCTTAGCAGCTATCACTACGTTACTGTGAGCATCATTTTTAGTTTATTAGCAATTCTTTCAACATCACTGTCGCATCATTTTGAGTTCATTAGCAATTCTTCTGACATCACTGTCGCATTATTTTGAGGTTCATAGCAACTCTTACTACATGACTGTCAGCATCACTTTGAGGTTCTTCGAAACACTTACTACATTACTGTAAGCATCACTGAGTTGATTAGCAATTATCACTACATTACTGTAAGCATCACTGAGTTTCTTAGCAACTATCACTACATTACTGTTAGCATCATCTTGAGTTCATTAGCAATTCTTCCGACATCACTGTCGCAATATTTTGAGGTTCGTAGAAACTTTGACTACATTACTGTAGCATTATTTTGAGGTTCGTAGCAACTCTTACTACATGACCATCAGCATCATTTTGAGGTTATTCGAAACTTTCACTCCATTACTTTTAGCATCATTTTGAGTTCATTAGCAATTCTTCCAACATCACTATCGCAATATTTTGAGGTTCGGAGTAAATCTTATTACATTACTGTTGCATTATTTAATGGTTCGTAGCAACTGTTACTACATTACTGTCAGCATCACTTTGAGTTTATTAGCAACTATCACTACATTACTGTTAGCATCATTTTGAGTTCATTAGCAATTCATAAGACATCACTGTCAAAATCATTTTTGATTTTATTAAAATCTTCCTACATCACTGTAGCATCATTTTTAAGTTCTTAGCAGATATCACTACGTTACTGTGAGCATCATTTTTAGTTTATTAGCAATTCTTTCAACATCACTGTCAACATCATTTTGAGTTCATTAGCAATTCTTCTGACATCACTGTCGCATCATTTTTAAGTTCTTAGTAACTATCACTACGTTACTGTCAGCATTACTTTGAGGTTATTCAAAACTTTCACTCCATGACTCTTGGCATCATTTTGAGTTCATTAGCAATTCTTACTAAATGACTGTCGCATCATTTTGAGATCATTTGCAATTCTTCCGACATCCCTTTCGCATCATTTTGAGGTTCGTAGCAACTCTTACTACATGACTGTCAGCATCACTTTGAGTTTATTAGCAACTATCACGACATTACTGTTAGCATCATTTTGAGTTTATTAGTAATTCTTCTGACATTACTGTCGCATTATTTTGAGGTTCATAGCAACTCTTACTACATGACTGTCAGCATCACTTTGAGGTTGTTCGAAACACTTACTACATCACTGTAAGCATCACTGAGTTGATTAGCAACTATCACTACATTACTGTTAGCATCATTTTGAGTTCATCAGCAATTCTTCCAACATCACTATCGCAATATTTTGAGATCACTAGCAATTCTTACTACATCACTGTAGCATTATTTTGAGGTTCGTAGCAACACTTACTACATGACTGTCAGCATCACATTGAGGTTGTTCAAAACTTTCACTTCATTACTGTTAGCATCATTTTGAGTTCATTAGCAATTCTTACTCAATCACTGTCGCATCATTTTGAGGTTCGTAGCAACTCTTACTACATGACTGTCAGCATCAATTTGAGGTTGTTCAAAACACTTACTACATTACTGTAAGCATCACTGAGTTGATTAGCAACTATCACTACGTTACTGTTAGCATCATTTTAGTTCATTAGCAATTCTTACTTAATCACTGTCGCATCATTTTGATATCATTAGCAATTCTTCTGACATTACTGTCGCATTATTTTGAGGTTCATAGCAACTCTTACTACATGACTGTCAGCATCACTTTGAGGTTGTTCGAAACACTTACTACATCACTGTAAGCATCACTGAGTTGATTAGCAACTATCACTACATTACTGTTAGCATCATTTTGAGTTCATTAGCAATTCTTACGACATCACTGTAGCATTAAATTGAGGTTCGTAGCAACTCTTACTACATGACTGTCAGCATCACTTTGAGGTTGTTCGAAACACTTATTACATTACTGTAAGCATCACTGAGTTTATTAGCAACTATCACTACATTACTGTTAGCATCATCTTGAGTTCATTAGCAATTCATAAGACATCACTGTCAAAATCATTTTTGATTTTATTAAAATCTTCCTACATCACTGAAGCATCATTTTTAAGTTCTTAGCAGCTATCACTACGTTACTGTGAGCATCATTTTTAGTTTATTAGCAATTCTTTCAACATCACTGTCGCATCATTTTGAGTTCATTAGCAATTCTTCTGACATCACTGTCGCATTATTTTGAGGTTCATAGCAACTCTTACTACATGACTGTCAGCATCACTTTGAGGTTCTTCGAAACACTTACTACATTACTGTAAGCATCACTGAGTTGATTAGCAATTATCACTACATTACTGTAAGCATCACTGAGTTTCTTAGCAACTATCACTACATTACTGTTAGCATCATCTTGAGTTCATTAGCAATTCTTCCGACATCACTGTCGCAATATTTTGAGGTTCGTAGAAACTTTGACTACATTACTGTAGCATTATTTTGAGGTTCGTAGCAACTCTTACTACATGACCATCAGCATCATTTTGAGGTTATTCGAAACTTTCACTCCATTACTTTTAGCATCATTTTGAGTTCATTAGCAATTCTTCCAACATCACTATCGCAATATTTTGAGGTTCGGAGTAAATCTTATTACATTACTGTTGCATTATTTAATGGTTCGTAGCAACTGTTACTACATTACTGTCAGCATCACTTTGAGTTTATTAGCAACTATCACTACATTACTGTTAGCATCATTTTGAGTTCATTAGCAATTCATAAGACATCACTGTCAAAATCATTTTTGATTTTATTAAAATCTTCCTACATCACTGTAGCATCATTTTTAAGTTCTTAGCAGATATCACTACGTTACTGTGAGCATCATTTTTAGTTTATTAGCAATTCTTTCAACATCACTGTCAACATCATTTTGAGTTCATTAGCAATTCTTCTGACATCACTGTCGCATCATTTTTAAGTTCTTAGTAACTATCACTACGTTACTGTCAGCATTACTTTGAGGTTATTCAAAACTTTCACTCCATGACTCTTGGCATCATTTTGAGTTCATTAGCAATTCTTACTAAATGACTGTCGCATCATTTTGAGATCATTTGCAATTCTTCCGACATCCCTTTCGCATCATTTTGAGGTTCGTAGCAACTCTTACTACATGACTGTCAGCATCACTTTGAGTTTATTAGCAACTATCACGACATTACTGTTAGCATCATTTTGAGTTTATTAGTAATTCTTACGACATCACTGTAGCATTAAATTGAGTTCATTAGCAACTCTGACTACATGACTGTCAGCATCACTTTGAAGTTCTTCGAAACACTTACTACATGACTGTCAGCATCACTTTGAGGTTGTTCGAAACACTTACTACATTACTGTCAGCATCACTGAGTTTATTAGCAACTATCACTACATTACTGTTAGCATCATTTTGAGTTCATTAGAAATTCTTCCGACATCACTGTCGCAATATTTTGAGGTTCGTAGCAACTTTTACTACATTACTGTAGCATTATTTTGAGGTTTGAAGCAACTCTTACTACATGACCGTTAGCATCACTTTGAGGTAATTCGAAACTTTCACTCCATTACTATTAGCATCATTTTGAGTTCATTAGCATTTCTTACTACATCACTGCGCATCATTTTGAGATCATTAGCAATTCTTCCGACATCACTGTCGCATTATTTTTAGGTTCGTAGCAACTCTTAGTACATGACTGTCAGCATCACTTTGAGGTTATTCGAAACGTTCACTCCATTACTGTTAGCATCATTTTGAGTTCATTAGCAATTCTTACTAAATCACTGTCGCATCATTTTGAGATCTTTTGCAATTCTTCTGACATCACTGTCGCATTATTTTGAGGTTCGTAGCAACTCTTACTACATGACTGTCAGCATCACTTTGAGGTTATTCGAAACACTGATTACATTACTGTAAGCCTCACTGAGTTGATAAGCAACTATCAATACATTACTGTTAGCATCATTTTAAGTTCATTAGCAATTCTTCCGACATCACTGTCGCAATATTTTGAGGTTCGTAGCATCTTTTACTACATTACTGTCGCATTATTTTGAGGTTCGTAGCAACTCTTAATACATGACTGTCAGCATCACTTTGAGGTTATTCGAAACACTTACTACATTACTGTAAGCATCACTGAGTTGATTAGCAACTATCACTACATTACTGTTAGCATCATTTTGAGTTCATTATGAATTCTTCCGACATCACTGTCGCAATATTTTGAGGTTTGTAGCAACTTTTATTACATGACTGTCACATTATTTTGAGGTTCGTAGCAACTCTTAGTACATGACTGTCAGCATCATTTTGAGGTTATTCAAAGTTTCACTCCATTATTGTTAGCATCATTTTGAGTTCATTAGCAATTCTTACTACATCACTGTCGCATCATTTTGAGATCATTAGCAATTCTTCCGACATCACTGTCGCAATATTTTGAGGTTCGTAGCAACTCTGACTACATTATTTTTGCATTATTTTAAGGTTCGTAGCAACTCTTAGTACATGACTTTCAGCATCACGTTGAGGTTGTTCAAAGTTTCACTCCATTAGTGTTAGCATCATTTTGAGTTCATTAGCAATTCTTCCGACATCACTGTCGCAATATTTTGAGGTTCGTAGCAACTCTTACTACATTATTGTTGCATTTTTTTAAGGTTTGTAGCAACTCTTACTACATTACTGTCAGCATCACTTTGAGTTTATTAGCAACTATCACTACATTACTGTGAGCATCATTTTGAGTTTATGAGCAATTCTCACGACATCACTGTAGCATTAAATTGAGTTCATTAGCAACTCTTACTAAATGACTGTCAGCATCACTTTGAGGTTGTTCGAAACTCTTACTACATTACTGTAAGCATCACTGAGTTTCTTAGCAACTATCACTACATTACTGTTAGCATCACTTTGAGTTCATTAGCAATTCTTCCGACATCACTGTCGCAATATTTTGAGGTTCGTAGCAACTCTTACTACATTATTGTTGCATTATTTTAAGGTTTGTAGCAACTCTTACTACATTACTGTCAGCATCACTGAGTTGATTAGCAACTATCACTACGTTACAGTTAGCATCATTTTGAGTTCAATAGCAATTCTTACTACATCACTGTAGCATTATTTTGAGATCATTAGCAATTCTTACTACATCACTGTAGCATTATTTTGAGGTTCGTAGCAACTCTTACTACATGACTGTCAGCATCACTTTGAGGTTATTCGAAACTTTCACTCCATTAATCTTAGCATCATTTTGAGTTCATTAGCAATTCTTACGAAATCACTGTCGCATCATTTTGAGATCATTAGCAATTCTTCCGACATCACTGTCGCAATATTTTGAGGTTCGTAGCAACTCTTACTACATTATTGTTGCATTATTTAAAGGTTCGTAGCAACTCTTACTACATTACTGTCAGCATCACTTTGAGTTTATTAGCAACTATCACGACATTACTGTTAGCATCATTTTGAGTTCATTAGCAATTCTTACGACATCACTGTCGCATTATTTTGAGTTCATGAGCAACTCTTACTACATGACTGTCAGCATCACTTTGAAGTTGTTCGAAACACTTACTACATGACTGTCAGCATCACTTTGCGGTTGTTCGAAACTCCTACTACATTACTGTAAGCATCACTGAGTTCATTAGCAACCATCACTACATTATTGTTCGCATCATCTTGTGTTCATTAGAAATTCTTACGACATCACTGTCGCATTATTTTGAGGTTCGAAGGACTCTTACTACTTTACTGTTTGCATCATTTTGAGGTTAGAAGCAACTCTTACTACATGACTGTCAGCATCACTTTGAGGTTGTTCGAAACACTTACTACATTACTGTCAGCATCAATGAGTTTATTAGCAACTATCACTACATTACTGTTAGCATCATTTTGAGTTCATTAGAAATTCTTCCGACATCACTGTCGCAATATTTTGAGGTTCGTAGCAACTTTTACTACATTACTGTAGCATTATTTTGAGGTTTGTAGCAACTCTTACTACATGACCGTTAGCATCACTTTGAGGTTATTCGAAACGTTCACTCCATTACTGTTAGCATCATTTTGAGTTCATTAGCAATTCTTACTAAATCACTGTCGCATCATTTTGAGATCTTTTGCAATTCTTCTGACATCACTGTCGCATTATTTTGAGGTTCGTAGCAACTCTTACTACATGACTGTCAGCATCACTTTGAGGTTATTCGAAACACTGACTACATTACTTTAAGCCTCACTGAGTTGATAAGCAACTATCACTACATTACTGTTAGCATCATTTTAAGTTCATTAGCAATTCTTCCGACATCACTGTCGCAATATTTTGAGGTTCGTAGCATCTTTTACTACATTACTGTCGCATTATTTTGAGGTTCGTAGCAACTCTTTGTACATGACTGTCAGCATCACTTTGAGGTTATTCGAAACACTTACTACATTACTGTAAGCATCACTGAGTTGATTAGCAACTATCACTACATTACTGTTAGCATCATTTTGAGTTCATTATGAATTCTTCCGACATCACTGTCGCAATATTTTGAGGTTCGTAGCAACTTTTACTACATTACTGTCACATTATTTTGAGGTTCGTAGCAACTCTTAGTACATGACTGTCAGCATCACTTTGAGGTTATTCAAAGTTTCACTCCATTATTGTTAGCATCATTTTGAGTTCATTAGCAATTCTTACTACATCACTGTCGCATCATTTTGAGATCATTCACAATTCTTCCGACATCACTGTCGCAATATTTTGAGGTTCGTAGCAACTCTTACTACATTATTGTTGCATTATTTTAAGGTTCGTAGCAACTCTTAGTACATGACTGTCAGCATCACTTTGAGGTTATTCAAAGTTTCACTCCATTACTGTTAGCATCATTTTGAGTTCATTAGCAATTCTTCCGACATCACTGTCGCAATATTTTGAGGTTCGTAGCAACTCTTACTACATTATTGTTGCATTATTTTAAGGTTTGTAGCAACTCTTACTACATTACTGTCAGCATCACTTTGAGTTTATTAGCAACTATCACTACATTACTGTTAGCATCATTTTGCGTTGTTGAACAATTCTCACAACATCACTGTAGCATTAAATTGAGTTCATTAGCAACTCTTACTAAATGACTGTCAGCATCACTTTGAGGTTATTCAAAGTTTCACTCCATTACTTTTAGCATCATTTTGAGTTCATTAGCAATTCTTACTACATCACTGTCGCATCACTTTGAGGTTGTTTGAAACTCTTACTACATGACTGTCAGCATCACTTTGAGGTTGTTGGAAACACTTACTACATTAATTTAAGCATCACTGAGTTAATAGCAACTATCACGACATTACTTTTAGCATCATTTTGAGTTCATTAGCAATTCTTACGACATCACTGTCCCATCATTTTGAGTTCATTAGCTATTCTTACTACATCACTGTCGCATCATTTTGAGTTCATTAGCAATTCTTACTACATCACTGTCGCATCATTTTCAGATCATTAGCAATTCTTCCGACATCACTGTCGCAATATTTTGAGGTTCGAAGCAACTCTTACTACATTATTGTTGCATTATTTTAAGGTTCGTAGCAACTCTTACTACATGACTATCAGCATCACTTTGAGTTTATTAGCAACTATCACTACATTACTGTTAGCATCATTTTGAGTTTATGAGCAATTCTCACGACATCACTGTAGCATTAAATTGAGTTCATTCGCAACTCTTACTAAATGACTGTCAGCATCACTTTGAGGTTGTTCGAAACTCTTACTACATTACTATAAGCATCACTGAGTTTCTTAGCAACTATCACTACATTACTGTTAGCATCATCTTGAGTTCATTAGCAATTCTTCCGACATCACTGTCGCAATATTTTGAGGTTCGTAGCAACTCTTACTACATTATTGTTGCATTATTTTAAGGTTTGTAGCAACTCTTACTACATTACTGTCAGCATCACTTTGAGTTTATTAGCAACCATCACTAAATTACTATTAGCATCATTTTGCGTTGTTTAGCAATTCTCACAACATCACTGTAGCATTAAATTGAGTTCATTAGCAACTCTTACTAAATGACTGTCAGCATCACTTTGAGGTTATTCAAAGTTTCACTCCATTACTTTTTGCATCATTTTGAGTTCATTAGCAATTCTTACTACATCACTGTCGCATCACTTTGAGGTTGTTTGAAACTCTTACTACATGACTGTCAGCATCACTTTGAGGTTTTTGGAAACACTTACTACATTAATTTAAGCATCACTGAGTTAATAGCAACTATCACTACATTACTTTTAGCATCATTTTGAGTTCATTAGCAATTCTTACGACATCACTGTCGCATCATTTTGAGATCATTAGCAATTCTTCCGACATCACTGTCGCAATATTTTGAGGTTCGTAGCAACTCTTACTACATTATTGTTGAATTATTTTAAGGTTCGTAGCAACTCTTAGTTCATGACTGTCAGCATCACTTTGAGGTTGTTCAAAACACTTACTACATGACTGTCAGCATCACTGAGTTGATTAGCAACTATCACTACGTTACTCTTAGCATCATTTTGAGTTCAATAGCAATTCTTCCGACATCACTGTCGCAATATTTTGAGGTTCGTAGCAACTCTTACTACATTATTGTTGCATTATTTTAAAGTTCGTAGCAACTCTTAATACATTACTGTCGCATCACTTTGAGTTTATTAGCAACAATCACTACATTAGTGTTGGCATCATTTTGAGTTTTTGCGCAATTCTCACGAAATCACTGTAGCATTAAATTGAGTTCATTAGCAACTCTTACTACATGACTGTCAGCATCACTTTGAGGTTGTTCGAAACTCTTACTACATTACTGTAAGCATCACTGAGTTTCTTAGCAACTATCACTACATTACTGTGAGCATCATCTTGAGTTCATTAGCAATTCTTCCGACATTACTGTCGCAATATTTTGAGGTTCGTCGCGACTTTTACTACATTACTGTCGCATTATTTTGAGGTTTGTAGCAAAACTTACTACATGACTGTCAGCATCACTTTGAGGTTATTCGAAAGTTTCACTCCATTACTGTTAGCATCATCTTGAGTTCATTAGCAATTCTTCCGACATCACTGGTGCATTATTTTGAGGTGCGTAGCAACTCTTAGTACATGACTGCCAGCATCACTTTGAGGTTATTCGAAACTTTCACTCCATTACTTTTAGCATCATTTTCAGTTCATTAGCAATTCTTACGACATCACTGTAGCATTATTTTGAGATCATTAGCAACTCTTACTACATTATTGTTGCATTATTTAAAGGTTCGTAGCAACTCTTACTACATTACTGTCAGCATCACTTTGAGTTTATTAGCAACTATCACGACATTACTGTTAGCATCATTTTGAGTTTATTAGCAATTCTTACGACATCACTGTCGCATTATTTTGAGGTTCGAAGAAACTCTTACTACTTTACTGTTTGCATCATTTTGAGGTTAGAAGCAACTCTTACTACATTACTGTCAGCATCACTGAGTTTATTAGCAACTATCACTACATTACTGTTAGCATCATTTTGAGTTCATTAGAAATTCTTCAGACATCACTGTCGCAATATTTTGAGGTTCGTAGCAACTTTTACTACATTACTGTAGCATTATTTTGAGGTTTGTAGCAACTCTTACTACATGACCGTTAGCATCACTTTGAGGTTGTAAGAAACACTACATTACTGTAAGCATCACTTGAGTTTTTAGCAACTATCACTACATTACTGTTAGCATCATTTTGAGTTCATTAGCAATTCTTCCGACATCACTGTCGCAATATTTTGAGATTCGGAGCAACTTTTACTACATTACTGTAGCATTATTTTGAGGTTCGTAGCAACTCTTACTACAGGACCGTTAGCATCACTTTGAGGTAATTCGAAACTTTCACTCCATTACTGTTAGCATCATTTTGAGTTCATTAGCCATTCTTACTACATCACTGCGCATCATTTTGAGATCATTAGCAATTCTTCTGACATCACTGACGCAATATTTTGAGGTTCGTAGCAACTCTTAGTACATGACTGTCAGCATCACTTTGAGGTTATTCGAAACGTTCACTCCATTACTGTTAGCATCATTTTGAGTTCATTAGCAATTCTTACTAAATCACTGTCGTATCATTTTGAGATCTTTTGCAATTGTTCTGACATCATTGTCGCATTATTTTGAGGTTCGTAGCAACTCTTACTACATGACTGTCAGCATCACTTTGAGGTTATTCGAAACACTTACTGCATTACTGTAAGCCTCACTGAGTTGATAAGCAACCATCACTACATTACTATTAGCATCATTTTAAGTTCATTAGCAATTCTTCCGAAATCACTGTCGCAATATTTTGAGGTTCGTAGCATCTTTTACTACATTACTGTCGCATTATTTTGAGGTTCGTAGCAACTCTTTGTACATGACTGTCAGCATCACTTTGAGGTTATTCGAAACACTTACTACATTACTGTCAGCATCACTGAGTTGATTAGCAGCTATCACTATATTACTGTTTGCATTATTTTGAGTTCATTAGGAATTCTTCCGACATCACTGTCGCAATATTTTGAGGTTCGTAGCAACTTTTATTACATTACTGTCACATTGTTTTGAGGTTCGTAGCAACTCTTAGTGCATGACTGTCAGCATCACTTTGAGGTTATTCAAAGTTTCACTCCATTACTGTTAGCATCATTTTGAGTTCATTAGCAATTCATAAGACATCACTGTCAAAATCATTTTTGATTTTATTAAAATCTTCCTACATCACTGTAGCATCATTTTTAAGTTCCTAGCAGCTATCACTACGTTCCTGTGAGCATCATTTTTAGTTTATTAGCAATTCTTTCAACATCACTGTCAGCATCATTTTGAGTTCATTAGCAATTCTTCTGACATCACTGTTGCATTATTTTGAGGTTCGTAGCAACTCTTAATACATGACTCTCAGCATCACTTTAAGGTTGTTCAAAACACTTACTACATGACTGTCAGCATCACTTTGAGGTTGTTCGAAACACTTACTACATTACTGGAAGCATCACTGAGTTGATTAGCAACTATCACTACGTTACTGTTAGCATCATTTTGAGTTCAATAGCAATTCATACTACATCACTGTAGCATTATTTTGAGATCATTAGCAATTCTTACTACATCACTGGAGCATTATTTCGAGGTTCGTAGCAACTCTTACGACATGACTGTCAGCATCACTTTGAGGTTATTCGAAACTTTCACTCCATTAATCTTAGCATCATTTTGAGTTCATTAGCAATTCTTACGAAATCACTGTCGCATCATTTTGATATCATTAGCAATTCTTCTGACATCACTGTCGCATTATTTTGAGGTTCGTAGCAACTCTTACTACATGACTGTCAGCATCACTTTGAGGTTTTTCGAAACACTTACTACATTACTGGAAGCATCACTGAGTTGATTAGCAACTATCACTACATTACTGTTACTATCATTTTGATATCATTAGCAATTCTTCTGACATCACTGTCGCAATATTTTGAGGTTCGTAGCAACTTTTACTACATCACTGTCGCATTATTTTGAGGTTCGTAGCAACTCTTACTACATGACCGTCAGCATTACTTTGAGGTTATTCAAAACTTTCACTCCATGACTCTTAGCATCATTTTGAGTTCATTAGCAATTCTTACTAAATGACTGTCGCATCATTTTGAGATCATTAGCAATTCTTTCGACATCCCTTTCGCATTATTTTGTGGTTCGTAGCAACTCTTACTACATGACTGTCAGCATCACTTTGAGGTTGTTCGAAACACTTACTACATCACTGTCGCATCATTTTGAGATCATTAGCAATTCTTCTACAATCACTGTCGCATTATTTTGAGGTTCGTAGCAACTCTTACTACATTATTGTTGCATTATTTAAAGGTTCGTAGCAACTCTTACTACATTACTGTCAGCATCACTTTGAGTTTATTAGCAACTATCACGACATTACTGTTAGCATCATTTTGAGTTCATTAGCAAATCTTACTACATCACTGTCGCATCATTTTTAGATCATTAGCAATTCTTCCGACATCACTGTCGCATTAGTTTGAGGTTCGTAGCAACTGTTACTACATGACTGTCAGCATCACTTTGAGGTTATTCGAAACACTTACTACATTACTGTAAGCATCACTGAGTTGATTAGCAACTATCACTACATTACTGTAAGCATCATTTTAAGTTCATTAGCAATTCTTCCGACATCACTGTCGCAATATTTTGAGGTTCGTAACAACTCTAACTACATTATTGTTGCATTATTTCAAGGTTCGTAGCAACTCTTACTACATTATTGTTGCATTATTTTAAGGTTCGTAGCAACTCTTACTACATTACTGTCAGCATCACTTTAAGTTTATTAGCAACTATCACTACATTACTGTTAGCATCATTTTGAGTTCATGAGCAATTCTCACGACATCACTGTAGTATTAAATTGAGTTCATTAGCAACTCTTATTAAATGACTGTCAGCATCACTTTGAGGTTATTTTGAAAATTTCACTCCATTTCTGTTAGCATCATTTTGAGTTCATTAGCAATTCTTACTACATCACTGTCGCATCATTTTGAGATCATTAGCAATTCTTCCGACATCACTGTCGCATCATTTTGAGATCATTAGCAATTTTTCGAGATCACTGTCGCATTATTTTGAGGTTCGTAGCAACTCTTAGTACATGACTGTCAGCATCACTTTGAGGTTATTCGAAACACTTACTACATTACTGTAAGCCTCACTGAGTTGATAAGCAACTATCAGTTCATTACTGTTACCATCATTTTAAGTTCATTAGCAATTCTTCCGACATCACTGGCGCAATATTTTGAGGTTCGTAGCAACTTTTACTACATTACTGTCGCATTATTTTGAGGTTCGTAGCAACTCTTTGTACGTGACTGTCAGCATCACTTTGAGGTTATTCTAAACACTTACTACATTACTGTAAGCATCACTGAGTTGATTAGCAACTATCACTACATTACTGTGAGCATCATTTTGAGTTCATTCGGAATTCTTCCGACATCACTGTCGCAATATTTTGAGGTTCGTAGCAACTTTTACTACATTACTGTCACATTATTTTGAGGTTCGTAGCAACTCTTAGTACATGACTGTCAGCATCACTTTGAGATTATTCAAAGTTTCACTCCATTACTGTTAGCATCATTTTGAGTTCATTAGCAATTCTTACTACATCACTGTCGCATCATTTTGAGATGATTAGCAATTCTTCCGACATCACTGTCGCAATATTTTGAGGTTCGTAGCAACTCTTACTCCATTATTGTTGCATTATTTTAAGGTTCGTAGCAACTCTTAGTACATGACTGTCAGCATCACTTTGAGGTTATTCAAAGTTTCACTCCATTACTGTTCGCATCATTTTGAGTTCATTAGCAATTCTTACTACATCACTGTCGCATCATTTTGAGATCATTAGCAATTCTTCCGACATCACTGTCGCAATATTTTGAGGTTCGTAGCAACTCTTACTCCATTATTGTTGCATTATTTTAAGGTTCGTAGCAACTCTTAGTACATGACTGTCAGCATCACTTTGAGGTTATTCAAAGTTTCACTCCATTACTGTTAGCATCATTTTGAGTTCATTAGCAATTCTTACTACATCACTGTCGCATCATTTTGAGATCATTAGCAATTCTTCCGACATCACTGTCGCAATATTTTGAGGTTCGTAGCAACTTATACGACATTATTGTTGCATTATTTTAAGGTTCATAGCAACTCTTACTACATTACTGTCAGCGTCACTTTGAGTTTATTAGCAACTATCACTACATTACTGTTAGCATCATTTTGCGTTGTTGAGCAATTCTCACAACATCACTGTAGCATTAAATTGAGTTCATTCGCAACTCTTACTAAATGACTGTCAGCATCACTTTGAGGTTATTCAAATTTCACTCCATTACTGTTAGCATCATTTTGAGTTCATTAGCAATTCTTACTACATCACTGTCGCATCACTTTGAGGTTTTTTGAAACTCTTACTACATGACTGTCAGCATCACTTTGAGGTTGTTGGAAACACTTACTACATTACTTTAAGCATCACTGAGTTAATAGCAACTATCACTACATTACTTTTAGCATCATTTTGAGTTCATTTGCAATTCTTACGACATCACTGTCCCATCATTTTGAGTTCATTAGCAATTCTTAATACATCACTGTCGCATAATTTTGAGTTCATTAGCAATTCTTACTACATCACTGTCGCATCATTTTGAGATCATTAGCAATTCTTCCAACATCACTGTCGCAATATTTTGAGGTTCGTAGCAACTCTTACTACATTATTGTTGCATTATTTTAAGGTTCGTAGCAAGTCTTACTACATGACTGTCAGCATCACTTTGAGTTTATTAGCAACTATACCTACATTACTGTCAGCATCACTTTAAGTTTCTTCGCAACTATCACTACATTACTGTGAGCATCATTTTGAGTTCATGAGCAATTCTCACGACATCACTGTAGCATTAAATTGAGTTCATTAGCAACTCTTACTAAATGACTGTCAGCATCACTTTGAGTTTATTAGCAACTATCACTACATTACTGTTAGCATCACTGAGTTGATTAGCAACTATCACTACATTACTGTTAGCATCATATTGAGTTCATTAGCAATTCTTCCGACATCACTGTCACAATATTTTGAGGTTCGTAGCAACTTTTACTACATTACTGTTGCATTATTTTGAGGTTCGTAGCAACACTTACTACATGACTTTCAGCATCACTTTGAGGTTATTTTGAAAATTTCACTCCATTTCTGTTAGCATCATTTTGAGTTCATTAGCAATTCTTACTACATCACTGTCGCATCATTTTGAGATCATTAGCAATTCTTCCGACATCACTGTCGCAATATTTTGAGGTTCGTAGCAACTCTTAGTACATGACTGTCAGCATCACTTTGAGGTTATTCGAAACGTTCACTCCATGACTGTTAGCATCATTTTGAGTTCATTAAAAATTCTTTCTAAAGCGACATCACATCTTTAGCAATTCTTCCGACATCACTGTCGCAATATTTTGAGGTTCGTAGCAACTCTTACTAAATTATTGTTGCATTATTTTAAGGTTCGTAGCAACTCTTACTACATGACTGTCAGCATCACTTTGAGTTTATTAGCAACTATACCTACATTACTGTCAGCATCACTTTAAGTTTATTAGCAACTATCACTACATTACTGTTCGCATCATTTTGAGTTTATGAGCAATTCTCACGACATCACTGTAGCATTAAATTGAGTTCATTAGCAACTCTTACTAAATGACTGTCAGCATCACTTTGAGTTTATTAGCAACTTTCACTACATTACTGTTAGCATCACTGAGTTAATAGCAACTATCACTACATTACTTTTAGCATCATTTTGAGTTCATTAGCAATTCTTACGACATCACTGTCCCATCATTTTGAGTTCTTTAGCAATTCTTACTACATCATTGTCGCATCATTTTGAGTTCATTAGCAATTCTTACTACATCACTGTCGCATCATTTTGAGATCATTAGCAATTCTTCCGACATCACTGTCGCAATATTTTGAGGTTCGTAGCAACTCTTACTACATTATTGTTGCATTATTTTAAGGTTCGTAGCAACTCTTACTACATGACTGTCAGCATCACTTTGAGTTTATTAGCAACTATACCTACATTACTGTCAGCATCACTTTAAGTTTATTAGCAACTATCACTACATTACTGTTAGCATCATTTTGAGTTCATGAGCAATTCTCACGACATCACTGTAGCATTAAATTGAGTTCATTAGCAACTCTTACTAAATGACTGTCAGCATCACTTTGAGTTTATTAGCAACTATCACTACATTACTTTTAGCATCATTTTGAGTTCATTAGCAATTCTTACGACATCACTGTCCCATCATTTTGAGTTCATTAGCAATTCTTACTACATCACTGTCGCATCATTTTGAGTTCATTAGCAATTCTTACTACATCACTGTCGCATCATTTTGAGATCATTAGCAATTCTTCCGACATCACTGTCGCAATATTTTGAGGTTCGTAGCATCTCTTACTACATTATTGTTGCATTATTTTAAGGTTCGTAGCAACTCTTACAACATGACTGTCAGCATCACTTTGAGTTTATTAGCAACTATACCTACATTACTGTCAGCATCACTTTAAGTTTATTAGCAACTATCACTACATTACTGTTCGCATCATTTTGAGTTCATGAGCAATTCTCACGACATCACTGTAGCATTAAATTGAGTTCATTAGCAACTCTTACTAAATGACTGTCAGGCTCACTTTGAGTTTATTAGCAACTATCACTACATTACTGTTAGCATCACTGAGTTGATTAGCAACTATCACTACATTACTGTTAGCATCATCTTGAGTTCATTAGCAATTCTTCCGACATCACTGTCGCAATATTTTGAGGTTCGTAGCAACTCTGACTACATTATTGTTGCATTATTTTAAGGTTCGTAGCAACTCTTAGTACATGACTGTCAGCATCACTTTGAGGTTATTTTGAAAATTTCACTCCATTTCTGTTAGCATCATTTTGAGTTCATTAGCAATTCTTACTACATCACTGTCGCATCATTTTGAGATCATTAGCAATTCTTCCGACATCACTGTCGCATTATTTTGAGATCATTAGCAATTCTTCTGACATCAATGTCACATTATTTTGAGGTTCGTTGCAACTCTTACTACATTATTGTTGCATTATTTTAAGGTTCCTAGCAACTCTTACTACATGACTGTCAGCATCACTTTGAGTTTATTAGCAACTATCACTACATTACTGTTAGCATCATTTTGAGTTTATGAGCAATTCTCACGACATCACTGTAGCATTAAATTGAGTTCATTAGAAACTCTTACTAAATGACTGTCAGCATCACTTTGAGGTTGTTCGAAACTCTTACTACATTACTGTAAGCATCACTGAGTTTCTTAGCAACTATCACTACATTACTGTTAGCATCATCTTGAGTTCATTAGCAATTCATCCGACTTCACTGTCGCAATATTTTGAGGTTCGCAGCAACTATCACTACATTACTGTTAGCATCATTTTGAGGTTAGAAGCAACTGTTACTACATGACTGACAGCATCACTTTTAGGTTGTTGGAAACACTTACTACATTACTGTAAGCATCACTGAGTTAATTAGCAACTATCACTACATGACTGACAGCATCACTTTTAGGTTGTTGGAAACACTTACTACATTACTTTAAGCATCACTGAGTTTCTTAGCAACTATCACTACATTACTGTTAGCATCATCTTGAGTTCATTAGCAATTCTTCCGACATTACTGTCACAATATTTTGAGGTTCGTAGCGACTTTTACTCCATTACTGTCGCATTATTTTGAGGTTTGTAGCAACACTTACTACATGACTGTCAGCATCACTTTGAGGTTATTCGAAAGTTTCACTCCATTACTGTTAGCATCATTTTGAGTTCATTAGCAATTCTTACTACATCACTGTCGCATCATTTTGAGATCATGAGCAATTCTCACGACATCACTGTAGCATTAAATTGAGTTCATTAGCAACTCTTACTAAATGACTGTCAGCATCACTTTGAGTTTATTAGCAACTATCACTACATTACTTTTAGCATCATTTTGAGTTCATTAGCAATTCTTACGACATCACTGTCCCATCATTTTGAGTTCATTAGCAATTCTTACTACATCACTGTCGCATCATTTTGAGTTCATTAGCAATTCTTACTACATCACTGTCGCATCATTTTGAGATCATTAGCAATTCTTCCGACATCACTGTCGCAATATTTTGAGGTTCGTAGCATCTCTTACTACATTATTGTTGCATTATTTTAAGGTTCGTAGCAACTCTTACAACATGACTGTCAGCATCACTTTGAGTTTATTAGCAACTATACCTACATTACTGTCAGCATCACTTTAAGTTTATTAGCAACTATCACTACATTACTGTTCGCATCATTTTGAGTTCATGAGCAATTCTCACGACATCACTGTAGCATTAAATTGACTTCATTAGCAACTCTTACTAAATGACTGTCAGCATCACTTTGAGTTTATTAGCAACTATCACTACATTACTGTTAGCATCACTGAGTTGATTAGCAACTATCACTACATTACTGTTAGCATCATCTTGAGTTCATTAGCAATTCTTCCGACATCACTGTCGCAATATTTTGAGGTTCGTAACAACTCTGACTACATTATTGTTGCATTATTTTAAGGTTCGTAGCAACTCTTAGTACATGACTGTCAGCATCACTTTGAGGTTATTTTGAAAATTTCACTCCATTTCTGTTAGCATCATTTTGAGTTCATTAGCAATTCTTACTACATCACTGTCGCATCATTTTGAGATCATTAGCAATTCTTCCGACATCACTGTCGCATTATTTTGAGGTTCGTAGCAACTCTTAGTACATGACTGTCAGCATCACTTTGAGGTTATTCGAAACACTTACTACATTACTGTAAGCATCACTGAGTTGATTAGCAATTCTTACTAAATCACTGTCTCATCATTTTGAGATCTTTAGCAATTCTTCTGACATCACTGTCGCATTATTTTGAGGTTCGTAGCAATTCTTAATACATGACTGTCACCATCACTTTGAGGTTATTCGAAACACTGACTACATTACTGTAAGCCTCACTGAGTTGATAAGCAACTATCACTACATTACTGTTAGCATCATTTTAAGTTCATTAGCAATTCTTCCGACATCACTGTCGCAATATTTTGAGGTTCGTAGCAACTTTTACTACATTACTGTCGCATTATTTTGAGGTTCGTAGCAACTCTTTTTACATGACTATCAGCATCACTTTGAGGTTATTCGAAACACTTACTACATTACTGTAAGCATCACTGAGTTGATTAGCAACTATCACTACATTAGTGTTCGCATCATTTTGAGTTCATTAGGAATTCTTCCGACATCACTGTCGCAATATTTTGAGGTTCGTCGCAACTTTTACTACATTACTGTCACATTATATTGAGGTTTGTAGCAACTCTTAGTACATGACTTTCAGCATCACTTTGAGGTTATTCAAAGTTTCAATCCATTACTGTTAGCATCATTTTGAGTTCATTAGCAATTCTTACTACATCACTGTCGCATCATTTTGAGATCATTAGCAATTCTTCCGACATCACTGTCGCAATATTTTGAGGTTCGTAGCAACTCTTACTACATTATTGTTGCATTATTTTAAGGTTCGTAGCAACTCTTACTACATTACTGTCAGCATCACTTTGAGTTTATTAGCAACTATCACTACATTACTGTGAGCATCATTTTGCGTTGTTGAGCAATTCTCAGAACATCACTGGAGCATTAAATTGAGTTCATTAGCAACTCTTACTAAATGACTGTCAGCATCACTTTGAGGTTATTCAAAGTTTCACTCCATTACTGTTAGCATCATTTTGAGTTCATTTGCAATTCTTACTCCATCACTGTCGCATCACTTTGAGGTTCGTAGCAACTCTTACTACATGACTGTCACCATCACTTTGAGGTTATTCGAAACACGTACTACATTACTGTAAGCCTCACTGAGTTGATAAGCAACTATCACTACATTACTGTTAGCATCATTTTGAGTTCATTAGCAATTCTTACTACATCACTGTCGCATCATTTTGAGATCATTAGCAATTCTTACTACATCACTGTCGCATCATTTTGAGATCATTAGCAATTCTTCTGACATCAATGTCACATTATTTTGAGGTTCGTTGCAACTCTTACTACATTATTGTTGCATTATTTTAAGGTTCCTAGCAACTCTTACTACATGACTGTCAGCATCACTTTGAGGTTGTTCGAAACTCTTACTACATTACTGTAAGCATCACTGAGTTTCTTAGCAACTATCACTACATTACTGTTAGCATCATCTTGAGTTCATTAGCAATTCATCCGACTTCACTGTCGCAATATTTTGAGGTTCGCAGCAACTATCACTACATTACTGTTAGCATCATTTTGAGGTTAGAAGCAACTGTTACTACATGACTGACAGCATCACTTTTAGGTTGTTGGAAACACTTACTACATTACTGTAAGCATCACTGAGTTAATTAGCAACTATCACTACATGACTGACAGCATCACTTTTAGGTTGTTGGAAACACTTACTACATTACTTTAAGCATCACTGAGTTTCTTAGCAACTATCACTACATTACTGTTAGCATCATCTTGAGTTCATTAGCAATTCTTCCGACATTACTGTCACAATATTTTGAGGTTCGTAGCGACTTTTACTCCATTACTGTCGCATTATTTTGAGGTTTGTAGCAACACTTACTACATGACTGTCAGCATCACTTTGAGGTTATTCGAAAGTTTCACTCCATTACTGTTAGCATCATTTTGAGTTCATTAGCAATTCTTACTACATCACTGTCGCATCATTTTGAGATCATTAGCAATTCTCCCGACATCACTGTCGCATTATATTGAGGTTCGTAGCAACTCTTGCTACATGACTGTCACCATCACTTTGAGGTTATTCGAAACACTAACTACATTACTGCAAGCATCACTGAGTTGATTAGCAACTATCACTACATTACTTTTAGCATCATTTTAAGTTCATTAGCAATTCTTCCGACATCACTGTCGCAATATTTTGAGGTTCGTAGCAACTTTTACTACATTACTGTCGCATTATTTTGAGGTTCGTAGCAACTCTGACTACATTATTGTTGCATTATTTTAAGGTTCGTAGCAACTCTTACTACATGACTGTCAGCATCACTTTTAGTTTATTAGCAACTATCATTACATTACAGTTAGCATCATTTTGAGTTTATTAGAAATGCTTCCGACATCACTGTCGCAATATTTTGAGGTTCGTAGCAACACTTACTACATGACTGTCAGCATCACTTTGAGGTTATTCGAAACTTTCACTCCATTACTGTTAGCATCATTTTGAGTTCATTAGCAATTCTTACTACATCACTGTGGCATCAGTTTGAGATCATCAAGAATTCTTTTGACATCACTGTCAGCATCACTTTGAGTTCATTAGCAACTATCACTACATTACTTGTAGCATCATTTTGAGGTTAGAAGCAACTCTTACTACATGACTGTCAGCGTCACTTTGAGGTTGTTCGAAACTCTTACTACATTACTGTAAGCATCACTGAGTTGATTAGTTACTATCACTACATTACTGTTAGCATCATTTTGAGTTCATTAGCAATTCTTCCGACATCACTGTCGCAATATTTTGAGGTTCGTAGCAACACTTACTACGACTGACAGCATCACTTTGAGGTTGTTCGAAACATTTACTACATTACTGTAAGCATCACTGACTTGATTAGCAACTATCACTACATTACTGTCGCATCATTTTGAGATCATTAGCAATTCTTCTGACATCACTGTCGCAATATTTTGAGGTTTGTAGCAACTTTTACTACATTACTGTCGCATTATTTTTAGGTTCGTAGCAACTCTTACTACATGACTGTAAGCATCACTTTGAGTTTCTTAGCAACTATCACTACATTACTGTTAGCATCATTTTGAGTTAATGAGCAATTCTTACGACATCACTGTAGCATTGAATTGAGTTCATTAGCAACTCTGACTAAATGACTGTCAGCATCACTTTGTGGTTTTTCGAAACTCTTACTACATTACTTTAAGCATCACTGAGTTTCTTAGCAACTATCGCTACATTACTGTTAGCATCATCTTGACTTCATTATCAATTCTTCCGACATCACTGTCGCAATATTTTGAGGTTCGTAGCAACTTTTACTACATGACTGTCGCATTATTTTGAGATTTGTAGCAACACTTACGACATGACTGTCAGCATCACTTTGAGGTTATTCAAAAGTTTCACTCCATTACTGTTAGCATCACTTTGAGGTTATTCGAAAGTTTCACTCCATTACTGTTAGCATCATTTTGAGTTCATTAGCGATTCTTACTACATCACTGTCGCATCATTTTGAGATCATTAGCAATTCTCCCGACATCACTGTCGCATTATATTGAGGTTCGTAGCAACTCTTGCTACATGACTGTCAGCATCAATTTGAGGTTATTCGAAACACTTACTACATTACTGCAAGCATCACTGAGTTGATTAGCAACTATCACTACATTACTTTTAGCATCATTTTAAGTTCATTAGCAATTCTTCCGACATCACTGTCGCAATATTTTGAGGTTTGTAGCAACTTTTACTACATTACTGTCGCATTATTTTGAGGTTCGTAGCAACTATTAGTACATGACTGTCAGCATCACTTTGAGGTTATTTGAAACTTTCACTCCATTACTGTTAGCATCATTTTGAGTTCATTCGCAATTCTTACTTCATCACTGTCGCATCATTTTGAGATCATTTGCAATTCTTCTGACATCACTGTCACGCTATTTTGAGGTTCGTAGCAACTCTGACTACATTATTGTTGCATTATTTTAAGGTTCGTAGCAACTCTTACTACATGACTGTCAGCATCACTTTTAGTTTATTAGCAACTATCACTACATTACTGTTAGCATCATTTTGAGTTTATTAGAAATGCTTCCGACATCACTGTCGCAATATTTTGAGGTTCGTAGCAACACTTACTACATGACTGTCAGCATCACTTTGAGGTTATTCGAAACTTTCACTCCATTACTGTTAGCATCATTTTGAGTTCATTAGCAATTCTTACTACATCACTGTGGCATCAGTTTGAGATCATTTACAATTCTTTTGACATCACTGTCAGCATCACTTTGAGTTCATTAGCAACTATCACTACATTACTTGTAGCATCATTTTGAGGTTAGAAGCAACTCTTACTACATGACTGTCAGCGTCACTTTGAGGTTGTTCGAAACACTTACTACATTACTGTAAGCATCACTGACTTGATTAGCAACTATCACTACATTACTGTCGCATCATTTTGAGATCATTAGCAATTCTTCTGACATCACTGTCGCAATATTTTGAGGTTTGTAGCAACTTTTACTACATTACTGTCGCATTATTTTTAGGTTCGTAGCAACTCTTACTACATGACTGTCAGCATCACTTTGAGTTTATTAGCAACTATCACTACATTACTGTTCGCATCATTTTGAGTTAATGAGCAATTCTTACGACATCACTGTAGCATTGAATTGAGTTCATTAGCAACTCTTACTAAATGAGTGTCAGCATCACTTTGAGGTTGTTCGAAACTCTTACTACATTACTTTAAACATCACTGAGTTTCTTCGCAACTATCGCTACATTACTGTTAGCATCATCTTGAGTTCATTAGCAATTCTTCCGACATCACTGTCGCAATATTTTGAGGTTCGTAGCAACTTTTACTACATGACTGTCACATTATTTTGAGGTTTGTAGCAACACTTACGACATGACTTTCAGCATCACTTTGAGGTTATTCGAAAGTTTCACTCCATTACTGTTAACATCATTTTGAGTTCATTAGCGATTCTTACTACATAACTGTCGCATCATTTTGAGATCATTAGCAATTCTTCCGACATCACTGTCGCATTATTTTGAGGTTCGTAGCAACTCTTACTACATTACTGCAAGCATCACTGAGTTGATTAGCAACTATCACTACATTACTTTTAACATCATTTTAAGTTCATTAGCAATTCTTCCGACATCACTGTCGCAATATTTTGAGGTTCGTAGCAACTCTTACTACATGACTGTCAGCATCACTTTGAGGTTGTTTGAAACACTTACTACATCACTGTCAGCATCACTGAGTTGATTAGCCAGTATCACTACATTACTGTTCGCATCATTTTGAGGTTAGAAGCAACTTTTACTACATGACTGACAGCATCACTTTTAGGTTGTTCGAAACACTTACTACAATACTGTAAGCATCACTGAGTTAATTAGCAACTATCACTACATTACTGTTAGCATCATTTTTAGTTCATTAGCAATTCTTCCAACATCACTGTCGCAATATTTTGAGGTTCATAGCAACACTTACTACATGACTGTCAGCATCACTTTGAGGTTATTTCGAAACTTTCACTCCATTACTGTGAGCATCATTTTGAGTTCATTAGCAATTCTTACTACACCACTGTCGCATCATTTTGAGTTCATTAGCAATTCTTCCGACATCACTGTCGCAATATTTTGAGGTTCATAGCAACTCTTACTACATGACTGTCAGCATCACTTTGAGGTTATTCGAAAGTTTCACTACATTACTGTTAGCATCATCTTGAGTTCATTAGCAATTCTTCCGACATCACTGTCACAATATTTTGAGGTTCGTAGCAACTTTTACTACATTACTTTTGCATTATTTTGAGGTTCGTAGCAACTCTTAGTACATGACTGTCAGCATCACTTTGAGGTTGTTCGAAACTCTTCCTACATTACTTTAAGCATCACTGATTTTCTTAGCAACTATCGCTAAATTACTGTTAGCATCATCTTGACTTCATTATCAATTCTTCCGACATCACTGTTGCAATATTTTGAGGTTCGTAGCAACTTTTACTACATGACTGTCGCATTATTTTGAGATTTGTAGCAACACTTACGACATGACTGTCAGCATCACTTTGAGGTTATTCGAAAGTTTCACTCCATTACTGTGAGCATCATTTTGAGTTCATTAGCGATTGTTACTACATCACTGTCGCATCATTTTGAGATCATTAGCAATTCTCCCGACATCACTGTCGCATTATTTTGAGGTTCGTAGCAACTCTTGCTACATGACTGTCAGCATCACTTTGAGGTTATTCGAAACACTTACTACATTACTGCAAGCATCACTGAGTTGATTAGCAACTATCACTACATTACTTTTAGCATCATTTTAAGTTCATTAGCAATTCTTCCGACATCACTGTCGCAACATTTTGAGGTTCGTAGCAACTTTTACTACATTACTGTCGCATTATTTTGAGGTTCGTAGCAACTATTAGTACATGACTGTCAGCATCACTTTGAGGTTATTCGAAACGTTCACTCCATTACTGTTAGCATCATTTTGTGATCATTAGCAATTCTTCTAACATCACTATCGCATCATTTTGAGGTCTTTAGCAATTCTTCTGACATCACTGTTGCATCATTTTGAGGTTCGTTGCAACACTTACTACATGACTATCAGCATCACTTTGAGGTTATTCGAAAGTTTCACTCCATTACTGTTAGCATCATCTTGAGTTAATTAGCAATTCTTCCGACATCACTGTCGCAATATTTTGAGGTTCGTAGCAACTTTTACTACATTACTTTTAGCATCATTTTGAGGTTCGTAGCAACTCTTACTACATGACTGTCGCATTATTTTGAGGTTCGTAGCAACTCTTACTACATGACTGTCAGCATCACTTTGAGGTTATTCGAAACGTTCACTCCATTACTGTTAGCATCATTTTGAGTTCATTAGCAATTCTTACTAAATCACTGTCGCATCATTTTGAGATCATTAGCAATTCTTCTGACATCACTGTCACATTATTTTGAGGTTCGTAGCAACTCTTACTACATTATTGTTGCATTATTTTAAGGTTCGTGGCAACTCTTACTACATTACTCTCAGCATCACTTTGAGTTTTTTAGCAACTATCACTACATTACTGTTAGCATCATTTTGAGTTGTTGAGCAATTCTCACGACATCACTGTAGCATTCATACCTTCACGACGGAGGACGTGGTGAGAGCCCTCAGGAGGACCAGGGAAAGGAGCTCACCCGGCCCCGACAACATCAGAAGCAGAGTCCTGAGGCACTGTGCGGGGCAACTAGGCATCGTTTTCCGGACTCTATTTCAACACTCCATGGACAGTCACACAGTTCCCCAGCTGTGGAAACACTCCACAGTCATCCCCATCCCCAAAAAAACCAACCCAAAGTCTCTGAACGATCTCCGCCCCGTGGCCTTCACCTCCCTGGTGATGAAGGCCATGGAGAAGATCATAAAACAGCACATCATCAGAGCAACCGACCCCCTGATGGACCCACTCCAGTTTTCTTATCGCGCACGCAGAGGCGTCGAGGATGCAAAAATCTTCATCTTGGACTCCATCCACAAGCACCTGGAGCTTCCTAACTCCTCCGCCAGACTTCTGTTCGCTGATTTCTCATCAGCATTTAACACACTGCAGCCCCACATCCTGGCCACCAAACTCTCCTCCTGCTTCCATCTGGACGACCAGCTTATACTGTGGATTCTGGACTTTCTGACCAACAGGACTCAGAAAGTTCGGGTCAACAACTCCCTTTCGGACCTCCGCTTCACCTCAACTGGCTCCCCCCAAGGCTGTGTGCTCTCCCCCCTGCTCTTCCTCCTCTACACAGATGACTGCCGATCCACACAGCCCAACTGCCACCTGTTGAAATATGCTGACGACACAGTTCTCCTGTCACTGCTGTCAGGCCCAGCACGACATCATGGACCCACTCTTCAGGAGTTTGTAGAGTGGTGTGACAGCTCCAAACTAGAACTGAACGTCAGCAAGACCAAAGAGATGGTGGTGACCTTCTCCAGCAAGCAGAGGGATCTGGCTTCTGCTGTCATCACCACCATCCACGGGAAGCCAGTGGAAGTGGTCGAAGAGTACAAATACCTGGGCACAATCTTTGACAACCTCCTGAACTTTTCTGCCAACACAGAGGAGATTCTCAGGAGGTGTCGCCAACGACTGTTCCTCCTCAGGAAACTCAATTCCTTTGGAGTCAGCGCACCCATAATGATGACTTTCTACTACACCTTTGTGGAAAGCATCATCACATCCTCCATCCTCAGCCTCCAGAACCGGAACAGACTGCAGCGCACTGCATCAGTGTGCTCCAAAATCATCGGCCTGCCTGTAAGAACTCTTTCACACGTTTACAGCCAACAGGCCCTGAGACAGGGAGCCAAGATCATCGAAGACCCCTCACACATACTCCACTCTGCATTTGAATGGCTCCCCTCTGGGCGACGCCTCCGCTGTGTGGCCTGCAGAACTGAGAGGAGGAAAGCCACCATTGTCCCCAAAGCCATTCTTCTCTTTAACTCCAGCTGCTAACACCTTCCCCACACCAACACCCGACACACACACACCTACATACTCTCCCCGGACTACTCAATATCCTGTCTTCACTGTTACACTGTTTATACTGTTTACATTGTCTGCACATTATTCACTCACTCCAGTCACCTTACTCTTCATTCTACATTGTGTACATACTGTATGTAGTATATTTATTGTATTTTTATCTTTAATCTTATTTTTATTCTCTTATTTATTCCCACTGTCATGTCCGTTTTTTTTTTTCTTTGTTTTGTTTTTTAATGTCATGCTGCTCAGTTGTACCGTATTTTAATTGCCCCTCGGGGATAAATGAAGTCATCTGAATCTGAATCTGAATCTGAATCTGAATTTGAATGAATCTGAAGCATTAAATTGAGTTCATTAGCAACTCTTACTAAATAACTGTCAGCATCACTTTGAGGTTATTCGAAACTCTTACTACATTACTGTAAGCATCACTGACTTGATTAGCAACTATCACTACATTACTGTTAGCATCATCTTGAGTTCATTAGCAATTCTTCCGACATCACTGTCGCAATATTTTGAGGTTCGTAGCAACTTTTAGTACATTACTGTCGCATTATTTTGAGGTTCGTAGCAACACTTACTACATGACTGTAAGCATCATTTTGAGGTTATTCGAAAGTTTCACTCCATTACTGTTAGCATCATTTTGAGTTCATTAGCAATTCCAACTACATCACTGTCGCATCATTTTGAGATCATTAGCAATTCTTCCGACATCACTGTCGCATTATTTTGAGGTTCGTAGCAACTCTTAGTACAAGACTGTCAGCATCACTTTGAGGTTATTCGAAACGTTCACTCCATTACTGTTAGCATCATTTTGAGTTCATGAGCAATTCTTCTGACATCACTGTCGAATTATTTTGAGGTTCGTACCAACTCTTAGTACATTACTGTCAGCATCACTTTGAGGTTATTCGAAACTTTCACTCCATTACTGTTAGCATCATATTGAGTTCATTAGCAATTCTTACCACATCACTGTCGCATCATTTTGAGATCATGAGCAATTCTTCTTACGTCACGGTCGCATTATTTTGAGGTGCGTAGCAACTTTTACTACATGACTGTCAGCATCACTTTGAGGTTATTCAAAAAACTTACTACATCACTGTTAGCATCATTTTGAGTTCATTAGCAATTCTTACTGAATCACTGTCACATTATTTTGAGGTTCGTAGCAACTCTTACTACATTATTGTTGCATTATTTTAAAGTTCGTAGCAACTCTTACTACATTACTGTCAGCATCATTTTGAGTTCATTAGCAATTCTTACTAAATAACTGTCGCATCATTTTGAGATCATTAGCAATTCTTCTAACACCACTGTCGCATTATATTGAGGTTCGTAGCAACTCTTACTACATGACTGTCAGCATCACTTTGAGGTTGTTCGAAACACTTACTACATTCCTGGAAGCATCACTGAGTTGATTAGCAACTATCACTACATTACTGTCAGCATCATTTTGAGTTCATTAGCATTTCTTCCGACATCATTGTCGCAATATTTTGAGGTTCGTAGCAACTTTTACTACATTACTGTCGCATTATTTTGAGGGTCGTAGCAACACTTACTACATGACTGTAAGCATCACTTTGAGGTTATTTGAAAGTTTCACTCCATTACTGTTAGCATCATTTTGAGTTCATTAGCAATTTTTACTACATCACTGTCGCATCATTTTGAGATCATTAGCAATTCTTCCGACATCACTGTCGCAATGTTTTGAGGTCCGTAGCAACTCTTACTACATTATTGTTGCATTATTTTAAGGTTCGTAGCAACTCTTTCTACATTACTGTCAGTTTCACTTTGAGTTTATTAGCACCTATCACTACATTACTGTTTGCATCATTTTGAGTTGTTGAGCAATTCTCACGACATCACTGTGGCATTAAATTGAGTTCATAAGCAACTCTTCCTAAATGACCTTCAGCATCACTTTGAGGTTGTTCGAAACTCTTTCTACATTACTTTAAGCATCACTGAGTTTCTTAGCAACTATCACTACATTATTTTTAGCATCATCTTGAGTTCATTCGCAATACTTCCGACATTACTGTCGCAATATTTTGAGGTTCGTAGCAACTTTTACTACATTACTGTCGCATTATTTTGACGTTCGTAGCAACTCTTAGTACATGACTGTCAGCATCACTTTGAGGTTATTCGAAACGTTCACTCCACTACTGTTAGCATCATTTTGAGTTCATTAGCAATTCTTACTACATCACTGTCGCATCATTTTGAGATCATTAGCAATTCTTCTGACATCACTGTCACATTATTTTGAGGTTCGTAGCAACTCTTACTACATTATTGGTGCATTATTTTAAAATTCGTAGCAACTCTTACTACATTACTGTCAGCATCACTTTGAGTTTATTAGCAACTGTCACTACATGACTGTCAGCATCACTTTGAGGTTGTTCGAAACACTTACTACATTACTGTAAGCATCACTGACTTGATTAGCAACTATCACTACATCACTGTTTGCATCATTTTAAGTTCATTAGCGATTCTTCCGACATCACTGTCGCAATATTTTGAGGTTCGTAGCAACTTTTACTGCATTACTGTCGCATTATTTTGAGGTTCGTAGCAACTCTTAGTACGTGACTTTCAGCATCACGTTGAGGTTATTCGAAACACTTACTACATTACTGTAAGCATCACTGACTTGATTAGCAACTATCACTACATTACTGTTAGCATCATTTTGAGTTGTTGAGCAATTCTCACGACATCACTGTAGCATTAAATTGAGTTCATGAGCAACTCTTAATAAATGACTGTCAGCATCACTTTGAGGTTGTTCGAAACTCTTACTACATTACTGTAAGCATCACTGAGTTTCTTAGCAACTTTAGCTACATTACTGTTAGCATCATCTTGAGTTCATTAGCAATTCTTCCAACATCACTGTCGCAATATTTTGAGGTTCGTAGCAAGTTTACTACATTACTGTCGTATTATTTTGAGGTTCGTAGCAACTCTGACTACATGACTGTCAGCATCACTTTGAGGTTATTCGAAACGTTCACTCCATTACTGTTAGCATCATTTTGAGATCAATACCAATTCTTCTGACATCACTGTCGCATCATTTTGAGATCTTTAGCAATTCTTCCGACATCACTGTCGCATTATTTTGAGGTTCGTAGCAACTCTTACTACATGACTGTCAGCATCACTTTGAGGTTATTCGAAACACTTACTACATTACTGTAAGCATCATTGACTTGATTAGCAACTATCACTACATTACTGTTAGCATCATCTTGAGTTCATTAGCAATTCTTCTGACATCACTGTCGCAATATTTTGAGGTTCGTAGCAACTCTTTCTACATTATTGTTGCATTATTTTAAAGTTCGTAGCAACTCTTAATACATTACTGTCGCATCACTTTGAGTTTATTAGCAACAATCACTACATTAGTGTTGGCATCATTTTGAGTTTTTGCGCAATTCTCACGAAATCACTGTAGCATTAAATTGAGTTCATTAGCAACTCTTACTACATGACTGTCAGCATCACTTTGAGGTTGTTCGAAACTCTTACATTACTGTAAGCATCACTGAGTTTCTTAGCAACTATCACTACATTACTGTTAGCATCATTTTGAGTTCATTAGAAATTCTTACTACATCACTGTCGCATCATTTTGAGATCTTCAGCAACTCTTCCTACATGACTGTCAACATCACTTTGAGGTTATTCGAAACACTTACTACATTACTGTAAGCATCACTGACTTGATTAGCAACTATCACTACATCACTGTTTGCATCATTTTAAGTTCATTAGCGATTCTTCCGACATCACTGTCGCAATATTTTGAGGTTCGTAGCAACTTTTACTGCATTACTGTCGCATTATTTTGAGGTTCGTAGCAACTCTTAGTACGTGACTGTCAGCATCACTTTGAGGTTATTCGAAACACTTACTACATTACTGTAAGCATCACTGACTTGATTAGCAACTATCACTACATTACTGTTAGCATCATTTTGAGTTGTTGAGCAGTTCTCACGACATCACTGTAGCATTAAATTGAGTTCATTAGCAACTCTTAATAAATGACTGTCAGCATCACTTTGAGGTTGTTCGAAACTCTTACTACATTACTGTAAGCATCACTGAGTTTCTTAGCAACTTTAGCTACATTACTGTTAGCATCATCTTGAGTTCATTAGCAATTCTTCCAACATCACTGTCGCAATATTTTGAGGTTCGTAGCAACTTTACTACATTACTGTCGTATTATTTTGAGGTTCGTAGCAACTCTGACTACATGACTGTCAGCATCACTTTGAGGTTATTCGAAACGTTCACTCCATTACTGTTAGCATCATTTTGAGATCAATACCAATTCTTCTGACATCACTGTCGCATCATTTTGAGATCTTTAGCAATTCTTCCGACATCACTGTCGCATTATTTTGAGGTTCGTAGCAACTCTTACTACATGACTGTCAGCATCACTTTGAGGTTATTCGAAACACTTACTACATTACTGTAAGCATCATTGACTTGATTAGCAACTATCACTACATTACTGTTAGCATCATCTTGAGTTCATTAGCAATTCTTCCGACATCACTGTCGCAATATTTTGAGGTTCGTACCAACTCTTACTACATTATTGTTGCATTATTTTAAAGTTCGTAGCAACTCTTAATACATTACTGTCGCATCACTTTGAGTTTATTAGCAACAATCACTACATTAGTGTTGGCATCATTTTGAGTTTTTGCGCAATTCTCACGAAATCACTGTAGCATTAAATTGAGTTCATTAGCAACTCTTACTACATGACTGTCAGCATCACTTTGAGGTTGTTCGAAACTCTTACTACATTACTGTAAGCATCACTGAGTTTCTTAGCAACTATCACTACATTACTGTTAGCATCATCTTGAGTTCATTAGCAATTCTTCCGACATCACTTTCGCAATATTTTGAGGTTCGTAGCAACTCTTGACATCACTGTAGCATTAAATTGAGTTCATTAGCAACTCTTACTAAATGCTACGAAATGCTACTAAAGTGTACTCGACAACTCGACATCACTGTAGCATTACATTGAGTTCATTGGCAACTCTTACTACATGACTGTCAGCATCACTTTGAGGTTGTTCGAAACTCTTACTACATTACTGTAAGCATCACTGAGTTTCTGAGCAACTATCACTACATTACTGTTCGCATCATCTTGAATTCATTAGCAATTCTTCCGACATCACTGTCGCAATATTTTGAGGTTCGTCACAACTTTTACTACATTACTGTCGCATTATTTTGAGGTTCGTAGCAACACTTACTACATGACTGTCAGCATCACTTTGAGGTTATTCGAAACACTTACTACATTACTGTAAGCATCACTGAGTTGATGAGCAACTATCACTACATTACTGTTAGCATCATTTTGAGTTCATTAGAAATTCTTACTACATCACTGTCGCATCATTTTGAGATCTTCAGCAACTCTTCATACATGACTGTCAACATCACTTTGAGGTTATTCGAAACTCTTACTACATTACTGTAAGCATCACTGACTTGATTAGCAACTATCACTACATTACTGTTAGCATCATCTTGAGTTCATTAGCAATACTTCCGACATCACTGTCGCAATATTTTGAGGTTCGTAGCAACTTTTACTACATTACTGTCGCATTATTTTGAGGTTTCGGAGGAACTCTTAGTACATGACTGTCAGCATCACTTTGAGGTTATTCGAAACGTTCACTCCATAACTGCTAGCATCATTTTGAGTTCATTAGCAATTCTTACTAAATCACTGTCGCATCATTTTGAGATCATTAGCAATTCTTCTGACATCACTGTCACATTATTTTGAGGTTCGTAGCAACTCTTACTACATTATTGTTGCATTATTTTAAGGTTCGTAGCAACTCTTACTACATTACTGTCAGCATCACTTTGAGTTTATGAGCAACTATCACTACATTACTGTTAACATCATTTTGAGTTATTGAGCAATTCTCACAACATCACTGTAGCATTAAATTGAGTTCATTAGCAACTCTTCCTAAATGACCTTCAGCATCACTTTGAGGTTGTTCGAAACTCTTTCTACATTACTTTAAGCATCACTGAGTTTCTGAGCAACTATCACTACATTACTGTTAGCATCATCTTGAGTTCATTAGCAATACTTCCGACATCACTGTCGCAATATATGAGGTTCGTAGCAACTTTTACTACATTACTGTCGCATTATTTTGAGGTTCGTAGCAACTCTTAGTACATGACTGTCAGCATCACTTTGAGGTAATTAGCAACTATCACTACATTACTGTTAGCATCATTTTGAGTTTATGAGCATTTCTCACGACATCACTGTAGCATTGAATTGAGTTCATTAGCTACTCTTTCTAAATGAATGTCAGCATCACTTTGAGGTTGTTCGAAACTCTTCCTACATTACTGTAAGCATCACTGACTTGATTAGCAACTACCACTACATGACTGTTAGCATCATTTTAAGTTCATTAGCAATTCTTCCGACATCACTGTCGCAATATTTTGAGGTTCGTAGCAACTTTTACTACATTACTGTCGCAATATTTTGAGGTTCTTATCAAATCTTAGTACATGACTGTCAGCATCACTTTGAGGTTCTTCGAAACACTTACTACATTACTGTAAGCATCACTGAGTTGATTAGCAACTATCACTACATTACTGTTAGCATCATTTTGAGGGTCGTAGCAACACTTACTACATGACTGTAAGCTTCACTTTGAGGTTATTCGAAAGTTTCACTCCATTACTGTTCGCATCATTTTGAGTTCATTCGCAATTCTTAGTACATCACTGTTGCATCATTTTGAGATTATTAGCAATTCTTCCGACATCACTGTCGCAATATTTTGAGGTTCGTAGCAACTCTTACTACATTACTGTCAGCATCACTTTGAGTTTATTAGCAACGATCACTACATTACTGTTAGCATCATTTTGAGTTGTTGAGCAATTCTCACGACATCACTGTAGAATTAAATTGAGTTCATTAGCAACTCTTCCTGAATGACCTTCAGCATCACTTTGAGGTTGTTCGAAACACTTACTACATGACTGTCAGCATCACTTTGAGGTTATTCGAAACGTTCACTACATTACTGTTAGCATCATTTTGAGTTCATTACCAATTCTTTCTAAATCACTGTCGCATCATTTTGAGATCATTCGCAATTCTTCTGACATCACTGTAACATTATTTCGAGGTTCGTAGCAACTTTTACTACATTACTGTTGCATTATTTTAAGGTTCGTAGCAACTCTTACTACATTACTGTCAGCATCACTTTGAGTTTATTAGCAACTATCACTACATTACTGTTAGCATCATTTTGAGTTTATGAGCAATTCTCACGACATCACATTAGCATTGAATTGAGTTCATTAGCAACTCTTTCTAAATGACTGTCAGCATCACTTTGAGGTTGTTCGAAAGTCTTACTACATTACTGTAAGCATCACTGAGTTGATTAGCAACTATCACTACATTACTGTTAGCATCATTTTGAGTTCATCAGCAATTCTTCCGACATCACTGTCGCAATATTTTGAGGTTCGTAGCAACTTTCACTACATTACTGTCGCATTATTTTGAGGTTCGTAGCAACACTTACTACATGACTGTAAGCATCACTTTGAGGTTATTCGAAAGTTTCACTCCATTACTGTTAGCATCATTTTGAGTTCATTAGCAATTCTTACTACATCACTGTCGCATCATTTTTAGATCATTAGCAATTCTTCCGACATCACTGTCGCAATATTTTGAGGTTCATAGCAACTCTTACTACATTACTGTTGCATTATTTTAAGGTTCGTAGCAACTCTTACTACATTACTGTCAGCATCACTTTGAGTTTATTAGCAATTCTCACGACATCAATGTAGCATTAAATTGAGTTCATTAGCAACTCTAACTACATGACTGTCAACATCACTTTGAGGTTATTCGAAAGTTTCACTCCATTACTGTTAGCATCATTTTGAGTTCATTAGCAATTCTTACTACATCACTGTCTCATCATTTTGAGATCATTAGCAATTCTTCCGACATCAATGTCGCAATATTTTGAGGTTCGTAGCAACTCTTACTACATGACTGTAAGTATCACTTTGAGGTTATTCGAAACGTTCACTCCATTACTGTTAGCATCATTCTGAGTTCATTAGCAATTCTTCCGACAGCACTGTTGCATCATTTTGAGATCATTACCAATTCTTCTGACATCACTGTCACATTATTTTGAGGTTCGTAGCAACTCTTACTCCATTATTGTTGCATTATTTTAAGGTTCGTAGCAACTCTTACTACATTACTGTCATCATCACTTTGAGTTTATTAGCAACTATCACTACATTACTGTCGCATCATTTTGAGTTTATGAGCAATTCTCACGACATCACTGTAGCATTGAATTGAGTTCATTAGCAACTCTTACTAAATGACTGTCAGCATCACTTTAGGTTGTTCGAAACTCTTCCTACATTACTGTAAGCATCACTGAGTTGATTAGCAACTATCACTACATTACTGTTAGCATCACTTTGAGTTCATGAGCAATTCTTCCGACATCACTGTTGCAATATTTTGAGGTTCGTAGCAACTTTTACTACATTACTGTCGCATTATTTTGAGGTTCGTAGCAACACTTACTACATAACTGTAAGTATCACTTTGAGGTTATTCGAAAGTTTCACTCCATTACTGTTAGCATCATTTTGAGTTCATTTGCAATTCTTAGTACATCACTGTCGCATCATTTTGAAATCATTAGCAATTCTTCCGACATCACTGTCGCAATATTTTGAGGTTCGTAGCAACTCTTACTACATTACTGTAAGCATCACTGAGTTTCTTTGCAACTGTCACATTACTGTTGGCATCATTTCAAGTTCATTAGCAGTTCTTACTACATCACTGTCACATCATTTTGAGATCATTAGCAGTTCTTCCGACATCACTGTCGCAATATTTTGAGGTTCATAGCAACTCTTAGTACAAGACTGTCAGCATCACTTTGAGGTTATTCGAAACGTTCCCTCCATTACTGTTAGCATCATTTTGAGTTCATTAGCAATTCTTACTAAATCACTGTCGCATCATTTTAAGATCTTTAGCAATTCTTCTGACATCACTGTCGCATTATTTTGAGGTTCGTAGCAACTCTTACTACATTATTGTTGCATTATTTTAAGGTTCGGAGCAACTCTTACTACATTACTGTTAGCATCACTTTGAGTTTATTAGCAACTATCACTACATTACTGTTAGCATCATTTTGAGTTCATGAGCAATTCTCACGACATCACTGTAGCATTGAATTGAGTTCATTAGCAACTCTTACTAAATGACTGTCAGCATCACTTTGAGGTTGTTCGAAACTCTTACTACATTACTGTAAGCATCACTGAGTTTCTGAGCAACTATCACTACATTACTGTTAGCATCCTCTTGAGTTCATGAGCAATTCTTCCGACATCACTGTCGCAATATTTTGAGGTTCGTAGCAATTTTTACTACATCACTGTCGCATTATTTTGAGGTTCGTAGCAACTCTTAGTACATGACTGTCAGCATCACTTTGAGGTTATTCGAAACGTTCACTCCATTACTGTTAGCATCATTTTGAGTTCATCAGCAATTCTTATGACATCACTGTAGCATCATTTTGAGATCTTTAGCAATTCTTCTGACATCACTGTCGCATTATTTGAGGTTCGTAGCAACTCTTACTACATTACTGTTGCATTATTTAAAGGTTCGAAGCAACTCTTACTACATTACTGTTGCATTATTTAAATGTTCGTAGCAACTCTTACGACATTACTGTAAGCATCACTGAGTTTATTAGCAACTATCACTACATTACTGTTAGCATCATTTTGAGTTCATTAGCAATTCTTAGGACATCACTGTCCCATCAGTTTGAGATCATTAGCAATTCTTCTGACATCACTGTCGCATTATTTTGAGGTTCGTAGCAACTTTTACTACATTACTGTCGCATTATTTTGAGGTTCGTAGCAACTCTTACTACATGATTGTCAGCATCACTTTGAGGTTGTTCGAAACACTTACTACATTACTGTTAGCATCATTTTGAGTTCATTAGCAATTCTTACTAAATCACTGTCGCATCATTTTGAGATCTTTCGCAATTCTTCTGACATCACTGTCGCATTGTTTTGAGGTTCGTAGCAACTCTTACTACATGACCGTCAGCATCACTTTGAGGTTGTTCCAAACTCTTACTACATTACTGTAAGCATAACTGAGTTGATTAGCAACTATCACTACATTACTGCTAGCATCATTTTGAGTTTATTAGCAATTCTTACGACATCACTGCAGCATTAAATTGAGGTTCGTAGCAATTCTTGCTACATGACTGTCAGCATCACTTTGAGGTTGTTCGAAACTCTTACTACATTACTGTAAGCATTACTGAGTTTCTTAGCAACTATCACTACATTACTGTTAGCATCATCTTGAGTTCATTAGCAATTCTTCCGACATCACTGTCGCAATATTTTGAGGTTCGTAGCAACTCTTACTACATTATTGTTGCATTATTTTAAGTTTCGTAGCAACTCTTACTATATTACTGTCAGCATCACTTTGAGTTTATTAGCAACTATCACTACATTACTGTTAGCATCATTTTGAGTTGTTGAGCAATTCTCACGACATCACTGTAGCATTAAATTGAGTTCATTAGCAACTCTTACTACATGACTGTCAGCATCACTTTGAGGTTGTTCGAAACTCTTACTACATTACTTTAAGCATCACTGAGTTTCTTAGCAACTATCACTACATTACTGTTAGCATCATCTTGAGTTCATTAGCAATCCTTCCGACATCACTGTCGCAATATTTTGAGGTTCGTAGCAACTCTTACTACATTATTGTTGCATTATTTTAAGGTTCGTAGCAACTCTTACTACATGACTGTCAGCATCACTTTGAGTTTATTAGCAACTATCACTACATTACTGTTTGCATCATTTTGAGTTGTTGAGCAATTCTCACGACATCACTGTAGCATTGAACTGAGTTCATTAGCAACTCTTACTAAATGACTGTCAGCATCACTTTGAGGTTATTCGAAACTCTTACTACTTTACTGTAAGCATCACTGAGTTTCTTAGCAACTATCACTACATTGCTGTTAGCATCATCTTGATTTCATTAGCAATTCCTACGACATCACTGTCGCAATATTTTGAGGTTTGTAGCAACTTTTACTACATGACTTTCAGCATCATTTGAAATTGTTCGAAACACTTACGACATTACTGTAAGCCTCACTGAGTTTATTCGCAACTATCACGACATTACTGTTAGCATCATTTTGAGTTCATTAGCAATTCTGACTCCATCACTGTCACATCATTTTGGGATCATAAGCAATTCTTCCGACATCACTGTCGCATTTTTTGGAGGTTCGTAGCAACTCTTACTACATTACAATTGCATTGTTTTGAGGTTAGTAGCAACTCTTACTACATGACTGTCAGCATCACTTTGAGGTTGTTCGAAACTTTGACTTCATTACTGAAAGAATCACTGAGTTTATAGCAACTATCACTACATTACTGTTGGCATCATTTTGAGTTTATGAGCAATTCTTACTCCATCACTGTCGCATCATTTTGAGATCATTGGCAATGTTTCCAACATCACTGTTGCATTATTTTGAGGTTCGAAGCAACTCTTACTACATGACTGTCAGCATTACTTTGAGGTTATTCGAAACTTTCACTACATTACTGTTAGCATCATTTTGAGTTCATTAGCAATTCTTCCGACATCACTGTAGCATTATTTTGTTGTTAGTAGCAACTCTTACTACACGACTGTCAGCATTACTTTGAGGTTGTTCAAAACACTTTCTACATTACATTTAGCATCTTTTTTAGTTCATTAGCAATTCTTAATCCATTACTGTCACATCACTTTGAGATCATTAGCAATTCTTCAAACATCACTGTCGCATTATTTTGAGGTTGGGAGCAACTCTTACTACATTCGTGTCAGCATCACTTTGAGTTTATTAGCAACTATCACTACATTACTGTTAGCATCATTTTGAGATCATTAGCAATTCTTCCGACATCACTGTAGCATTATTTTGAGGTTTTGAGGTACCTTTGTTTGTAACCGATCTGCTGACCAGCGAGACGCCACCACGCACGGCTGTCGGCTCCGTAAAGGAGGGAGAGGAAGTGGAAAGGACGGAGAAGGGTCGGACCAGGTCTACTGCAAGGTGACCACTCACTATCGTCTTCCACACTGCCCCTCATGGTGGGGAGTGTAGCGCCATCCTGCCACAGTACATTTGTTTCATTCTTTTGCTCTTGCACTTTCATTAAAATGGACTTGACTTGAGAATGTTTTGTTTCAAAATATAGAAGAATTCCCAGATTTATAGGTAGCATGAGTATGAAGTTGCACTTGCACCCGGTGGGAAAATGTCCTCTGCATTTGACTCTCACTATGTAGGAGCAGTGGTAGCAGTGTCAGCCTGGGGGCTTGGTCAAGATCAATGACAGGAGTAGCAGACAGGTAATATCCATAGCATGCATGTTGTTTGAGAGGAGTAAGGGTACACTGTTGGTCTCTCACCTGATGCGCTGTCATCAGCACAAATGATCTGTTCCTAAACATCAAAATCTACCATCCCCCCTGATTGTTTTTTACAACTGGAGTACTGGTTAACACTTTAGAAAGCCTTCATTCAGAGCTGTGAAGAACCTTTAACCTGATATCCCAGACAAAGTGGGCCACTAACTGGCCAGATGAAGCTATGCTAGGCTGCTGTACTCTGAAGAGCTAAAGTAGCAGCTTCTGAGAGGGATGCTAACCTGGATGTGTTCATCTCCTACTTTAATATCAGCCCCCAACTTGGAGCTCTGACAGCCTCCAGCTTTTTGTTCCTGTTTCTGCTTCAGTCAACAGGGAACTCCAACCTGCAGTCGAATCTTCAACAACAATGGAATAGAAAAGTGAGGAAGAAAAACTAGAATAAACTTACAAAGCTGAGAAATGTTCATGAAGAAGAAAGGCACACGTTATGATTGAGGCCAGAAACTAAAACTCCACACCAAATGTACTTTGACTTGTAGGATAATGAACTTGAATGTGTTGAAACAGCAGATCAATGAATCCACTACCACACAACAAGATGATGACCCCCTACCACAAGATGGCGTCACAGATCCTGACGCTCTGAGCAGGAAACACCAAGCAAAACATTACAACAAAGCTCCTGTTGTTCCCTACAGGAAAAACTGTGGCTCTGATGAGAAGAAGGATCCCAGCCTCCTCTGAGGATCCATGGCCGCACCATTGGGTAGAAGGATGATGGGGTCGGCACCAGGAGGAACCCTGGTGTCTCCGATGCAGGGGAGATGGAGCAGTGAAGAGGCCACATTGTGGCGTCCTAAAGAGGACATTTGGTGGAGCCTGAGACAGCAAACATCACGCCCCCTTCATCAGAAGAACCACAGCACCAGAAGAAAGAATCCTGGCAGTGACGACAGGGAGGATCAGGGTGACCTCCTCTCCTCCACCTTTGAACCTTCAAATGAACTTTAAAAAGCTTTAGAGTGGAGAAGGATTTTAAAACATTTTATTGTTTTTTCCTTTCATTCTCATTTGTGCGATTGTCTGATTTATTAGAAATAAACACTGTCTGCTGGGTTTCCATTGACTGTGATTCTCTTTGCATGCAAGTTGAAAGTTCTGCCAATAAAAACCACAAGTATTTGAAGACCAAAGGAAGAACCCCCAAAGTCAGGACCCTGAGATCAAAGTGAGCGCTCTGATCTCAGAGGTCTGGGATATTTCCCATCCCATGGCCCTTCAAATAAGAGCCCTGTGTCTCTGTCTCAAAGTTTTCAACCGTATTTGTTTGTTAAATTAAAACCAGACGACCACTGTGGTCCTTTTTACACGGTAAGTAAAGCACAGATGCCCTGGTGGACCTGTTGGCACCCTGGACTTTGAATCCAGTGATCTGAGTCCAAGTCTCAGTTCCAGCAGGTTTCCTGCAGCCTTCAGCAGAGCTGCCATGTTTCTCTGTAGAGAACTAAGTGATGCTCTCAGCAGGTTGAGGGCACCACCAACAAGTGAGGTATGAACCTCTGACTTCCTTCTTGTCAAACAGGAAACTCCTAATACCTCACTTGAGTAAAGTACCTCATTTTCCTGACATCCAAGTAGTAGTGAAGTGGAGGAAGAAGGGAGGAGATCTCCAACAGGATCCTTCTTTCCTCTGTCCTCCTTGATCTCATGGATCACCACAGTCAAGGGGAGACCCAAGCTCCCGGATGGATCTGGCACTCAGGAACTGCTGAGTTTTCCAGTGGACTTTGTTCCATCCATGGTTCAGGAACAGGACTCCTCCTGGTTAACCTGGTATCTTTCCACCCAACTGTGGGTTCTTGGAGAATTTTTCATGTCATGTCAAGAAATCAGGCTGGTGGGTTTTTCAATGAGAGAAATTCTGGTAACTTAATTAAGTGGCATGTTTGTTGAAGCAGTAATTAACTGATAAATTAAGGAAGGCCTGGCCAGTCTTTGCTCCCAGGTCATACGATGGAGTTAGAAAGTCCTGAATCAATCTGGAGTTCCATGATTTCCTTGTGGTTCATGATCCTTTTGCCAATGTAGTCTGGAACAAGAGCAAGATGAACCTCCAAATATCAACAGGTTGATTGCAGGTGATGTCAAGTGGTATTCAGAGGAACCTCCTCTTTGTGTTTGGTTCCATGGTGGAATGGTGAGCCCTCTGGACTCTGGGTCCAGTGATCCCAGTTCAAGTCTTGGTGGGACCTTCCTGTCTGGAATGTGTCCCATGTAACAAACTGATCAAGAGATGTTACGTGGTTCAAATGTTCTGGTTCATTTCTTACTGCCATGAACTCAGACTGTGTGTTTAATGTTAACAATAAATGTAACAACTAAGGAGCCAGTAGCTCCTGTGGAAAAAATTCTACTTTGTCAGTGAATGAATTCATTTGATATTGAAGTCTGCAACTGTCAGTGTCTGTCAGGATGGCCGAGCGGTCTAAGGCGCTGCGTTCAGGTCGCAGTCTCTCCTGCAGGCGTGGGTTCAAATCCCACTTCTGACAAAGGACATTTTCTCCACATTCCTATGCATCCACAATGGTAAATTCCAAACCCAGTTGAAGCTGCTCTCCACTGATGGGAGTGAGTGGTTGAACTGGCAGTAGAGGATGCAAAGGAGCTTCCCTGTGATGGTCCAACATCACCTGGTTTCCTCCAACATGGAGCAGCCACTAAACTCTAACTTCAATGTTGGATCAAAGTCTACTGAAGAAATGTGTTTTCTTTCAAGTCACATTTTGTCCATTAACTTCATAATCAGAGACTCCATCTCATCACATGACTAAAGTCTGGGTTCTGGATTGGTGGTAAAATATCCTTCCATGCCCCTCACTAGTTTGCAGACAGAAAAGCATATTTTACTGGTTTCAAATCTCTTAGCTTGTTCTCTCTCTTAAAGCAGCTGAGGCAGCTTTCATTGTGTGATTTATTTTAAAATATAAATATGGAACAGAACCATTGGAATCAGATGTCAGGACATTTGAAGGAATGTCAATCTCCTGTTGAAATGTTGCAGTGTGCAGCTGAGGCTCTCTGGCAGTGGCACCAGGAGCCCCAATGGCAGAACCTGGACCCTCCTGGAGGAGAACCACAGGTGAGGGCCTTCTTGGCTCCAGATTGATGGAAATCAAGTGTCTGAGGCTGTTAGCAGCCATTAAGTTGATCTGGTTGGCACTGGTATTTGTTCTTGCTGCAGCTCAGGAGTGATTCAGGAGAAGAGTTTCAGAACAGCCAAGGTTGGGGACTGGAATTCTAAAATTTCCCCTGGAACCAAACAACCTTGGGAGGTAAAACCTCCAATCATAGCCACTCAGATGCAGCAGCAGAAGAAGCTGTCATCCACCCTGACAGTCAGAGCATCAAGTCAAGAAAACATCACCATCTTGTAGTTCCAAACCTCCACCTGTCAGATTCAGCTACTTCTGATTGTGGGACTTTAAACTTGAACACAATGGAATTTGGACAAGGAGTTTTCCTTCCAGTCCAAACATCATCATCCAGCCTCCAACCAGAGGTCCATCAGTTATCATGGAGCCACAGGTGGAGTCTGGATTCTTTTCTGGAATGAGACGGCAATGACAGTCCTGCCAAGTGACATCACTGACATGACAGGATGACTTCAGTCATGTGACTGGATGACTTCAGTCATGTGACTGGATGGCAGTGCAGATTCCAATGTAGAGGTTGGGGAAATAGTCTCTGAGAATCCAACTTGAAGCCATGCCCTCCTTGTTCTTCAAAAACCCAAACAGCGACCATCAGTCTCCCACCAATCCTGTACTTGGGTTCAATGTTGCTGTTCCATTTTGCAGCATTCATCCCCTCATTCTAGAGGCTTTAACATGAAAATGAAAATGCTGAGAGACACAAATGCAAATCAGGGTATTTGACCAGAGGTGACACATCTTTTAATACTTTTCTTGTTATATTTGTTATATATGTTCTGTATGGTTATATTTGTTATGGTTGTTATGGAGTTTATGGTTATTATCTCTGTTTCTTGTGTCTTTGTCTTTGTTGTCCTCCCCTTCGTCCGTCCTGGATTTTTGACCTTGGTTGCAGGAAGCGTGTGACCTCAAGTCCTTTTTCTGTGTTGCTGAACGTAGAGCCTTGCTTCATTGTGCTCGCTAAAGTGTGATCCTCCCTGCTAATTCCTTATTTCGTTGACTAATTGACAACCAAAAATTAATACCTACTTGCTTTATTTGGCTGAAGTTTAAAAGACCATCATTCTGGTAGCAACAGTCTTTCTGCCTTGTAAACACGCTAAGCTAACGATGGCTTCTCCCTCTTGTCCTCCTCTCTCCTGCTCAGAGTGCCACATGTTTTCTTCCTCCTCTGCCTCCTTTCGTGATACTGATAAGTGTGTTAAATATAGTTTTTTTGTTGTGTTGGAGGTGAGGCTTAGCGATGTTGAATTGGACCAGCAGCGGCTCTGCACCAAAAGCTGCGAGAGCTAGCCAACCCTCACTAGCTGGTGCAGACCATCTTAGCTTAGCTCCTGGCTTAGGCCCAACTAGCGCTCCCCCAGAAGCTCCCAAGCATCTGGGAGAGCGCCAAGAAAAGTTGGGCCTAAGCTAGGATGTGCTTGCTCATGAAGAATTGTTGGGTGTAAATTCATTTAAGGAGTGTTGAACTGGACCTGTTCTACTTGTAAAGTGTAACTTTTGTTATTTGGTGCTTTACAGGGTGATGACTTGCTGGGGACACTTTATCACAGCAGTGGACAAACATCAGCATTCAACACCCAGCAGCTCCTCTGATCAACAGAACAAGTTAAAGTATTCTGAGAAGGAGGGCATCGATCTCTCTACTGCTCACATGCTAAGCTAGCGCTCTACCATTGGAGCTAATTCCCCTGTTAAGGAGCGCAGCAGATAATGCACCTTGACCTTCATGCATGGTTTAATGAGCGTCACCAGTTGAAGCTTCTCTGGTTGACCAATGTAATGGAGACCAAGGGTTCCATGACATCAATGATTAATTGAAGGTAGCATTTGTCTTGGTATTAACAGTTTATGTAAATTAGAGGCACACACACATGTTAATGGTCAGGTTTATTGAATCAGCAAACAAGTGAAACTTTTTCTCTGCCATGTGTTCCAGGGAGGGACCTGGGAAGCACAGGGGGACCGGCCATCCTGCCTGTGGAAAATGAAGACCCCAGTGTCAGTCAGTGGGAATCACTGTGCAAGGCCTGGTATTTAGTGTTGATCTAGTTTGTGTCATGTAAATGTGTCAGTTTCAGTCGTCACGGTCAGTCCTCACCTCTTCCTGGTGGTTTCCTTAAAGGGGGTGGAGCCAAAAGGGGAGAGTGGCCCAAGGAAGCTCCTTAAGAGCTGTAGGTGCAAACCTTTGCTCCCAGATGGGGGAGGGGGTACAATCACAGACAAGGTTCATTGAATGATTATGTGGATGTATGACTGAGTTGGTGTAGTAGTCTGGAATCATGTATATATTTAGTCAGGTTAAGTTGTTGAGATGGTGCTGGTTTGATGTAAATATTGATTGTAGAGCATGGTTGTGGTCTCACCTCCACTCTATGGGCCATCCATCGTCATCTTCTGCTTATTCCTTACTAGTAAGGGTCGCGGGGGGGCTGGAGCCTATCCCAGCATCTATGGGCGAGAGGCGGGGTTCACCCTGGACAGGTCGCCAGTCCATCGCAGGGCCAACACACAGAGACAAACAACCATTCACACTCATACCTACGGTCAATTTAGAGAATCCAATCAGCCTCGTCCCCAAATTGCATGTTTTTGGACTGTGGGAGGAAGCTGGAGTATCAGAGAGGACGCACGCCGGCACGGGGAGAACATGGAGACTCCACACAGAAAGATCCCGCGCCCGAGCCAAAACTCAAACCTGGAACCTTCTTGCTGTGAGGGCACAGTGCTAACCACTGCACCACCATGCAGGCTCGCTCTAGGGGCTGGTCTGTCTAATTTCCTTTAGCCAGGAGGAAATTAAAGGCAGTCAGGGGTTTTTAATTTAAGTTGATGGTGTCTCATGCAATCTCTTTCAATACTCCAGTGGTGGTTTAAGTGAAGAAAAACATGGGTTAGTCAGTAGGACTCTGTGTGTGTGTGTGTGTGTGTGTGTGTGTGTGTGTGTGTGTGTGTGTGTATGTGTGTGTGTGTTTGTGTGTGTGTTTGTGTGTGTGTTTCCATGCAGACTTTCCCTTGTAACAACCGATTTGATTTGGAAACCATCTCATCTAAATCTCCTCTCCAAAATCCCTCTTCTGCAACTTTGTACCCAAGTTGTCTCCTCATCAGGCACCACAGTACCCAGTAGGTTCAGTTAAAACAGTCATCAGTGATTAATGTTCATGTTCAATGATGAGGTTTTGATTTATTCTTCTAGAATCATCTGAAGAAACCCTCCTCAACACAGTGAAGCCTTCATCTGACAGGAGGAGTTTCTTTTCCCAGTGATTCCACTGACAGTGAAAAGCTTTGTTCATCAGACTGGTCTGATAGGATCAACTACTGGTTGCTCTGGAGTGCAAACAGCAACCTGTCAGGAAACATTAGTCAGATCAAAGCCAAGATTAAAGAAAGGGCCTCCAGATCAAAGACAGAATTGATGATGATGTCATCAGGGGGCTTTGATAGTATATTTATTTGTACCTGGAATTCTGTCTTTGATCTCAGGAGGACATGAAAGAAACCCAATTGAGGAAAGCAGAGGAGAACATTCAGCTTCATTAGAAACACTTGAACTGTTGAACAGTAGAATTTGTTTGAAACAGTTTACAACACTGAGTGACAGGACTGAAGAGGGGAGATTTTGGTATTTTCAGTTTAATTCTAACTTAAAACTGGGCATGAACATTTTTAGTCGTTCATATTCTAACATACAGAGGAAGTCATGACATTCCCTTTTTTTAACCTGTCCTGTTCAGGAAATGGAAATGGAAATTTAGCTGCTATGTTGAATCAGAAAAACCTTTTGAAGTCTACTTTTGCTTCAGTCAGAAAGTGGACTGTTGTTAACTCTCACAATGGTTGGTGACTCTGGTGGAAGAAAATATCCTTATGAACCTCTTTTTAACAGACACATATTTCTAAAGATGCAGGTTTATTTTATTTTTCTTCTTTTAGCAGAGGATGGTTTCGATCCATCCACCTCTGGGTTCTGGGCCCAGCACGCTTCCTCTGCGCCACTCTGCTCTACCATTGACAGAACAGTCCTTGTTTTAGGAGAGCATTCTCTGTGTTTGTCTCTGCCCTGCTCTCCTGCTCTCTTTCCCCTCATTTAGTCCTTGACATGATCCATGCTCTACAGCTCTGCGGGTGGAATGAAGACCTGCGTCTGCTCTGCCCGTGCCGTCCTTCGTCTCAACCTAAATTGTTTGACCCACCTTTATAATGCTGCAGACAACACAACCAAACTGGCCCCGATCAGGATTTGACAGGCCGAAACATGCCCTAAAAACACCAAGAATAATATCCACCACCTTCTGAACGGGGCCTGGCCCGTCTCCTGCATCAGGGGCCGCCGCAGTCGCCCATCAGCTGTTCAACAGCTGTTCGCCGCAACACTCAATGAGACAAAGACATCGAAGCTCAAACTGCTGTTGAGGAAGCCGTGATCGTATAGTGGTTAGTACTCTGCGTTGTGGCCGCAGCAACCCCGGTTCGAATCCGGGTCACGGCAGCATGAGATAAATTTCTTTGTGTGTATTGATGGACACAAGCCAAGCAGAAATTTCCCACAATGCAATAGGGCAGTGTTTGGTCAGTGCTGAGCAGGCGTCAGTCTGAAAATGATGTCATATTATTGTGTCATCACTTGACCAGACCCAAAAGTAGGCTCAGGTATCAGTTTCTTCTCAATGCTAACGTCTGCTAGCTTAGTCTGCTACTTTGATGGCTCTGCCTGCTCAAAGGTCCAGACCCCTGGATGTGGTGGTTCCTACCTGAACGTAGATTCTGTCAGCTCATGTTGTTAAATCAACTCACCAGGAACACCAGTAGATTTCAATGGACTGACAATGAGTCTCATTGAATGGTCAACATGTCAAATATGAAGTCATCACCTGAGGAGGTCTGCTGCTGGAATGAAGCTCCAGATATTCACAAGATATTCTAGATCTTAAAATAAAGCATTTTTATATTTGATTTCTTATTCATTCAGGTCATCCAGTCATGTGACTGAAGTCATCCAGTCACGTGACTGAAGTCATCCAGTCATGTCAGTGTTGTCACTTGGCAGGACTGTCACTGCCGTCTCATTCTAGAAAAGAATCCAGACTCCACATACAAGATGGTTGATGTTTCCTTGACTTGATGCTCTGACTGTCAGGGTAGATGACAGCTTCTTCTGCTGCTGCATCTGAGTGGCTAGGATTGGAGGTTTTACCTCCCAAGGTTGTTTGGTTTTAGGGGAAACTTCAAAATTCCAGTCCCCAACCTGGGCTGTTCTGAAACTCTTCTCCTGAATCACTCCTGAGTTCTTGTTAAGAGCTGGAAATGAGCTGCAGCAAGAAAAAATACCAGTGCCAACCAGATCAACTTCATGGCTGTTTTTGTAGTGATTTGGTTCTAAACAAATAAAACTGACTTGACTTGATTTGGTGCCTCATGAGGAGAAAATTTGGGCACAAATGTTGGACAAGAGTGTTTGTGGAGGGTGTTTTTTTGTTGTTGTTGCAGTGTTGTAAGTCACTGTAACTGCAGCTGAATGATTGAACTTTCTCCAAATGTCCTCAAGATGGTTTCCAATGACATCAGTTGTCACAAGAGGAAGTCTGCATGTAAACACACTCAGGTGTGCCCAGCTATTCTTATGAGAACATTCGATCAACTTCATTCTATGTGCAGCCTAACCTTAATCTTAATCTTAATCTTAACCAACTGAATCTTAATCTTTATTTGAAACTAAACTCAATCCAGACCTTCACTCTGAAAGAACTCACAAACTGCATTGCGCTGCATCAGGGCCGGTCTTTGGTCCCCATGAGGACGAGGACTCCTGATCAGTGTTGATGATGGAAATGGTCTCCAACACCATAAAACAAGAAATACACACACGTGTAAACACACACAGTGACCCCGCATGTCGTTTTTGCCCAACTTAAATTTTCATTCATTACCCAGAACCTCTCAAAAGCCCTGAAGAAAAATTGAATATTTGGAGTTTGAAAGCCATAAATCACATCCATATCATCTCGTCCATCTCAGTCTGATCTCATCTTTGTTGTTTTTTTTAAAGAGGGACAAATTGGTACTTGGTTAAAAAAGCACTGTGGGAAAATGATCCTGCTTTCAGGGAGGTCTTTGGTGAGTTTGCTAACAATGCAGAGAACCATGACGGTACCAAGCACAAGGCTGCTGCCCTCTGCATCACAGCTACACTTTGGAGTCTGTTTGAACTGAATGGGAAGGGTCTGACATCATCATACCAGTACAACAACAAGTGACCATGAACCAAAAGAAAACCTTCACTGATGAGTCCATGGATCTCATTGATCTGTGCCATTTCCTGATCTTCAGGTTCTGTCTTTGATTTCTTTCTTTGATCTCTAAATTCTGTGCTTTGGTTTCCTTGGTCAGTCTTTGAATTCTGGTTCATAATAAAAAAGAACTCCCAGCATATTTCTGCAGACCATAGATAGGGATTTTTACCAACTGCACCATAGCAACCCTCTTGCTGTCTGCTGTTGTACCATTGAAAAGTAAGACAGCCTGGCAGTCAACAAACTGGGCTCAACAGAAGAATGTCAACTAAAGATGGATTAAAGACCAGGAGGAAATGTAACCAACCTACAAAGATGGAGGGGAATTGAGACCCACATGTTTGCCATCCTTGATGAACTGTCCACTGGTGCAGGGGATGAGGTCATGGCCATGATCTGGGAGCCAGTCCTGGATGTTAAATGCCCTGATGATGGACAGTGCAGTGGCAAAATGTCCGGTCCACTGACTGAACTCTGCCACAAATGAGGAACAACAGTCAGCAAGGAGTAGAAACGAAGAGGAGAAATGGAGAGAACAGAAAGAATGAGAGATCATGGAGGAAAGAGGCTGATATTTGCAAGTGTCCTGAGTACAACACAGCAATCTAGAGAAACCATGACCTGGATTACTGAGGACCTCCACTGGCAGTTCATTTTTGTTGATCATAGGGCCATGCTGGGTGAAGCAGGAATGAATCCTGGGACTGAGGTTGTGGAGCAATGGTCACCTTTCCTGCTGAAACTGTCAATTCTTCTGCTTGGTTCTCTCCACAAAACCAGTCCCTTAACGGAGCTCAAACCCCAGTTACAGCTGTGAGAGCCCAGAATCTGACACACTGGACCATCAGGAACAGCTTTGTGCTTTCAAACAACAGAGACGACACTCAAGGACTCAGGGAACGCAGTAATCTCTGGCCTCAGCTGACATGTTGAATTTCAGCAACACTTCATGATGCTGAGTTTAGCAAACCAATGAGAAGATGAAGGAGGCCATCAACTCCTTCAAGCTCAACATCTCCACTGCTTTACCCAGGAGGTCAGGAGGTCAAAGCAGAACCTGCACCCCCCACCTCTGATGTTTACTCCACACAGAGATGAGGGGTCTGTTCAGAAGAGTGAGCTGGAGTCTGGGCAAGTCTTTTCATTCAGTCCCTGGTTGAAACAATTGTCTCCACCAACTTCAGTATGGGTCTGGACCTGCACAGGTTACAATTCGTGTCTTGGTCCCAAGGGTTTGTTGAACCAGAGAAGCTTCAAGTGGTGACGCTCATTAAACCCTGCATGAAGGTCAACCTGCATTATCTACTGTGCTCATTAGCAGGGACTTAGCTCCAATGGTAGAGTGCTAGCTTAGCATGTGAGAGGTAGAGGGATCCATGCCGTCCTTCTGAGAATACTTTAACTTGTTCTGTTGATCAGAGGAGCTGCTGGTTGATGAATGCTGATGTTTGTCCACTGCTGTGATAAAGTGTCCCCTGTTACTGAGATGTGGATGAACACCTGCTCAGGTCAAAGCTGCAATCAAACCAGGGACTCTGAACCACACAGTGAAGGAGTTTGTCATCAAGATTTATGGCAGCTTTGAAACTTCCCACCATCTCCTGAATGTGGAGCAACTTGTCCTGCCAAAACTGTCCCCTCTTCCATTCTTAATAACACCTGTCCTGACTGGCAATCAAGCTAGGCTGCAGCGGTGAAAGCACTGAATGCAGCCAGGATACACAATGACTCAGGATACACAGGAATCTGTTGACTCAGCTGGAGAAGCAGAGGGTCCACCAAGACCAGCAGACACCTTCATTCTTGATTCTTGATTTCAAGGGCAGCCCCTTGAGATGCACCATCTCATTTTGGAGGGGGTCCTGACAAATAATGACCAACAATACAACAATAATAAAAGTAGATTCTATTTTCAACACAAGGACACACACATCATACACCCAGGTACAGGCCAACAATGTTCCCCAAAGCCCCCCCCCCCCCCCCCACCACCACCACCACCATCCAGTATTATACAAAGTATGATCAGAGATCCCACTGCAGAATAAGAGTGGGCCTGTGTTCACATACTCATACATTTAAACACCCATCTAAATAAATACTGCTTCCATGCACCATTAAAGTACACAATGCATATTCATACACAAATATCCACATATTTACAGTACAGAGAACAAACAAGAACAAGTAGAGAGTGAATCCTGGAGAGAAAAGGGGAGGTGCATCAGAAACAAGAGCAGATGTTTGAAAATGCTTGATGATTTGAAGATGAGAAAGGAAGAGAGAGACGCAAGTGAGGAGGAAAGGTTGTTCCAATCTGATGGAGCTTTAAATACAACCGGTCAAAGCAGGAGGCCGTCCCCACTGATCCTGGATCTGCTCGACGTTCCTGCCTGTTAAAAGGAAGGTGTTCATCACCACTGTTGCAGGATGTGCTGCTGATGGAGAATAGTTGGGTGTAGATTCATTGAAGCAGTTTGGTGCTGGACCTGCTCTACTAGTAAAGAGTCATGAGAGAACTTTGTTGTGATTTGGTTCTCACAAATAAAAATGATTTGACTTGATTTGGTGCCTCAGGAGGAGAAAATTTGGGCACAAAAGTTGGACAAGAGTGTTTGTGGAGGTTGTGGATCAAAGTTCTATTTATATCCAACACATAAAATCAAACAATGTGAAGCAGGCTAATGAACAATAAATCAAATATAAAAATGCTATATTTTAAGATCTAGAATATCTTGTGAATATCTGGAGCTTCATTCCAGCAGCAGACCTCCTCAGGTGATGACTTCATATTTGACATGTTTACCATTCAATGAGACTCATTGTCAGTCCATTGAAATCTACTGGTGTTCCTGGTGAGTTGATTTAACAACATGAGCTGACAGAATCTACGTTCAGGTAGGAACCACCACATCCAGGGGTCTGGACCTTTGAGCAGGCAGAGCCATCAAAGTAGCAGACTAAGCTAGCAGACGTTAGCATTGAGAAGAAACTGATACCTGAGTCTACTTTTGGGTCTGGTCAAGTGATGACACAATAATATGACATCATTGTCAGACTGACGCCTGCTCAACACTGACCAAACACTGCCCTATTGCATCGTGGGAAATTTCTGCTTGGCTTGTGTCCATCAACACACACAAAGAAATTTATCTCATGCTGCCGTGACGCAGATTCGAACCAGGGTTGCTGCGGCCACAACACAGAGTACTAACCACTATACGATCATGGCTTCCGCAACAGCAGTTTGAGCTTCTATGTCTTTGTCTCATTGAGTGTTGCGGCGAACAGCTGTTGAACAGCTGATGGGCGACTGCGGCGGCCCCTGATGCAGGAGACGGGCCAGGACCCGTTCAGAAGGTGGTGAATATTATTCTTGATGTTTTTAGGGCATGTTCCCACCCATCTTCACGTGGGTGACAAAAATGGATTTTTTGTAAAGATTTCGGCGCGAGTTCGGCCTGTCAAATCCTGACAGCCAGTTTGGTTGTGTTGTCTGCAGCGAGAGCGCGCCTGGCACTCTCAGCGGGAGCGAGTCCGATCATTATAAAGGTGGGTCAAACAATTTAGGTTGAGACGAAGGATGGCACGGGCAGAGCAGACGAAGGTCTTCATTCCACCCGCAGAGCTGTAGAGCATGGATCATGTCAAGGACTAAATGAGGGGAAAGAGAGCAGGAGAGCAGGGCAGAGACAAAGACAGAGAATGCTCTCATAAAACAAGGACTGTTCCGTCAATGGTAGAGCAGAGTGGCGCAGCGGAAGCGTGCTGGGCCCATAACCCAGAGGTCGATGGATCGAAACCATCCTCTGCTAGAAGAAGAAAAATAACATGAACCAGTGTCTTTAGAAATGCGTGTCTGTTAAAAAGAGGTTCATAAGAATTTTTTCTTCCTCCACAATCACCAACCATTGTGAGAGTTAACAACAGTCCACTTTCTGACTGAAGCAAAAGTAGACTTCAAAAGGTTTTTCTGATTCAACATAGCAGCTAAATTTCCATTTCCATTTCCTGAACAGGACAGGTTAAAAAAAAGGGAATGTCATGACTTCCTCTGTATGTTAGAATGTGAACAACTAAAAATGTTCATGCCCAGTTTTAAGTTAGAATTAAACTGAAAATACCAAAATCTCCCCTCTTCAATCCTGTCACTCAGTGTTGTAAACTGTTTCAAACAAATTCTACTGTTCAACAGTTCAAGTGTTTCTAATGAAGCTGAATGTTCTCCTCTACTTTCCTCAGTTGTGTTTCTTTCATGTCCTCCTGAGATCAAAGACAGAATTCCAGGTACAAATAAAGACACTATCAAAGCCCCCCTGATGACATCATCATCAATTCTGTCTTTGATCTGGAGGCTCTTGCTTTAATCTTGGCTTTGATCTGACTAATGTTTCCTGACAGGTTGCTGTTTCCACTCCAGAGCAACCAGTAGTTGATCCTATCAGACCAGTCTGATGAACGTAGCTTTTCACTGTCAGTGGAATCACTGGGAAAAGAAACTCCTCCTGTCAGATGAAGGCTTCACTGTGTTGAGGAGGGTTTGTTCAGATGATTCTAGAAGAATAAATCAAAACCTCATCATTGAACATGAACATTAATCACTGATGACTGTTTTAACTGAACCTACTGGATACTGTGGTGCCTGATGAGGAGACAACTTGGGTACAAAGTTGCAGAAGAGGGTTTTTGGAGAGGAGATTTAGATGAGATGGTTTCCAACACACACACAGAGTCCTACTGACTAACCCATGTTTTTCTTCACTTAAATCACCACTGGAGTATTGAAAGAGATTGCATGAGACACCATGAACTTACATTAAAAACCCCTGACTGCCTTTAATTCCCTCCTGGCTGCAGGAAATTAGACAGACTAGCCCACAGCGGGGCTGCACGGTGGTGCAGTGGTCAGCACTGTGCCTTCACAGCAAGAAGGTTCCGGGTTCGGGTCCTGGCTCGGGCGTGGGATCTTTCTGTGTGGAGTTTGCATGTTCTCCCCGGGCCTGCGTGGGTTCTCTCCAGGTACTCCGGCTTCCTCCCACTGTCCAAAGACATGGACATTAGGGGACGAGGCTGATTGATACTCTAAATTGACCGTAGGCGTGAGCGTGAATGGTTGTTCGTCTGTGTGTTGGACCTGCGATGGACTGGTGACCTGTCCAGGGTGAACCCCGCCTCTCGCCCGTAGATGCTGGGATAGGCTCCAGCCCCCCCCCCCCCGCGACCCTTACTAGTAAGGAATAAGCAGAAGATGACGATGGATGGCCCATAGAGTGGAGGTGAGACCACAACCATGCTCTACAATCAATATTTACATCAAACCAGCAACAACTTAACCTGACTAAATATATACATGATTCCAGACTACTACACCAACTCAATCATACATCCACATAATCATTCAATGAACCTCGCCTGTGATTGTACCCCCTCTCCCATCTGGGAGCAAAGGTTTGCACCTACAGCTCTTAAGGAGCTTCCTTGGGCCACTCTCCCCTTTTGGCTCAACCCCTTTAAGGAAACGACCAGGAAGAGGTGAGGACTGACGTGACGACTGAAACTGCCACATTTACATAAGACAAACTAGATCAACACTAAATACCAGGCCTTGCACAGTGATTCCCACTGACTGACACTGGGGTCTTCATTTTCCACAGGCAGGATGGCCGGTCCCCCTGTGCTTCCCAGGTCCCTCCCTGGAACACATGGCAGAGAAAAAGTTTCACTTGTTTGCTGATTCAATAAACCTGACCATTAACATGTGTGTGTGCCTCTAATTTACATAAACTGTTAATACCAAGACAAATGCTACCTTCAATTAATCATTGATGTCATGGAACCCTTGGTCTCCATTACATTGGTCAACCAGAGAAGCTTCAACTGGTGACGCTCATTAAACCATGCATGAAGGTCAAGGTGCATTATCTGCTGCGCTCCTTAACAGGGGAATTAGCTCCAATGGTAGAGCGCTAGCTTAGCATGTGAGCAGTAGAGGGATCGATGCCCTCATTCTCCAGTATACTTTAACTTGTTCTGTTGATCAGAAGAGCTGCTGGGCCCTCCTTCTCAGAATACTTTAACTTGTTCTGTTGATCAGAGGAGCTGCTGGGTGTTGAATGCTGATGTTTGTCCACTGCTGTGATAAAGTGTCCCCAGCAAGTCATCACCCTGTAAAGCACCAAATAACAAAAGTTACACTTTACAAGTAGAACAGGTCCAGTTCAACACTCCTTAAATGAATTTACACCCAACAATTCTTCATGAGCAAGCACATCCTAGCTTAGGCCCAACTTTTCTTGGCGCTCTCCCAGATGCTTGGGAGCTTCTGGGGGAGCGCTAGTTGGGCCTAAGCCAGGAGCTAAGCTAAGATGGTCTGCACCAGCTAGTGAGGGTTGGCTAGCTCTTGCAGCTTTTGGTGCAGAGCCGCTGCAGGTCCAATTCAACATCGCTAAGCCTCACCTCCAACACAACAAGAAAACTATATTTAACACACTTATCAGTATCACTAAAGGAGGCAGAGGAGGAACAAAACATGTGGCACTCTGAGCAGGAGAGAGGAGGACAAGAGGGAGAAGCCATCGTTAGCTTAGCGTGTTTACAAGGCAGAAAGACTGTTGCTACAAAAATGATGGTCTTTTAAACTTCAGCCAAATAAAGCAAGTAGGTATTAATTTTTGGTGGGTAATTAGTCAACGAAATAAGGAATTAGCAGGGAGGATCACACTTTAGCTAACACAATGAAGCAAGGCTCTACGTTCAGCAACACAGAAAAAGGAGTTGAGGTCACACGCTTCCTGCAACCAGGGTCAAAAATCCAGGACAGACGAAGGTAGGACAACAAAGACAAAGACACAAGAAACAGAGATAATAACCATAAACTCCATAACAACCATAACAAATATAACCATACAGAACATATATAACAAATACAACAAGAAAAGCATTAAAAAATGTCACCTCTGGTCAAATACTCTGATTTGCATTTGTGTCTCTCAGCATTTTCATTTTCATGTTAAAGCCTCCAGAATGAGGGGAGGGGTCAGGGGCAGTTTTCTGTGTTGTCTGCAAACTGAATTACAGGAAACCTGAACTTCCACTGTCAATGCATCCAACTGATTCATCATTGTTTGATCTATACATAGATAACTTGTAGTTATTGCCCACACACTCACACACACACACACACACACACACACACACACACACACACACACACACACACACACACACACACACACACACACACACACACATTTTGTGAAACAACTCAGGAGACATTAGGTGTTTTACTTCGAGGGATTCATTCATGATAAATGAGCATGGAGGAGACCCAGTAATCATCAACACAAGCGTCACATGAGCAGGTCACCACCCACTTTTATTGATTGGTTCTTGTAAGAATCACTCCTAACGCCATCAGGATGCCATTTTTTGTCCTGCCCTGTCTCAACTGTTGGAGCACAGCTACAGCCTGAACTCTGCCACTACCTTATCCCTCCCTAACAACCTCATCCAGACCCACTATCTGGACTAGCCTGACCCCCCTGACCCTCAGTCACTCGTAGCGCCTCCCACCGGAGGGAATAGGAGCATCGGTGAGCTCTGACTGTTGGGATGCACATCCATGTGATGGAAGAGCTGTTTTATACAGGGAATCATTTGACCTCTTGACCTGTGTGGGCAGGTACAGAGGGACGATTCCATCATGAACAATAATATTACGAAACAAATGGGTCTTTAGCTTCTTTCTGAAGGCGTCCTCAGTGTCCTCATGTCCAGTGGGAGAGCGTTCCAGAGTCTAGGAGCTGCAAACTGGAAGGTTCACTCTCCTTCAGTGAGGCTGAATCCCTGTGGTCAGGGAGGATAAAGGACCCCACAGGTATCACTAAAGTGCTTTAGACTGCAAAGCACTCAGCTAATCAAGCTGGGATCAACTGCTGTGGTGATCAAGGTATCATCATATAGAACAAACAAAGAAAACAAAGTTGAGGAAAAGCACACAAAGAAAAAACTATGAACATAAACAGAACATCTTCTACACCAGATGTCACACGGCTCAGTAGACCTCTGGTTTGACCCTTAGCAGGTCCAGTCTCCAGGGTGCCCCCATCATTCTGCTTTTCAGTTGCAGGATATGCAGCAGAATCCCGTCGCTCCTCTGCAGAAGAACATATGAGAGCGTCTGCTTGCTCTTCTCTGGCTGGACGAAGGGGAGAGTCTGCTTGCTCTTCTCTGGCTGGACGTAGGGGAGAGTCTGTTTGCTCTTCTCTGGCTGGACGTAGGGGAGAGTCTGCTTGCTCTTCTCTGGCTGGACGTAGGGGAGAGTCTGCTTTCTCTTCTCTGGCTGGACGTAGGGGAGAGTCTGCTTGCTCTTCTCTGGCTGGACGTAGGGGAGAGTCTGTTTGCTCTTCTCTGGTTGGACGTAGGGGAGAGTCTGCTTGCTCTTCTCTGGCTGGACGTAGGGGAGAGTCTGTTTGCTCTTCTCTGGCTGGACGTAGGGGAGAGTCTGCTTGCTCTTCAGAAGTTTGCTGGACCTTCACTTGAAGGTTATGATTTTCCTCTTTCAAACAGCTTTTTAAATCATGAAGATTTCCCAGGATTTCCCTCTGAGCACTGCTCCTTTTCTTCTTTTGTGTTCTCACTGCACATAGAAGACTCTGAACTTCACCGTTCAGACTGTCACTCTTTGTGGGGTCCTGGTCCTTCCTTGATTCAAGGTGGGCCAACTCTGCAGTGAAGGTCTCTGTCTCCTGAGATGCAGTAGAAACTCGTCTCCTCAAACATCCATTTTCTGCCTCTCTCTCCTCACTCTGGGACCTCAGCTGTTCAAGAGTCGCCTTCTTCTCAGTGAGTTCTTGTCTCATTTTGTTCTTCTCTGCTTGGATGGAGTTGAGCTCACACTTGAGGTCACACTTCTCCTTGTAAACCATCTTCACCTGAAGCTGAAGATTGTGGAGTTGTGTGTTCAGGTCTCTGATCTGAGTCTGGTTCTCCTCCCTCACAGATTCAAGGTTGCCCACCATGGCAGACATGTTCTCTACCAGCTGATATGCAATAATCTTCTCTTGTCCAAGACTAGAAACCTGTCCCCACAAATTCTGGTTTTCTGTCCATCTCTTGTCACACAGAGACTGAAGCTGATCAAGTGCACTTTTCTTCTCTGTCAGGTCTTCCTCAAGACATTTCATCTCCACCTGTTCACTCTCCCTCAGAGACTGAACCTGGGTCAGCTCTTTTCTGAGCTCATTGTTCTCTCCATCAACCTTCCTCCCCTCACACTGAAGACTGTGGACTGTTGCGTTCAGATCTTCTATCTGAGTCTGGTTCTTGTCCTGGACCGTTTGGAGGTTGGCCACCACAGCAGTGAGGTTCTGGAGCTCCTGGATTGCTCTTTTATTCTCACGTTCAAGAGTAGAAACTTGTTCCCTCAAATTCTGGTTTTCTGCCTGTGTGTTGTCACACAGAGACTGAAGCTGCTCAAGGGCAGCTTTCTTCTCAGTCAGGTCCTCCTGCTCTGTCAGCCTGAGAGATGGAGGAGCAGGATCACATTGACCAGGATCATTCAGTGGATAAATCCAGCTCCTACTGAGACCCACCAGATCTCTGAATGCTCCAACTACACAATCCAATGGAGTCATAGCCTTCTGTCCTGGGTTGATCTGAAGATCTTGAGCCAGACTAAATCTCCTGGAACTGTCAAGTCTTTAAAGACCAAAACTGCCCCATAAAAGTGGAGTCTGGATTCTTTTCTAGAATGAGACGGCAATGACAGTCCTGCAGAGTGACATCACTGATATGACTGGATGACTTCAGTCACGTGACTGGATGACTTCAGTCACATGACTGGAGGAAAGTGTAGATACCAATGTAGAGGTTGGGGAAATAGTCTCTGAGAATCCAGCTTGAAGCCACGCCCTCCTTGTTCTTCAAAAACCCAAACAGCGACCATCAGTCTCCCTCCAATCCTGTACTTGGGTTCAGTGTTGCTGTTCCATTTTGCAGCAGTAGGTGTCGCTGTGATACCAGGTTCAGATCAAGATTCCCAACTCCAGCTCATGTTGGTGACCTCAGTACCAGGGTAAAATGGCGCTTCAGTGGATCATGTGATCAACTCATGTGTGTCCTCACTGCTCCACAGGTCTGTCAAATGTTCTGTAAAATAGTTGGACCCAGCAGAGCTGCTAGATTAGGAGCTGATGGAGTCGTTGCAGATACCAGGGTCCAAAGTCCAGCTTGAACCTGGTTTGTGTAGTTCTTTGTCAAGCTAGCAGCCATTCTTTTCACTGCCAAGCTAAAGTGACTTCTGTCAACAAAGGTCAACATACAAAAGGATATTTCTACTGGCAGTTCAAGATTTTGATCAAACTCCTTTTTCAGAGCTGGAACCTTCCTCTTGTGTCAGCTTTCTGTTCCCATCTCTATGGTAACGGTCAGTTTTGACCCACGTCTTCAATCAGCTGTCAAATAAACTAAAACAATTTTCTATCCTCCAAGTTGTTTCCATCTCTTGGTGACCTTGTTAGGCTTCCTTATCCATGGAAATATTGGTTTGAAAATTTAGTTGTGGGCCTCTGGACATTTTTTTAGTCACTAAACCCTCGATTTCAGTTTAAAAAATGGTAAAATGAACCTCAAGAAAATCCTAGAAATGAACCAAAGGTTGTTGTGTTTCCTGACCGTTACTGAGGGTGTTAGAACACATCTCTGACATGGACTGGTTTGATTTAGTATTCATTTTAATATCATTAACTATTGGAACATCCATGGTGTTATGGGTCAGTTTAGACCCTCATATATTTACTTCAATAAAAGGTAAAAAAGTCTCTTTTTCATCAACAGAACTTTAATACAAACACAAAATGAAAAGCAGAACAAGCCAGAACCCAAAATGTGGATTTGGAAGGTCAACAAACAACAACCAGTCAAGCAAACCAAACCAACAGAAACCACTTACTGGTTCAAAACCAGTAAAAAACAAAAACAGAGGAAAAGTCTCTGTGTGTAAGAACATGCATGTATGTGTGTGTGTGTGTGTGTGTGTGTGTGTGTGTGTGTGTGTGTGTGTGTGTGTGTGTGTGTCAAATACTGACCCACTTCTTTTGCCAACATGAGCCCACAGTGGTGGTGTCTCCAAAGAGGTGGAGCTCTGTCCTTCACCTGCTAGGTTTCAGCAGGCAGCTCAGGTCTAGTTTTCTTCACTGAGCCACCATGATGAGTTTCCTCTGAGAAGTTCTTGTCCAATGTCCCCAGTCTGAGACCCCAGCTCCACCCCATGGACAGCCTCCTGGATGATGTCCTCAAGCAGCATCCCTGTTTGTCTCCTGGCTGCAGCTGGATGCCCTCACAACCCTTAGACAGAGACAACCAGCACTGGCATCATTTTAATGCCACCGTTCAACAGTGAATCTGCTGGTTTCCTGTTTTTAGGAGCTGATGGGAGCTGCACAGAGAAGCTCTTTGAGACAGGAACCATTCAGAGCTCCACCCTGCTTCTTCCAGCAGGATCCACAGATCCACCAACACACCAGCTGCCTGATGTCCATAGCCTATGCCAGTATCTTCAGGCGAGAGGCAGGGTTCACCCTGGACAGGTCACCAGTCCATCACAGGTCCAACACATAGAGACAGACAACCATTCGCTCTCACAGTCACACCTACAGTCAATTTAGAGTATCAATCAGCCTCGTCCCCTCTTGATGTCTTTGGACTGTGCGAGGAAGCTGGAGTACCAGAGAGAACCCACACAGGAACAGGGAGAACATGGAGACTCACACAGAAAGATCCTGTGCTGGAGCCGGGACCTTCTTGCTGTGAGGAGACAGTGCTGACCACTGCACCACCGTGCAGTCGCTGTCTAATGTGTGGAGGCTTTTGACCAGGATTCCTAGACAGCACAGCTGGACTCACTCAACAGCTAACTTGTTAGCACCGACTAGACAGGAGTGCTTCTATGGTTTTTCTCAGAGTTTCAATGTTTTTAAAAGATGTCTCATTCAGCCTGTGGGTTTGAGTGATCACTCTTCAGTCTCCTGTTCTGTTTTCTGTTTGAGAGTCAGGTTGTCATCAACACTCACCGTCACACCGTGATGTCACTGCTTGACCTGAAGTCCCAGTCTTCAAGAGTTTCTCCCCAAACTGTCAACCTGCTGTGACTCATACGACAGCTGACACACAAACATTTGTTAAAATGACTAAACATTTCAAATGCTTTTATTGTGAAGCCCTGGATGGAACACATTCCCATGAAAATGCTGCTTTTATTGTGAGGCTTGGCCTCCAAATCAGTCCACACATTCAACTCTGATGTCATCAGATCAGAAGGTGGCAGTGTTGTGTCTGTTTGTGTGTCTCTGGTTCCTCTTCCTGCCTCTGCTGTCTTCTTTCAGGTCTTCTTGATGGTCCGGCTTCTTCTCCATCGAGGGGTTGCTCTCACAGAGTGGAAGCCTTGTAAACCTGGTGATTCCAAGATGGCTGCTGCGTTCATTCCTCGTTACTGTTATGGTGTTGATTCACTACACGCCCACATTGTTGTGCTGATTAGAGAAAAAGGTTATGTTTCCATCCAAGTGTCCTGCATAACTCTCAGCTAGTAACTTAACATAAGAGGTAACTTGGTGTGGAGAGTAGAAAATACTTGAAGTGAGAAAATACTTGAAGTGGGAAGACTGAGAATACTTCAATATGTGAGCCTGTGTACTTGAGCTTTGGCCTTGTTTCAGTGTCAGGAACCAATCAGAGCAGCCTCCTCCTGACTAAACAGCTCTACTCATCAAGCCCCTGACCCCAGACTCTTCTTGGTGAACTGATCAGAGATCAGATTAGTAGAGAAGCAGTGACACATAGGGAAACTTCCTCATTCCCTGAACGCAGCTTCATCAAACAGAGCAATGCTAACTGTTCACCTGCAGTGTTGTTCAAGAGGGGTGGAGAGAGCAGGGAGGAAGAGAGGTGGAGAGAAGAGCACGGGGTCTCCATCCAGGGATCTGCTGTTATTTTCTCAGCCCCCCTTCTCCCTTCCTTCCTGCTCACACACTTTGTCACGTGGACACGTGTTATTTGTAAATGGAAAGGTGCCAGAGTTCAACAGGGCTGAGTTTTCTCTCCAGTTTGACGGCCAAATTTGGTCAAATAATTGGAGATGAAGAGGAAGAGAGCGTTGTATCGTCCACGTTTGTGAGGAAGATCTTTTCGTGCCATCACTGAGGAATCGCTCTCTTGATTTCTTTTGTTTTTGAAAGAAAGATATGGTCAGTTCCAAAAATTGGATCATTGTGATTGACAGGACCAGGCTCAGACACAGGACAGAAGCAGGGTTCACGGCAAGGGACGTTGATGTTCTTGTACTCCGAGCAGAGAAACCAAACGGCTGCAAACGTATCCACTAAATCTAGACTATCGGATAAAACTTTCAAAAACTCTCAGGGGCCGAAGAACACAAGACAGGCACGGCTGCATTAACAAGGTAGAGGCTGTGGCAGGAACTGTGGATCGACGGGCTGGAGTGAGCACACAAGGACGAGACAGGAGTGAAGGCTGGATGAGGCGTCATGAAGCCTGTGGACGCCATGACACTGTGTTACTGTCACTGAATACTGACACCTGCTGGACTGCAAACTTCCCTGCAGGCTTGACCGACTGAACTGACACTGATTTGATGACCCGTGAACACAATAAGATCATTGAAGTCTTTGCGTTCATACTGGATCGTTCCATGTCTTTGAACAATGGGACCATGATGTGAAAGTCTCAGTGAAAGTGATGGGAATGAGGACGCTTTGTTTTTACAATTTTTATTAAAAAAAGAAGTTTTTCCAACGTTTTCAAATCAAGTCTGTTGGGTTTCTTGAAGCGATTTCTCCTGCCGTGGAGAACACACGCTCACATGGCCCTGATGATGACGGCCTGCACAGGAAGTCTGTGGCCAGCAGGAAGAGGCTGGGACAGGCAGTCTGCTGGCTCTTCAGTGCACCAGAGGATCTTGAGTCCGTCCAGTATCTGCTAGTGTAACGAAGTTAAGAGTTGTGATCCCACTTGCCATTTAAAACACATTCACAAAACACGGAAACTGGGGTTTCCTACTGCAATTAAAGGCAGCACCCCCTGTGGTTTAGGGTCGTGCACCCTGGGGGGGTAGCAACAGTCGGACCTCGCTGCCTCCGGGGCAGGTGTATGACTTATGAGCTCTGTCTTTGTTTTATATTAATTACTTTATTTTAATATGAAGGAGTGGTTTAAGTTATATTTTGAATCATAAAGCTCCCGTACAGTCGAGCCTGTCCTTTTTTTTTATAAAAAGCTGACTGTGTTTTTCTTTTATTTTTGTTTACAAATGGCTAGAGTTACACGTGTTAGCTAACCTGCACTTTTTTTCATTTTACTTCTTGCAGCCGTGTATGTGTGTGTGTGAACGGGCGAACTGGACTGACTGTGTGTTAAATCTCCATGCCAGGTACGCATTGTTATTTTATGTTCATTTGTGGATTGTATGAACAGTCGGACCTCGCTGCCTCCGGGCCGTGTATGTGTGTGTGTGAACGGGCGAACTGGACTGACTGTGTGTTAAATCTCCATGCCAGACGAGAAATAAACGGCGAGTGTGCCAACGGTGAAACAGACTACCTCGTCCTTAAATACACAACGCAAGTGAAGTACAAGAACCGCTACACTAGTATCGCTGTACTCGCTGTACTTGATGTAGTCGCTGTACTTGATGTACTCGCTGGAGTTCCACTTCTTCCAAGTCTCCCCACTTCATCATCCAAGTGCTGCCACAGGTCATTTAAAGAAAAAAACAAACAAACAAACAAACCGTCCTTTTAGTACAATTTCCAAAAACGAACACGATGATGAACAACGTGGCTGATGGGGCTGAGAGAACTGTGATGGAAACGAAGCTCCAACAGACGCGCGAACCAGAGGGAGGAAACCACGGCGTTTCACTGCTTTACATTTAGAATCTCACGCCAAGCCGGAGAAGCAGGTCCTGAATCAGTCACGTGGTCACTGCCAGCTGGCGAGGCTTCGGACGTCACCACATACGTCATCAATACGCGCTTCACAAAACGAGAAGAAGACGCGGGAAGCTTTGAACACAACAAGGAAAGAAGGAGAAGTCCGTGAAGCCCCGGCCTCGGTCTTTGTCTCCTGAAGGCTGAGTGGCGCCGGTAGAACCTCAACATGTGCGCCGCGCAGCTGCTGCGGGTGTCGGTCCAGGAGCGGATCCTCGCCGCCGCTGAAGACTTCCTGCTGCAGCTGGGAGAAGGAGAATCAGCGGCTGAAGTACCGGTGCTGAGAGCGCTGCTCACCGAGCGGCTGGCGGCGGCCGCGGAGCAGATCGTGGCTCTGCTGGAGGAAACCGTGGCGGAGTACGAGCGGGAGAACCGCCGGCAGAGGTTGCTGCTCGATGCCGTGCTGAAGCCCCGAGTCAGGCTGGACAGAGCAGGTGAGTCCCCGCAGGGACCTGCTGGGCCCCTCATTCAGTCCAGGAAGTGGAGCTGCAGCAGGGCCGGTTCTAGACAGGCATTTGTAAGGGGGCAGACAGGAATGTGAAGGGGGCACATGGTGGCGACTGAAGCCTGATTTATGCTTCTGCGTCGTGGCGACGCCGTCGCCCCTACGTCGTCATTGTGCATTTATAGTTCTGCGTCGAGGGAACGCGTTGCTCTGTAATTCACTGCCAAGCCACTAGAGGGGTGTGGCTTTATCTTCGTATGGTTTTGGGGGACTCTTGTCGAATTCCTTAGTTTTCTTCCGGTCAAAGCACATGGGTCAGAGACAGAGACAACAATGGAAGTTGTAAAGGTGGTCATACCTGCGAACCTCCTCGATAACTCTTTCTTCGGCTTGGTCCATTTTTATTTTTGCGTATTGCTCTCACCACAGAAACTTAAAAAATAGCGGTGTTGTTGTGCTGAACCGGAAACGTCGTGTGAGCGGACCAATCACAGTTTGTTGACGTTCACGTCACGTCAGGATTTTTTGGAGGTGCACGTCGGGCTACGGCGTAGGGGTCTGCGTTGACGGCGTAGGTACGGCGTCGCCACGACGCAGAAGCATAAATCAGGCTTGAGGCCGGAAAGGGTGTGGTGGTTTTGGGGGGGGGGGGGTAAGGTGGTTCTCTGGATCACTGTTTTTGTCATGTAATTGGATTGCACTTTGTCAGACCTTCACCCTCAGACCGGTCCAACCTGGTCCCACATGAAGGCTAAAGCCCAGTTCACACTGCAAGATTTTAGGCGTCAGTGACTTCCCTCCCCCAATCAGGCTGAGGCATTAATGAACGCTCCTGTGCGCCGACAAATCTTGTCGTGTGAACAGCAGCCTGATTGAGCGTCGATGGTGTGAACAGCAGGGCCTGTCGCTAACAAAAGTAGCGTAGTTTGAACAGGGCTTGAGCTTCTGCTGGTGGAACTCTGAGGGTCCCTGAGGCCCCAAACCCCTGACCAGGAGGAGGTGGCAGTCCCTCGGGGCCAAATTAAAAAAGAAAACTAAAAAAACATTTCTGGTTCCAATTCTGAGATCAACTTACAAAATAAAGTCAGACTCAATAAGAGCTCTCAATGTAGCCGATATTTACCAAACTGAAGGGTTGGCGTTGTTAAACCTCTTGTTTGTCTTCTTGTCCTGTTCTCAGCTTCTTGTTTGGAGCACCTGAACTCTGCACCTGAACAGCTCCACTCTCCTTTCTCACCAATCCACTCCTCAACAACAGCCTCCTGTTTCCCTTTGCAAACTCTAACAAACCTCCACATCCAAATCATTTGTTCTGGACTTCTCATGGCCCAAGTTGACCAAAGTCCTCTTTCTTTGATGGATCGTGGTTTGATGGTAGGGGGTTCAGATCTGTGACAAAGCAGAGAAGGAACTCTCCCAAGATGCTGAGACGCATCAAAGACAGGGCACGGAGGGAAAGAGAGGAGGTGAACCTGTCCTCTCAGTGCTGCCTTTTCCAGTGGATTCTTCAGCTTCTTCAGTAAATCTGGTCCACATTCAGTTTGTGGCTCATCTGTTACTTTCTGAAGGGAGAGAGAGAGAAAGAGAAATGTCATTCTGAGTGCAACCCAGTGGGCCAAAATCCCATCACAGCGATGTGAAAGACTCATCGCCTCTTATCGCTCATGCTTGACTGCAGTTATTGCTGCAAAAGGTGGTTCAACCAGCTGTTAGGGTCAGATACTGGGCAAATACTTTTGTACAGCACTGTAACTCTCATTCTCCTGCAGGATCACATGATAGAAATTAACTGATGAATCAACTAGCAGATGTGATCATGAATGGACAAAACCATTCAGCAGAGGGGACATATGACCTTTGACCTGTGTGACCCAACGTTGATCCAAGCATCTGAAGCCAGCGTTTCTGTTCCCAGTTTGCTGACTGGTCCTCAGTAGCAGGACGTCTCTGTTCATTGAGTTGATTTCTGTTTCTGTCTGTTGCTCCGCTGTTTCAGAGTCAAATGAAGAGATTTCTGATGTTGCTGTTTGTGTCCTGCAGATGTGGAGCAGCTGTTGGTGATTAAAGAAGAGGTTCCCCCTGAGCTGCAGGATCCAGAGCCCCCCCACATTAAAGAGGAGTGGGAGGAGCTCTGGACCAGTGAGGAGGGAGGGCAGCTTCAAGGGCAGGAGGAGGCTGATATCACCACGTTCCCCTTCACTCTGGTCCCTGTGAAGAGTGAAGGGGACGAAGAGAAACCTCAGTTCCCACAGCTTCACCAGAGTCTAACTGAGGAGAACTTGAAAGAAGAGTCTCTGAGCAGCAGCCCAGTTCATCAACTGAAAACAGAAGTTGATGGAGAAGAGAGTGGAGGACCAGAACCAGAACCAGCCAGCAAGGTAGATCCAGATCCACTTGTACAACCCCAGACTGAAGACCAGATGTCAGCGTCTTCTGAAGCTGAGACTGAAGTCAGTGAGAATGATTGGGTCAGACCTGATAACACGGCCACCTCTGAGCACAAGGAACCCTTTGGCTCAAGGAGGAATTTGCCTCAGAAACTGAGCCCAGGACAGGAAGTGACTCACTGCAGCTCAAAAGAGCAAAAAGTAAAGACTGAAAGAGAATCAGAGATCATCAGGAACGTGACCTTTGGTCCTTCTGAACCTCAGAAAGAAGTCAGGAAGGATAAGCGTCCATTTAGGTGCTCAACATGCAGTAAAGGTTTTGATTACAGAGGTGGTTTAGATACACACATGAGAACTCACACTGGGGAGAAACCGTTCCCCTGCTCAGTTTGTGGCAAAAGATTCTCAGTTAAGGGAGATCTGAAAAGACACATGAGAACACACACTGGGGAGAAACCATTTCCCTGCTCAGAGTGTGGAAAAAGATTCTCATTGAAGGGACATCTAAAAAGACACATGAGAACACACACTGGGGACAAACTGTTTCTCTGCTCAGCTTGTGGCAGAAGGTTTTCAGAAAAGGGATGTCTGAGAAAGCACATGAGAACGCACACTGGAGAGAAACTGTTTCCCTGCTCAGTTTGTGGCGGAAGATTTGCAGAAAAGGGATATCTGAAAATACACATGAGAACACACACTGGGGAGAAACCATTCCTTTGCTCAGTTTGTGGCAGAAGATTCCCAGTGAAGGCAAATTTAGAATCACACATGAGAAGACACACTGGGGAGAAACCATTTCCCTGCTCAGTGTGTGGAAAAAGATTCTCATTGAAGGGACATCTTAAAACACACATGAGAACCCATACTGGGGAGAAACCACATTGCCATGCTGTGGCTTTGAAGCGTGACAAGAGAGCGAGACGCAGGTTGAAGGCCCATCCAGCCATCCAGCCATTGTCTTCTGCTTCCTGTTAAGGGAAGGGGGGGGTGGAGCTTATCCCAGCGTCTATGGGCAAGAGGTGGGTTCACCCTGGACAGGTCGCCAGTTCGTCACAGGGCCAACACATAGAGACAGACAACCATTCACTCTCACAGTCACACCTACAGTCAATTTAGAGTATCAATCAGCCTCGTCCCCTCTTGATGTCTTTGGACTGTGGGAGGAAGCTGGAGTACCAGAGAGAACCCACACAGGAACAGAGAGAACATGCAGACTCACACAGAAAGATCCGGCACTTGAGCTGGGACTCGAATCCGGAACCTTCTTTCTGTGAGGCAACAGTGCTGACCACTGCACCACTGGGCAGCTCAGGTTGCAGGCCAAATAATGAAATTATTTCATGAAGAAAAAAATGCAACAATAAACCAAAATTGAACTCAGAACAATGTGATGTGATCATCAGTACAGTTGGTGGTGTGGGTTCGTGTGTGCATGTGTGTAAGGGAGGTGGGAGGAAGAGATGTTGGCTGCTGAACTTCAAAGAGACAATGGATGAGGAGGAAGAGAGGCTCCTGGCCAGCAAGGCAGGTTCTGTATGTAGAGAGCACCGGGCCCAGGAGCTTCAACTAGGAGGAACGAACAGCCCCCCACCCTCCAGATACCTGCTGCAACACAGCTGCTTTCTCCAGGATTTTAGAGAGGAGGGGAGGTTAGCTATCAGTCCATAGTTGGCTAGAACCTCAGGGTCTAGAGGAGGCCTCTGAAGCAGTGGTTTAATGACAGCTCCCTTCAAGGACTGTGGTTCATGTCCTGTTACTACAGACAGAGGAATCAGATTGAATAAAGAGGTGCTCACTGAGGGAAGACTTCCTTAGGCAGCCTAGTAGGAAATAATCTAAGAGACAGGATGAAGGTTTTGATGAGGTCATCATTGAATGAAGTTCTGGACTGTTAATTTGATAAAACTGGTCTAAAGAAATATCTGGTTTAACAGCAGTTTCTGTGTTTACTGAGGCTCTGGCTCTACTGAGGACCTTCTTATGTATTTTAAGACGATTCTGCCTCTTGTTTAGTTGCCAAGTGTTGAAAACTACCACAGAGCTGTTCTCTGTTGTTAATGTTCTTCTTTTTGAAGGACCGATGGAGTCGTTAGTGTGGTGGTGTTTATTGTACTGCTGTGTTGTGATGTCGAAGTCTACGTCAAGCATTGTGACAGCCACCAATCACGAGCCACAAGTCTCCAGTCACGAGCTGCTCGTCTCAAGCCTCCAGGTTTCCCTGGTCTCTCACCTCCAGTCTCTCATCTTAAGCCAAGTCTCCAGTCTCCAGTCTCTCGTCTTAAGCCTCCAGTCTCTCCAGTCTCCAGCCTCCAGTCTCCAGTCTCTTTCACAAACCTCTTTTGTTCACCCTCCTTCCCCTCCTCTTCATTTGGGTCTACTTCCCTTCACCCTGCCTCCTGCCAAACAAAGGAAATGCGTCACCAAACAAAGGAAAAAGCAAGCTTCTGCAGCAGTGAGCCTGCAGTTTTATCTCCCATGAGATCAACCTCCAAATGACTCAACTCAGAACAGGCATTTCTGTTGTTGTCATCCATCCAGTTACTTAACAGTGAACTTAAAGTTAACAGAAGAATAGAAAGTTTATTAAAAGACAAGTTTATGAGGACAGTTCATAAAAAGGTTTAAAGAGTATTTTTCTTAACTCACTGTACAGTTTTAAAGTTGTCAGTGCTTTTGCTTCCATGTAGAGGCTCTGCTTGTATCCTCACCCCTGTGTTTGACTATTTGGAGTGGATGTTATCAACCTTCATCAACCCTAACTGACCAATGAACAGCCTGGTGTCAAAGTGCCGCCGGGTCTCATTTGATGGCCGAGGGTCCGACCTCATTTTGTAAAGTAGACGCCTGTCTCAAATAAACGCCAGGTTCGTTTAAACGCCTGGGGGCCGTTATTTGAGATTAATGTTATCTTAACTTGGTTTCATGTAAGATTTTGCAATTTATTTTAACTTCCCAGTAATTTATGTCTCATGATGTCAGTGCACCGCAGACAGCAAATCTTCAAGCTCACGGTTCCATGCAAAAAAAGAAAAAAAAAGATCTTCAAGGTGGTAACGCATCGTTGTGAATGTGTAGATCTGCTATTTTGGCCTCATGAGACTGTCGTGGAAGTGGAAGGATACGGGCCTAGAGTTGTCACGCCCCTTTTCTTCCTAATAAAGTGTTCTTGTGTAAAGTGTTCTCTGGACAATCTTGATATTTGCACTACTGTTCTTTAAAGTACTACAGTATATTGTTATACCTTGTATACCTATTGCTAAAAAAATAATAATAGTGGCCCAGTGCTGGCCAGTGCCAAAATAAAAGCCTGTTACCAATCGACGCCTGGTCTCTTTTAAACGCCCGGGCCACTAATTAGTCATTTACTGTCTCTCTAAAGGAAAGAGCAACAATACAGTTTAAATAGATTGATTGAAGGCAATCAACAAAAACAGCATTTGCCATTTTTCATGTTTTTCACTTTTCAATTTTTTTTAAAATCTAAGTTCTGTAGAAAAGAAAATCACTCTTCTTCTTCTTCTGTGTTTTACGGCAACTGTTGTCCAAGTTTGAAACTCCACATAAGATCTGCAGCATCAATCAATCAATCAATGGATTTGGATGGATTTTGCGTTTGTTTTGTCTTGTCTTTTATTCCTTGTACTTGTGGTCATCATTGTCTCCAATCAGAAAATCTGAGGCTGGGACGTCTTGATGACGCTTGAAGAAAGGAAGCAGGTCTCAGAGGAGTGTGGACAGTGCAGTCCTCAGCTTTCTAGTTCCTGGTCTCCAGCCCTTCTCTCTTGTTGAGCAGCCAGCATCTCAGAGCCTTGTCCAAGACCTGCAGCCAAACTGCACCGTCTGCTCCACATTCACGTTTAAAAACTGAGTGGATGTCATCAGGGAGGGAAAATGCTGGAGTTCCTTGTCCTTTGCTTGGATTTGTTTGCTTTTTTATTGAGTTTGACTCGCTGGAAGAAGACTTGTTGATCCAGGAATGAAGCTGGATTCTTCTGTGCAGAGCATTCATTGAGTTGAAGTGTGGCTGTACATTCAATGATCAGTGTTATGGTTTCCTCTCCTGTGTTAAGTTGTTGCTCACACACACACACACACACACACACACACACACACACACACACACACACACACACACACACACACGCGCGTGTATCAACATGATGTTCCGAATGTTTCACTGTCTGTGGTTGTCCAGCTCTCCTTGCCTCTTCACTGTCATTGTCAGAACTCTGAGCAGTCTTCCTCTCCAGGTGATGTCTCTGAGTGATGATGATTGCTGTCTGTTCAACCAGCTTCATTTGTTGATATCTGAGAAGGACTGAAGACAGCAAAGTGTCCTGATTGGCCAACAACCCCTCACAGGTCAAGGTCACTGCTCTGAGGTGGACCAGTTTACTGTAACAGTGGTGGCACCATCCACTGCTGGCGCTCTCTTCAGTGCTTCTTGTTTCTGCCCTTTGTGTGTGAGCTCCTAGAGCAGCTGGTCCGGCTCCCCCCCTTTTCTTTTCTATTCCACTAATTTTTTGGGGGGATTTTCTATTTTTGTAATTCATCATCGATCTCGGCTCACGGTCGCTACACTCTTGACCTCCTGTGAGCCTTGAAGAGAGAGAAGCCACCTTTGTGTCGGAGAAGAGCAGCTTAGTCCAGGCAGCCAGCAGCCTGAGACCAGAGGGTAGCCCATCAACGCGCTTCCCTTCTTCATCGAGCGAATCTCAGCGGGAGCCACGGTCGACGAGGTGGAGGCTTTGAAGGCCGTCCTCCCACCAGTTCGTTGGAGAGGCGTCGTACATCGATGGGAGAATCCAGCTGAGAACGTGAGCCGGTTACGTTGGTTTTCACCGATTCAGGCCTGGACTCCTCCTGATTAAGAGTCTCATGCTCTACCGACTGAGCTAGTCAGGCTACACCTGAGTAGCTTCAATAGCCTGAAGTGATCAGAGTGAGAGACGCTACAAGCTCTTCATCAGACTCACAGTCACATGAGCCATCACATGATTGATGGATGACCACAAACACCTTCATCTTTGACAAAGAAGTCAAATAAAAGGTGAACCACAGATGAGACACCAGTGGTAAAAACACTAAAGTGCTGTCAAGGAGAAACAGGATACGAGCAAACACACACACAAGTTACAGAGAGAGAACTCTCCCAGAGGGAACCACTCAAAGGAGAACCTAGAGATCATCAGGCTGGATGACCTCATCAACATGAGACAGGTGGATAGGAAACAAGCTCAGAGATGTCAGGAACATGAGATCCAAGTGGTGAGAGAGCAAGAACTGGTGAGGTTCCAGAACCAGGAGTGAGGTGAAGCCTGCATCACCTACTGGGAGCTTTTAGTCTAAGGTTCAACTTGGACTTGAATGATTTCTGCAGAGACAACGTGCAGGGAGGGAATTTGGAGATGAAGAACAAGTTCCTCTCAGGCTTTCATGGAGTTTTCAGGGGTCAAACAGACCCTCCTCTGATTGGTTGTCAGATGTGTTCTCATTGCACCACAGCCTCCAGGTTGAGGGTTCTGATCCTAGTCAGACACATTGACTCTGATGCTGCTGAGCCTGAAGGGAGGATGAAGAAAGGAGTGTCTGAGAGAGCTTCACCAGACAAACTGTTCAGTTGAACAACAAACACTAGTCAGTAGGAATGTTGCTGCTGGGACCCTGATTCAAACCAGGGTTGCTGCAGCCACAACACAGAGGACTGACCACTAGAGGATCAGGGCCTCCTGGAGGCTGAGGTTGGAGCTGCTATGTCTTTGTCTCACTGAGAGATGAAAGACAATTGGAGTCCACAAAGAAATCATTGAGAAATCAAGGAGAGATCAAAGAAAGAATTCTAAGATCAAACACAGAACTCTGAGATCAAAGACAATTGGAGTCCACAGAGAAATCATTGAGAAATCAAGGAGAGATCAAAGAAAGAATTCTAAGATCAAACACAAACACAAACCCAACCCAACGACTCGGGTCCTGGACACCAGCAGACCTCTCAACACCTGCAGCATTTTTTCAGCTCCACACAAACCCAAAATTCACTGAATTTTTAGATCAAACACAAAACTCTGAGATCAAAGGTTGAAGTTTCCCAAGGTTCAGTTCTAGCTCAGACCCTCTTCAAGGTGGAACCAGCAGAGGAGCTCAGGAGAGATAACTGGACAGCAGCAGGACAGAACAGAGGCTCTCCACAATGGCAGGAGACAGGAAACAGGTTTGGACCATCTGGGCTTCTGTCCACTTTGATGGTTTTCAAACATTGAAGGAAATTGTAAAAATCAACATTGTGGTAAACGTTGGTTTGCCAGTGTGTTTACATCAGGATTTATATTTGAGTGTGTTTGCTCATCTGTTCCAGAAGCTTCTTCTAGAGTTGAGCCTGGATGAGTGGAGGGACCTTTTTGACCATCAGGACTGGTTTTTGATGGCCTGATGGTGCATCGGGGTCATCATGGTCCTCCACAGGGGTTCCAGGACTGTTGTGGTGTTTGTGGGAACTGCAGGGAGAAGCCCTCAGACCTGGAGAGGAAGTCCTGACACCAGCAGACCCCTCACCACCTGCAGCCTTTTTCCAGCTCCACCAAACCCACCATTCACTGCCTCCTCATCATCTGGGCATCAAAAGCAGCTCAGACCTGCTGCAGCTCAGAGACCTCAGCCATTTTTAGGATGTCTCCATGATTCTCCTTCACAGGATTTTCATTCAGAAACAAGAGAATTGTCAAAGACCACAACAGTTTTCAGCTTGCTGGTAAACAGTACTTCAACTACCATTCCACTGTGTAATGGCAGTGACTGATGTGTACTATATGCAGTACTAATCAAGTACAGCCCTGACTGATACTTTATCTCCAGTGATAGGAAGGATAAGAATGTTGAAATGGACCCAGCAGGAAGAGAATCTCAAGTCATGGCAACTTTACTGAGCAGCACTCAGTTAAGTTCAGGAAACACCAGAAAGTTTTACCACCTGTCAATGAAGTAGTCAGTAAAATAAATACTACACTGAACAGTAGTGGAGGGAGAGCAGAGCTGGAAATAAGACCTTACTGGAGGGAATGAATCTAGAAATGTTAGAGTTCTTTCAATTGAAGAAATCAGATTTGGGAGGGATGTTCTGGACGTTTTCATCCATTTTTATTTCATCCAAAGAAACAAATCATGTCTTCTACCTGGACAGAACACGCCTTTAAAAAGTATTTAGAAAGAATCCAGGTCCTGAGGGGGTTGTGGCTGTGGCTGTTCTGGTTGGTGTTGAGGCAGGGCTGCTGAGGAGGACGCTGGTGTGGATGCTCTCTGTGTTGCTGATGGCATGGATGGAGTGCTGCTGAGCTCTGCAGCTGTCTGAGCAAGGCTGCAGCGTCTGGGTCTCGGGGCGTCCGTTCCCTTCCCTCAGTGTGTGGCTTGACCAGGGAACTTCCCAGCTCCTCCACAAACATTCTCCTCTTGCTCTTCTTGGTTGAGCTCCACTCCTGGTGGATGTGGGTCCACAACACCAATGTTTCTATGCAGACTCATCAAGGATGCTGCAAAACACAAGAATCCAACCCAAGACTTTCTCTTCAACCATGTTGAGGTCTTCATGGCTGGGATGATGCAGGTTCTCTTTCTTTTTTTTTTTTGAATGTTAAATAATTAATGTTTATTATGTTTTGTTCCAGTGTTAATTTGATGATCTAAACCTGATATTTAGACAATCAGACAGCACAAAAACAGAAAATGCCACCATATCATTGAAATTTTCTGACATACAAATGAAGGTGTTGACTCTTTTTGTATAAGCACCTCCCCTCTGTAGGGCTGGTGGCGCAATGGACAACGCGTCTGACTTCGGATCAGAAGATTCTAGGTTCAACTCCTGGCCAGCTCACTTTAAACTTTATACTGAGAAGATGAAGTGAGAACCACTGATCAAAGTCACTGAAGTCCTCCCAGGTTCCCTCCTTGTCTGCTGGAAACATGAACACATGAATGATCCTGCTACCTCTCATGTTAAGCTGCACTTGACAGTGACAGCAGGAGAACAAAAATCCCAGTGTGTCATCAACATTTCCTGTCAAATCAATGATAGAAGCTGTTGAGTTTCTGTATCAGAACAAGGAGAAAGGAGCCCCAATGAAAGAGTGATGGTTCTTGATTATGATTTTGTTCTTCACTCCTACACCAGAGAGTGAAAGTGTGGGCTGGCTGGGAGCAACTGCCTGCTTCAGAGTGGGAGGAGCCTCAGGACTTTCCAGTGGGAGCTGCAAACTTCCACCAGCGCCCAGTGCCAGCAGGTCTTCATGATGGAGCTGAGAAGAGCACAACAACACCAGAGCACTGGAGAGGAGCACAACACTTCTTTGCTTCCTGGCCACTCTCATGTCTGTCTGTCCATCTGGAGCTGGGGGGAGGAGCTTCACATGTTTTTCTTTTTTAAAAAAGGGAATGACATGACTTCCTCTGTATGTTAGAATATGAACGACTAAAAATGTTCATCCCCAGTTCAAAGTTAGAATTAAATTTAAAGTAGAAAACTCTTCCCTCTTCAATCCTGTCACTCAGTGTTGTAAACTGTTTCAAACAAATTCTACTGTTCAACAGTTCAAGTGTTTCTAATGAAGCTGAATGTTTGCCTCTTCTTTCCTCAGTTGTGTTTCTTTCATGTCCTCCTGAGATCAAAGACAGAATTCTGGGTACAAATAAAGACACCATCAAAGCCCCCTGATGACATCATCATCAATTCTGTCTTTGATCTGTGTCTGTCCAGTTTGTCCTGAGTGGATCCAACAGTTTCCCATGGGTGACTCTGTCGTGGTCTCTCTCCTCCTGCTGTCTCCAACTCTCAGAGTGCTTCTACTGGTTTCTCACCATCGTCCGTGTTGTTAGGCAGAGCACTGGTTAGGACTGAGGCCAGTGATGTCATCACCTCCAGCTGAGACCTGCCAGGTGATCCTGCTTCATTCAACTCTGCTGCCTCTACCACTGCCCTGACTGGTGAGGCTGACAGCAGGTTCTCTCTCATCTAAACTCTCTGTTTACAATGGAGGCTGAAATCCTTGTGATTGGTGGTTCAATCATCAGGTCTGTTGAACTCCCAGGTGCCATCACCTGCTGTCTTCCTGGTGCCAAAGTTGTGGACATTATTGAACGTCTCCAGGACTCATTGATCTCCACCCCTCAGCTCACATCCTGATTATACAAGTGTGTGAATGACATCACAAAGAGGCAGCCAATCATACTTCATGACCAGCTTGAGTCTCTTGCTAGTTCAAATCAGAGTCTGGGTAAATTCTGTGTTTTTTCTGGCTCCATCTCTGCTCCTTCCAGAAGCAGGGAGCATTTCAGCCTCTTTCCAGTCTGCATGAATGCTGAAAGGCTTCTGTACTGTTTGGCTTTGCTGTTTCCTGCAGCTTGGACATCAGATTAGAACGAACCACACTCACTAACTCACCTGTTCTTAACCACTGAGAGCTGATTTGGTTAAACATGGAAAAACACTGACTCTCTATGAGGATGTTCTCCTGCCCTGTGTGGGTGGAGTCAAGAGAGTAAAAAGACTGTGAGACCCAGAAATCAGGGCTTCTTCTCCTCCATCTTAAGGTGCTTAGACTGAAGTCTCAGCTCTGACTCTAGATCTGTTCTCTGTGTGCCAACATAAATGTGATTGGACCAGAGAAGTTGATGAGGATTTTGTTAACCTGAACCATGATAGAAAATTGTTTTAGTTTATTTGACAGCTGATTGAAGACGTGGGTCAAAACTGACCGTTAACATAGAGATGGGAACAGGAAGCTGACACAAGAGGAAGGTTCCAGCTATGAAAAAGGAGTCTGCAACCATTAACAGGAATGAGCGGAAGACAATGGATGAATGGATGGATGGATGTTCGTGAAAATTTAAACCAGACAACCACTGTAGTCCCTCCTACATGATAAGCGCCATAATTTTTCTCACTCATGTCTTTTTTTTTGGACTGGTTCCATGGTGTAATGGTTAGCACTCTGGACTTTGAATCCAGTGATCCGAGTTCAAATCTCGGTGGAGTCTCCAGCAAGTCTGTGACGGACGTTGAAAGAGGAATTGCATTTTTCTATGGCCAACTCGTGCTACTTGGCTGTGGCTGGTTGGGAGGAGGCTCAGGCCCTAACAACGCTGCCACCACCTTCAATTAAGACCTCAGTTTTGTCCTGGTTGAGCTGGACAAAGTTCTCTGTCACCATGACAGGTAAATGGACATCAACTGGTCCTGAGTCATCAGGAGACACGGCCATGTGAAAAGAAAGAATCGCTGCTAGCTTGACAAAGAACTGCACAAACCAGGTTCAAGCTGGACTTTGGACCCTGGTATCTGCAACGACTCCATCAACTCCTAATCTAGTATCTTTGCTGAGGGTCCAACTATTTTACAGAACATTTGAGCATCACAACACTTAGCAGGACCTTCAAGTTGGATTCTCAGAGACTATTTCCCCAACCACTACATTGGCATCTACACTACCCAGATAGCAGGAGTCTTTGGGCCAGATCCGTTTGAAAGCTTCCTGATCCGGCTGTGGTGCACACATGACGGTTGTGGCCCACACATGAAATACAGGTTTTAACCCGAAAGCTCCAAAGTCCAAGGTGAAATGAAAATGTGTGTAACTAACTGGATTCGGTCCGAACATCCGAAGGTGCCAAATACTGAAGTAAAATCAGAACTGGACCAATCCTGGGTCTGGTGTGGTGCTGATCTGCAATCGGGATGCGGGCCGTTTTTGGGCCATCGTGCGTCGAGACACTGTTTGTGTTCAAAGTTAAAATCCCACAATAAGAAGTAGCTGAATCTGACAGGTGAAGGTTTGGAACTACAAGATGGTTGATGTTTCCTTGACTTGATGCTCTGACTGTCAGGGTGGATGACAGCTTCTTCTGCTGCTGCATCTGAGTGGCTAAGATTTGTGTCCAACCAGATCAACTTAAAGAGCTTCAACAGACAAACTGTCCAGTTTAACAACAAATACCAGTCAGTAGGGCTGAGTATCGATTCAGATTTTCCTAATCGATTTGATTTGATTTTCCGAGGTCCGATTCAATTCAATTCACGATTCAATTCGATTCAACGTCCATTTATTTATTTATTTAAACCTGACCAAGTGACTGACAACAACAAAAAATGAATGTATATAAATCAAATTGAAATAAATTACAAGATAGACATTGTAAATAAAGTTTCTCCAAAGATGACACACATAAACAGGACACTCACTTAGCTACAACTGTCTCACAGCTTCTGTGCAATAACACTACAATGGTTGTGACAACTGCATCAGAACAGAATTAACAGCCATCTGTTGACTCAAATAAATGTAGGCAAATTAAAATAGCGCCAATATCTCAGTTTTTTGGAACATGGTCTGTATATTTGAAACATACAATGTAAACTGAAAAACACCATCAGACAAGTGGTGACATTCCATCTTGTTTTCCAGGCATTCTGAACTTCCTGTTTGGGTTTGGTTTGTTTTTCATTCATGCAAAAAAGAAAAGTATTTACAAGTCTAAACAGTTCTGAATTACTCCTTAAAGGGTTTTCTTGACACACGAATAAAAAAGATCTTGTAAACTTCTGAACAATAATCACAAACCTAAGTCCATAAAACTTCAAGACCTGTCATCCCTTTTCTTACTTGTTGGAGAGAGTACGATTTTTCTGCATGAAAAGGAGTTGATCAACATGTTGAGGAGTAAGGCAGCTCCTTTTTGCCGTCACAACATCCCCAGTGGTGGAAAAAACCCGCTCGGACGGGACACTGGTACCAGGTACACAAAGGTACCGTTTTACTTGGTGGGCCAATAGGGGATCCTGCTTTGCATGTGTTCTCCACCAGTTGAGAGGATTCTCAGAGAGTGGAATGGGTGTTACTTCCCTGTATATTTTGATTTCATCCTGGGCCTTTTCAAATACAGTTTTCTGTGTAACTGTCTCTTTCCGCATGTAGGCTGACCCTAGGAGAGACATCAGCGCAGAGGATTCCTTTGGTCTCTTTGGTGGAGCAACATCTTCAACGGGATCAGGCACAGCTTCTTCTTTTCCACCAAAAGCAGATGTTTGCTGTTTGAAAATAGCAAGAAAATGATCTGGAAAGACACTTGGAATACAATTCAGAATACAACTGCTTAATATTAAAATAATGAAGACAAATTAAATTTGAGTTGAATACAGTAAAGTACAAAAACTGTAGGAAATAAGGTTTTTTTTGTGTCAATAACTTACATTAGAAGCCTCCGCCTGTGCCACAACAGAAGCTTCAGTCACCAGTCGGGAGAATGTGTGGTTCCAGGCCTCATCAGGCAAGAAAGGCAGAGCCTTGAAACGAGGGTCTGACGCTGAAGCAACATAGAGCCTGTCCTTCAAGGCACGAACCTTGAAAAGATATATTTGATCACTTAAATATAATTTAATTGGAAATGAATGTGCATGAATGCACACGCATTCACCAACATACTTTTTAAGCTTACCTTGAATTGAGGTTGTTGTCTGCTGCTGTCCTGACCTCTTTGATGACTGTTGAATCCTGGGGGACACAGCGCATCTCTTCCAACAGTTGTGCATGCAAGGGTGCAATGATGGACAGAGTCGGGGATTTTTCCTCAGACTTGGCAAGAGTAGCTGCTTTCAGTGGCTGAAGGGCTTTGACCACATCCTCTGGGACTCTTACGTCCACTTCTGTCAACGTGCAGACATCTTTCTCGTTTCTGCGTACTTCAGGTGACAGCAGAGCTGCTGAGATGGCTGGTTGCTGCTGGAGGAAACGGTCCAGCATCTCCAGTGAGCTATTCCAACGTGTCACCACGTCAATCACCATCTTGTGCTCAGGAAGCTCCAGCACCCTTTGCTTCTCACTGAGGATGCGGCTCGCCGTAGAGCTACGATGAAAAAATGCAGCCATGCGTCTGACTCTGCCGAGCAAGCGTGCAGCTGTAGGGACTTTCAGCGCAGTTTGCGAGGCTAAATTAAGAAGGTGTGCAAAGCAACCAATGTGCAACAAGCCCGTAATCTCCGCAGCGCGGACAATATTTGCTGCATTGTCAGTTTCGATGGCTGGCACCTTGTTCCTAAGCTTCCACTCGCCTATTGCACTGAATAACAGTTCGCTGAGTTTTCTCGCTGTGTGGCTGGTTTCCACGGCTCTGGTTTGAAGAACATGGCATGCGAGGACCCAGTCGCTAATGTAGTGAGCTGGAATGGTCAGATATGAATCTGTTGCTCTTGACGTCTAACAATCACAAGTCAATGCCACGTTCTCTGCTGAGTGAAGCGAAGTTTCGATGCTTTGTTTTAAGCTTGCGTTCATGTTTGGTATTGTCAAATGTCTTTGCATATAAAAACTGCAACAGCCTCGGTTATCTTATACCTGCTCCAGGCTGCGTTGTTTGAGCCGTGTCGACTGGTTTTCTGCTGGGTGATGTCTTGACAAGTGGAGATTTGTCGTATTCCCACAGTACTTTACCATCCCGTTGCATAGTTTGCATATTGCCCCCCCCCCAAGTCGTCATTTTCTCCGTCCTTAAAACCAAAGTGCACCCAAACATCGGCCTTTAATCTCACCGAGTGTGCCTTCAGGGTTGTGCTTCAGTCCGCCATGTTTGCTTGACTGGTAGTAAATTCTCGCAAGATCACATTCCATTAAAACTGCCGCCAAACGCTGATCATGCGAGACTGCCAGAGTTGATACACAGGCTGTTCTCTGCAAGTTAGGAATCGATCTGTGGGTTTTATGAATCGATATCAAACCATGAAAAGGAAAATTGATTCAAATGGATTAAATCGATTTTTTAAACCCAGCCCTACTCATTAACGATAAATCTTCCATGCAAACCAAAGTTAAACACGGTGTTCCCCAAGGTTCAGTGCTGGGGCCGATACTCTTCACTTTATATATGCTTCCTTTAGGTCATATTATTCAAAAACACTCCATACATTTCCATTGTTTCACAGATGATAATCAATTATATTTATCAATAAAGCCGGATGAAGGCCAACAGTTATCCAAACTACAAGCATGCATTCCAGACATGAAGGCCTGGATGACTTATAACTTGTTACTGTTCAACTCTGATAAGACAGAAGTTCCTGTGCTTGGCCCAAAACCCCTTAGAGACACATTATCTAGTGATGTCACTGCTCTATTGTAACTCTTTATTATCATATATTTTTATTTACTTTATTATCAGGCTGTACTAACAAGTGGTTGAAGACTCTGCAGCTGGTCCACAATGCAGGTGCATGCATAGAAATAAAGCATAAAGCATAGACAAGAAGCATAGACAGAAACTAGGAAGAGAGAGCACATCACGCAAATCTTAGCTTCGCTGCACTGGCCTCCAGTAAAATCCAGAGTAGTGTTTAAAATCCTTCTCCCAGCTTGTGAAGCTCTTAAAGGACAATTCCAGTGCAAAACAAACCAAATGTGTGTTCTTGTATTATTAATTATTTTTGAAGAATTGCAGGGATGTATTTTTGCAACATTCAAAAGTAACCTGGTTTGGTTGCATACTGCAAATTAGCTCTCAACACAGGTTTAACAGAAAAGTCACGCAGAATCTCGTGTCTTTCATGATGTTTCTTGTGTTGCAGCAGGTATCTGGAGGGTGGGGAGCTGTTCATTCCTCCTAGTTGGAAGCACCTGGGCCCATTTTTGATTTATTGTTGTGTTTTTTTTTAGTTAAATACATTCATTATTGGCTTTCAACCTGCGTCTCCCACTCTTTTGTCATGGCTTCAGTGTCATGTTTGGAAAAATGGTTTCTCCCCACTGTGCATTCTCATGTGTCTTTTCAGGTGTCCCTTTACCGAGAATCTTTTAGCACAAACTGAGCAGGGGAATGGTTTCTCCCCAGTGTGCGTTCTTATGTGTTTTTTCAGTTGTGCCTTTATCAAGAATCTTTCAGCACCAAGTGAGCAGGGGAATGGTTTCTCCCCAGTGTGTGTTCTCGTGGTTTTTCAGATATCTCTTTTCTGAGAATCTTGTGCCACAAATTGAGCAGAGGAATGGTTTCTCTCTAGTATGTGTTCTTATGTGGCTTTTCAAATATCCTTGAACAGAGAACATTTTTCCACAAATGGAGCAGGGGAATGGCTTCTCCCCTGTGTGAGTTCTCATGTGCATTTTCAGATGCCCATTTTCTGAAAATCTTGTGCCACAAACTGAGCAGGGGAATGGTTTCTCCCCATTGTGCATTTTCATGTATCTTTTCAGACCTCTCTTTTCTGAGAATCTTTTGCCACAAACTGAGCAGGGAAATGGTTTCTCTCCAGTGTGTCTTCTCATGTGTCTTCTCAAATTACCCTTTTCTGAGAATCTTCTGCCACAAACTGAGCATGGGAATGGTTTCTCCCCAGTGTGTGTTCTCATGTGATTATTCAAACTCCTTCTGTTCCTAAAATCTTTACTGCATGTTGAGCACCTAAAGGGACGCTCATCCTTCCTGACTTCTGTCTCAGATTCAGAAGGACCAAAGTTCACGTTCCTGATGATCTCTGATTCTCTTTCAGTCTTTACTTTTTGCTCTTTTGAGCTGCAATGACTCACTTCCTGTCCTGGTCTCAATTTCTGAAGCAAATTCCTCCTGGAGCCAAAGGGTTCCTTGTGCTCAGAGGTGGCCGTGTTATCAGGTCTGACCCAATCATCCTCACTGACTTCAGGCTCAGCTTCAGAAGAGACTGACATCTGGTCTTCAGTCTGGGGTTGTACAAGTGGATCTGGATCTACCTTGCTGGCTGGTTCTGGTTCTGGTCCTCCACTCTCTTCTCCATCAGCTTCTGTTTTCAGAGGATGAACTGGGCTGCTGCTCAGAGACTCTTCCTTCAAGTTCTCCTCAGTTAGACTCTGATGAAGCTGTGGGAACTGAGGTTTCTCTTCGTCCCCTTCTCTCTTCACAGGGACCAGAGTGAAGGGGAACGTGGTGATATCAGCCTCCTGCTGCCCTTGAAGCTGCCCTCCCTCCTCACTGGTCCAGAGCTCCTCCCTCTCCTCTTTAATGTGGGGGGGGCTCTGGGTCCTGCAGCTCAGGGGGAACCTCTTCTTTAATCACCAGCAGCTGCTCCACATCTGCAGGACACAAACAGCAACATCAGAAATCTCTTCATTTGACTCTGAAACAGCGGAGCAACAGACAGAAACAGAAATCAACTCAATGAAAAGAGACGTCCTGCTACTGACAACCAGTCAGCAAACTGGGAACAGAAACGCTGGCTTCAGATGCTTGGATCAACGTTGGGTCACCCAGGTCAAAGGTCATAGGTCCCCATCACTGAATGGTTTTGTCCATTCATAATCACAAGGTGAGGTTTATCCACTCTAACAACACCAAATAGCCATCAGCTATTAAAATCTTCTATGTTTTTACATTCCTGCTCAGTTGGAACACAATGGCCCTCATTACAGACACAACAAGACCAGAGACACTTGCTGGCTAGCATTAGCATGAGTACCGCCTCCCAGTGTCCTGGTCAGTGTGTGGGGTCCAGGGACATCCTGGCCACTGGGAAAAGTGGGACAATTCTTGAATGGCCGGTCCAGCCCAGGCCGGCTGGGCAGTGAACAAAAATAACTTTTTAAAAGGCCTGTATAGTTTCCATTATAGGAGGCACAGTGGTGCAGTGGTTCAACCTGTCACCTCACAGCAACAAGGTTCTGGGTTCGAGCCCCTGCTCAAGCACAGGATCTTTCTGTGTGAGTCTGCATGTTCTCCCTGTTCCTACGTGGGTTCTCTCCAGGTTTTCTGGCTTTGCATTTGTATTCTACATGTAGCTGAGTCAATGCCTATGATATCATTTTACTCTTAATTTGGTGAACTTTCTAAACCTCTAATACTGTAATATTGTAGTAGTAACAGTGTGATAGCCTTTTATTTAGAAGTGGAAACTCTTCTCATTGTTCTGTACTGTTGATGAATGGTTGATGGTCTTCAAGGTTCCTGTTCATGTTGGAGCACTGGAGGTCTGAACCACTGAGACACTCAAAGAGCTGCATGAGTGACGTCACTTCAAGCTGGCAGAACGACTCCAGCCAGGGTCCTGCTGAGTGTTGTGATGCTCCGTGTTTAGCTGTCAAGCTAGCAGCTCTGGACTCACTGATCTGGACTGAAACTGCATTGAAATGAAACAACAGAGCTTCACTGGTGTCTGCAGGAGGTTTGCCTTTGGATTTTGTCCCCTAAAGCTGCTGTAACATTGGTTCATTCTGACGGGACTCATTTGGATATCATGTGACTTGCTGCAGGAGACAGAGAGACTGCTGACACGTGTGTGTGTGTGTGTGTGTGTGTGTGCTGACTGAGTCAGTGCTGCTCTTTCAGCATCACCATCCTGGTCCTCCTGATGTGTCTGGTGGTCTTCAGCCTGGCAGCAACCACCTTCAGCTGCTCCACAGCTTTCCTCATGTGTCTGATCCATGATGGTGGTAGAATGGAGCTCCATCATCAGAACAAGTCCCACCAACATTGTGCTGCCTGCTCTTTGACTTTTACTGACTTGTTGTTGTTGATTTGATCCACCATCTTTATCTGAGGGGGCACTGAGCAGGTCTGGGATCATGGATGGGATTGGACCACCTTTGCCTTCAGAAAAACAATCCAATCCTTCTTTCTGGCTCCTGAAGGTGGAGTTTGTCTCTGGGATTTTTCCACAAAATTTTAGAAGTTAAAAACCCCACAAATCCTGATGGACTCCCAACATTACTGGATTAAGAGTTGACAAAATGATCTGCAGCAGCGGAAAAATCTGCTGAAAAGGGTGCGTGATACAGTGTCAGCTTCCTCTCATCTCTCTGTCACACCGCTGTGTGTGTGTGTGTGTGTATCTTCTCGTGACACACACGCACACACACACACACACACACCCTCCCAACCCCACTGCCTCCATCACCATCAATCACTGCTTGGACCCTAACGAGCCAGGACGTAGCCCGTCAGGTTCCAGCACAGCTTTTTGCTGCGTTGGGCTGCACTCAGAATGACGTTTCTCTTTCTCTCTCTCTCCCTTCAGAAAGTAACAGATGAGCCACAAACTGAATGTGGACCAGATTCACTGCAGAAGCTGAAGAATCCATTGGAAAAGGCAGCACTGAGAGGACAGGTTCACCTCCTCTCTTTCCCTCCGAGCCCTGTCATTGATGCGTCTCAGCATCTTGGGAGAGTTCCTTCTCTGCTTTGTCACAGATCTGAACCCCCTACCATCAAACCACGTTCCATCAAAGAAAGAGGACTTTGGTCAACTTGGGCCATGAGAAGTCCAGAACACATGACTTGGATATGGAGGTTTGTTAGAGTTTGCAAAGGGAAACAGGAGGCTGTTGTTGAGGAGTGGATGGGTGAGAAAGGAGAGTGGAGCTGTTCAGGTGCAAACAGAGTTCAGGTGCTCCAAACAAGAAGCTGAGAACAGGACAAGAAGACAAACAAGAGGTTTAACACAACGCCAACCCTTCAGTTTGGTAAATATCGGCTACATTGAGAGCTCTTATAATTCTGACTTTATTTTGTAAGTTGATCTCAGAATTGGAACCAGAAATGTTTTTTTAGTTTTCTTTTTTAATTTGGCCCCGAGGGACTGCCACCTCCTCCTGGTCAGGGGTTTGGGGCCTCAGGGACCCTCAGAGTTCCACCAGCAGAAGCTCAAGCCCTGTTCAAACTACGCTACTTTTTGTTAGCGACAGGCCCTGCTGTTCACACCATCGGCGCTCAATCAGGCTGCTGTTCACACTACAAGATTTGTCGGTGCACAGGAGTGTTCAGACTACAGGATTTTCCCCGTCAGGAGGCGTGGCCAACTGCACAGCTGACCAGGAAACTCTTGGACGCAGCGCACGCCCCTTTCATTGTAAACATGGAGGTGGAACAGAACGCAGCCCTCCAGGTCCTTAGTGCGCTACCATGGAGCCAAGAATCCTGTGTCCAAGGATATGGTGAACCCTTCCTAGAATCCATGCCCCTCCTCATTGTTGTTGGTGGCTCTGCGTCACTCCCCCACTGCCAGAGCTCCCATGTCTGCTGTCATTGGCTGCAGCTCCGTTTACGTCACTGCCACAAGTCCTGATATCCAGCAGTGCTGGTGTCCACTTTTTGTCACCGACGTCGCATGCGACCTCCCAGTCCACTGTCTTGGATCTGTTCACCCTCATTACTGTAGTGTGGTGGTCATTAATGCCTCAGCCTGATTGGGGGAGGGAAGTCACTGATGCCTAAAATCTTGGAGTGAACTGGGCTTTAGCCTTCATGTGGGACCAGGTTGAACCGGTCTGAGGGTGAAGGTCTGACAAAGTGCAATCCAATTACATGACAACAACAGTGATCCAGAGACCCACCTACCCCCCCCCCCCAACACCACCACACCCTTTCCCGCCTCAGTCGCCATCATGTGCCCCTTCACATTTCTGTCTGCCCCCTTATAAATGCCCGTCGAGAACCGGCCCTGCTGCAGCTCCACTTCTTGGACTGAATGAGGGGCCCAGCAGGTCCCTGCGGGGACTCACCTGCTCTGTCCAGCCTGACTCGGGGCTTCAGCACGGCATCGAGCAGCAACCTCTGCCGGCGGTTCTCCCGCTCGTACTCCGCCACGGTTTCCTCCAGCAGAGCCACAATCTGCTCCGCGGCCGCCGCCAGCCGCTCGGTGAGCAGCGCTCCCAGCACCGGGACTCCAGCCGCTGAGTCTCCTTCTCCCAGCTGCAGCAGGAAGTCTTCAGCGGCGGCGAGGATCCGCTCCTGGACCGACACCCGCAGCAGCTGCGCGGCGCACATGTTGAGGTTCTACCGGCGCCACTCAGCCTTCAGGAGACAAAGACCGAGGCGGGGGTTCACGGACTTCTCCTTCTTTCCTTGTTGTGTTCAAAGCTTCCCGCGTCTTCTTCTCGTTTTTTGAAGTGCGTATTGATGACGTATGTGGTGACGTCCGAAGCCTCGCCAGCCGGCAGTGACCACGTGACTGATTCAGGACCTGCTTCTCCGGCTTGGCGTGAGATTCTAAATCTAAAGCAGTGAAACGCCGTGGTTTCCTCCCTCTGGTCCGCGCATCTGTTGGAGTTTCGTTTCCAGAGGTGAACCAGCGAGGAAGAGCAGGTTTTCCCCGTCTGGGAACATCTGGAGTTGATTTCTCCTCATCAGCTCTGCTCCTACTGATGACTGTAGGAATTTTTCAACAAGTCATCATTAATCAATCAGAAGGACCCACAGAGTCTATATTGCGCTGTTCAAAATCTGAAGAGGACACCCTCTAGTCTAAAGTGATCCTTAAATGTGACAACAGTTGATAACAAACTACCAGAAGAGAAACCAGTCTGTTGCATATCAAAGTATTTGTAGCAGGGTCAGTGTGACTGTGAGCCTTCATAGCCAGCATGAAGGAGCTGGTTTTATCTTTGCTGGGGAAATCCCACACACACTGCTCTCAGTTCCAGATGTGTGTGTCCTCACTCCTCCGTCCTCCCGCTGCCCTCAGAATACAGACACAATTCAACCTGGCAAGTTTGGAGCATAGAAGTGCTCCTGAAGAGATGTGTGTCAGCCCACAGCTGGCTGTTCTTACCTGGAACCTCAAGATGAAACTGCTTCCACAGTTTGGAAATGAATCTGATGTTGACTTTTGGACAAATCACCTGTTCATCAGTTCATCATCACTTCCATCCATTTCTACTGCTTATCTTGTTATAGAAAGGAGTCTATCTGCTGTGTGACTGAGGCAGTTACTGTGAGCTGCTGCATGTCTCAGTGTGTGTGTGTGTGGGGGGGGGGGGGCTGTGTGTGTGTCAGTGACGTGCGGTCAGGGGAGGCAAGTGAGGCCGTGCCTTGCCCGTCATCATGGAAAGAAAAAAATGTAAATTGAAAAAAATAAAAGCAATTATTGTATTTTTCCTTTGATTTGTACGATAAAGTTATTTTGCTTTTAACTCAACCAGTTTTAAGTTATTTTTTATTCAAAATCACAGTTTTTTCATATTTATCGTTTAAATACTGAGAAGAGATGTGCGGTGAGGCACCAGGCAGCTGAGCCTCACCAGGCATTGCTCAATGACTCGGCTAACTGTGCTGCATGCTACGCAGGGAGCCCGTATTGCTGTCTCTTTCTATGGCGCTATTAAAATGTTCAAATACTTCTGCTAAACAAACTACATTTCTATAGTTTAGCTGGTGAATATCATGTAGAGTGTTTTTGTATACACTGAGTGTACGTGTTTCTTGTGCTGAGCGATCATAAAAACGGCTGCGAAAAGGTGCCGGGTGAGGCACGCAGTTCTCCTGCCTCATGGAGGAGGCGCTAGTGAGCCCAGGGATTCTGCTTGCGCCTCCTCCGGTCCGCTGCAGAAGAAGAAGTGACAGCGAGCTACAATTTACTGTTAGGAAAGTCAAGTGCAGTCATTCAGTTATTGTTTTTCTCCTGAGTGGCCGTAATGTCACAATGGAGGATTCCATTTCTAAGCTAAAACAATTTTCTAAATTGGATTTTCAATGGAAGCAGGAGGTTCACGCTAAAGTATCCAGAGCGCTGAAGAAGCTGTGGCAGACAGAAGCCAAAACATGGAGAACATTTTTTGACTGTTTTTATTATTAAATGCAGGTTTTTTTTCATATGTTGACAGATCTGATTGTGATGGAGTCGGTGCCTCACCAGCCATGAACCTCACCACACGTCACTGTCTTCCAGTGAACGTCCAACTATCCTCTGAAATAAGAGATGAATCTTTCCCTGCTGAGACTCCTGATCTCTGACTGTCACTAGCATGTGCTAGCAGAGTACAGCACTCCTTCTTCATGATCTGTCTTTGTCTCTGACCAGCTCTCCTGCTCTCTTTCCTCCTACCAGTCAAAGCAGACATCCGCACCTACTGATCTTGGATCTGCTGCCCGTTCCTGCCTGGTAAAAGAAGGAACCAGCACCTGGTTCTCCAGGCTGAATGAACTCCAGGACGTTGGCCAGCCGTGTCAGTTGAAACCTTATTTGTCCAAATAGAGAAAAAATAAGTCTGATTGTTGATGAAAGATGTCATCATGGCTTTGAAACTGTGGTTGGGGAGCAGCCAACATGAGCACATTCTAGAAGAATAGCAGTAAAAACAGGAAGTGTCAGTTAGCAAGTACTCACCAGTCTGTCACTATCATACTTGATTCTAGTGGAACAAAATGGCTGCTGCTGACTGTGCTGCCTGGTGGAGGATCACTCTTCACCATCCTCTCAGGCCTTGATGGAACCAAAAAGGCCAGTTCCTGGAGAAGATCCTCTAGGGGTCCAGGTTAAAGCGGTGCCCCAGCTGGCACCAGGATCTGACCCAGGTCCTGCATGGGAGATACTGTCAGTTCTGTTCTGCCCTGCTCACAACCACAGGCTGGTGTTGAGGCCTGCAGCAACCAGGGCCCCAGTCACCAAGAGTATAAAGGCTGGTCATTGTGGCAGTGGGAGGAGTCAAAATGAAGACAGACCAATGAGAGCAGGACGTTCCTGGAGAAGTCAGAAGAACTTGACCATTTTTTCTTACAGTACCCAGGAGGTTTGGTAGTTGTTGGGATGGAAGCTCCAAAAGCAAAGAGCAGACAGCAGGATATCAAAAGAAAAGATCCAGACACTAAAACTACAAGTAGAAACAAGAAGAAATACTAAAAGCTTTGGAAAGATACTACAAGGTTGGATATACATTATTATATACACTACTATTCTCACTGACTCCTAAAGAGGGACAGGAAACATTAGAATGTGGATCAGATCAGCTGATTTCAGTGTTGAGTCCATCCCTCCATCCACTTTCTATTCTTATCCTTTAAGGGTCATGGGGGGGGGGGGGCGATCCCAGGTGACATTGGGCAAGAGGCAGGGTTCACCCTGGACAGGTCACCAGTCCATCAGGAGAAATGAGGTGGTCGGCATCATGCAACCTAAACTAAAACATTAGTCAGATCAAATTCAGATTAAAGCAAGAGTCTCCAGATCAAAGTCAGAATTCCTGATGATGTCATCAGGGCTTTGACAGTAACTAGAATTCTGTGTTTGATCTCAGGAGGACATGAAAGAAAGACAATTGAGAAAAGTAGAGGAGACCACGGCGGCATGATGGTGCAGTGGTTAGCACTGTGGCCTCACAGCAAGAAGGTTCTGGGTTTGAGTCCAGGCTCGGGTGCAGAATCTGCATGTTCTCCCTGTTCATGCGTGGGTTCTCTCTGGTACTCCGGCTCCTTCCCACCGTCCAAAGATGTGTAATTTGGGACGAGGCTGATTGGACACTCTAAATTGACCGTAGGTATGAATGTGAGTGTGAATGGTTGTTTGTCTCTGTATGTTGGCCCTGCAATGGACTGGCGACCTGTCCAGGGTGAACCCTGCCTCTGGCCTGTAGATGCTGGGATAGGCTCCACCCCCCTTGACCATCAATGTCGGTGTTTTGTTAATTGCATGCCACATGAAATTATTAGTGGTCACTTTTCTAGCGACTGTCTCACAGTAGCAAGACAAGAACACTTCTACTTTTGACGTTGACAGTTTGTTCAACACTAAACTTCATCCAGTACCATGTTGTCAAACACTGGAACCTCCACAGCACCTGAACAGGGACTTGAACCCTGGACCCTCAGATTAAAAGTCTGATGCTCTACCGTCTGAGCTCCTCAGGCTCTTTCTACAGCATTGAGACAGGAACAGAAACACCTGTGAAGGTCAAACTGATGCTTTCCTGACTTGTTCAGTCCTCCATGTTAAAGTCCACCAGGCTTTTGATTGGCTCTGATTCTCTGTGGCAAAATCCAACAAGAGGCTCCAAAAATGTCCTGAATGTCACAAGGTAAGGCGATTTTATTTGTAGAGCCCATTTTCACTAACAGTTTGTCTCAAAGGGCTTCACATGGCATCATAACAACATCCTCTGCCCTTAGACCCTCACATCGACTGAGGAAAAACTCCATAGAAAACCCTTTTAACAGGGAAAAATCTGAGAAACCTCAGGGTGAGCAACAGAGGAGGATCCCTCACCCAGGACGGACAGACATGCAGTAGATGTTGCTACAGACAAGAAAACAGTTTACAATGCAGAATGTGAGAAACATGGAAATGTTAATGACAGTTGAAGAAGGAAGCTTCTGGTAGGGGAGGCAGGGAGAGCAAGCCAGCTTGATGGGGGACTGGATGGTAGACTGGATGGTAGACTGGTTCATGGAAGGGGAGGCAGGGAGAGCCATCAAGCCAGCTTGATGGGGGACTGGATGGCAGACTGGTTCATGGAAGGGGAGCGCAGGCCAGTGTGACAGTAGGGAATAAGGGGGGGGGGGCGGTGCAGGCGGCGGTTGGAGGAGTTTCCAGTAAAGTTGTGTGTCATCTGCATAACAGTGAACAGAGGGCAGTAGAATATCAAATCTAGAGGTTCGGTCCATTGTGTCACGATGACATCAAAGACAAAATTCTGAAATCAAAGAGTAAAAAAAATTCTGGGTTCAAAGAATTCTGAAGTCAAGTTTTGGAAGTCGACCATGAACATGAACCTCCAAGTCTGAAGTTTAAACTGGTAGCTGTGGTTTGACTGGTTTGTTGTTTAAGTTACCAGGTTTGTAAATACTTTCCCATTCAGGGCCTTGAATTTCAGGGGAGTCCTTCGACAAAGTCATGTCCAAATAAGGGCATTTCTGGTTCCTTGAAGCTGCCTTTGATGCTCAGCCACAGGTAAATCCCTCCTCCTGGTAACAGGACAAAGTAAACATTGTCCCCATGGTACTGAATCAGGGAGATTTGAATGTGTGGGGTTTCTTTGTTCTTCATCTTCATGACTGAACAGAGAAGCTTTAGTTGATGGCAGTTTTCAAAGTGGAGCTGCTGCCAAAGGGGCTTTCCTCCATTGTCAGGGTCCTGCTTCTATTTGGGCGGTGAGGACTCTTTCTGAGCCGCTTCTTGAAGGGAAGTGAAACAATGTGTGAATGAGTGACTGCTGGAGCAGAGAAACATCTGACAGAAACTCCTTCAAGAGGAAATCTGCTCTCACAGTCCTGGTGTCCAAGCAGCAGGGTTTGATTGACAGCTAGCCTGTCCTCTAATCTGAGCGGTGTCTTCTAGGTGATGTCCCTCCCTCCCTAACGGTGCTGCCCCCCTCCAGCCAGGAGCTGCAGCAGGGGAGGGTCACGCTGGTGTTGTTGGCCAACAAGGGCTTCCCTTCAGACTGGAGTCTGGCCTGGAAGGTGGACGGCAGCAGCAGCGGCGGCGGGGAGGAGAGCAGGAGCCCCGGGGTGCTGGAGAAGGACGGCCTCTACAGCTGGAGCAGCACCCTGAGGCTCCCCGCAGACCAGTGGAGGAAGGTGGGCTGGGTGAGCTGTGAGGCCACCCAGGGCTCCCAGACTCCAGTGTCAGAGGTGCTGAGGAGAGACCAGTGTTCCCAGTCCTGACCTGACTCACTGGGACTCTGAACTCTGCAACAGTTTTCCTCTGTAAACGTTGCCATCAGAATGTTTGCTGCTCCATTTTGATTGTTGCTCTCCAGCTTCAGCTCAATAAAAACCTCTTCATCACATCAGTCCCATGTGGAGCTGCATTGTTCCAACAACACTGAGCTCTCAGCTCATAGCAGTTCTACAATAAAGGTTCCAACACAACGTTCCATTGATCCATGAACAAAGCAGGCAGTGAGACCATGATGATGTCACATCTGTCCACTGTCCAGATGTCAGAGCTGAAAATGATAGGATACCATGTTCCCTTCAACAACAGTCCAGCAGAAAGCCACCATGAAGACCTGAGGAGAAGCAAGGCAGCTCACCACAGTCAGGAACTCCCAGTCACCTCAACAAGGTTTCTGTCCACTCACGTTCAACCAGACCAGCAGATCACCTGCATCCCCACTGCCTCACCACCAGAGGGCAGTAGAACATCAACCATAGAGGCTCCCACTGAGGAATGAACACCACCACCAGCAGACGGCACTCCCTCTCTGACAGCATTTAAAGGAGGTTTCCTGGAGTGACTGGTCTGATCAGTCACTCCAGCTTCCAGTAAACCATTCAGTTGAAAATACCAGCAAGTCCCATAAACCTCCTGAACATAGAGAGGGAAACATCCCTCAGAATAAGGACACACAATAAAAACCAAAGAAATGCTTGGGTCCAGTCCCCCCTGACTGAGGACACCTGAGCAGATCTGACTCAGGCTGACCAGGTTGTGTTTGTTCATGTTTAGTGTTGGTGAGTGTGTGTCCTTGTGTGTTTGTGAGTGTTCATATGTGTGGTGTGACTGAGCTTCATCCAGGAGTGTGGCTGAGAGGAGCAGAGAGAGCAGTGCTGTGTGACAGGAACTAAACTCCACGTTCCAGTACACAGAGCTTGATGGGCTCTGTTGGTCCTCTAGCAGTCAGACCTGGGTTCAACACTGCTGCAGTTCTACATCTGGACCACGTTTTGTTCAAGTCTAATTCATGTTTCCCCTTCACACAAAACTGGTCATGCATTTGTTTTAAATCAAAGAATTCTTGTACTTTATTCCATCAATGTGAACCCTTTGTTCATGGAAACTGTTTCATCTAGCAAATCTATAACCTGCACTTCTTCTGAAGATCTTGTGTCGCTCCATGTTGGAGTTCCAAAGTTGGAGGTAAGAGTGAGGGTGTGAGAGGAGGGCTGGACGGGTGAGGAGGGAGAGGTTGAAGTGGACAAAAGGCCAGGCTGCAGCACAGATAGAAGAGTTGTTGTTGCCCAGTTCTGATGGAGGAGTCAGAGTGAAAGGAGGGATAGGAACCTGAACGAGTGAAAGGAGAGGTGTGTATGACTGAAGGGGAAACGCCTCCTGGCTCCTCCAGCTGTGATTGGTGGGAATGGTCAGTGGGCGTGACTAAGGTGTGTGTGGGTATTGTAGTACAGTTGACTAATAGCTTGGCAACCGGCCCAGAAGATACACAGACATAGAAAGTTAAAAATAGTCCCCCCGTGCTCACCTGGACTCCTGCACAGAGGTTCATGTTTTTCCTCTTGTCTTTTATTCCAAGTGCCAATAGAAGAACAGGTTAAAGGTGCAACTTGTAAAATGAGTATCGTATCAACCGTCCTAATCGGGGTGAAGAACCCTGAGCTTTTAAAACAAAGGTTAGAAATTTCTTAAAAGTGGGAGAAGCGAACCAAAGGGACGACCCCAGCATGGCCCAAGGGTGGCACCTCTGATGTGTAAAGACTTCAGTCAGATAACAACATGAATAATATTGATGGCAGTTCAGGTCTGAATGGGGGAGCAGGAGGAAAACTGGGAGATGATGATGAGACTCTGGACAGAGACAAGCTGCAGCTCTCCAAAGACGTCTCTCAGGGAATCCTGGAAGAACTTGATGTGACCTCATGAAGGTCTGGAAGTGTTGAAGCAGGGACAGGAACTCAACTGCTGCTGCTGGGATCCATCTGATCTGGAGCCATCATAGAGGCAGGCAGCACCATCTAGTGGAGAGATGGGACAACAGCATGTAACTGGTTTCTGCCTGTGGCCTGACTGGTTTTCAGGTTGTTCTCGTTGACTTGTTATGAGGAAGCGACGCCAGATCAAATGCACATAAACACCTGGACTGAGGAGGGAGAAGGAGCAGCGTCTCTCTGATCCAGGTATGAAGGCCATGATTGATGGACATGTCTGTCCATGTCGGTCACCTGTTTGTCTTGAACCGCTAACTGAATTAAAGGAGGGGGAAGAAGGAGGGAAGAAAAGAACCATTGAACGAGTGTGCAGGTTGAGTTCAGCAGGTGAGAACCCCCCAGACCAACAGGATCCCTCTGACTGAGTCGGCTCCCTGCTTGAGTGTCCAGCTGAACCGTCTCCATCAGGAGGTGTGAAGGTGGGATTCTAGCTGGTTCACAACGAGCGTCAGTGGGAACGTTCACAGCAAACCAGCAGCGCTTGGTTTCTCATGTTGCGTCATCAGGGAAGAATGCAGGGAGAGTATGAGCGGGTCCAACCGGATCTTAACATGCCAGACTTCACACTGGAGTTGAGGGACAGCCGCTGTGTGTCATCCAGACATGAAAGAGGGTCCTGACCACAGCATCATTCAGTGTTGCTGTTTGAGGTCCTGGAGGCAGAGCAGCTGCTAGAAAAGCCTGAGTTTATGATTCTGAGCTGTTGGAGGAGTGAAGCTGAGACTCAAACCTGGAATCTGATCCGAACCATCAGAGTTTCCTGATGCTTGGATCAACATTCCGAGTAGGAATGTTGGACTGAGATCTTTCCAAAGTCAGAGCTGCTGGTTCCTTCACCTGCACTCGCTGCTTCATGGAGATTCTGTTCTCCATCAGAAGGTGATGACACCAACAGTCTGATAGTCAGGTTGTCATGGTGATACGTTTGTGACTCTGGTCCCAGGTTGGGACCAGAGTCACAAACTGTTCTGTGAAACACAGAGAAACACAGCAACAATGAAGACACACAGCAGCCCGTTCATCGTCCAGATCATGGACATAGTAAAGAGTAGATCCCGCATCCGCCGCTACCACGAATGGGCGCTGTCGAGAAATGCCGCCGCCAACTTGGTCCGGTCGCCCGCCTCACTCTGCACCGCTGTTTAACCGGCGCAATGAAGTCTCAGCGCATTAAATGAATCAGTTCGCTCAATACTACGCTATTTTTTCCTCTACAAAAGTCATTCAAAGATTCATGATGGAGGCCATAACTTTTTGGCGTTTTCAAACACTCATAATGAATCAAATAATATTTAAAAGATGCTGGCAGTGGCTGTAGATGCCATAGTAACATAATTAATCAAGGATAACTAGGTTAGAGCTGGTTCCTGCTACGTCTCAGTGATTATTAAAAACTGGCCATTTTAATTGGCTAATTTAATATATATTTACTTGATTATATTTGATTTTTTTTAATTTTATAGATCTATCTGTATACACACACTAATAATGTCATATAGAAGCAGACTGTCTACTTTAATAATTGGAAAATTGAAGAAATACCCACAAATATAGAGCCTACATATCCAAAAATTGCACAATTTCAAGTTAAACCTAAGAACATCCATCCATCATCATCTTCTGCTTATTCCTACACATTAATGGTCGCGGGGGGCTGGAGCCTATCCCATCACCTATGGGCAAGAGGCGGTGTTCACCCTGGACAGGTCACCAGTCCATCACAGGGCCAACATACAGAGACGAACAACCATTCACACTCACACCTACGGTCAATTTAGAGTATCAATCAGCCTCGTCCCCTCTTGATGTCTTTGGACTGTGGGAGGAAGCTGGAGTACCAGAGAGAACCCACACAGGAACAGGGAGAACATGGAGACTCACTCAGAAAGATCCTATGCTGAGCCGGGACTCCAACCCGGAACCTTCTTGCTGTGAGGCCACAGTGCTAACCACTGCACCACCGTGCAGACCCCCAAGAACATATGAGATAATATTCAATTTGTTGTCATAGTACAATGAATACTATTAGTATTAATAGTATACTATAAATAGTACTATAAACTGAGCAAACACGTACTGTAATGCTTAAAGTAGTATTTTTGTGGCTGCCGGGTCATCCTGAGGAGTCTCAGATCTGCTGGAGGCAAGACAGAAAGACAGGGATGGATGGATAAGATTTCAATGTCGAAACTGACATAAAATTTAACATGACAGCGATGTCGTTCAATTCTATTAAGGTGGTATTAAACCCTGGCAACAAAGAAATTTTTTTTTTTTAATTAAATGAATATCTAAACAGGCTGCACGGTGGTGCAGTGGTCAGCACTGTGGCCTCACAGCAAGAAGGTTCCGGGTTCGAGTCCTGGCTCCAGCACAGGATCTTTCTGTGTGGAGTCTCCATGTTCTCCCTGTTCCTGTCTGGTCCCTTCTGTATATAGCTGCTTTATTACATTTGTGTATCACAACTGGGGAAATAAATATTGTTACAACTTATGCAACTCTGTTGTGTTTTGCCATCAGTGGTTTAATGTCTGGATCCCACCACTGCCACCAAATGTCACACCCCGGACACAGGTATGGGTAGTGTGAGACCCAGACATTAAACCATTGATGGCAAAACACGACAGAGTTGCATAAGTTGTAACAATATTTATTTCCCCAGTTGTGATACACAAATGTAATAAAGCAGCTACATACAGAAGGGACCAGAGGTCTGTAATAAAAATAATCAAAACTAAATAACGAGCTCAAAACAAAAGAATAACTCAGATACAAATCAAAATATTTAACAATGATCAAATGCGTACATTCTATGTTTTAGCAGTATACTTTCAAGAATAAATCAAATATGCATATTCTGTGTTTTAGCAGTCACAATACTTTCAACAAGAATAAATCAAATATGCATATTCTATGTTTTAGCAGTCAATACTTTCAACAAGAATAAGTCAATGCGCATATCAACCATGGTTTACTCTTAGCTTAATCAATAGAAAGAACATCATAACTTGGAAACAATAGAACTTTTGAGAAACAATATTCACCTCTGGACCTCTGGACCTCTGGACCTCTGGACCTCTGGACCTCTGGACCTCTGGACCTCTGGACCTCTGGACCTCTGGACCTCTGGACCTCTGGACCTCTGGACCTCTGGACCTCTGGACCTCTGGACCTCTGGACCTCTGGACCTCTGGACCTCTGGAATGAGCACCTCACCCCAGCAGCGTTAACAGCAGACTGCCTTGTAAGCCCACTCTCACCCCTTATATACTCTCATGGCCCCTCCCACCAGACAGACCAAAGACCAGTTAAGGGGAGTTGTATTGTTTTCCCAAATTGTTCTGTGTACCTTAACATACAGCAAAGAAACACCATGTCCTTCAGTGACCATATATATCTGCTACTTTGCAATAAACAAATGTCCAGTGTCCTTCATTGACCAAACCCATTCACATGTCCATGTACTGTTCGAGTTCCCCTGTCTCCGGACAGGGAATGGTTCGCCCCAATTTGGGCGTAGCCTTCGACGCCTACTTAAAGGCTCCAGCCCCACCCTGACTCTTTTAGGATCCAGTTCAGAGCCCTGGTGAGGGAGAAGGTTGTAATTTGTTTGATGCATGGTTTTGTTGAATAAATGTCCTTTAATGTTGCTGGTTGTTTCCAGGTTTGTCCATGTTATCCCACCAAACAATTGTGCACTGATTGAGGTGGGTTTGGGACAAACAGTGACAGTGGGGTCTAGACTGTCACAGGTTCTCTCTGGTACTCCAGCTTCCTCCACAGTCCAAAGACATCAAGAGGGGACGAGGCTGATTGATACTCTAAATTGACTGTAGGTGTGACTGTGAGTGAGAATGGTTGTTTGTCTCTGTATGTTGGTCCTGTGATGGACTGGCGACCTGTCCAGGGTGAACCCCGCCTCTCACCTGTAGATGCTGGGATAGGCTCCACCCCCCCACCCCGTGACCCTGACTAGTAAGGAATAAGCGGCAGACGACGATGGAATATCTCAACACAAAAATGGTCGCACTATTTTTGGGCATGTCACACGTTCATTTGTCAGACTTTGATGTTGGATCTGATAGCAGCTCTTTCAGTTCAGAGCAGCTCAACCAGACAAAGTTCAACTGTCCTCCTGGAGTCCAAAGGTTCAGGTCTTCTTGCTGCTATCAGATGACTTCCGTCCTCCAGACAGAGAAGAATGAATGTCTCTCCACCATGTTTCTGAAGAGGAGAAGGATTTGAACTTGGAGGAGTCACAAGTTTGGGTCCTGAGATGTGAAGCTTGTTGATAAATGAAGGTGTTGTTGTGTTTGTGTGAAGGTTTGAACTCTGATATGAATCAGAGTGAGGACCTAGAGGAGGGAGCCCCTCCCCAGAAAACCAGGCTGGACTCTACTGGTCCTGGAGCTGGAGCTGGACCTGGACCTGGAGCTGGACCTGGACCCAGGTGTGTGTCCTTCAGAAGCAACGCCTGTATGGATCAGCCGATTTCTTTCAAAGATGGTCAACAGTCTTCTGGTCAGAGGTGAGCCCTGAGGACTGAAACTCATTTTTCTCAGGCATTTTTTTTATCGTCATCATTAAAACGTTTGACCTTCAACATTTTCCTGTTTTCCTGGATGATTTTTCCTGATCGTCAGCATTGATCAGTGTTGTTTCCATCAGGTTCTCTCAGAGGACACCAGACCCCCCCGAACCCAGCTGTGTGTCCATGAAGAGTGATTGGTCTATGGGTCTTCCTCTCAAGTTCAAAGGTGGACTGGAGTCTGATCCCAGGTGAGAATGTAAACTGTCTGTTCTGATACAATCTCTTCCACTCAAGAGCAGGGGGCTATGGGCAGGTCTGGGACCAGCCACAGACCCCCCCCATCTCTGCTGGGTCCAGGTCCCTGCTACCATGAAGGTCCCTGGTGTTCCTTTACTATTGGTTCTTTGACTTCATCTTGTCTCCACAGACTTGATCAGCAGAACTCAGATGGTCTCGGTGGTGAGTCCATCCAGCAACACCCAGCACACCTGGACTCCATCTTTATGGTCCGTGAGGGTTCAGTCACTCACTGGAGACCAGCAGGTTTTCAGTCACATGACCTGTTTTTGCCTCCACTCGTTTCACTCTGACATTTATTCTGTTCCAGCTACTGGAGGAGAAGATTGTTGACTTTGTGAAGAAGGAGCTGAAGAGATTCCGGAGGGTTCTGAGTCCAGATGAACCAGAGGAGTGGTTGGATGATGCGGAGGAGCAGAGGAGGAGCAGAGAGGCGTTCATGAAGATCACACTGGACTTCCTCAAGAGAATGAATCAGGAGCAGCTGGCTGACCGTCTGCTCAGCAGTAAGATGATTTGAACAGCTTTAAAGCTGGAGTGCATCATGTTTTGATCCAAATGAAGGTACCTCACATTCAAGCCCTCGTCAAACCAGTTCCAGCTTCCTTCCTGCAGCACCCAGATATATCAGGACCAGGACGAGTCCCAGTGTTCACCCTTGACTCCATTTGTTCTTTGTTCATTCAGGAACTTCTGCAGCCTGCCAAAGTCAACTGAAGTCCAACCTGCAGAAGAAGTTTGAGTGTGTGTTTGAGGGGGTCGCTAAAGCAGGAAACCCAAGCCTTCTGAATCAGATCTACACAGAGCTCCACATCACCGAGGGAGGGGCTGCAGAGGTCAATGAGGAACATGAGGTCAGACAGATTGAGGCAGCATCCAGGAAACCAGCCGCACGAGAAACAACCATCAGACTAGAAGACCTCTTTAGAGCCTCAGCTGGAAGAGAGACAGCAGTCAGGACCGTGCTGACAAAGGGAGTGGCTGGCATCGGGAAGACGGTCCTAACACACAAGTTGACACTGGACTGGGCTGAAGGCAGAACCAACCAGCACATAGACTTCATGTTCCCGTTCACCTTCAGAGAGCTGAATGTGCTGAAGCAGAGGAACTTCAGCTTGGTGGAACTTGTTCATCTCTTCTTCTCTGAAATCAAAGAAGCAGGAATCAGCAGGTTGGAAGAGTTCCAAGTTGCGTTGATCTTTGACGGTCTGGACGAGTGTCGACTCCCTCTGGACTTCCACAACAACCGGACCGTGACCGATGCTACAGAGTCCACCTCAGTGGACGAGCTGCTGACAAACCTCATCAGAGGGACACTGCTTCCCTCCGCTCACCTCTTGATGACCACACGACCTGCTGCAGCCAATCAGATCCCTGCTGAGTGTGTTGACATGGTGACGGAGGTGAGAGGGTTCACTGACCCCCAGAAGGAGGAGTACTTCAGGAAGAGATTCAGAGATGAGGAACAGGCCGAGACCATGGTCTCCCACATCAAGAGGTCCCGAAGCCTCCACATCATGTGTCACATCCCCGTCTTCTGCTGGATCACTGCGACCGTCCTGGAGGACCTGTTGACCACCAGAGAGAGAGGAGAACTGCCAAAGACCCTGACTGAGATGTACATCCACTTCCTGGTGGTTCAGGCCAAAGTCAAGAAGGTCAAGTATGATGGAGGAGCTGAGACGGATCCACACTGGACTCCAGAGAGCAGGAGGATGATGAAGGCTCTGGGAAAACTGGCTTTTGATCAGCTGCAGAGAGGCAACCTGATCTTCTATGAATGTGACCTGACAGAGTGTGGCATCGACATCAGAGCAGCCTCTGTGTACTCAGGAGTGTTCACTCAGATCTTCAGAGAGGAGAGAGGACTGTACCAGGACCGGGTGTTCTGCTTCGTTCATCTGAGTGTTCAGGAGTTTCTGGCTGCTCTTCATGTCCATCTGACCTTCATCAACTCTGGAGTCAATCTGCTGACAGAGAAACAAACATCCCGGAGGTCACGAGTCTTCAGAGGTGAACCTGAACTAAAACACCTGCACCAGAGAGCTGTGGACCAGGCCTTGAAGAGTCCCAATGGACACCTGGACTTGTTCCTCCGCTTCCTCCTGGGTCTCTCACTGCAGACCAATCAGACTCTCCTGCAAGGTTTGGTGTCACAGACAGAAAGAAGCTCAGAGACCAAACAGGAAATAGTTGAGTTCATCAAGACGAAGATGAATGAGGATCTGTCTCCAGAGAGAAGCATCAACCTGATCCACTGTCTGAATGAACTGAACGATGATTCTCTGGTGGAGGAGATCCAGCGTCTGCTGGGATCAGGACGTCTGTCCTCAGCTAAACTGTCTCCAGCTCAGTGGTCGGCTCTGGTCTTCATCTTACTGTCCTCAGAAGATCTGGACGTGTTTGACCTGAGCAAATATTCAGCTTCAGAGGAGGCTCTTCTGAGGCTGCTGCCAGTGGTCAAAGCTTCAACTGCAGCTCGGTAGGTGGATGAAGTCCTGGATGTGTGATGAGACTTTTACCAGTTGAACTTCATATGTGAGGAACACCTCTGGTTCTCATCCTCCTTCCTCTCATGGTCTGAGTCTCTGTAGGAAGTTGGAGCAGGATAGAACAGGAAAGAACAGAGACCAGAATGTGGTGGAACAGGGAGGACATTTGGCCGATGTCCCGTCCAAAGAGTTTGGTCAGAATGATGAGAGCAGAACATCCTGAGCTGGACTACTAGATATTTCTTCTAGTTTAACAAGCTCTCCTCCACATGAAGGGAAGGCATTCATGAGGGCTGAAGTTCAATCATGATGTCCATGTTCTGTTTCTCCAACAACTGATCAGAAGAGTCTTTTTGTTCTGATCTCATCAGATGTCTGTGTAGGTTCTCATTCATCCAGGTCATCGTAGATCGAAGCAAAGTAAAATCTGGTCAACTGGACGTAAGTTTATCTTGAAGACGTTTCACCTCTCATCCGAGAGGCTTCTTCAGTTCTAGTGAAGAGTGTGGAAACTCCAGCTTATAAACCTATGTGGGAGTGGTCAGTGCTTTTGTGGTGGAAACGACCCTCCCGAGACTCACCTGGCCTCCCCAAACGACAGTCGTGGTGCGGTGTCAGGGAGTTTCAGGGGTGGTCGTTAGGGAGTTTCACCGACCACTCAGATGCTAATGGGCTGTGC